>NC_056662.1:46520277-47152222 GCF_018350195.1 Panthera tigris | reverse complement strand
AGATGGACACACAGAGGAGGCCTTCATTACGGACATATCAAAAATATGAGTGAGAGACTTTTGATTTTCCATCTGAGGCTCTAACACCAAGGAACAGAGGTGAGTCATCTCCACCATGCCATCTGAGTCCCTGATCCACTGAGTTTAATCTATATCATTGTTTTGAGCTACCAAGTTTTGGGGTGACTTGTTACACAACCACAGTAATGGGAACAGGCAATAACATAAGACATTCTCTAAGAGAAGCATTTCAACTAAGGTTCTGAGCCATGGGGGACTGATAACAGAATTTCAAATTAATTCTCCCCCATAAGACATTCTTTTATAAAACCAAGTGTTACTAACCCCTCATTTCCTGCTTATGATGTATATCTGAATAGGGAAAGGAGGGGAAAACCATAATCTAAAACTAAAATTTCCCAGTGTATTCTACAAAACTTTGGTTCAATATGATGCTAGTCGTTATTATGAAAAGAAGGGGGGAAATCCACAAGGGATGGAGAGGGAAATGTCATTGTATGGTCAAATTTGAGAAATGTTGAGTGTAACAGAGATAGTGGTACCCACATGCATCTCTGCAGCATCCATCTGTCCAGTGCAGGCTTACAACATACTGCTGCCTGGGGACTCTCTCTCAGCTTGCACAGAGCAGGCTGGAAAAGCCACAAGAACATCTCATGGTCAACGATGTATTGGAGGGAAGGATAGCCAGCACACCATTCTTACTCACTGAGGTTGTCTATACTGTTCCTCAGAGGTCTCCAACCAGACTGAGCTCCTCAGCAGAGATATGCTCAATAGCATGCGTTCTATCTTCTGTCCCTTCCCTGTCTCCTCCTCTCTTCTCTCCATGGCATCACCTCCCCAATAATTACTTGCAAGTGAAGCCTTATTTCTGGATCTCTAGACTACACTGGGTCACTACACTATTTTTCTAATTTTTCTGTACAGTTCTTCAGAGATAGATATACTAAAGTTTGAGAACATCCAAGGTAGACATTGAGAACTGCGCTTCAGAAACATATTTGACCATGAAAATCTTTTTTTGACTGAACATCTTGTAGTGCTCTGCTCCCTGATATCAGCTTGAAAAGCTATCACCTTAAAGGTATGTGTTAAACAGCATTTCATTGGCCAAATGCTCTATGTGAAATAAATGACTTATTCAGTAGCAACCTTTCAACTATTTTATGATCTTTGAAATAGGTGAAATTTAAAATCAGACTTGAAATTATACCTTGTCACCTCCACACAAGGAGATCAGATTGCTATGTATAAATAGGGGAGCTCCTGGCCCTGTACCAACTTAAATTTCCTTGCCTATGTCAATATTAAGCCTTATTTAAAAAGAATATCAGCATTGTCTATGGGAAAGGGAATATTGTGGATCTCTGAAACACTCAAATGGTCTGAACTAAAACTGAAGAATTTTTACCCAGAAATACTATCCATGTACTTGTTTCTAAACTTCAGTGTGTTGGCCCTCCAATGTCACACAGTTAGAAAGTAGCTGACCAACCCAGGAGAAATGACTGCAGGGCCCAGACTCTTAACCCTCTCAGTAATAAAAGTGCAAAAAAAAAAATGTTGAAAGGAGAGGAGTTACTGTGGATTCCCATCTCTTCCACATGTTCTCCCTTATGAAAAGTTTGGGAAGCATTGATCTAAATCTCATAAAAGAGGCCCAAAGAACCAGAGAAATAGTGTAAGTTCATAATTTAACCAGGATAATGTTTATATAAATCATATTTTTGTTACTTGTATTAAACATCTGTGATGTACTTTCTCTCTGTTGCCTCTGCTCTGAGGAAATAGGATGAGTGGATATAGTTTTATCTGAGTTGTGAACTTTTTTTCTCCTTGTTCTTCTCTAGAGACATTTCTTCAATCTTTCTGCTTTCCATAGTCTTGCAATGACAGAATCATTGTGTCAACTACTGAGGATCTGGGGATTCTTAAAAGTATAATTCAAGAAAATAGACAAAGCCAAAACCTAGTTCTTTAAGTAGATTAATAAAAGGAATCAATCCCTAGGAATACAGACCAAAAATAAAAGAATAAACCAATATAATATCAGAAATGAAAAAAAGGATGTGAGTGCAGACCCTATAAATAGTTAAAAGATAGGGGGTTATTATAAACAACCTTTCCTGGTACATTTGACAATTTAGATAAAATGGTTGAATTCCTTTGTGAATGTGATATTTAAAAACTGATATAAAAGGAAATAGAACATGCAAATAGTCCTATGTTTTCATTAAAGAAATTGCATCCATTATTAAAAACCTTTCTGTAAAAGCACTGCAAACCCTCACTGTTTCTCCAGTGAATTATTCCATATTTTAAGGGCGAAACAACACTGATCTTACAGCAAATCTTCACTAGTGTACTCAGTTTCAAACTAATTTCAATATTTAATCGACACCTTTAATATCTCCTTTCTCTGGGGCCTGGCATTCTTGAGCACTTCCCCTGGCATCTTCTCCTCAGCCCTGGGTGGATCAATTGCCTTCATGTTTAGTGATTCATCCTTTTTCCTTAAATCCATGGATTCATCTCTGGTTTAGTCACTGTCACACCCTCAGTTTAGCACCTAGTTGGAAATTGGGTCAAGTTTATGGCTACCTCAATCAAAAGGACAATAAAAACAAAAGAAAATAGCAACCTGATTCATCCTTTCTAATTTAGAAATTATTTTTAAATGTTTATTTATATTTGAGAGAGTAGGCCCTAGGTAAGAGTATGTTCAATGTGTTTGAGGAACAGCACAGATTTCACCATGTATAAAGATGAATTAAGCATGGAAACAGTGATGAGGCCAGATGGGGAGGAGGTGCAGATCTTATAGGGCTTTGTAAGCTGTTATAAGGACTCCAGCTTTTATTCTGAGTAATATGTAGAAGCAGTGCAGAGGTCTGAGGCTGGTGTTAGTGTATAATATGATTATATTTTTATTTAAGAAGCAAAATATAGGGTGTGGTGTTTGAGTAAAAGTGTGTATCTATGTCTGTGTGGTATGAAAGACAAACTTTGTAATACATGGGTGAAGAAAAAACAAGCTGAACAGCTATGAAACTGGTGATGGATGGGCTTCCTCTGAAGAATAAGACAGTGGAGGGCCAAAGGGAAAGGCACAGTTTACTTTTCATTTAACACACTCCATATCGTTTGAAAGTGGGCATTTGAGCATTACTATTTCACTCTTTATTAGCCGAGGGCCAAGAGAAAGCAAGTTATCCATCATAAACATTCCTCCAAATGTTCTGTGAAAGGCAGAACATGAGTGATCCTGTTTGAATTTTAATTATGTAAGCAAACAATTGTTCGTTTAGGTAAATCTTCATATATTAAGTGTTAAATTAATAAAAATTTATCCATAGCTTCTCAGCATGACATATAAGAATAAGAAATATTTCAATAGAAGTTATTATTATTTCTTTAAATTCATAAAAAGCAACCACCTTAGGACATTTTGTCACTAAAAGAACATCAATGAAAAAAAGCCTCTAATTCTAACACGTTGATTAAAATCAGTTCAGGGTGCTAATTGTATTATAAGCACCCCACATTATAATTGAGAAGATTTAGGTAGTTGGAGGTCATATAACCACTCTAGAACACATGGACAAGATCAAGGCAGAAACAGCTGTTGGACAGCTTGATCCACTCCAAAACCTTAACATCCCATTGGACCAAGATGGCAGCCAACCCATCTTCTTACTCTAAATGTTTCTTCCCTATCATCTATGCATTGCCTATCACTCCAAACACCCCACCAGGAATTCCTGAAATATCCTTCCTCTCACCACATCAACCTTTTAATGATGACCGAATGATGTTCTGATTTGTCTACTGGAAGTACTGCAGCAGTCTTTAACTAAGGTTTATGCAAACAAGTTTGCAACCCCAACACTTCCAGGATCTCAAGCTGTGTGGAATCACTCATTCAGTACACTGACCACCAACTTATCCTGAGAAACATATTTTAAAATATACCCCATGACTATTAGATGACTTTTCTCCCATAGCTTAAGTCATTAGCTTATAGTCATGCAACTACAAATATCAGGAAACAATTTTGTTGTCATTCTATTTTCTATTGAATTTGTTATTTAATTTTTTTTTCATTTTATAAAATGAAAATTAACATCTATTGAGTACATTTACCCCAAAGTCCTATCCATGTTCCCTATTAGTTTTTGAAAATGTTAGTTATTTTATAAGATAGGTATGATTACTACACTCATTTCTTTCAAAATGAGAAACTTCTAGGTTACTTGAAGGAATTTTGTGCATTTATTTCCCCAAATCACTTGGTGTTTCTGCATGATGATTACACATACTTGTTATCTGGTTTTTTTTTTCTTTCCCAAGCCTTGTTGATCCTGAGTGACTTCCATAAATGGGCTATTTGCCTCTGCTTTACCCACCTCTACAACTGGCTTCCCCACTAATGAAAAACTCTTGGATAAAAGATAATTGTCTGAAAACATGCTTTTAATAAAATATGTTACAGAGTGATGTCAGCAGGAATGGTGGAGCAAGGTCTGCTGAAAATCCTTTCCTCCATAAAAGCATCAAGAACACTGGCAAAACTTATCAGAATAAACTTATTCTGAACTATGGAAATGAATCCAATTCTTGGAACAATGTGAGGAGCATTTATTCAGATAAAATAGCTGATTGCAGTAAGAACGGAGAGCTTTGAGGCATTTTAAGTGATTCTTTCCCATCCTCATCTTTCCAGCTCTGTGGGAACATTGAAAATTAACAGCCCCACAATCACAGTGAATACCAGCAGCCTAGCAGACACAGGAGGAAGCAGAATGGGGTTGGAACTCTTGTAAAGCTCCATTCGTGAAAAGCATCATTATTTGATTTTTCTGGCAGTTCTCTGGAAAAGCATACTCACAGGCTTGTTTTTATTAATCCTGACTCAGTAGTCTACCAATGAAAAAGACTTTTCCCTGGAGACATTTGTCAAAAACAATTAGTGACAATTTTAAACATTGCAGCTGAATGAGGCAATAAGAAAAGTTGAGGCAAACAACAACGTGACCAAAAAAACCTTAAAGCAATAACTAGGTCATGAAATGCCCAGAAAGGGCTCTGAAAACTCCCACATATACTTGGGAATCCAGAAGGCACATGCATGTTTAAGGACCAGCACATGCCCAGGAAAAACCTGAGAAGGGCCTAATTTCCCACATTTGGCTGATGTTGAAGCTCTGCACAAGTTGGAAATGGAGTTTAAGTCACAGCTGTAAATTGCCCATCTGAGCACAGAAGGCATGCCCAAAAACATACACAGATGCCCTCAAAAGGCTGGGAAGTTTATTGGTCCAGACGTTTAATGTTAGATTTATTAGACCAAACACACACACACACACACACACACACACACACCAAAACAAAAACTAAAACAAAAAACCAAAACCAAAACCAAAACAAAACAAAACAAAATAACATTAAATCAAGTATTTTAAACATGTTTAAAGAACTGTAGGAAACTCTGTGTAAATATGTCTCTTAATGAAGGAAAGTATGAAAATGTTGTCCACTAAATAGAGAATATCAATAAAGAAGTAGAAAGAAAAAAAAAAAAAGAACCAAGCAGAAACTCTAGAGTTGAAAAGTAAAATAATTAAAACGAAAAAAAATTACTAAATAGGTATTGACAATTTTGAGCTGGAAGAGGAAAGAATTAACAAAGTTTAAAATAGGCCAGTTGGGATTACCTAGTTAGACAAACAGAAAGAAAAAGAATAAATAAAAATGAACAGAGCCTCAGAGATTTGAACATGAACATGATCAGGCCTACCAACATATGCATATTGGGAAACCCAGAAGGTGAAAAAAGAAAGTTCCAGAAAGACTGTTGGGAAAAATGGTGGCCAAAACTCGCAAAATTTGATGAAATATATTAATATATACTTCCAAGAAGCTCAATGAACAAGTATGGTGAATTCAGAGATCTACACCTAAACATATCATAAACTGTCAAAATCCAAAGACAGAGACTCTTCAAACAGAAAAAGAGAAACTATTCACTGTGAATAAGGAATCCTCATGATATTAACAACAAATTTCTTATCAGAAACTATGGAAACTTGAAGGTAGTATGATTACACTCAAAGGTTGAAAAAAATGTAAAATAAGAATTCTATATCCAGCAAAACTATCTTTCAAAAAATAAAGGCTAAATGAAGACATTCCTAGATAAACAAAAACCTAATTTGTTTCTAGGCTTTTAAGAAATACAAGGGAGTCCTCAAGGCTGGTATAAAAGGACACATCAAATCCAAATGAATAAACAAATCTGCATAACTAAACAAAGAGCACAAGAAAAGGTAATTGTGTAGGTAAATACAAAAGACAGTACAAACATTTTTTGTTGTAGTGTTTTTCTCTCCTATCTACTTTAATTTTTTTAACCTTTATTTTTGAGAGAAAGAAACAGAGCGTGAGTGGGAGAGGGGCAGAGAGAGAGACACACACAGAACTGGAAGCAGGCTCCAGGCTCTGAGCTTTCAGCACAGAGCCTGACGCAGGGCTTGAACTCATGAGCAATGAGATCATGACCTGAGCTGAGGTCGGATGCTTAACTGACTGAGTCACCCAGGCGCCCCCTCTCCTATTTTAAAAGGCAACTAAAGTAGGGACTAATTATAAATCTGTTTTGAGGGGCATGCAAAATATATAAAGATCTAATTTGTATGACAAAAATAGCATAAAGGAGAAGGGGGAGAATGGAGCTATAAAGGGACAAAGTTTTGTATAATATTGAAACTAAGTTAATATTAATTTGAACAAAATCTTTATGAGTTAAGTTATAAGTTGTAATCCTCAGGGCAGCCACTAAGAAAACAACTCAAAATAATACAGCAAAAGAAATGGTATGAGAGCTAAATTGGTTTACCAGAAAATATTTATTTTACATGAAAGATGGAAGTAATGGAAGAAGAGAGGAACAAAACAGGCATGAGACAAAAAAAAAATGGCAGATGTAAATCCAGTTACATCAATAATAGCATTAAATGTGAATGAATTAATCCTTTCAGAAAGGCAGATATTGGAAGAATGGATAAAATTGATCTAATAATGTGCTCTCTAAAAGAAACAAACTTTGTATTCAAAGACACAAATGAATTAAAAATAAAGGGATTGAGGGGTGCCTGGCTGGCTCAGTTGGTAGAGCATGACACTCTTGATCTCTGGGTTGTAAGTTAGAGCCCCATGTTGGGTGTAGAGATTACTTAAACAAACAAACAAACAAACAAACAAAACCTTTTAAAAGTAAATGGATGGTGGGGCACCTGGGTGACTCAGTCAATTAAGCCTTTGACTCTAGCTCTTGGCTCAGTTCATAATCTCATGGTTCATGAGATCAAGCCCCATGTTGGGCTCTGAGCTGGTAGTACAAAGCCTGCTTGGGATTCTGTCTCTGCCCCTCCTCCCACTTCTCTCTCTCTCTCTCTCTCTCTCTCTCTCAAATAAATAAATAAACTTAAAAAATTAAATGGATGGAAAAAGATACAACCAAAAGACAGATGAAGCAACTACATCAATGTCAAATGGAATAGGATTTATGACAAAATTATTAATAGATACAAAGGACATTTTATGATTATAAAAAGGTCAATCATTCAAGAATATCTAAGAATTATAAATGTATATTTACTTAACAAGCATGTGAGGCAGAAATCAACAGAACTGAATAACAGACAATTCAAAAATAATATTTTGAGACATCAATACTTCATTTTTAATAATACAGCAATAATTAAAACCATAATTAGAAGATTAGGGAAATAGAAAACTTGAACAACACTGTAAACCAACTATATCTAATAGACATATTTAGATCACCATGTTCAACAACAGAAATCACATTCTTCTTAAGTGCACATGAAACATTCTCTAAGATACACAACATATTGAGCCATAAAATAATTCTCAATAATTTAAAGAGACTGAAGGAGTACAAAGTATATTATCTGACCACAATCTGAATTTAGAAATCAACAATAGAAGAAAACTTGGGAAATCCACAAATATGTGGAAATTAAACAATGCATTTTTAAATAACAAATGGCCTAAGAGAAAAATAATCACAAGGGAAAGTGGAAAATTTCTTGGGATAAAGGAAACAAAAACACAACAAACTAAAACTTATAGGATTATGCTAAAACAGTTCTTAAAGGAAAATTTATAGCTATAAACATCTACATTAAAAAAGAAGAAAGTTCTCAGGTCAACAACCTTCTACCTTAAGAATACAGAAAAAGTTGGGCAAATTAAACTCAAAGCAAGCAGAAAGAAAGAAATGTTAAAGCAGAAATAAATGAAATGAAGACTAGAAAGTCATTACAGAAAAATAAGAAAATAAAAATTGGATATTTTAGAAGATCAACAAAATTGACTAATTTTTAGGCAACCTAGTCATGGGGGGGAGGGGGAAAGAGAAGACTTATATTACCCAAATCAGGAATGAAATAGGGAGATTGCTACAAACCTTACTGAAATTAAAAAGGATTAGAAAAGAATAATATGAATAGTTATGTGCCAATAAATTATATGACTTAACTAAAATTGACAAAAGACACAAGCTACAAAAAATGTCTCAAGAAGAAATTAAAATCTGAATAGATCTATATAAAGGAGAAATATTGAAATAGCAAACAAATGAACTCAGGACCAGAGTTCTTTGCTGCTAAATCCTACCAAATGTTTAAAGAAGGATTAGCACCAAGTCTTCACAAACTCTTCCAAAAATGTATGAAAATGCAATACTGCCTACCTCATCCCAGAGGTTATCATTACCCTGATTCCAAAGCCAGACAGGGATACCACAAGAAAAGAATACTACTGACTAACATGCCTTATGAATATAGATGCAAAAATATTTTTTAAAACACTAGTAAATGAAATCCAGTAGCATATGAAAAGAATTATATATCATGACCAACTGGCATTTATCGTAGGAATGCAAAGATAGTTCAACAGAAAATAATTCTATCGAGGTAGTACACCTTAATAACTGAATACAGGACAAAATAATGTGATCATCTCAACAGATACAGAATTTTTTTGAAAAATTCAAACACCTTCTCATGATTAAAAAAACATTCAGCAAAGTAGGAATAGAATAGAACTTCCTCCACAAAATAAAGGGCATCTTCAAAAAACAAACACTTAATATCATATTTAAGATGAAAGGCTAAAAGCTTTTTCCTACAATCAACAACAAGACAAGGATGCCTGCTTTCACCACTTCTAAGGAATAATGCATGGAAGTTTGGACCAGGAGAATTAGGCAAGAGAAAGATATATTAAAAAAAAAAAAAACAATCAGTTTGGAAACAAGGACATAAAACTGCTTCTATTTGAAGAAAACATGATCTTGTATGTAAAAAAAATCCCAAGGAAGGGGCACCTGGGTGGCTCGGTTGAGCGTCCAACTTCGGCTCAGGTCATGATCTCACGGTTCATGAGTTCGGGCCCCAAATTGGGCTCTGTGCTGACAGCTCAGAGCCTGTACCCGGTTCCGATTCTGTGTTTCCCTCTCTCTCTGCCCCTACCCCACATGTGCGCTCTCTCTCTCTGCCTCTCAAAAATAAGTAAAACTAATAAAAATTTTTTTAAAAATCCCAAAGAATTAACAAAAATACTAGCAGAACAAATACATGAGTTCAGCAAGTTTGCAGGATGTAAAATCAATATACAAAAATTAATTGTATTTTCACACACCTCAATGAACAATCTAAAAATAAAATTAACAAAATAATTCCTTTTACAATAGCATCAAAAAAAATAAAACACATTGGAGCAATCTAGCTGGCTCAGTCAGTAGAGCATGCGACTCTTAATCCTGGGGGTGTGAGTTCAAGCCCTGTATTGAATGTAGAGATTACTTTTTTAAAAAGTTATTCAGAGAGAAGGAATTTTAACGGGGATTATGCTTAATCTGTAAATCAGTTTGGGGAAATTGCTAGCTTAACAATATTGAGTTCCAATCTATAAACATAGCATGTCTTCCCATTTTCCTTCAACACTGTTTTCTAGTTTTTGGTGTACAAGGCTTGCACTCCTTTGTTAAATTTTTTCCATGTGTTTCTTCTTCTTCTTCTTCTTCTTCTTCTTCTTCTTCTTCTTTTTCAAAAACTGACAGGCTGAAAAATTTCTTATGGAAATGCAAGGTATTCAGAATGGCCAAAACAATCTTGAAAAAGAAAAACAAATTGAAAGGCTTTTATTTCCCAATGTCAAAACTGACTAAAAAACCTATAGTATTCAAGATCATCTGGCATTTTTTAAAGGATAAACACATAGACTAGAATTGAGAGTCCTGGAAAAACCCTTTATGCATATGATCAATTGATTTTCAACAAAAATGCAAGACTATTCAATAAGGAAAGAAAAAAGTATTTTATTTTTTTAAGTTTATTTATTTATTTTGAGGAGGGGGGAGGGCAGAGAGAGAGAGAAAGAGAGAGAATCCCTAGCAGATTTCACACCATCAGCATGGAGCCTGATGCAGGGCTCAAATCCATGAACAGTGAAATCACGGCCTGAATTGAAATCAGATGCTTAACCGACTGAACCACCCGGATGCACCAATAAAAAAAGTATTTTCAACAAATGGTGATGGGACAGCCAGAGGAGAGTCACATGCATAAAGAGTGAAGCTAGATCCTTACCTTACACCATACACACACACACACACACACACACACACACACACACACACACACAAAGAACTCAATGGATCAAAGGAAAATGTTAAATGTATAAAAATGCTAGAACAAAACATAGGTGTCAGTCTTTGTGACCTTAGATTAGTTAATATTTTCTTAAACTCAAAACCTAAATAACAGGAAAAAGAAGAAAAGAATACATAAATAGATGTACTTCATCAAAATTAAAACATTTTTTACCTGAAATAATAGTATCAAGAAAGTAAAAAGAGAGCCACAAATGGGAACAAATATTTACAAATCATCTCTCTGATAGGGACCTTATATCTACAGAACTCTTACAACTCAATAATAAAAAGCCAATTAACCCAATGTAAAAAAAATAGGCAAAGAATTTGAATAGACATTTTTCTAATGATGATAAATAAATGTCCAATATGCACATGAAAAGAGTTTAAAATAATGTCCATACAAATACTTGTACATAAATATTTATAGGAAAATTATTCATAGTAGCCAAAAGATAGATATAACTCAAATGCCCATTAACTGATAAATGGATAAACAAAATGCTGTACCATCCATACAATGAAATATTAGTCAGCCATAAAATGGAATAGAGTACTGATACATGCTATAATGTGCATGTACCTTGAAAAAAATAAGTGAAAGGATCCAGGCACAAACTACATAATGTATGATTCCATTTTTATGAAATGTTCAGAATAAGCAAAGTAGATTCCTGGTTTCCGCAGGGTGAGGGGAGGGAATGTAGAAGCCTT
Source organism: Panthera tigris (assembly GCF_018350195.1). NCBI lineage: Eukaryota > Metazoa > Chordata > Mammalia > Carnivora > Felidae > Panthera > Panthera tigris. Next base: position 47,140,743 of record NC_056662.1, on the reverse strand, counting down.
ACTAGTAGATAAAACGCTTATTTTTAGAGTGATGGAAAAGTTTTGGGATTAGAGAGTGGTCTCCCAACCTTGTGAATATATGAAAACCCACTGACTTTACACTTTATTTTCTTTAAGTTTATTTATTTGAGAGACAGAGAGAGAGAGAGCACAAGTTGGGGAGAGGCAGAGAAAGGGAAAGAGAGAATCCCAAGCAGGCTCCCTACTGAGAGTGAGGAGCCCATTGTGGGACTCCATCCCACAAACCATGAGATCATGACCTGATCAATACCAAGAGTCAGACACTTAACCAAATTTAGGTGCCCCTGAATTTACACTTCAAAAGGATAAACTATGGTATACAAATTATATCTCAATAAAAAAGATCATGCTACAAAAACATTTCATGAACTTGAAATAGCCCAATCTTGACTTTCAGCTGCAATCTTGCATTGAAAGGTGAATGTTATATGAGATGTTTTGTGTTTCTTTTCTCTTAAATTCTACCCTGGTGCACTTTGCATGGGGGTCTAGTCACTCATTCCTCCATCAGCTTCCATGCTCTTATACTATTAAAAACCCAATAATAAATTATTTCTATTCTTTTCACTTGACCACACACCCTGCCCAAAGCAGCCCCAAATGCTCTGCCTTCTCATACTTTCTGCTACCACAGAACCATGAAATCAAACAATTAGATGTGAGCCACAGCTCACACTAAAGGCAGGAATAAAAACCATGCCTATGACTTGCCTTCCATGTCTAGGATAAGGGCAATATCCCTGAGATATTGAGCACCTCAAACTTACTTGTTAAATGGATTAATCCCTTAAAACAACTCCCCTATCCTTCTACAATGTTATGGACTCTTCTGCAAGAATTTATGGGGCTTATTAATTGTTCTTCAGGTGTAATAGCAATTCATTCTCAGTAGATAAGTGAAGAAATAAGGCATGACATACCAGGTCAATTATTCTAGAATCATAGAACTTTAGGGCTTAGGAGAACATCTGGTCCTTTACCTTATTTTACAGATGACAAGACCAGCACCTGGAGATGTAGAGGACCACACGGGCGATTGCGTGGCCTCTGGCCACTCAGGGTGGAATTTCATCTCCACCCTGCTTCCGCCACAACTTAACCAGGTCTGCACCAGATGCACCTTGGACACTTGTCCTGTCTCATCCCCCCCATTGTTCTCTGGCTCATTCTATTTCAGTCCCGCGGCTCTCCTTGCTGGCCCTTGAACATACCAAACAGGCTCTCACCTCAGGGCTTTTCTAAATGTTGTGTCTTCTGCCTGGAATATTCTCTGCCCAGATATTCACACCATCTGGTCCCTGCTTCGATATCACCTTCTCAGGGAGACCTTCTTTATGTAAAATCACTCCCGCCTAGCACGTTGCTCTCTATCCCTTCAGCCTACTCTATTCTTTGTCTTAGTACCTGAGATCACACCTCTGCTTTGCTCCTTCCCTTCCTTAGTTGCTTAACTTCTCTTGAGAATTTTTCCTCAGTAAATGCCAAGCATCTGAGTGTCTATCTCTGGCACTGCTTCTGGGAGCCCACTTAACACTGCAGAAGGAAGGCAGACTGTGCTTTTAACAGCATTGTCTGGAAGTACTCTGTGGATACAGACCCACCTGTTGAGATAAAATATTTGTGAGATACCCAATGAAACTGTTAAGAAACAATAGGCTGGTGCTTAAAAATAAAACCAGAGCTGGAAGGGGTCACTTTAGTAATTATGTGATCTTTGATTTTTAATGCCAAATGTTTGGTTCCGGAGCTGTCTTTGGGCCTCTGCAATCGTGTTTACCTAACTAAATGTGCGAGGCAATGGTATCAGACCCAAGGAGATCACGTGAGTGCTACAGCAAACAGTCAACAGATGCATGCTATTTATTTTGTTTTTTAGTCTTTTCATATTTTTTCATAAACCTTTTTCATTTTGCTTATAGGTTATCCCAGATTAATCTTCACTGAGGCATGTTTCCTAAGTTACTGAGTAGGCTGTCTGTAAGGCACTTACTATAGGTAAGAATCTGTACACTGTCATGCATTTCCATAGCAACATACACTGATATATACAAGTTTTCACCTCCTGCACTGCACGATACCTTCACTGTGCTTACTTTGGTCCTCCCTGAAACTCCAAACCATATCATTGCTAACTTCTTCTGAAATCTCTCTGGAAATAGAACTATTTGCTTAAAAAAATCACACATACTCATATATAAAATTGTCTCTGCTTTCTTCCCTGTGTTCAAAGCCTAAAAATAATATCAAATGAAGAATAAATACAGTATTTACAAAGACTCTGAATCGGAGACAAGTAATTCAATGAAAACTTCCAAGGGGAAGTTTCCTTAGTATTGAAAGTGATTTGCATTTGAGAGTTATGCTCTCAATTCTCAGAATTTCAGACCTGTGCATGGACACATCATTTACAGTTCCGCAGCCCTGCAGCCCTAGGGCTCATGAGTGCAGACCTAGGACTGACTGAGCCAGAATTTAACTGCTCCAACCTACAGTATTCCTGTGGAAACAGTTTTGAACGTTTTGAATCTTACTATGGTTAAAAATTGAGCAAGCTTTACAGAAGAGAGGGGCAATGTTCAAGGAATCACACTCAGTATTTTCTGCCTCTCCATTTGTCAAATTGATGGTTCCTGTGTTCTAATAGGACAAACCTACTCCTAACCCTTTGTTGCATGTTTTGCAACAATGTTAATAATGTACATATAACTACAGTGTTTATGGTGGGTTGAAAATGCATGTTTGAGAAAGGGAAAATACACAAAAGCAAATGAAGTCGCAAAAGAAATAAAAGAGCTAGGTGAATTCACAAACCCTCCAGGTTTCATTTTCTCTCCAGGCGAATATAGCCACCCCCATAAGTCAGGGGTGAACCAAGCAAACAACAGAACCAGGAGTGGCAGGTGGCAGGGCCCAGCTGGCCTTTCTGCAGTGTGTATTCACACCCCAGCTCCTGCCAAATGCATCCCTGCTTTATTTACCCCGAACATGCCAGCCCCAATTCCAGCATGCAGAGCTGCATGCAAGAGGACAAATAATTATGGTGAAGATTTGTGGGTAGAGGAGCTGGAAACACATCGAGCTGCCTTCCTGAATTTTAGCTTACAGAGGACCCCAATTAACACATAAAATGCAACTCCAAAAATTTATTTCACTTTATTTTTCTTCTGCATCCTCATACGTTTAGATATAAATGCACAGAATGGAAGATCACCCAGATTAGTAACCAAGAAGATCCCACACAGGCCACCTTCACCTTCGGTCTACAGCCATGTCTTAGTAGACATGTCAGCCTGTTGACGTGGCTGAATCAAATCATCAAACGATGCTGTTTCCTTAGTTTCTTTGGTTTGATAAAAAGATTAGAACCAGTGGTTAACTTATTATTACGGTCACTAGGTGACAAGTTTAATGCAATGAGGCATTAAGCTACCTAATAGAGGTTGAAAGACAAAATTTCTCACAGCCAGGGGGAAGGAAACTGAACTGACCATCATAATATTTAGCTCAATTGGCTTTTAAATGACTGCCTATTAACTGTAAGCTCAACTCAGAAATCCTAGAAATCAAAAAATATAGAGAGGCATAAATACAGAATATATATAAACACCCACATACACCACACACACACACAGCCACACACACATATGTTATGTAAAATATAGATATGTGAGTGTGTAACTAAGTGGTAACATTTTATCTTGGAGGAAGGTTCAAATCGTCTGTGAAGGAGAACGAAATATTTCCTGTCTAGCACTATTAACAACTGCATTAGCATAAAAATGCCTTGGATGACACATTTTATAAATGCATGAGAAGTTGGAAGACTGATGGTATTTGAAAGGTCAAGGGACAGAAAAATTGTATCAGTTCTGGAAATGAAATAGAGAGCACACATGCCAGCCACACAATGTTCTCTTAGATGCCTCGTAAAAAGAAACAATCTGGAAACACCAGGAGAAACAAAAGCAGGTACAGTCACGCCACACCTGTACAACCCTACACATCTTGCCTCCTTCCTAACCTCTGCACGGGCAGAGTGGGACAGAGCAAGAGGCTTTACCCTTTGTAAAATCCGCACGTTGTTAAGAATTACAGCTCAGCCACCTGCCCATTTTATTGCTGCATGCCCTGACAAATGGAAAATTTTGTCTCTATCAGAAGCTCTTTCTGTCTACTTGAAACCCATTTCTCTGGGCCCATTTTTCTTTGGCTACACACACAACCTTTGCCACCTCTGCAGAGCACTCAAGTTCCACTCAAGGCAGCACAGCACTAAGCCGCTCCTCATCAGCTCTCTGTGCAGCTTCTAGAGAGACAGAAACCTACAAGACACACCTGCTGACCCCAGGGAGGCCATCGTCTATGGCACAGTGGCAATATTTTGCCCTTGTCTGAAATTCCCCGGTTTCTTTATTCTACCCCAGAAGAACAAATAGAGGCAGGTTTCTAAGAGTTTAAGAAAAAAAAAAAAACTTGACTTGGGGTGCCTAGTTGGCTCAGTTGGTTAAGCGTCTGACTTCGACTCAGGTCATGATTTCAAGGTTCGTGAGTTCAAGTCCTGCATCAGTCTCTGTGCTGACAGCTCAGAGCCTAGAGCCTGCTTTGAGTTTTGTGTCTCCCTCTCTATCTGCCCCTCCCCCCTCTCTCCCACACGCACACGCTCTCACTCTCTCTCTCTCTCTCTCAAAAATGAATAAACATTAAAAAACTTTTTTAAAGAAAGAAACTTGACTTCACAAAATAAAACCATTATATATAAAAATCTCTCTTCTCTATTCCCTTCCCTTCCTTGGTTTGCTCCAGCAAACCTAGTTAAAAATTCAGACTGCTATAACTGGTATATAAAATAGTATATAGAAGTGTTTGTTGTTTTCTCCAAAATTATTTTTTATCACGCTTAGCCCCTATTAGTGAACAGAGAAAAAATATAGAAGTTGAGGGTGTGGTTCTGATGTTGATAGACCAAATGGGTTTTGGGTCATATAAATCTTCCAGACTCAACCCCCTCAATTTTTGAGGAGTCATTTAAACATGTGAATAAGACACTGTACTCATGTTTTATCCGGATCATTAAATCCTCTGAAAATATTTTTCATGAATTAAGAATAGCCATTAGGTGGAGAATCTAATTAGCAAAGATTCAGCTATGGAGTTCTTCAAATAGCTGAGCAAATATTATTCAGTGTAATTGTGATAATTCCCTATTATGCCTTCTCATACATGGTTAGTACTGTGGAGATAACTTCACAGACCAGAGGACATTTTGTTCAAAATAAAGAACATCATTGCTTTAAATACCATTTCCTGAAGTTGGGTTTTAGGAGGGGTGTCCTTCTTCTCCAAAACAAATCTCCATTTCAGCTGTTCATGTTCATACACATAGCATCTGCAAGTTGAAAATCTAAGATTCCTCTAAACTACTATGCATTTATCTGAGGTTTTATGTCCTTGCAAAAGAGGATTTGAGGTTGTATGTCAATTGCTCTCCTATTTGTGTTTTATCAGAAATATCTGAAACAGATTCCATAATCTCCAGTCCTCTAGTGCTTTTTGATTTTACAGACAGGGTAAAACTGAAGTCCTTTCTAGGGTCAATTCTCAGGGTGGGAAAAAGAAAGCTTTGCAAAGAAATTCTCCTTTGTGTGTAGGTGGATCTTACACTCTATGTTTGGGGATTTTAAAATTCAGTAAAATTTTAGAGCCAGTTCATCAGAACAGGTCCATTATCCAGAGATTGTTCTTCTAGCCTTCACCATCCATCCACCTGGCCATTAGCACCTCCAGCAGCATCAGGGCACTGGGACAGAGAACAGAGAGAAGAGAAAGCCAGAGGAGTCTGTGAACAACACACATCACTAATATTTTGTGTCACCCCTGACATCTGCCTGCACAGGTTCTGTCGCTGCTTTGCTGGGGAGCAGGGTGGAGGTACCTGAACCCATAGGCTGCCACCGTCCCCCATAGTTTCTTGGGGCTGGGGGCTGGGACAGAGGCCCCTTTTCATACTGCCCTCTATTGGGAGAACTTCCTGCCATCTTTCTTTCTTTCTTTCTTTCTTTCTTTCTTTCTTTCTTTCTTTCTTTCTTTCTTCTTTCTCTTTCTTTCTTCTCTCTCTCTCTCTCTCTCTCTCTCTCTTTCTAATGTTTATTTATTTTTGAGAGAGAGAGAGAAAGACAAATAGAGTGAGAGCTGGGGAGGAACAGAGAGAGGGAGAGAGAGAGAGAGACGGAGATGCTGAATCCTAAGCAGGATCCAGGCTCTGGGCTGTCAGCAAGAGCCCGACGCAGGGCTTGAACCCACGAACTGCGAGATCATGACCTGAGCCGAAGTTGGACGTTTAACCAACTGAGCCACCCAGGTAACCCCCTGCCATGTTTCTGATAAAGGAATTGTATATCCTCAATCTGAGCTTTCCCTCCCTCTCAGGAAGAGAAGTAGAGCCCTGACATGGGCTGAAGGCAACCAGACTCTGACATGCAGAAGAAGAATCAAAAGGTCAAGATTAATCAAGAAGCTCCTGAAAAAAGATATTCCAGCTATCAAGGCTTATGATTCAAAGTAACTAAAATTCTTTTTATTCTTATGTAACCTCTACACCCAATGTTGGGCTTGAACTCACAACCTCCAAATCAAAGTCATACACTCTACTGACCGAGCCAGCCAGGCATCCCTAAAATTCTTAATATTGCCACAGGAATAGAAAACTAGACAAGTGGACCTATGGGAGCCTAGACATTGGCCCACTGATATATGGAAATTGGGCTTGTGAAACAAGTGTTGGCTATCCCATGCCCCAAATACTGGCAGCAAGCACTAACTCAAGTGCCTAGTACTATATCCCATAAGCTAATCAGATGCTTTCCATATTTTAACTCCTTGAATTTTCACAAAGGTCCATGAACCTGTGTGGTAGGCAGCCTATGAGGAGGCTCCTAATGATCTCTACCTCCTGGTATTTGCATTCTTGTGGAATTCCTTCTCCTTGAACAGGGGCTGGGCTTAGTGAGGAAGAGAATATGGAAGAAGTAATGGGATGCCACTTCCAAGATTAGGTTACAAGCTACTGTGGATGCTAAGATGTCCGCTTTCATGCTGTGGCTCACTTATTCTGAAGGAAGCCACTGTGCACTGCCCTGTGGAGAAGCCTCAGTGGCAGATGACTGAGGGACACTTCAGGCCAGCAGTCAGGAGAGAACTGAGACTGTTAGTGCTGCTGCCCTTGAGGAACCACATGAGCGAGGTTGGAAGGAAATCCTCCCCTGAGACTTTGGATGAGACTGCAGCCCCATTGGCACCTTGCTTGCAGCCTGGTGATAGAACTTTGAACCAGAGGCAACCTAATTCCTTACCTGCAGAATCTGTCAGGTAATAGATGCTGTTTTAAGCTACAAAGTTTGGGGGTAACTTGTTACACAGCAAAGAGTTACAAATACAGATGGGGCCTAGTATCATACTCATTTTATAGACAATGAAACTGGTCACCCACCATTGGATCATTTAATAAATAGGATGAGAAAACTTCATATCCATTTAGGCAGAGACTTTGAATTCCTCCCATGTATCACTCACAAAAACCAATTATAGCCAAATTAAACACCCAAATGAAAATGACAAACATTTAAATTATGGAGAAGAAGCTATAGAAGAAGATGCAACCACATAATATGGAATTTTTGGAACAGAACAAAAAAAATCATTAAAGAAAAATTTCATGAATTCAAATCTATTAGAGTTCAATACTTCTCTATAACAGCAAACTGCTTACTGAGCGAAGATCTTTTCAACACATATAACTGACAAAGGAAGAGTAGCCTAAATATATAAATTAATAAGATAAAGAAAAATGTAATAGATAAAAGAGGGGTCAAGGTCATGAACAGACTTTCCTCAAAAGAAATAGAAAAGGATTATTAACTATTAATAAGTATATAATATTTTGTATTCAAAATAAATGTGAATAAATAAACTTTAATATATTAAATATCAAAGAAAAGATGCTTAAACCAGCAACAAGGAAAATAAAAGTTAAAACCGCAATAAAATAAAATTTTTACCAAACAGATTAATAAATATTTAAAGTTCTAGGTTTCTAACTCCTGGCAGTGAGGAAGAGCAGCTCTCTCATATTCTGCTAGTGGGAATATAAAGTAGTGCAACACTGAAAATCAATTCTGCTAGCTCTCCTACCCTGAAACCACTTGAAGATATTCATATTTTACATCCCGATAAATCCACTCTAGTTAAACACCCTGCAGAAACTCATATAAGAATGTTTGCAGTGACATTAGTTGTAAGAACAAAAACTTAAATGTCCACAGGATGGAAGATGGATGTAAGTTGGGTAAAGTCATACAATATAACAACATCCAACAATGGAAAAATAATTTCCATTTACCAATTTACCAATGTCAATTTACCAATTTACCAATGTAAATAAATTTAAGAAATACCATTTGGTGTTAAAGACTCACAGAAAAATATGTATGATATGAGTCCATTTAGGTAAAGTCAAAAACAGCCTAAAAATAAGCAACACATGAGCTACGTTTCTTGTGGTGCTCTGTGTGTGATGGGGGTGGTGTTGTGACAGGTTGCAAAGAATGGGGTCTATGAAGTGTTAATAGTGTTGTTTCCTAACCTGTGTGGTAGATAGACAGAACTCGGTTTTGCTATCATTCTTTCAATTGTACATTTACATCACATATGTTCTTTTGTATATATGACATATTTGATTGGAAATAAACCAAGAAAGGGAAAAGGATGCCCTTCTATTTTTCTGCTGGACTAAATCTAAAGAGGAGGTTGGCTGGATAGCACTGTACCATCATAGGCTGGAAAAGGAGAGAATATGTAGGAAATACAGCTAAGACAGAGGAATGTTGGGGGGACAAGGGGACAGAAGGAGGGGACAGATAGAAGAGTGGACAGACCCTGTTCTGGTGACTTCATTCCCATTTCTGAATCAAGTCTTCCCTCGGCCTTCATGAATGTTTCATTCACCTGAGCCATTAACTTTCCTCATTTGAACCAAAAGATGAGGATAAAGTTGCACCCTGCCCCCCCCACACACACACACAGATACAGAATTTATTTTTCTTGCTAAACCAGCTGTTATTAACATTGGCGGTATCAGATAATCATTTGGGGAGCTTTAAAAACCCCAGTGGCCAGGCCAGATCTCAAACCAATGAAATCAGAAGCTCAGCAAGAGCAAGTTTAAAACTCACCAATTCATACCAAGATGCAAGTGAGGTGGATCACCAGCTCCAGGCAATGCTCTATCAGTGTGTGAGACCTACAACATGCAAAGAACTACAGTGTGTGAGGTGGAAACCTCCGTAGCATATGTCCAAAATGCCTGCAGGAACTACTGTGAAGTAGAATTGCTGACCCATTGCCACAAAGACTGTTATTGTCAACCATGATCCACTTGCCCTTCTTTCACAGTAATGGACCTATGACTAGGTACATGGATGCCTTGCTGGATGCATTTCCCAGCCTCCCTTGCAGCCATGCCTGGCCATGTGCCTTGGTGTTGAGCATGGAATGTGAGTGGAGGCCACAATATGCACCACTCAGGGTCTGGGCCTTAGGACAGTGAACTGTACTCCTCTGCTGTACCCTTCCCTTTCCTACTGTCTGAAACGTAACTATGGTAGCAATGGAGCTTTGACCATGGAGCTGTTGACAATGACCTTGGGAATGACACAAGTGCAAGATGGAAAGAACTGGGACCACCACCACCACCACCACATAGATTAATCCCATCAGGACTGTCATATGAGAGACAAATGCACTTTTGCTTGGCTCTTATGGTTAGCTAAGCTGCTATAATAAATATGCCCATGGAACCCTGCAGAGTGCTGACCAGCCCAAGGTCATGGTCATTTCCAAGGAGACCAGTGACTGATGGTGGTGGAATCACAGAGGGCTAGACATCTGGATCCCTATCAGTTTAGCCCCAGCAGTCCCCTGGGGTTGGCTGAACCTGCATCACAGCTCAAAGACACACTCTACTACAGATTTCCTCCCCTCCCTTCCATAGGTGGTGGGTCCCACAAGTGCTCCTTAATAAGCATTGTTTGTAATTAACTCTATCTCACATCTGTTTCTTGAAGAAGCCAATCAGCAACCCATGGAAAGTGTTCCATAAAGACTTGTCCAATGAATGAATGTATTAAATAAATAAATAAAAAAATAAGTAAATAAAGCCTAGATTTTCACTGTACTAAAGAGAAAGCTGAATATAAATGGGTAAAAAGTACATGGAAAAGTTGTTGAATACTATTTCTAACAACAGCAAATATTTAAGCTAATTTTAGTGCTTTAGTATCCTTTATGGCTTGCATATGATTAATAGAAGTCCAAATTATTAATATTTTTAATTCAGTATTAAATATCCTAAAATGGACTTTCTCAAACTGTTGGTGGGAATGCAAACTGGTACAGCCACTCTGGAAAACAGTGTGGAGGTTCTTCAAAAAATTAAAAATAGAACTACCCTACAAACTTGCAATTACACTACTAGGTATTTTCCCAAATGGTAGAAAAACACAGATTCAAACTATATATATATATATATATATATATATATATATATATATATACAGAATATTACTCATCCATCAAAAAGAATGAAATCTTGCCATTTGCAATGACATGGATGGAGCTACAGTGTATTATGCTAAGCAAAAAGTCAAAGAAAGACAAATACCATATGATTTCACTCATACGTGGAATTTAAGAAACAAAACAGATGAGCATATGGGAAAGGGGAAAAAGAGAGAGGGGGAAACAAATCCTAAGAGACTTTTTAAGATAGAGAACGGGGGGCGGGGGCACCTGGGTGGCTCAGTCGGTTAAGGGTCCAACTTCAGCCCAGGACATGATCTCACAGTTCATGAGTTCAAGCCCCCTGTAGGACTCTGTGTTGACAGCTCAGAACCTGTATCCTGCTTTGGATTCTGTGCTCCCCTCTCTCTCTGCCCGTCTCCCACTCACATAAACATTTAAAAAAATTAAAAAACAATTAAAAATAAATAAACATTAAAAACAATTTTTAAAAAAATATAGATAACAAACTGAGGGTTGATGGAGGGAGGTGGGTGGGGGATGGACTAAATGGGTGATGGTATTAAGAAGGGCACTTGTGATGAGCACTGGGTGTTATATGTAAGTGATAAATCACTAAATTCTACTTCTGAAACAATATTACACTATATGTTAACTAACTAGAATTTAAATAAAATTTTGAAAAAAAATATCTGAAACTGGGAAAGCTAGATTCATGCTAATGGACATCAAAAATTATTTGCATGTTGGTTTTATTTCACTAAAACTATTTCCAAGAAGTTTTCTTTTTCTTTGCTGATCTCAGGGGTCGTCAGAGCAAGAGGGGAGCTCATAGATGTCCAAATTCTCAAGCATCCAACTTAGGCTTTTATGGCAGATGTCCCTAACTGATGGCTTGTATCTCATCTCTGTTACCCATGGAGCTTCCTTCCTACCATGAGCTTTGAAATACTGAGACGTGGAGCCAGAGCACCACCATCTTTGATTATTCTGTTAATAGAATAGGGAAATAAATTCAGGTGGATTAAAATGAGGTTTTGGAATTTTCTGTAGATTTCAATCAGTAATAATTTTTAAATCTGATTTTCTGACAAGGAACAAAATTGGGTGATATTCCAACTCAAAGTTTTTTACACTTTTGGATACTCAGTGGAGTTGGCTCTCTAATATCCATTTCCCGGCCTCCCATAGTAGGAAAATCCCAATGCTTATCTGTCCAACTTGTCACTCAGTCCAAAGCTACATGTCCCAAACTCCTTAACAGCCAGTGGTGACCATGTGACTAAATTCAGGTTAATAAAGTGTGAAAAAAACCTCACAGGAGAGTTAAGTCTTCTTTTCTCCTTTCTGCTGCCCAGAATGACAAAAGGACACCATTTTGAACCATGAGGACAAGACTATCCACTGGAGTCAGTAAGGTGGACAGCTATAAGAAACCGTGGTCCAGAAGACTTTATGAAGTTCCCATACCAGCTTTGAACTGCCTGGATCTTCATAGTGCTTTACATGAGGAACTTACAACATTGGTATCTAGGCTACTGTTTTGGGGAAGGAAGCTTTGCTACTCACAGCTCATGGTAGATACCAACAGATTCAACTCAGAACACAAAATTACAATATTCTTTAGGTTAAAAATGAATTAAAATTTAATTTTGAAAGTAATACAAAAAATAAAGTAATTTATGCATCTTTGCAAAGAAATAAATTTGTTTTGGCATTTCATGATTCGCCTTAAAACCGAATTTTTAAAAACGTGGTACTCGAATGTTGTTCAGTTAAGGCCACTGTTTCTTGGCACACAGTTTTAGAAATCTAATGCTATGTATGGGAAAATACAGAAGTTCAAAGGGGCCTCTAAAATTTGACCATTGGCTTCACGGGATGATGTGTAGGCAAAATAGTCATATTTTGAATAATACCAGCTTATTTGCATAAAGAAACACACACAGAGAAGAAAATTGGATTTGTAAGTGGGCCTTTATCTAAACGAAAATGGATGTCACCCCTCAGTTTGGTGCATATCAGTGATGCTTTTTATTTTCTTTTTGCCTTGCACTATTTTCTAATTTTTGGACAATCATGTTTCCTGTGGCATTTGAAAATTTTCACAACATATATTCCTTCCCCTAGAGCCTTGGCCCTTTCCTGTTGTCCTGGGAAAAATGCAGGGAGTTGAGCCGTTTGGCCAAAGTCCAATGTCCACTCCAACTGGGGCAGGCAAACAGGTTTGGGAGGACCAACTCCCAGCTCTCAGAAAGCCAGCTACTCCTTTTCTTAGGTTAGAAACATTCAGTGAAGTTTGTCACTTTGCTCTTTTTCATTTCTGGGCAATTTTGGTCTTCTTGCTTTTAACCACGTGGGCAGCTTTAAGCAGCCTGAGCCCTGGAGAGGATATTTGTGGCTTGTCAGGCCCAGACAGAATCTGCAGAGGGGAAATCTCCAAAAGTTTGTATGTAGAGAGGTTTGCTACAACCCTAAGTAAATGTAAGCAAATAAAAGCTGTTGAGTGAGAATCAGACAGGCTGGGGTGCAGCTCCGAGCAGGGCGAGTGTGTGGGCTCACTGCTGGCCAGCCCAGAGGTGCATTCAGTGTGTGGTGAGGACAGGGCTGGCTGGTGTCTGACAGTGATTTAATACAAGCTCTACAAACTAAGAGACTTCAATAAATGTTGTTGACTGACTGCCCAACTGGCTTAGACCTTGCCTGAAAAGGAGAAAGGGTGCTAAATAAACTCAAGGTATTATCATAATAATACCTGCTGACCAAGAATGTTGTCAAGATGAATGAGCTCCTTTGGAAGGGCATAATGTGCTTCTCTGAAGAATGACACTAGGTGAATACTAAATTTAACATCATTTGAAAAGAACTTTATATTGCTTCGACTCTGCCCTGATGACAATATCAGCTAGAGGTCTTCTGGAAAGGCAAACACTATCTTATTGAGACAGTTTGGCCAAAATGTGACCCTGTCCTGGCACTAGTAGTTTGCTCTGTCTTTATTATCTTGGAACCCCAGGAGGGGATGGATCTTGGAAGATTGAATACTTCTCAACCACTTAGGGCAAGACAGCATAGAAATCACCTAGAGGTGAGTCCCTCTCTCCCTACTCCCACCCCCTAAACCCTAGCCCCAGAAGAGAAATTCCCCAACTCTCCTAGGTAACCATCCCTAGTATTCACACCAGATCCACTGTCAGGATGCCCCCTTTGTGTTGCACCTAATCTTTTGAGAAATGATTTGTCAATTCTGTATTGTTTTGTGTTTAATGGATATAAAGAAAATCTGATATCTGTGTTTCTGTTGGGATCCAGACTGACTTAAACCACTCACTCACTCACTCACTCACTCACTCACTCTTTCTCTCTCTCATTAATTCACCAACTTGGGGCTTTAAAAAAAATGCCTTTGTCATTAATTCAAGATAAATTCTAGCTCTTCACTGTACATTTATTTTTTCTAACCTCCCTGTGATCCCACTATCTGCACAGTTTACAACTCAAGCCACAACTTGGCATTGATTGCAAAAACCTAACATGTAAAAAGTATTATCTGTCAAAGAACTAATGCCTGATGCCTTTGATGCAGCATTTACATCTTTCTTTTTTTGTTTGGAAGGTGGAGCAGTCCTGTGAGATTGCAGACACGAAGGGTAATTCTCCTGTACTGCGATAGAGCTATTTACCGAGTGAGTAATGGTTCCATTTGTCACCTTTGCTGAAGAGTCACGAGCTTGTGGCTCTCTACAGAGTCCCAGGAAAACAGCTAAAAAGTGAAATGAGTTTATCAATTATTTAATATAACTGGGGAATCTCATATTTTTCACAGGGGAAAAAAAATGAGGTTGTATCAGAATCATTCAGCATGAATGGAGTAAAATTACACCCAAACATCAGTGATTTTCCATTCATTTCTATGTGGCTATACTTACCCAATCTGCCCTGTGTATCACCGGTATATTTTATATTCAACAGAATCATCCAGCTGATATTATTTCTTGCAGTGTCCTTAACACCTGAACTAGAAAAAATGATTAAACACCTGGTCTACAAAGATGGTCATGAATTTAAAGGGACTTAGCAAAACCGACTGAGCTGCCCACACTTTTTGGGGAATGGTTTCCTGGAAGAGGCTTGTCTTGAGGTATGTGAGCAAAACTGCACTAAATTATAGGAAGCTAATTTCACTCCTGTGATGGATACAGTTAGGATTATGTCAGGGAAAGAGCAGGTTTTTGAACATCCTGATTTATAGCTCCCAAATGATGACGTGTGTGAGTGATGGACAAGAAAACCCTTTTCTTCTCCCTACCCAAGGTGCCCCTAAGCAAAGGTTCCCTGGAAATTTTAATGACTAGTTCACAGGAGTAAAAACAAAAACATATGAACAGCTCAATGGCTTCCCTTACTTGCAAGAAACTTCCCCAGAGAGCCTAAAGTAATCATTTATGGGGTATTTTGCTGAGTTGTCCTGCTAAATCTTTCTGAACTTTTCTATTAGCATCCCCTGCTTTCTGTGTTTTTAATAGTCTTTTCAGAGGAAGAATTTAGAATGTTTCTTTTACAGCCCTTGTCCCCACCCCCATCTGTCTTATACAGGTTCTTAATCGAAATGTATCTTCTCAAATGTGGTTTGAGAGAATTGCAAATGTCAGTCCCTATAGCAGTTCCCTGGAGACCAGGAATTCAGATAACTTCTGCTTTTCCAAATGCATTCAGAACTAAAAGAGAAAAGAAAAAAGAAGAAGGAAAAAGCTACATAGACTACAATGAAAATGTGAGTTATTTCCACATAACCATGAGGTGTGTTTTTTGGAGATAGTGCAGTCACCCCAACCATGATGGCAGTCTCAGAAAAGAGATTGCCTGGATGCAAATCCACACTGGCCAGGCCACTAACTGTATGGCCTTGGACAAGTTACTTGCCCTTTCTGAGTCTCAGGTGTCAAATGGGGATGATAAGAGTAGGTGTCAAAAATTCAATGAGTTAATGAATGCCAAGCACTTAGGGCAAGGCCTGGGACCAGGCTACAAGCCACCACAGGACTCGGGTTGTAGAGAATTTAAGAGCAACAAGAAATTATTATCCCCATGCACTGGCAATTCTAAATGTGTCTGGGATAAAATACCCACCCCTGAAAAAAATGAAAACAAACAAAATCCCTGCTGGTCTAAACATGTTTCAAATAATTTTTATGGTTACTATGGAGTTATCACATAGGTGAGCTTCAAATTAGCACATTTTTATTATCCATACTTTATTAAACATTTTATTTTACATAGAAATGATACAGTCAGCCTACTAGACAGTTGATCATGGATATGCATGGGCTCAGCTATATGCACTCCTCCCTACAATAAGCTTGTTAGGCTTCAGTATTGTTTGAGTTTACCCTGGACACAATTTAATCTCTGCCCCTTGCATTTAAACAGTGAATGGAGATGCTGAAGGGTTAATAGCAAAATGATTATAAAGCTGAAAAAACAGAACATTCTAGAATGACTTCACTTTATGCATAAATCATTCCCTGAAACTTGTACAATTTAGTCTTTTGTACTTTCCCCAAAAATATATTAATGAAATTAAAAAGTATCCATCTGTTCCTTCTTTTTTTTTTTTTTTGCATTGTAGTGTTGTTATTGTTCTATTATTATTTTTGCTGGCATGATTATACATGCAAAGTTCAATAAAAAGTATTCTATGTCTCCTTCTTTTCTGACCATTAATATCACTTGTCTTATTTCAAGATTATACTGAAAATAATTGTATCATATGATGGGTTGTTGAACAATGGCCTGCTTGTGGTGGCAAATCCACCAGTATTCCATTGTCTGTAATAGAAGAAGGTCTCAATAAATGCTAGTTAGTATTATGGTTAATCTTATTAGTGTATAGCTCTGCATGATGGTATCCAAGAAAGACTGTATTCATTAGAGCTCACTTTGTCCATAAGAAATATGTCGCCATTCTCCTCCTTATCAACACCTCACCTTTGGTTCAAATGCCAGATACCATTCAGCACGCCATGTTTGTCAAGTATTTTATCATCAGCTGTGAGCTCTGCCAAGAAGCAGTCCTGGGAAGGAAGGCCAACTTGGTGGTGCCCATTGTAGAGATAAGGAAACAACTCTACAGGGGAGAAGGTCAGCCACCCTGCCAGGTATCAGCTGAGTGACCCAGGAGCCAACTTCAGCTTCCTGGTTCGGATTATTTGTGCACATTTGGCATTTGCTACCTACAGAACACGTCATCATCCCAAGTTTACAACTGGGGAAACAGAGGCACAAAAGGATTAACAAATTCAATCTAAACCAAAGAAACAGTGAAGCAACAAAGAACCAGTCAATGGCATTAAGTATTGGGCTGAAAATGTTCTTAAGATATTAATAGTAACTAGTTGTTGCTGAGTGCTGACTTATAAGAGTTTCCTCTAGGCTATTACCTTACTTTTGTCTTCACAACCAGCCTACAAGGTGAGTCAGCACAATATTAACTCCAACTTACATAGGACAAATGGCAGCCTGCTAAGAAGTGAGGAAATGAGGTTCTAAACCCTGGTTTGTTCCAGGGTAGCCACTGCCCTTTGAGTATCACTCAGTGGTATCAGGGAACCCCTCTAGTATGACTGCTAATCCATTTCACATGTGCTTCCATGTCTTTAATAGACCAGCACGTTGTGCCCCTAAGCAAGGTGCTTCCACAAGCTGGGAAAACAAACCAACATTTGATAACCCCCCACTATATTCTGGGGACTGTGCTGGCTCCCTCTTTCAGTTTTAAAAGTGTGTATCTATAGACTTCTTTGTTCCAATCCCTTCTCCAGGTGAATGCACATGTGGAACACTTTGTCTCAAGCACCCCATAAACTGCAAATGTTTATATTTATTGGTGTTTCAATTCAAGCTTATTTTGCATTATTGTTTCCTCTCAGTGACATTCCCCTGCTTTCTGATGTCCTGCTCAAATCTGGGACATATCAATTATGGATCTTAAAATGTGCACAAACCATGGTGGTAGGCATGAGGATTTAGAAAAGAGGACAAAAAGAGAATTCTAGTTTTTTGTTCATAGGGAAACAAGCATCACACAATGTTTTTACTTATCCCAACTCAAAATATATAAGGTATTTTTTAAGACTATCTGTTCTTTTGACTTTTTGAAGACTAAAACACATGCTCACTTTAAAATTTCTGAATTTTTAAAATTCAGAGCAGGACAAAGAAGGTAGGAGAAACCCACAAAATTCTACAAGCTCAAACACTCAGTGCTATAGGTTGGTAAACACCACAAGACATCCATCTCTGTGTATAGGCAGACAGACAGGAAGATAGATAGACAAATAGGCAGATAGACACATAGATAAATAGATAGGCAGAAAGATAGATAGCCAGACAGAGAGAAATACATGACTTTAGAAAAATTGCATCATATTACTTATGGCATTTTAAAGGAATTAATTAAAGTACTTTTACTCTAACCAAAGAAAAAGATGGTAAGGTACAATCTGAAAAATTGTTAAAATTCATATATTTTCCTACTGCAGGAAGTGATAATTCTACACAGTCCTTCTAAAAGTTAAAATAAAAGGAATATAAAAACTCACTATGAGATTATAGACATTATTGTTTTAATTTTTTTTAATTATTTATTTTGGGGCAGGGGTGGGCAGAGAGGGAATCTGAGCAGGCTCTGTGCTGTCAGCACAGAGCCCTTTGCAGAGCTCGAACTTACAAACCTCAAGATCATGACCTGAGCCAAAATCAAAGGTCAGATGCTTAACTGACCAAGCCACCAGGCACCCCTATACACATTATTTTTGTAATTACATTTCAACTTTGAATACTATCTGACTCCTGCTATGAAAAATGAAGAAATTAGCAGGATTCTTGTATATATTTTTGTCTTCCATAATATTTATACCATCTAGTTATAGTTCATTGTGATTAGAACAAGCTTTTTTCCTATGTCACTTAGCTTTAGCTCTGTCAGTCGTATTCCTTGTCACTTCTATTTTATTTGTGCTATAAATATGCCTATTTCATCAATTTTTGTTCTTAGCTTTAAAAAACTTTTCATTTCATACTCTTTTCTTTATTTTCATCATTTTGAAATTTTTTTTTAATTTTTCAATTTTCATTTTGAAACAGTTTCAGACTTACTGAAAAGTTACAAAAATAGTACAGAGAATTTCCATCGACCCTGTATCCTGCTTCCCCAAATGTCAGTGTCTTACAGAATCATAGTACAATAATCAAAATCACAAAATTAACAGAATACTATTAGCTAACCTCCCAAGCTCACCCTTTTTCTCATTACTATGGTTTATCTAGTCTAGGAGCCAATCTAGGATCCCAAACTTCATTTAGTTATTGAGTATCTTTTTTTGTCCTTAATTCATGTTCTTAATAAGTTCCTCAATAACATGAAGCATTCACCTCTAGGAAATATCTTCTTCTTTTTTGGATAATGCCTTCTTCCAAACTGGATTATCCATCTCTCTTTTTGGCATGTTGTGCAGACATGGTGGCTGCTCACCCAATATTCTCCTTTTTCACGGGTTTTTTACAGAACCCCAACTTTGTTCAAGTCTTGAATAGAGATTCTTAATCTCTGGGAAGATGTGCTAGACTAGTGGGCTGGAGTGGTTTTGCAACACAGTCCTGGCCAAAGAGACTTAGGGTAAAGTCTGGGCTCTGCTGGGAACATTCTGGAAAGGAGTGATGTTCTGTAATAAGAAGATGGTAAATAATAAGAGCAAGACCTGCACTGCCCTCCATGTCTTGCCTCTGAGAACACTGTGAGGACATGATGCTTTGAGCTCCTGAAGTCAGTTTGCACTCATGAGGGAAAGACTGAGACAATTGTAAAGCTGTTGACCCAGAGGCCTGATGTCAATGAGCCTTAAACCAAGCCAAGAGCTCCCTACATCCAGACTTGTTATATGAGGGAAAAATCCCCACTTGTTTAAGACATCTCTAACCAAATGTCTTGATAGTTGCAGTTAGATGTATCCTAATGGACAAAGCATACTCCATCTCTTTGTTTCTTTTTTGTTCAGGTTAATTTTCACAGTTGCTTTGTCACTTTTAATCTTGCTTATGCTTAAAGTGAGTGGTGCTAAGCTTTCTACTTCCTCTGACCCAATATAACTAACTTCTTTGACCTCTTTCCCACTTCTATTTGAAACCTCCCCTTTGAGTTATAATTTATGTGCTGAGGACTGCAGTAAATCTACATTTATGCAGAAATTGTATTCTAAGTTCAATGGGAAGCCATTGGAAGTCTTCAAGGATAGAAGAGGCAGGGTCAGATTTATACACATTTAAAGAATTTCTCTCTTTGCTGTGGGTCGTATGCAAACATAGAAGGAGAAAGCCCACCTAGCAACTCCTGAAATAGTCCTGAGAATTAACAAAGAAATCATGGTTGTTTGAACCATGGAAGCAACATTGGAGGTGATGGGTTGTATTTGAAGATATAGCCAAACAGTTCTTGCTTGTAGATTAGACATAGACTATGTGGGAAAGTAAAAAAGCAAGGATAAGACTCAGGTTTGTGGTCTGAGCACTTACAGCAACAGAAACAACATTTAGTAAAAATCAACATTGAGGAAGAAGGAAGACCAGACCCTGGGGTGGATGTAATGGGAAAGCAAGAGCTCTTAAGCACTAGTGAGAGAGAATTGTGACATGGAGGACTCACCATGGGGAATTTTCTTTTCTTTCCCTTGAATTAGGCTCTTTCCCACCCTGGATTCTTTATCTCTCTTTTGTTTCTGCAAGTTGGGGAGATTATGTGGTTGTCTACACATTGGGTAATGTTGCCACTCCTTTGCCTTTCTAACAGACCCCCAAATTTATTTGAGTTATAGGAAGAGGCACTGGTCTGTGTTAGAAATTGGTGGGAGATCACGATGGCAGGACAAGGAGGGACCACAACTTTATTTCTTACTTTGTACCAAGGAGTGGTATTATGTATGAATTCCTTCATTAAATATTAAATCTCCAAAGACCTGGTGAGATTGCCATTTTACCCTCAATTCATAGAAAAGGAAGTTGGCATTCAAAGAAACTGAGAGAGCAGCCCTTTGTGACCATGGCCCAGAAACACAAGCCTGTCTTGACTTACTCCAGATCAGTGTTGATCCAGCACACATCAGTTACTGTCCCAAGATCCCTCCAAGACTGTGGGAATGTTTCAGTCACGTTACCTGAACCAGAGTCTAGGTAAGCCCATATACATGACTATCTGGGACATCCCAATCCAGTGGCAAAAATACCCCAGTGGGTACTCACCATCCCTGCCCCCTGACACTCTGGGACAAGTCCCTTTGGGGACGGCGTTGCCAGTGATGCTGTCTCCTTCATTAGAAAGATTCCTAATAGACTGCTTACCCCCTCTTTCTCTGCTGCCAATCCCCTGCCACAAACACTCCAGAGCAGGGACACAAATGTTGAAAGAGAGCATTGTTTTTCAGAGACAGACTCCAAAGAAGAAGCCAATCAAAATATCATAAGAAAACGGACTTCATAATTTGATGAAAAAATTGCCATTCTTACCAATAGGAGAGAAGTCGCCCCTGACTACGAGCAAAAAGCACTGACCAGCTCAGAGGAAGCCTATGGACTTTCAGCAAGCCCTAAGCACTTGAAATGCCTTTGTTTGAACGTGTCTTCTTGTTACAGTAATGAGAAAGGTGTTGCCTTAATGAGTCATATAATGCAAATTTTAATGGTAAAATTAAATTTTGAATAAACAGTATGAAAAATCAAATATTAGAAATCCATTTCTTAAAAGCTTACAATAGTGACTTGTCAATGTACTAGTGAGCTTAAGTAAGATCATTTCAGATTATGTATACAGTGCTGAACTATTTCAATCTAATTATGGGAAAATTGTGTTTTCATTAAGCCTTCTTCCTAATGCAGAAAATGCTATTAAAATTATTTTCATTGACATTCTCCTAATAAGCTGGCTTGGAAACTGCATTTACACTTGACCAGTTAGTTGTTTTCAGAAGTGGTCATGCCCTAGTGGGAATGAATCCTGCCTCCCATTCTTGATGGGCTGCAGCGAGACAGAAAAGAGGCACTACTACAGAGAAAGCACACAGCTAACAGTCTGACACACAGCAAGCACTTTAAAAGTTTAGCTCTTACTCTTATCATTGCCATCACCAATCTCCATCTATAATTACATCACCTATGACAATAAATATGCAAGTGAAGAGGGCAGATTATCAAGATCCATATTTTGCAGCTATTTCTTTGCTACAGCCTGACGTTTGGTAGCCATTGACCAACACAGACCAGAGATGGGAAGCAGTTTCCAAATGCTTACTGGACCATGTCTTAGTCCAGCCCTTGTAATGCTCAATGACCAGTGAGGAGTGAGGGGTGAGGAATGCTTAGGAATTACAAAGCAAAAGTCAGTAACACTAGGATGGCGAAATTTAGACTCACAACCAAGTGGGCACCTAGGAAATCAGCATGAGAAATGATTAGGGCCAAAGCAGCAATGGTGCTTCCTCCACATAGAAAATTCACAGGGCAGGGGTACCTGGGTGGCTCAGTTGGTTAGGCGGCTGGCTTTGGCTCAGGTCATGATCTCGCAGTTCATGGGTTCTAGCCCCACATCAGGCTCTGTGCTGACAGCTCAGAGCCTGGAGCCTGCTTTGGATTCTGTGTCTCCCTCTCTCTCTGCCCCTCGCCCACCCCTGCGCTCTCTCTCTCTCTCTCTCTCTCTCTCTCTCTCAAAGTTAAATAAATATTAAAATTTAAAAAAAGATTAAAAAAAGGAAGAAAGATTCACAGGGCACGTTTGAGTCTGCACTGACTAGTGTAATTATTGTACTCTACACATACTTGTTACATGTTTACCATGTGCTGGCAGCCACTCCCCATCTTGGAGATACTACAGAAACAAGACCC
This sequence comes from Panthera tigris, assembly GCF_018350195.1. NCBI lineage: Eukaryota > Metazoa > Chordata > Mammalia > Carnivora > Felidae > Panthera > Panthera tigris. Next base: position 47,118,222 of record NC_056662.1, on the reverse strand, counting down.
CTACACCCTTGCATCTTACGCCCCGGGGGCAGCAGATAATTACCAAGAAAACAAACAATCAAACTAGAGGGTTTCAGATGGTGATTACTTTTATGAAGAAGACAGAAAGAAACGTGATAGTAAGTAGTAGTGAGTAGTAAGAGAATGAGTAGTAGGACAGTGATGTGTGCAGTAGGCTGGCTGCAGCTCCTGGTGGGAAAGTGGCTGGGAAGCAGAGCGCAGAGGAATCAGGATTATTTACCAACTGCTATATAGTCCCATCCCCCACTGCTCCCAAGTCACTTCTCAACCCTCAGGACTAGACATGGGGAACTCAAATGAGAAAATAATAGGACTAGACATGGGGAACTCAAATGAGAAAATAATAGAATTAATCTTTCAGTACAGGCTGTCATCATCAGACAAAGCCTAGACAGAAAGGAGATACAGGAATGAACACAGGATGGGTGGAAAGTGGTCTGGAAAAACCTCAAGGAAGCTGTAAGTAACTGGAAAAATAAGGAGACCATCAGAAGAATCATCTGTGGGTATAAGACTTTTCTGATGGAGTTCCTTTTTAGGCTAGCCGAACGTCGACTGTACAAGTTGATGACTGTGGTAGACTCTAAGGTCCAATGACCCCACCTACTGGTATTCACACCCTTATATAATTTCCTCCCCTGGAGTGTGGGCAGAACCTGTGACTTGCCTCTAACCAATAGATGGGTGATGAGCTGTCACTGCCATGATCTTGTTATGATTGCCACATCTGGCAGCATTCCCCCTGCTGACTTTGGTGAAGCATGTTACCTGAGACAGCCTCTGGCCAGCAACCAGCTAAAAATGTAAGCCCTCCAACCAATGGGCAACAAGCAACCAAATTCTACCAACAACCTCCTAAACTTGAGCTAGATCACAGTCCCAGCCAACACCTTGAATTCAGCCTTGTGAGCCATCCTAAGGCAGAGATCAGCTAACTGTGCCGGGACTCCTGACCCTAGAAACTGCAAGACAATAAATGTGTCTGTGTTAAGCCACTAAGTTTGTGGTAATTTATTATGCAGCAATGGAAAACAAATGGCATTAATGAAGGCTAGCAGGATCACTCCAGTATATGGAGAACATCACTTGGGAATGATATAGTCAGGGGCACCGTCAGCCCCTGAGGTTTCACAGAATATTTAAAATATTTTATAGCCCAGATAGGACTGAGCACAGGAACACTGAGAGCGAAGATGTGTCCCCTGTGCTTAAGGAACTCAGCCAAAAAGAAGTTGTCAGAAAAGCTGAAGTGGGGGTGGGGCCATCAATGGTGTAAACAGGATTAATTTAGGAGAGGTGCAGTCATAGACACAGCTAAAGTGTGTTGCTTACTTAAAAAAAAAAAAAGACTGCACACAAAATGATTAAAAAAAAAAAAAAAGTAATACCAAAGGGTATAAGATAAAAAGCAGATTCTCCCTCCTCTCTCCTCAGATCCCTGATTTCATACCCAGAAGGGTGGCAGTCAATACAATTTCTTAACGGTCCTTTCAGAAATTTTCTACACACATACAATGCCCATGTCTACCTTTTTTTGGTGCAAATGGGGTTAAATTATACACATAGTTGACCCTTGAACAATATGGGCTTGAACTATGTGCATCCCCTTATACAGATTTTTTACAGTGCAGTACTGTAAATGCATTGTCTCTTACAATTTTCTTGATGATATTTTCCTTTCTCTAGCTTATTTATTGTAAGTAGAGTATATAATATATATATAACGTGCAAAATATGTCTATTGATTGTTTATGTTATTGTAAGGCTTCTGGTCAACAGGAGGCTATTAGTTAAGTTTGGGGGGAGTCAAAAGTTATACATGGATTTTTTACTGTGGGGGGGGGGCTCAGTGCCCCAACCCCCAAGTTGTTCAAAGATCACCTGTCCTGTTTCTGTCTCTTGCTTTTTTTCAAGCGTTGTCTCAAAGATCTCTCAATTTCTATATATTCAAATTAGCTCATCATTTACATGGCTGCCTAATATTCATGTGTATGAATTTACCTTAGTTTGTGTAATTAGTCCCCTGGTGATTAGCATATAAGTTGTGTCCATGTTTTTGCTATCACAACAAATGCAATATGTAAATCTTTGCTCACTTCTACAGCTATAGGACAAGTAATAGAAGCGAAATTGTGGGGCAGGATGTACTGCCGATCTATCTTCAAAGTTGCACGCGCTTTATCCTCATACCCAATCTAAAAAGCCACATTTTTAGCCACACTTTGACCAGCATTACATGTTAAACACATTTAAAAACCTTTGCCAATTTAGTAGATAAAAAATGGTATCTGGTGTTTGTGGGACTTTTTTGGTTTGCATACACCTGAATTTTTCAAGCTCCTCATAGGTTGAATCCATTTAGAGGATCCAGAATCCAGGACAGAGGTTAGACATTAGGAGTGAAACCCTTAGGGATGAATGGAGAAAAAAGAAAGAGTGGTTGTCATTCACGAAGACTCACTAAAGGCAACGTCCCAAATACCCCACAGGTAGTTAGTCACCCCATCAAAGTCTAGAAACTTCCTTTTTTTCACTCCAAGCCCCCACATACTTGACTTGAGGTAAGACTAGGTCATAAGAGAAATAATATGCATCAGACACAACAAAAGCATATATTGAGTATATCTCTTCGTTAATGTCAGAGATGACTTTGGCTGGAAGGTCCTTCTACAGAAATCTTCTGGAAAGGAGAGCTTGCATTTCTCAGGTAATTGTCCTAAATATGGTCATGTTTGAAGGTTAAAAGAGCCCAAACACTTTCTCTCCACTTTCTAATTCTTTAAAGCTAATGCTCCACTCCAACAAACTTACTTAACAGGACCCTCTCTGTAAACCAATAGATGTTATTAAGAGACCAAACCTCACAGATTTATAGAAGAAAAAAGGGCGGGGGGGAATGCTTAGTTAATATGTATTAATATTCTGTTTCAACTGAGTTCAACAGCTTTGAAGTAGCCTATGAGCTCACAAGGCTGTGGTCTCACTGCAATAGCAAACACAGTGAAATTAAAGGGGCTACTCAGTCTCTTCATCCTGGAAGAGACTTTGCCAGAGACTGGATTATTTTTTAAATCTATTTTTGCAGTGAAAGGAAGCCACAGGCATCTGGATACTGGCTCCCCAGCCCGACACCTAATTTCTGCCAGGGCATGAAGAGCACCTTCTAAAACTGCACCTCGAGAATTTGGGTGGGTTCAAAATGAGATCGGAGCATTTGGGTGGCTTTGTGTTTTTTCCTACCCAGTTTTCCTTCATCTTGGTATTTCTTTCCTCCAAAGGACACTGTGTACTCACCACACTTACTCCTGATCATCCCCAAACACAAATCCAGATTCATTTTTTAAAAACGAATGACTGAGTGCTTGTCCTATATTTTTGTTTTCTCCCAGCTATAGACTACCTGTGCCAACAAAAATGAGTGTATTCATTTATTTTTAAAAACCTCCTACAAATCTTCAGTGACTCTTTGAGTATAAAATATTCATACCTTGACTCCAAATTACAGTTGGGAGCATAACCACTCAACAAGTACTTTTAGTTCAGATTCATTTTAGATTCATACAAGCTGGGGAAGGAAACATAGAAAACACAAAGCATCCTTTGAAGGAAAAAAAAATCCTGAATGAAGAAAAGGGTGGGAAAATACTGCCATTTCAAACCAACCCAAAGGCTTATGCCGCAGGTTCAGAGCTATTTAAGGTGGAGGAGGCAGCTTTGGCAAGTACAAAAGGTGGCCACAGGATGAGGACAACTGAATTGAGAAGGCTCTTGGACCAAAAAAAACAAAAAAACAAAAAACTGATTTAGAGAATTAAGGTAAGTCAATTAATTAAATATGACTATGTCTCAGCCGAATTCACTTTTATCACATTATTATTCAGCATTTGTAGAAGACCTATTCTGAGCAGTTAGCTCCATTGATTCCAGACAGCTAGAAAGCTGATTTTACTATGAATTTGGGTGCTGGGGGAAAAAAAATGACCTGGATATTCAAAACCCACTTCTTGATTTCCATGAAGTGCTACCTAGGAGGTCTGGTTGCAAATCATTTTGCAAATGCAAATCCCATTACCAAAAGTTTCAGAACTTTTTCTTTTTAGTGATCTTTATAATTACTGTAATCCTGGTGTAGATATTTTAGGAAGAATAATGCTGCCGTAGTGTAAGCCTCACCAAAGGCTTTTAGAACAGAGACACTTTGCAAATTGGAAATGGGCATTTCTACTTGACAATGGTTGAAGGGAAATTGACCAGCACTTGTGAGGTCTGCTGGGCTGTGAGTTAGGTCTTTGAAAGGCACAAACATAGCAAAAGGTGAATCTGCCAATAAGGTTCTACTTTACTAATGTTTTAGCTGACCTAAATAAGCCCTTATTGGGAAAGGCAACCCCCAAGCCAGAATGCTTCTGGTTCACACCAGAATGAGCTTTAGGGATCACATCACTGGAGGCCTAGGGGAGGGAAGAGTTTGTTTGATTCAGGGATACAGTAAGAAAGTCAAGGCCCTGGATTCATTCTGTTTTTCTTGCTTTCCCTCTGTGTGGTCAGCTTCATATAGGGCTGCAAATAGATCCCAGCACCTTACAAATATAAGTTCCTTCTGCCACATCCAGGAGGGAGACCAGAGATCATTTCTCAGAAGAACAAAACAGCTTGCTTTTTATTCCCCAGATGCTCCCAGCACATGTCCCCTGAGACTCACAGGGAGTACAGAGCCCACCCCTAAACTCATTCCCATGGCCAGGAGGTAAATTTGAGCTAATTTGCTAAGGCCTGAGCCCCAAGACTCTTTCCAGAGCCAAACATAGACATTAGCATCCCCCAAATATAAGGACCACACAGAATAGGAATGGATACCTACAATATAGAATTGATCAGGAAATGGATGTTGTGGGGCCTATTCATCTAGAAAGGACAGACCTGAGTAAGAAAGGACAGGGTGGGGCTAGGACTTCTAATAGTCCCACTGTTCCCCAAAACTGGGCAGGCCCGAGTGGCCAGATGATTTCTGGGGCCACTGAGGTTAGAGACACTTCAACAGGAGGGATTCCTGAAACCTCTCCACTCACCTTGTTCACCCCAGGACTAACTATAGACCTGTCTCAGCCACTGTCTCCAGCTTTGACTGAAGCTGCCCCAAGGATCCAACCTACTAGCAGATTGTGGTTCACAGAGCCTTGGCAAGTGGCCTCCTGTGTAGACCAGCTCATCACATGGAAGGTCACTTCTTCAAACAAGCAAGGGAGAGCCTCTGACGTCAGCAAGAGCTCAGTCTGTCTTTTCAGACTCCCCTGATGAAGTCAGGCTCACCTGGGATCAACTTCCTTTTGATTAACACAAAGTCAGTTGATTTTGGACCTTAATTACATCTATTAAATCCCTTTTTTCTTTGCCATATTCTTTTGGCTAGAAGCAAGTGACCGGTCCCTCCCACACTCAAGTGGAACAGACTCTACAGGCCATGAACACCAGTGGGTGGAAGTCATGGGGCTATCTTAGAATTCTGCCTCCCTCAGGCTGCATTTTTCTCTCTCCATCCACCCCCTCAGAGAGTTTCCACTGACCTAAATCTGTAAACATTTAGTATTTGTGTTCAACCACACAGGTTCTTACAGAGAGCCAACAAGAGATTTGGGGCCCTATTCCTCTTTTTTAAAACACCCCTGAATCAGTGGAAATAAAAGGGCTTACAAAATTACCCAATGACAGCCTCTGCTTCACATTTGTCACCGCTCACCAGCAGTCACTTTTACAGGGATAGATCAATTGGCATTGGAACAGGAGTCAAATATAACCAAATAGGTCATTTTCAAGTGGTTCAAGCTGAATTTTCTGTATGGTATTAAGGACTGGGGTACTGTGTGGAATTGTTGGGAAAAATGAAATAGAGTGAACAAAGCTTTTCAAATATTGTACCCAAGTACAGTATTATCAACAACCAGTATAGCCCATAGGCCTATGGATTTCTGAGCATGTGACCTATAGATGAAAAATAAAAATAATCTTGAGTGTCCTAGTGAGTCCCAATGGACTAAACACCAGTGAGAGATAAAGTAAGTGGGATCCTACTTCCCCTGCTCTGTCCCCACCAAAGTTCTACATTGTTGTTCTGGACAAGCTCCATGGGGAAGCACATACCACCATGGTGGGACCTCATTCCCACAGTGGCTCTAGAGAGAAGGCTCAGAGCAGAACTTTCATCTGAATGGATTCCAAGGCCAGAGTTGAGGTGAATAATCCAAAGAGATACACCTGTACATCCTCTTTTCCCAGGCTCCATTGTGTCCTCTTCTATGCTGCCCTGTGCCTCGGACTATTGCCATGCCCATCTAGGTTTTTATTTCTACTATATCACTCTACATCCTGGATACTTCTGGTGGGTCAACCTACCACTTTCTTTTTTTAAATTATAATTTATTGTCAAGTTAGCTAACATACAGTGCATACAGTATACTCTTGGCTTCAGGAGTAGATTCCCATGATTCAAATTTCACATACAATGCCCAGTGCTCATCCCAACAAGTGTCCTCTTCAATGCCCATCACCCATTTCCCCCAGACTTTCCCCATCAACCTTCAGTTTGTTCTCTGTATTTAAGAGTATCTTATGGTTTGCCTCCCTTTCTGTTAGAAACTATTTTTTCCCCTTCCCTTCCCCCATGGTCTTCTGTTAAGTTTCCTAAGTTTCATATATGAGTGAAAACATGTGATATCTGTCTTTCTCTAACTAACTTATTTCACTTAGCATAATACCCCCCAGTTCCATCCACATTGTTGCAAATGGCAAGACTCCATTCTTTGTCATTGTCAAGTAGTATTCCATTGTATATATAAACCACATCTTCTTTATCCATTCACCAGTTGGTGGACATTTGGGCTTTTTCCATAATTTGACTATTGGTCAGCCTAGAATTTTCATCTTATGACCTCTCCACTTAAGAAAGACAGTTATTCCCCATTCCCCATTGAATAAAATTCAGGATTCTGGCCCAGGCATTTGGGCCCAGCATACTCTAACCAGTGTCTGAGCTCCCTGCCCCACTTCCCCTCTGCTCTGCTCATATTCCCATCCTACTGTCTAATCACTATTTCCAGATCATGTCTTGACTTTCCTACCTCCCCATTATTGCTCACACCATTCCTCTCAAATAGAATATTCTCCCGCCTTTCCCACCAAAACCAGCTGAGATGCGGCCTCCCTGAATTTCCCCTCAGAACTACTTCAGCAATTTGTATACTTCCCATTTGACCTCCCAAATTGCCAGGTACTGGGAGCAATTTTACATTTGTGCATAGATCTTAGGGCAAGGACTGGGTCACACTTCACAGTCACCTATGTTCCTCACATCTCTTGTGCCTTACAACAGAAGGCACTTAGTAAGTATTTGTTATATGGGTGAGCAAGAACAATTTTCAATTCTCAGCCATTCTAACTTATTTGATTACTACCTGGATTCACCATTCACCATAAAAGGAAGAGTTACATATATGCCTAATATACATATTATTATTTCCATGTATACGAAAGCTTATATACACACATATTTGCCATTTTTTTTTCAGTAAATGGCAGCAACATTGAATATATAAAAATAAAGATGAAGAAGTCTAGGCAAAGCATGGAAATATGTATAACAGCGCCCTATTTTAAAAAGACAATGAAATATCGCCTTTATTATTATCACTATTCAGTAAAACATGTCTGTGTAAGGTATAATCTAGAAGAAAGAACATAAGAATTAAATGGTTTTGAGGAGTGGTGACATTTAATTTATTGTTTAATTGATTAAATGATTCTGCAGTAGAACTGACATTATACATCACTATTTCCATGTGCCAAGGAACAAGTGGTTTCTTTATTACCTATAATTGAACTCAACTTTGAAGTCCCTTACACCTGCATGCCCTCTAAAGACTGGAGGGGAGGGGAATCTGAGCAAGCCTGCTAATTAAAAGTCACACCATATCCTCTATGTAAGCAGCCTCCGACAGCTAATTATCCCATCCATTCTAAAGCCACATTCCCACCAGAGCTGTTTACCCCTCTCCCTCTGCCTCTCCAAGATGCCTTCAGTTTCAAGAAATGCTCACATATCCTCAGGTGTTAGGGAGGCCCCTGGTTCCCTGCAGGAACTCCTCTAGGTCTGACTAGCTCCCAGATGAGGGACATCCCTCCTCACTTGGTCTACACAATAACCCCTGGTGCCCCTGCAGAATGCTGGCTCTGCTCAGCTTCCTCAGGGGACTTTGTGAGCTCCCTGTGCTGCAGTGTCTGCAGAGCACACACCTGGATCAGGAATAGAGGTCTACACACATGGCTGACTCTCACCTGTGGGGGCCACAGAACCCAAGTCTCAGCCATGTTCACCTTCAGGTTCATCTTGAACTCCTCACCAAACAGCTCTTGCCCCCATGGTCCCACCGCTCCTCACTTTGGCAACCCAATGGCAGGCAAGATGGATCTCATCCTCAGCCATGGTACAAATCCTCTCATGGCTCCCACAGGAATGCCTGGCTGTCTTCACCAGCCTTCTGGCAAGGAAGACTCAAAACACCAAGTCAGAACTTGCCACCCCAAACCCACTTCTTTCCATGCTCTTCTACAACTGCCTTACCATGTTAGAAAAAGGTACAAGCACCCAGATATCTTTGGAGTCTCAGAAACCCCTTCTAGATGTTTCCATATCCTGCTATCATCTTAAGATTTAGCCCTAAGGAAGAATAGCTAGGGCCTCATCTATTGTTCTGCTCCCTCTGACTCTCCTGGAAGCCACATGCTGTTTGTTGGGCAATGGTTTTATGTCATATCCTGAAACCTCCCTTTGCCTTATGGTAAAGCTCTAGGGTCTGAATCTGTCCATCCTCCTTCTTGGAATGTACCTGAAGTTTTGGAGTTTAAAATGTCTTTTTCTCTTTCCCCAAAACTTGGCTTCCAAAATAATTTCCTTACTCAAGAAAAGACTCAAAAAAAAAAAAAAAAAGCTTCAAGCCTCAAAGCAGGTTAATGGCCACTTTGGTCTTGCCTTTTCATGCTCTAAGACTTGTCCCTGAAATGGTAGATAGGCATTGCCTGGGAGCTTGTCAGAAATGTAGAAGCTCGGGCCCTTGTGGACCTTTTGATTTAGACTGTGCCTTTGACCCTCCTATGATTAGTGACCTTTGGAAAAGAAGAAAGAAGAAAGAAAGAAAGAAAGAAAGAAAGAAAGAAAGAAAGAGAAGAAAACAAACTCTGGGGAAGAGCCAAACTCTTTCTAATCCTTGAAAAATGGTAACTAGTTTATGGGAGGGATTCTCAGACCCTTTCAGCTTGAACTTTCCCATGTCCCTGAGCACAAGTGTAGGGGGCAGAGACTGTATCCTATGATTTCATGTCACCTTGACAGTCTCTGATCATGTGTGTCCTTGCCCTGTTTTAAAGGTTAAGCTCCCAAGGCTCAGTGAAATTAGCCAACTCACTCAGGGCCACCTAGTCCCTAAGAGACAGAGCGGGGCAGAGTTGGGTCATTCCAGTTGGAAATACAGCCAATGTCTTTCCCAAGGTGTTGATAAGAAGAGAACCAATAAAAAGCTTGTTTCTCTGGTTTTAGAAATACACACACACACACACACACAGAAATGCTTGCCTTGAATCAGAAAACTGGGTCTTCTGTGGGAGAGTAGGATTTGCCTCCATGATATCTACCTCAAACAATAGTATCCCCACACCCATAATGATGACAAGAAGAAGGAAGAAAAAGAGGAGGGGGATATAACAGCTTGTTAAGTGTCCAGTTTTACTGGAGGTAGCATTAACAATCCTCAAAACGTATATATCCTTCTACGGTTTTCTCCTACTGGAAGAAGGCAGGCTGCATGGGATGTGCAAGGCAAGTCTTGCAGCTGCCCTGGATAATGTCACCTCTTAGAGCTTCTCAAAGGGAGTTTCTTGGGCACCATGAAGCCTGTATTGTAGGTGAGATTACTTCCAAATTCAGTAAAAATCCATTCAGCTGTTTCCACAACTGGCAATGTCCATCATATAGAGAACTCTTACTATATTTTTATAGGTCATGATTAATATATCAAGTATGGTCACTGTGAGCCATCACTGGCTCATGACAGCCATGATCTTCACAATGCTTAGAGAAAGGAATAACCATTATCTTCCTTGAAAAATGAAGTAAGAGTCTCAGGGAAGCTAAGTAACCTGTCCAAGGTTATCCAACTCATAAGTGGTGAAATCAGAGACTCAAGTCAAGGTATTGATTCTAAAGCTCTTGCTCTTTTACACTACCTTGCTCTTTTCCACTACTATCCATCAATTTATCTCCTCAACCAATGAAAACCTTTGATCTAGACCACCTGTTAGATTGGATGTTAAGCCTCAGGGAGGAGAGGTCACTGGCAGAGCCCCTGGGGGAAAAGAACACTCAGCAGGGGGCTGATGAGGGATCTGTGGGGATAGAGAGGCAGGAATCCCCAGACATCAAAGATAGTGACTAACAGAGAAGGTCCTGCCCACCATGTTGACACAGTTGCAGAGAAATGGTGATGCTGATGAGTAAGGTTAAGCTAAGGCAAAGCTGAGGTTTTTCCCAGCCCCCATTGCAACTTCTTCTCACAACCCCCTTTGAGAAACAGTGGTTTCACTATGCACTAGTGGTGTGCTTTCACCTTTTCTTATAAAATTTTAAATAAACTCAACCATAGCTATTCCAGGCACTGGAGATACGCTGCAGTTTTAGTACAGACCATGGAACATTTTAATGTAGAATTTCCCACCAATAATGATGGCCAAAGGTCCCTTTCCCATTTCATTTTCCAGCATGTTTTCCCACAAGTAAAAGAGATAATCCATGCAATTGCCTACATAAAATCGGGAAAAGGATACCTCTGGGTTTTCAAACCCTAAGAATGAGGGTGCTTCCTGATAATGAGATTGTTTGAGGGAAGAACCAACCCCACCACCCACCCCTCAATGACTGTACACACGTGTGTGCAAACACACACACACACACACACACACACGTCCACCTGTTGGGGTAGCCTGGGGCCATTCAACTCATCCTTTCCTACCCTCTCAAGTCCAACCAAGATGGAGGCCTCTGCTCTGTCGCCATATGATTGGCTGCTGCTCAGCACTGGTGTCCAATCAGTTCATCCAGGGAATACAGACCCTGCGGCAGACATCAGCTAATGAGATGAATACAAATTCCTCTGTGAAGACCCCTGGAGAATTCATTATATGGGTTGTTCTTCTGAATACTCCTTTAAACATGCAAATCCCTTCAGCACTGCTATACTCATGGTTGAATAGAATATGAATCAAAGGCTCAGCCCTTTCCTTTTATGCTCAGATCATAAAGTCTGAAACATCTCAAGTTTGTGTGTGTGTGTGTGGATTTTTTTTTAACCAGAGGAAGTTAAAGCTTTAGTTATTATTCAGTGCTGTCCAAAAAGAGATTAGGAAATGGGAAGTTAGTCCTTCAGATGTTATCCAGATTTAAAAATTAAAATGATTAATGTCTAGAACATAAAACCCAATTATAAGAAAGACCATTGGGATGGTGATAAAAATAAAGAGAGGGTGGAATTTCCAGATAAATTCTGAAGAGTCTTGTGACTGATGTAAAGTCCCATTAACCACATGGGGATCTAATCAAAGGCTTTCTGTTAAAAGTAAATCTAAGACTCGGGGAGTGAGAGTTCTTGCAAGGACAGGCGAAATTCCATCAGTACTTTGTAGAAATGGCCCTGAAAATAGGATGTCCCTTCTCACACATAGTGGGAATTATCGCAGCCCCAGTTTTTGCACAAAAGTGTTTAGGGTCAAATTCTAAGAGTTTTCCTCTGTGATCTATACTCTATTTGAGTCCCCAGTACATTGTACTTTCTGGCCTCAGGGTTTAGGAAGCAGCTAGATATCCAGTCCTCACTATGAGGATTTTCCATTATGAGATAATTTTATCTTGAGTTCCCATTTACTACAAGTGAATCATCTCACCAGGAAACAAGAAGCAAGGCAATAGTTTACCTTCTATTTAATAGGGAACAAAGTTCATCATTACTCAATACTTCAGCTGATTCTTGCACCACTGAGTGGTGGAAATGACTAGTTTTCAAGTGTTTCTGCTCAAACTTGGTATTTCTACCTCCTTCCTTCAAGTAATCAAAAGGCCTTGTGACTCAGCAAGCATTGCAGTGGAGGCATAATCCTGTTAAATCTCTAGTTGACATTGTCCTCACTGTTCCTAAATGTTATCCCTAAGAAGTGGAGAAATCATATTACTGAATTCTGAGGCATTTTTCTGAGTAGCACAGTTCATAGTTCTAGTGCTTGTTGGCATAATATAACTTCTGGTGAGTGCAGGTGACTGATTACACACGATTCTGAAAACTCAAATTTGGAAGTTTGATCCTCTTTTGAAGGAGGTGGAGAGGACTCCTGGCCTCTCCATTCTTGGGAATGCAGTTCTGGCATCCAGGGCATGCAATAAATGTTATTATTATATGTCTACTTGCCTTCCCCTTCCCTATCAGCCATTCTTTTTTTTTAATAATATAATTTATTGTCAAATTGGTTTCCATACAACACCCAGTGCTCCATTCTTAAAACTTCCCAATGATGATGAGACACTTATCATTATCCTTGTTTTATGACTTAGGATGAGGCCTCTAAAATCTTGGCACTAGGAAATGGAGACAGTAGGACTTAAATGGATGATGTCAGAGCCCCAAATAACCCCCCTAAGCCCACCTTTCATCTGTTGTTATATGCTGGCAGCAGAATCCTACCTTCCCCACAAAGGACTGGAAGTGCCTAAAGAGTTAAGACTGCCCAGCAACAGACACTGCTAATCAATGACTAACAGGAATTGGTGTATAAATACCCCAACTTCCTCTCCCCTTGGTAGGAAGACCCCTGAGGTGCTTGCTTTGCTGTGTCTCCCAGGGTCCCAGCAAGATTAAGCCTCAGTTGCCCTTAGCAGTAACTAACTTGCTGACATGTATGTCCCTTATTGGCCACCTTCCCTTCCTAGTCTCACTTCTGCATACCTTTCGGAATATTTCCTGGCACAAACACCCTATTTGCACTTGGATGTTTGCATCTACTTCTGGAGGTATCAAAACTAAAATATAGACCTTTCGATCCCCAGTTCTATATTTTCATTTCACTTGATGCTTTCCTGGCTCTCATCGGTTTGCAGTTATCTGGAGAGACCATCAGAAGCCAGAGGCAGATCTCTCCTTCCAGAACCAAGCAATGTCCATCACTGCATAATAGAAACCAGAGAGAATGTTGGTCCCAGAAATGCAGCCTCTCCACCCAGATTAGTTCTGCAGGTTCCTAAGTGGTTATATCATCTGGGTTCACTGAAGGCAGCCTCTGAGTTGGAGCTTGGCATGTACGATGGTTATGAAGTATCAATGCCTGGTGTGGGGAGAGGAGGAAGGAGTGGGAAGGGGAGAAACTGGCCCCAAAGCAGCCTTGGTCAACCCCAGAGGGAGCCCCAGAGCTAGTGTGGCCTTCAGGGTTGTCTTGAATTGGGTTGAGGTGGCCAGGCCACGGGTTTTCAATGTGGACCATCCAGGAAGGGCCATGACCTCAAGGGAGGTTATGTCTGCAGATAAGGTGACCCTGAAAGGACTGACAACTGACCAACCAGTTCTTCTCTGACAAGAGCCAATTGAGTAGTGATCCTGGGTCCCACCACACTTTCCTCTACCCTGCTGAGAGAACAACCATTCCAAAACCTTGGTGATGCCCCATCTCAAGGAAAGAAGCCAAACTTCTTAGCCTTCAGCTCCTCTGGCAACCCCTTCCATCTCCCACCAGCATTCTGTTTCTCCCAGGATGCTCCCCAATCCCTCCTCCTGAACTATGCCCATGCCCCTGCAGTGGTGTTTCCTGTCAATTAGAGGAGTCTTGGTTCTTTCATCCTGGGGAAAAAATCTTCCTCTTCCCCCTGGGTTTGACTTAAATATCACCTTCTCAGACAGGAGGCACCCAGCCTTTCTATTCAAGGAAGAGCACATTCCTCCTATCTTGGGGGCACATGGCCTGCTGCTACAGTAACACATTGCATTATTTACAGTTTGTTTCTGGTGTACTCCCAATCCTGTGAATTCCTTGAAGATATCTGTGGTGCCTATGATCTATGGACCCATAGACATACTGGGGATTCAGTACATGTTTGTCCAATGCATATTGGAAGAGCTGCTCCCAAAACATGGATAAATGTGCCTTCAAATGAGAGCTAAGACCAAGATTAATGCACACTTCTGTCACATTTGGGTCAGGAAAAGAATGAGGGCCATGTTCAGGAGCCTCAGTGTCATGGAATTCCTAATTTCTGAGGTTGCAAGCAAGGGATGGAGAATTAGTTCTCATCACTGCTATCTCTGGCTGCCACCCAAAAGGAAGAGGCTCAGAGCAGAGACACTTGACTAGCCTCTAGACTAGAATTGCTAGTATTTAATTGGTTGGTGATCTTGGAAATATTTTAGCATAAGTTAAATATAAAAACAACATATTGATACATTCTTCTTGCAAAAAGTTAAACACATCAAAAAAAGGGCAAAGTCCCCTTTAACATCCCCCTCACCCCAGTGCACAGTTTTATCTCCACAGAAAAGTATGGTATGGATCTTTACAGATTCTTTGTGCACTGGAGAAATACAGCCACGTGCACACATGGACATGTACAAGAATATTCATCGTGGGACTCTCTATACAGCAAAATTTGCATTCCTCCCATAATGTATACCATTCATTGGTAGACTACCCAGCTTCCCTCTTTCCACTTTTGCTATTTGATGTGGGGCTTTCAGTAAGCTTTTGCATGTGCTGCTCCATAAGAGCCTGCTCTTGGGCTCTGAGAGCCACTCAATATGCTCCCATAGAGAGTTCCAAGTGCCTAGGAATGTATGACCTGACCTCAGGGGGTCCCTTAACCAATGATGAGCATAGGAGGGAGGACTTATACTTTAAATTCTCCTGTGAAGTCAGGCTGCAGCTCCTGTCTGTGAGGCTTTGCCTGAGATGGTTCTTTGTTAGCCTACTCCTCCTTTCCCTATCCCTTACCTGGGACCACTAGCTTAATAAATCACATGCACATGAGTCCCAGCCCTCCAGCCTCTGCTTCTGGGGAGCTTACCTGAGACACCAGCAGTAGTAGATTAGCTAAAGATCAGTGGAATATATACATTAAACTGTAGTGAAAAATAAGAGACGGCTCTGTATGTGTTAACATGGGAGGATGCCAAGACATACCTTTGTGTGGGAAAAGCAAATTGAAATATAACATGTATGTGTGTGCTAAAATACCATTTTAGGAAAAGAATAACACTGAGCAGGGGCGCCTGGGTGGCTCAATCCGTTAAGTGTCCAACTCTTGATTTTGGCTCAGGTCATGATCTCATGGATTGTGAGTTCAAGCCCCATGTTGGATTCTGCACTGACAGTGAGGAGCCTACTCTGGATTCTCTCTCTCCCTCTCTCTGCCCCTCCCCCACTGGTGCACATGCACTCATGAATTTTCTCTCTCAAAATAAATAAATAAACTTAATTTTTTTTAAAGAATAATACTGAGCAATACTGTAAGAAAGTTAACAAAGGCATAATTCTCTCCCAACACACCACCATGGGCCCCTGCTTTCTTTTTGCCAGCCTGAATTTTGCCTTTCCAAGTAATGAGTAAATCAGCTGCTGATCATGGGGTCTTCTGCTCCCACTTGCCAACTAACCAGGTCCCATGGAAAAGGGGAGAATTTTTTATCTCTAAGAGCAAGGTTTTCATTTTCTTATGAAACAGGTGGCTATATTGGTCAGCTTAAGAGAATGAGATCTTTCAAGTCACCTGAAACGAATCCAAGTGGAAAGTTTTGCTTTTTTTTTTTTTTTTAATTTAATGGGTGGAAATTGGCAAACATTCGATCCCAGAACAAATTCCCTAGGCTGGCCTGAAACAGCTGGTGGGAGAGGAGTGGCAGCCTGGTGATGGCAGCTGAGGACCCTTCTGGAAAAATGAATGAAGGGGGCTTCTGCCAGTTTTGGGGCACCCAGAGCACATCACTTGTGTGGAAGACCGCTTTATGGATGGGAGAGCAGGGAAGTGTACAGCTTAAGGGAACAAGAAGGGAATCAGAAAGAATGGTGAGCAAGACATTCCCCTGAAGGTAAAGAGGGGAGCTGCAAAACCATTTGGAAGCTGAGGTCTTCTGGACTTCAGAAAGAGGTCAGGGAGGAAAAAGAGATTATTTTAGCATGTGGTAAAGGGTTTGGGAATGGTTGGGGTTATTGTCTGCATGAAAAATGAAATGCTGAATTCAGCTTTCAAAGGAAGAGAAAGCCGTGGAATTAAAGCCAACTGGAGCTTCAGACTGCTTTTCAGCTGAGGCAAACTCTTCAACTTCTAGTTTTTTGCTAAGAAGAGTCAGAAGAGGGGAGAACCCATTTGCTAAACCTGGACCTGTCCTTGGCCCAGAGCTAAGCACAGTGTTTACATCAGAATGATCATTTCAAACATATGGTATCATTTTGAACAAATATAGTTTTCCTCTAAGGGGGTTGTTTTGGGTTACAGTTGAGAGAAGAAAATTTAAAACGTAGTATAAAGCACCTCTCTATGCAAAACATTGAACTTTTCCACCAGTATGATGCTGAGAAACTGCACAGGATGTAGGGAGGAAAAGCAACATTGACTGGTATTCCCAATATACCAGGCAGCAGGCTAAGCCATCATCATGTGCCTCAACTGATTTCATCCACACCCAGTCCAGGAAGGTAGATTCTGCTCTTCTTCTGTTTTTACAGATGAGAAATCTGAAGCTTCTTTCAAGGGAGTACTAACAAGTCTTCAGCCCCCAGTATACTCAGTTTTTCAAGTTTTTGGATGAGAACCAATAGTAAGAAATATATTTTCTATCTTGAAGTAGGTACACATACATTTATAATGGAAACAGGTTTTTCGAACATGTCTTTGTTATGTGAGATGTACTGAGAGATTCTATTCTATTTCTTTCCTTCATTTAATGATACTCTTAATGGAGTATATTGCTGTCACAGCATTTTAATGAGCCCTCAATTGAAATTTGAAAAGGACTTGGCTAGGATTTGTTGTAATCTGATTTGATCCCTCCAAAACCAGTCTTTCCAGGTAAAGTATGAGCTTTAAATTAACTTTGCATAGCATCAGTCCTCCACTCTTCCATCTACCCATCCATCCACCCACCATGCATCAACTAAGCATCTACCATCCATCCATCTGCCCACCATCCACCATCCACCCACCCACCATCTATCCAATAAACATTAGCATGCAGAGGTGAACCAATTTCCAGATTCTCCATCACAGGAACTGATAATACATCATAAGTGCTAAGCTACCAGGTGGAAAAATTCAAATCATCCATCCTTTGCAAAGAATCATTAAATGAAAGATACACATTCTAGAAGTGCCCAACAGAACAATTTAGATGGTTCCAGAGCTAACGTCTTTGGGTATAACCTCTCCCCCACCAAATAAGAAAATCTTCCTTCAGACAACCAGTTACAAAGATAAAGAAATTGAGCAAAGAAGATGAGTGGAAATGGTCACTGTGACATTCCCAGATGCCACTACTGGAGATCTCACGCAGCCTAAAACATGGATCTGAGCCATGAAGAAAACTGAAATCACACCTTCCCATAGCTCCCTCATTTTTGTCTCTGAATTTGTTGTGAGTGAGTCCTGCTGACTGTGACCACAGGCTGTTTGAAATTACACCGTTTGCCTTATTTAATTTTCTTCTGCAGTCATAAATATTAATTAAACTAAACCACAGACAGCCTGCATTCCGATCTGTTCACTTCCTGAGGTCCATAAGCAATTAAGAGCCACAGCCATTTAAGTACTAGCTGGTTGTTGAAGTCAGCCCTGTAACATCCACTTTTTAATTTTTTAAATTAGGTCAGATTTGTTAAATCTCAGTGTTTTTTGTTTTTTTTTGTTTGTTTGTTTTTTTTGCCTAACTTCTCTTGGCCTGTGGGTGTTTCCAGTGTGATTCTCTTCTTGTAAATATAATCTATGTTCCTTCAACATACTTTTTCATTTTCTCTGAAGCAACATGCAGAAAAGGGTATGTCTTCATTAATAAGAACCAGAAATACTTGCGTGAAGCCTGTCAGCTATCCAGTGACAGAACTTCACTTTTTTTAAAGCTCATTTTATTTATTTTTGAGAAAGAAGGAGGGTGCACATGTGTGAATGGGGGAGGGGCAGAGAGAGAGAGAGAGAGAAGAAGAAGAGAGAGAGAATCCAAGCAGCTGTCAGTACAGAGCCTGACACGGGGCTCAAACTCTTTTAAAAAAATAATAATAATACCATTTATTTATTTTTGAGACAGAGAGAGAGAGAGCATGAACAGGGGAGGGTCAGAAAAAGAGGGAGACACAGAATCCGAAACAGGCTCCAGGCTGTGAGCTGTCAGCACACAGCCCGACGCAGGGCTTGAACCCACGGACTGCGAGATCATGACCTGAGCCGAAGTTGGACGCTTAACCAACTGAGCCACCCAGGTGCCCCTAGGGCTCAAACTCTTGAACAGTGAGATCATAACCTGAGTTGAAATCAAGAGTCAGATGCCCAACCAACTGAGCCACCCAGGTGCTCCAAAACTGCACTTATCGAAGTTTGTTCATTTAATAGTATTTAATGACAAAAAAACAAAATAAAACAAAACAAAACCAAAAGAGACGATTGTAAGAAATGAGGAATATATAAAAGGTAAGTGGAGTTCTTCTCCCAACATCCCCAAGGCCCAGCTTCTGAGGGTGTCATTGTTAACAGTTTTGTGTGTGACCTTCAAATCTTTTCTACGCACAGACAGAGTCAGGGTTTATTTTCATCAAAATTAAATCAAGTTACCCATATTTTGCAACTATTTAACCCTTCAATGTAAATGGATGTACGATTTACGTGATTTCATAGACATTTAGGCCATTCTGTATAACAGCTGCATAATATTCCACAATAAAGTTGGGTTGATGTTTAACCCCATTCCTCTAGACTTTCTTTTCTTAATTTTTTTTATGTTATTTATATTTGAGAGAGAGAGAGAGAGCGTGAGTGGAGGAGGGTCTGAGAGAGAGAGGGACACAGAATTAAAAACAGGCTCCAGGCTCTGAGCTGTCAGCACAGAGCCCGATGCAGGGCTCTAACTCACAAACCATGAAATCATGACCTGAGCTTAAGTCAGACACTCAACTGACTGAACCACCTAGGCACCCCAAAACTTTCGATATTGGGCATGCTGTTAGTACACAACACACACACACACACACACACACACACACACAGTGCCAATAACTGGACACTTTTTTCCTCTAGCATTTCCTATTCCTCCCATGCTTTTGAGAACTGCCTCATCTCACTATAGGAAGGTCCCTTGTGAAGCAAGAGAACATAACTGGAAATGGGTCAAGATCTGGGTCAGAGGGCCTGGGTGTGTATGGAAGGGCTGGTGGACCTGAGGCAGATCCTCAGCGTCTCTCACTCCCATGACTGCAGTGACAACTTGAGCTTCCACCGGAGACAGGCCTGCGTGTGAACCCTGAGCCTGATGCAGATGTTAGCCCTTCCACAACCTCCCTATTTTCCAAAATCCATTTCAGTTGGGGGAATGGGGAAACTCCAGGAAGAAACATGAAGAAAAAATTCCCTATTCCTAAATTCAATATGTCAAGAGGGAGAAAAGAATAAAACAAACAGGGAAGAGGAGAGAAGGCTGCACTTTCCAATTTCTAGAGAACTGTGAGGCACAGAGGACTCCCACCAAGACCAGATGGTCCCCATCATTAGCATTTACTTAGCACTTGATTTTGAAGACTTAGAGGAATGAATTCACCAGGTTTCACTCTTAAAGGGAAGAGCTAACCTCTCAGGATTTTGAAAGCGATAGATCCATTTGTGTAGACTCCTTTGAAGAACAGTATGCTGCCCATATAATTCCTTTATGATATAAAACAATACATATTCCTGGGCTTCAGGCTGACAGAGGAAAGCCCTGGGGTGGCTGAGCAGCTGGGCGCAAAGGAGACAGTTGCGAAGCCAGTGTGTATTTTATAACCGATTCCAGGCAGCTTCATACAATTCCCTCACCAGCCTCACTATCTGCAGCCCACACTGCTTTCAAATCAAACGTAGATTAAGTACTTGGTCTACAATTCTTATTGTGTTGACATTAATTCTGCATGTGCTTTTATAAATGCAAGAGGAATAAGAAGAATTGACCCACAGGAAAAAATATGTTCCCTCTCTTTGAGCAGTTCCTACCTGGGAGGAAGGAGCCCTCTTCAGAATGAATGCCTTATTTAAATTCCCATTGGGAGAAATTCCCAATTAGGAGTGTATATTGCAAATAGAAGAAGCATTAAAGAAACATCCTGAATTTTTAAATTCCTCTCACCTTTGAGACTCAGATTTTAATTCCTAAATGTTTCCTATTATATACAAAAATACATGAGTGGCAAAGCCAGGGAAACCGTGTGTTTCTTAATGCGGCAGGAGGCGGGGAGGGGAGGAGGGGGACTCACCTTGGTGTTGTCTATGGTTTCAGTTTTAATTACTCCTGGCCGTTCTGTTTTTCTGCGCTGGCGGGCAGCGTCAGTTCAGCATCGGGTCAAACTCTGTGGATGAAAATTCCCACTCTCAGTCATCAGGATGAAAGGCCTAGGTCTTTTCCAGGAGGAGGACCCTGTCTCTGGAAGACCCTTCTGAACAGAGGAGGTGTAGGACTGGTGGAGGGAGCTAACAAGGCCCAGTGGCGGGGGTGGGGCTCAGCCTGGAGCAGGGCTACCCAACTACTTCTGAATCCTGTGGGCAGGGAAGGTGAATCCATTCTGCTGGGCAGGTCAGTGTGGCCACAGGCCAGCGAGGGGTGAACTGACAGAGGAGAAGATGGACTTAACACCAGTTCTTGTATGGAGTGACATCCCCCCATCCCTCTCGAGACAGACTGCCTGCTGAGTGAGAATATAGGCCTCCAAAAGAGGGCTGACCCATCTGTGGTCATGGGACCTGGCTTCACCTGGAAGCTTGTTAGGTTGCAAACTCTGGAACTCTTCCCCAGACCTGCTCAACCAGAATCTGCATTTTAACAAGATCCCCAGGGGATTTGTATGCACTTAAAAATTTGAGGGGCGGTCCCAGACCTGGTCAATTACCTCAGTCCCAGTGGGTCCCTGTTGCTGTTGTTGCTGTGTTACGCTACCCCTCCAAAATAAAGCTCTCATTTTTCAGAGAGCTCCACCATCCACTTTCCAGAATTACTTTTGGAAGTAAAACCTACATTGAATACAGATGCATATATCGCAAACACTTGAGGGCTGCGTACTCTCTGTGCCAACCCCTGTCCTCACACCCCCAGGACAAAGTTCTCAAGCCAGGACTCACCCCCAGCAGGAGCATTTCCCTGGCACCAGCTCCTTCTTTCCAAAGCCAGAACCCCTTAGTATGCCATACTCTAGGGAGATTGCAAATGGTGAATTTGTAACAGGTAATTTGGACAGCACATTGCTCTTATCCAGCTGCACTCAGGAGAGAACCATTCTGCTGGCACCATGCGAGAGACACACAGTGAAGGAAACAATCAATAAAATGAAAAGGCAATCTACAGAAAAGGAGACGATATTTGCAAATGACATATCCAATAAAGGGTTAGTATCCTAAATAGAAAAAGAACTTGTACAACTCAACACCCAAAAAACAAAGAATCCAATTAAAAATGGGCAGAAGATATGAACAGACATTTCTCCAAATAAGACATCCAAATGGCCAACAGACCTATGAAAAGATGCTCAACATCACTCATTATCAGGGAAGTGCAAATCAAAACTACAATGAGATGTCACCTGTTGGAATGGCTAACATAAAAAATACCAGAAACAAAAGGTATTGGCCAGGTTGTGGAGAAAAAGGAACCCTCATGCACTATTGGTGGGTATGCAAACTGGTGCAGCCACTTTGGAAGACAGTATGAGGTTCCTCAAAAAGTTAAAAATAGAACTACCCTAGATTACAGTAATGAGTATTTACTCCAAGAATACAAGAACACTAATTCAAAGGGATACATGCACCCTATGTTTACAGCAGCATTATTTACAAAATTCCAAATTATGGGGGGGTGGGGTGTGGGTAGCTCAGTCAGTTGAGCATCTGACTTTTGATTTCAGCTTGGATCTCATGGTCTGTGAGTTCAAGCCCTGAATCAGCTTCTGCACTGACAGTGCACAGCCCTCTTGGGATCCTTTCTCTCTCTCTCTCTCTCTGTCTCAGTGCACAGCCCTCTTGGGATCCTCTCTCTTTCTCTCTCTCTCTCTCTCTCTCTGTCCCTACCCTGCTCACACATGTACATGTTCACTCTCTCTCTCTCTCAAAATAAATAAATAAACTAAAAAACAAACAAACAAACAAACAAACAAACAAACAAACAGGGGCTCCTGGGTGGCGCAGTCGGTTAAGCGTCCGACTTCAGCTCAGGTCACGATCTCGCGGTCCGTGAGTTCTAGCCCCGCATCAGGCTCTAGGCTGATGGCTCAGAGCCTGGAGCTTGCTTCCAATTCTGTGTCTCCCTCTCTCTCTGCCCCTCCCCCATTCATGCTCTGTCTCTCTCTATCTCAAAAATAAATAAACGTTAAAAAAAATTTAAAAAAAAAACAGCCAAATTATGGAGGTAGCCCAAGTGTTCATCAATTGGTGAATGGATAAAGATGATGTGGTGTATAAATATACAATGGAATATTATTCAGCCATAAAAAAGAATGAAATCTTGCCATTTGCAGTGACATGGATAGAACTAGAGAGTACAATGCTAAGTGAAATAAGTCAGTCAGAGAAAGACAAATACCATATGACTTCACTCATATGTGGAATTTAAGAAATAAATGAGCAAAGGGGAAAAAGAGAGAAAGACAAATCAAGAAATACAGAACAAACTGATGGCTACCAGACTAGAGGGTGTAGGGGGGATGGGTGAAATATGTGATGAGGATTAAGAAATGCACTTGTGATGAGTGCAGGGTGATGTATGCAACTGTTGAATCACTATATTGTACACCTGAAACTAATACAACACTATATGTTAACTAACTGGAATTAAAAACTTAAAAGAAAAAAAAATTATCTGCCTGTGTAGCAAAGGATTCCTAAGAAGAAATGCCCAGGGTCTGATTCTTCAGGTCTGTGACTGAATCTTCATGACTCCTGTCCCTAACAACATTTACTCCTTGCGGTTTTGGCAGGAATAACTGAGATTTCCTCCAAGAATAACATTTAAATATATGAAATAGCTCCCAGGGCTACAAATGCAGATGCATCTAATTTAGGCATCCCTCAAAGAGGAGTTTATTCTCACTCACGTTGACATGTTATTATTGCTACTAAAAGTTGTCATTTCTTTATTTTTATCTCTTCCAATTATGTTAATTACCTGCTATAATAGTCTCACATACCAGAACTGTGCTTAAAAACTCAAGAATGGTGGACAGGATGCTAAGTATATACTAGAAATATTTGTCGAACCCTGGACCCAAAAGGCAAAGCACTGGCCTTCTCCTCAGACCCACACAGATGCAAGTGAAGTTGACAAGCACACAAGCCAATCACTGAGAAAGACCATAAAAGATGGACAATCCATAACTACACCAACCTCCCAAACAGCAATCAAATTCTATGTGCACAGAAAGAGAGCTGAGTGCCAAATTCATTCTAGTAGTACCCCAAGGACTGTCTCCTTCTCCTGTTCCATGCTAGGAAGCCACCATCTGTGGCTGACATGAATATTATTTCTCTCCCTTCCTCAATACAGGGAAGAGCACAGCTCATTTTCTGACACAGGTGAGAAAAAATAATGTTAGTTTGCTTTTTGGAACTCAAACCCTTGGTCCATTTTAATGATGGCTTCACCCATCTCCTTTCAAGTGTGAGAACTGAATAAATATGTGTAAGTTAGTTTGCTAAAGTTTCCATGATATCAGATCTAATATTCTTATTACATATTTCACCATAAAATAATAAAAAGTAATTTAATAATAATATAATAATGATATAAAATGGCACAACTGTAGTGCTGAAAAGATGTAGATTGAAGGTAAGACTCTACCACTCAGAGACATCATATTCACATCATATTTATCTCATTTTATTTTGTCATCATTTATTATTACTTATTTCCCATCTTTTCCTGTAAATCTTGCCAAGGAGAGCAAGATTACATTGTATCCAGGTGCCTTGTGTGTTAAACTTATACTGTTATATAATGCTTTCTTTCCACTTTTATTAGCACGTTCCTGTGTTTTTTCCGAAGACTGGGACATGCTTAATCTTTTCTTCAATCTTTCACATAAATCTCCCTAGATAACTTATTCTGATCTAATTATCTTTCCAATTGACCTCTCTCGTAAACAACTAGTGTTTGGGCCATCAAAGAACTAGGAAAAACAGCAAGAGTATCTGAGGGTGTATTCAGTACCAAATAGACTAATTTTGATGGTCAGCCTTTTTTTTTTTTTTTAATAAAATTTCAGAAACAACCCACCTGCAGAAAGTGAAATGATGATTATAACCTTTGGCACAACTATATGCCTTTTCTTTTTGAAGACCTGAAACTGACCCTGAAAATTCCACTCTGTGAATATTATTCAGAGAGGTGTGGGCACCTGATTTCTGCCAACCCAAAAGTTTACTTTTAAAACGTGTATTTTCACAAGACTTCCCTAAGTCACCTTTCCATCTTCTGTCTTAATCTCATCTGCAGATCTGCCTGATAATGCCCTAAAGCAAGGCCTGCCCTGGACATTTATTCTGTGCAGGACTTCAGGAATTGGAGTATGGAGGAGCTGAATGCCACCCTTCACCACCACCACCACCACCACCACCCCGCCCCTGTTATTTTACAGGTTATTTCTTAGGGAAGTTGAACTCTGTTTATTGATATCCCCTTCCCCCAAGGGCTAGTTTCATATCCCAGAGAGAGTTCCCTGGTGAAAGGGGTTTTGCTAGAGGAATGTAGGAGAAGCGGAGGCCCAGATTTGAGCCCAAGTCATATCCGCTGGGGCAGCATCCAGAATAAAAACAGCATGCTAACCCCAAGCACAGTCGTCTGTTATCAGGCGGCTTTATACGGAAACCGGGCAGCACCGAACGAAAAGAATGGGAAACGGGGAGGACACGGGCAAAGGAAAAATTTGCCCATCTCAGTCCTAGGGGTTTAAACTAAGGGGGTATCAGGGAAAACATCTGTTTTCAACCCGAGTTACCCGCGAACTTTTTTCCTGGAGAGAAGCTCCTGGAGCAATTTACAGCATTCCAGCCTGAGGCTTTCGTGCCAGACGCTCTGAATAAACCTTTAGAAACCGAAGCTGCCGGGGAGGAGCATGAGTGTGCAGGGGAAGTAGCGCCTCCAAAGAGCTCCGCGCCGGAGACCTGCAAAGCGAACCCCAAGCTTTGTGAACGTTCCTGCTTCCTCGCAGCCGCCTGTGCCCGGCTCCAAGCTGCCTAAGGGCACTGCAGCCCGCCCTCGCCTTCCTCGGAACGGCGTTGCGCTCAGGGAGGGTGCCAGACCCGCAGGTCCGACCCGACCGGCAGGAGGCGGTCTGGGTTTGCGCAGAACCTCGGGAACTCCAAAGAAATGCCATCCCCGTGTCGGAGAGGCCGGGAAAGATGCCGGGGCATTCGAGTTCCCGGGTTTCGGGGTTAGGACTCCGGGGGTTAAGAGGGTTCGGGTCGGGCCCGAGGACTGCGCGGCGGATAGGGGGCGCCCTGTCACTGCGGAAGCCAGTGTCGTGTGTTCCTGGGTAAGCCGGGATCCCGCCCACCAACTGTGGCAAGAACTTGCAAGGTTCGCTCTTTAGGAAGGTAGTTCCCTTTCCTCCAGAGGACCTTCTCTCTCCGTGCCACTAGCTCCTTTTGCTCGTGGAATAATTTCTAGAACCATATTTTCGATCAGTAGTAAAAAGAAAAAGGGAAGTGGAACACATACACGCACAAATTAGGTTAACTAGAATGTTCACTTCCATACACACGAGAAAGCTGTTTGTCATCGTTTCGGAGGTTTGTCTGGGCGTCACTTTTCTATTGGACATGAGAAGCGCCCCGTGGGGAGTGGGGTTGACTGTGTTTTGGGATGTGTGTGTGTGTGTGCATGTGCGTGCGTGTGCGTGTGTGTGCGCGCCTGCATTTCTGCCCTGAGCCTATGCAGAGAGCTTTGAAAAAACAAATAACTTATCTTTTGAGTGCCAGTGTGCACCCCTCTTTCCCAAGCTTTGGGCAGAACGGTCACATTGCTCCCTCATGCTCTGAGACCCGGTAAGAAATGCTGGGGATCTGGTCCCTTTGGCTCCCCACCGCACACCTACACTAAATGTGCATACACCCCATGACACACTTCCCTGGTGCACTGGGCCAGCCTGCCCCTCCCGGTATCCCTTAGCGCTGCTCAGGGCTTTCAAAGCAATGCAGACTTTGGCTTTGGGGTATCCTGCTCTTCCCCCACCCCCTACAGTCGCTCAGTGGGTTCATTAACCCTCTCACTATAAATTGGTAAAACCATTTGCATGGTTCAGCACAAAAGGTGCTGCCCTCAGTTGTATCTGGTTCAAAGCTATGCAGGCCTAAATTACCTGGGTAGAGGGAAGGAGTGGCTTCCCTACACGGACTGTCCTTCCTTGCTGGCCTTCTAGCCTGACACTCACCCAGCCCTTCCATTTTCAGTGCTCAGCTCTGTGCCTGCCACCTCGCCCCTGTCTTCTGACACCATTACCCATCACTCTGGACAGGTAGGCCAGATAACCACTATTTCCTATTTGTTCTTTACCTTTAATGGGGGGGGGGGGGCGGGGCACAGGATTGGATCCTCATGGCCCAGCCTGTTTTCAGAACCAAGAAAAGAAGTCCACATCAAACACCTGTAATACACAACCCCTGCAATCTGGGCTCACTGGGGTGTTGGTGGCTGGCCGTGGACAGATGATAATCTGAACCCAGAAGCTGGAGGAAAAATAAAAAAGCAAGTATATGGTTTTGAGGCGTCTAATTCTTATAAAACAGCCCTTCGAGAAAACAGAGACCCTCCCTGAAGTAAATTCCATGTGTCCCATTATTGATTCCTTTATTCCCCTCTCTCCTCCCGCCTCAACCTCAACCTCCTGCCCTGTTTGTTTTAGTTACGAAATGCTGTGGGCACCTCGGTTGTGACTGCAAAGTAACCTTGAAACACGGCGTCCTGAATGTCAGAGACAAATAGCAGTCACCCAACCGTCGACTGAAGTTGGCGGGGCCGCGTGCGCCCTGAGCTAGGCGCTCCGACAGTGCTCTTGCCCGCCAGCCGCCCCTCTGTCTGTCGCCGGAGGCTGGGCTCCGAAGAGGCAAAAGCCGAGGCGGCCGGACCAGGCGCACCCCGCGCGCCTTCCGGAGCCGCTCCAAGTCTTAACTGTAACAGGGAGGGGCCTCCCAGGAGCAGCGGCAGGCGAGTTCAAGGTGTGTACACAGTTTTTCTAAATACGACAGCGCTTTGCAAATTGGCTCTGTCACCGTCTTGTCGTTTTGACAGGGAATGGAACACTGAGAGCGAAGAAACCCGAGATGAGTAAATGCGGCATTTCTAAGGCTCTGCAGAGGGGCAATGGGGCGCTGAGGCCCGGCGCGCCCTTCGACAGGCGCAACAGGAGCCGGGCTCTATGGGACCCGGCGGGGGTCAGAGCGCTGGGCCGCTCCGGGGTGGCTTCCTCCCAGGTCCCTCCTCCCACGGGCACTCCCCGAGGGCTCGGGGGTGGGGGGGGGTGGAAGGGGGCTGGAGTAGAGAGTCTGTGCGCCCACTCGCCCGCTCGCCTAGCCCTGTACCGGTGCGGGGCGCGGCTGCAGTGGGGCGGGCGCCGGGCGCCGAGGGGCAGGTGCCGGCGCCGGCGGAGTCTCCCTCTCACCTAGGTGTGAGCTGATTATTCAAATGGGCTGCCCCGGGTCTGGGGATTGGAGGCCCGCGCCGGCGCGCCGCGCTATATCACCAGCCGCCCACGTCACTGCGGCACTTGTCCGCTCCGCGGTCCACTCCTCCTCCTCCTCCTCCTCCTCCTCCTCCTCCTCCACCTCCTCCTCCTCCTCCTCTCTTCCTCCTCCTCCCCTCTCTCCACCCCCCCCCCCCACTCGCCCCCGCGCCTCGCGCTTCCCGCCGCCTCTGGGCAGCTCGGCACTGCCAACCTCGGCCTCCGCCCGGCAGCCCGCGAGCGCGGCGGCGGCGGGCGGCAGGCGCTCCCTGCAGCGGGGCTCCGATCCGGGCCTCCTCCCATCCTCGGCCCCCTCCTCCTGAGCCTTACCCCTCCCGCCCATTCCAACTACCGCCTCCGGCCGGCCAAGGAAAAGAGAGGGAGTGGAGCCGGAGAGAGGGAGCGCGAGAGAGGGAGGGAGGGGACGGTGCCTTGGCTTTTTTTTTTTTTTTTTTTTAAAGAGGGTGGGGGTGGGGGGTGATTGCTGATCGTTTGTTGTGGCTGTTAAATTTTAAACTGCCATGCACTCGGCTTCCAGTATGCTGGGAGCGGTGAAGATGGAAGGGCACGAGCCGTCTGACTGGAGCAGCTACTATGCCGAGCCCGAGGTAGGCACTCGCCTTTTCCAGGGGGAAGTGGGGTGGCGGAGTTCGCTCAGTTCACCAACCTCAGGACAGCTTCCTTTGCCGGCATCCGCCCCCCACCCCCAGCCGCTCTGGGCAGCCGCCTTTTCCACCCTCCTTCGACTCAAATGGGTCTCTTTTTTATACGACACACTGTTAGCCTTGAGATAATATTAACTTTGTGATCAAATATTGACTTGCGGCGCCTCCAAATCCTCTTCGTGGCCGAGCCACGCACTATCCTAACAGAGTTATGTTTGGCAGCGCGCGGCTGGGGAGGGGTGGGAGGTCGGCCGGCGAGGGGGTGGGGAGCTGAAGAGGAGAAGGTTGGTAGGAATTGGGGGTTGAGGTAGAGGCAGATTCAAAGACTAGGGACAAAGAGAACGAAAGTTTGTGGCTGCAAAGCTTAGCCGCGTGTACCCTCCCTGTCCCTCCACTCAGTGCCTCCAGCTGGCCCCAAACTCTGCGCAGGCACTGGGTTTCGGTTCCCCTGAGGCCAAGGATGGGATCCCGGGAGGAAGGATGAACCCTGGGACAAACCCCGCTTGAGGCCGCTGGGGCGTTCTAGGCTGTGACCCACAGGTTGTTCGCTAGGGTCGGAGGTGGCGTCCGAGACCGCGGCGCCGGTTCGGTATGCTGGCTGGAGAGTTGGGGAGAGGAGATGCATTTGGGGTGCCTGGCCTAGGGGTGCTCCGGGGGACCCTTGTTTTAGAATCTGAGCAAGGCGTAGAAGGGCTAGGATCCCGCCACACGCAAACAGCAGCAGCCTGCCCGCCACCTTCTCGAGGGCGATCCCGGCGCGCTCCGAGTGAAACGCACTGGGTGTTTGGGGCCGGGACCCGGCAAGGGAAGGACTCCCCAGAGGCCTCCCCGGAGGCGGGGGCCTGGGCTGGCCCGGTGGGTGGGAGGTCAGGGCACGCTCAAGCCGCGGTGCTAACGCTGTGCGCCTCCCTCCTCGGGCTGTGTCCGCAGGGCTACTCCTCGGTGAGCAACATGAACGCCGGCCTGGGGATGAACGGCATGAACACGTACATGAGCATGTCCGCGGCCGCCATGGGCAGCGGCTCGGGCAACATGAGTGCCGGCTCCATGAACATGTCGTCGTACGTGGGCGCGGGCATGAGCCCGTCCCTGGCCGGTATGTCCCCCGGGGCGGGCGCCATGGCTAGCATGGGCGGCTCGGCCGGGGCGGCCGGCGTGGCGGGCATGGGGCCGCACCTGAGTCCCAGTCTGAGCCCGCTCGGGGGGCAGGCGGCCGGAGCCATGGGCGGCCTGACCCCTTACGCCAACATGAACTCCATGAGCCCCATGTACGGGCAGGCGGGCCTGAGCCGCGCGCGCGACCCCAAGACGTACCGGCGCAGCTACACGCACGCCAAGCCGCCCTACTCCTACATCTCGCTCATCACCATGGCCATCCAGCAGAGCCCCAACAAGATGCTGACGCTGAGCGAGATCTACCAGTGGATCATGGACCTCTTCCCCTTCTACCGGCAGAACCAGCAGCGCTGGCAGAACTCTATCCGCCACTCGCTGTCCTTCAACGACTGCTTCCTCAAGGTGCCCCGCTCGCCCGACAAGCCCGGCAAGGGCTCCTTCTGGACCCTCCACCCCGACTCGGGCAACATGTTCGAAAACGGCTGCTACCTGCGCCGCCAGAAGCGCTTCAAGTGCGAGAAGCAGCTGGCCCTGAAGGAAGCCGCAGGAGCCACGGGAGGCGGCAAGAAGGCGGCCTCCGGGGCCCAGACCTCGCAGGGTCAGCTCGGGGAGGCCGCCGGGCCGGCCTCCGAGACTCCGGCGGGCACCGAGTCGCCCCACTCGAGCGCCTCTCCGTGCCAGGAGCACAAGCGAGGGGCCTTGGGGGAGCTGAAGGGGACGCCGGCTGCGGCCCTGAGCCCCCCGGAACCGGCGCCCTCGCCCGGGCAGCAGCAGCAGGCGGCCCACCTGCTGGGCCCTCCCCATCACCCAGGCCTGCCACCCGAAGCCCATCTAAAGCCGGAGCACCACTACGCCTTCAACCACCCCTTCTCCATCAACAACCTCATGTCCTCGGAGCAGCAGCACCACCACAGCCACCATCACCACCAGCCCCACAAAATGGACCTCAAAGCCTACGAACAGGTGATGCACTACCCTGGCTACGGTTCCCCTATGCCGGGTAGCCTGGCCATGGGTCCGGTCACGAACAAAGCGGGCCTGGATGCCTCGCCCCTGGCCGCAGACACCTCCTACTACCAGGGGGTGTACTCCAGGCCCATAATGAACTCTTCTTAAGAAGAAGGCTGCAGCCAGCTAGCCGGGGACAAGGACAAGAGAGAGAGAAAGTGGGGAGAATTTGAGGAAGGGGTGTTGGAGAGAGCCACGGGAGAAGAACTCCATTACTCCCCATCCCAAGGACAGCAGTCTCCCCTCACCTTCCCTCCCAAACAGCTCTTCCCTCCCAAACAGATGGGCCACACTGATACCTATTATTCTATATAAGGAGGGAAGGCAAAACGATAAAAAGTCAAAAAGAGGGGGGAAAAAAGAGAAAGAAAAGTGAAAAGAGCCTCCGGTTTCAACTACTGTGTAGACACCTGCTTCTTTAAGCATTTGCAAGTTCTGATTTTTTGTTGTTGTTGTTGTCTTTATTCCTCCATTGCTGCTGTTGCAGGGAAGTCTTACTTGATTAAAAAACAAACAAAAAAAAAAACAAAAACAAAAACAAAAAAATCCCACAAACTTTTGTGAGTGACTCAGTGTAAAACCATGTAGTTTTAACAGAGAAGCAAAGTTGTATTATTGTTCAAAAAGAAAAAAAATTATGTAAGGGTCTGTTGTAAATGACCAAGAAAAAAAATGCATTCCCATTCTTGACACGGTGAAATCCAGGTCTCGGGTCTGATTAATTTATGGTTTCTGCGTGTTTTATTTATGGCTTATAAATGTGTGTTCTGGCTGGAAGGGCCAGAGTTCCACAAATCTATATTAAAGTGTTATTGCCAGTTTTACCCTTTGAATCTTCAAAAATTTTTTTTCCCTTTGCCTGACTTAAAAATTAAACAGGTCCAGAAATTACTTAAAAATAGGGGGAAAGAGATCCTGACTGGTTGCAGGTTTTATTTTATTTTGGTGAAGGGAGGGGCCATGGTGGTTGCTGTTTTAACATTTTATTATTAAAACTTTCAGACATGCTGAAGTTGGACAGACAGAAAACACACACGTACCCATTGCCCAGATCCTATTGTCTCGCTGTACTTGTTATATCACATATCTGTTCAGCTATCGACACCTCGATTGGTCCATTCAGATTATTTTTTCTAAATGCATTTCAGAGGAGATCAGGCACCGTTCAGGGTGTTATGGCCATAGATCTAGACGCATTTCAAAGTAAATTTCAGACATCAGTGCACTTACCCCTAAACACTTCAGCAAGCACATCAGGAAATAGAACTCAATATTGTTTATGATTAGTTTTGGAATTTTGAGTTTATCTTTACACACAATGAAACACAAAGATCTCAGGTGGACTATTCCCTGTGTTTGATGCAGCTGTATCTGTAAACTCAGGACAAAACTACATATCTTAATTTCCCATCAAGGCCATGTGAAGATGCAATGCTGATGTCTGTTCGGCCCCAGCGAGCTGACTTCTCTGGGGAGAGGCCGAGATTTTACATGTTTTTACTCTATTTCCAATCTTAGGCCTCCCTTCAAGTCAGTGCACCCAGATTGGATTTGCAAATTCCTGGCTCAGCTCTTTCATCTCTGTGTCTCTAGCACCCCTTTTACCCTCCTGTGGAATTGGAACTGCCTGGATCCTACGGCCTCAAGCTTCTGTCTACACACCAGGACCCTATCCCACCCTTCTTCTTCACTTAGGTGTTCTGCATGGCCTTGGTAGACTTAGCTGTAGCATGAGAGCAGTGAGGCCTCTGGGACCACCCCTTCTGGCACCTCATCTGGAGAAACAGACTTTCTCCTGATATTGGTGTTTACAGGAATCTCTCCGGATAATGGTCCAAATCTCCCTTTTAAAATAAGGTATTTTGGGGGATGACCCTCAGGTAAGGGGGGGGGGATATCTTGCCCCGCTTGTCAAATGATCCTGGCCAGTGGTGAGATCCCAGGGTTTGCAGATGTGCTTACCCCTCCTTCCTTCCCAAAAAACCCACGCCTTTGGACAGCATCCAGTTAGCCCAACATGGCAAACCAGGATTACAGAGCCAAGGGGATGAAGAGGTGTTTTGTGAGCCTTAAAAGAAAATCCAAAAGTATAAAGAAAGGCCCAGAATAAATTCCTACAAATCTTGCTGTATCTCCCCACAGATGGCCCTAAATAGGCAGCCAACCCAAGTGGAAACCCCACAGGTGAAACGCAGCCTGGGGGGCTCAAAGGGGACCCGGCTTTGGCTTTGCCTGGGGCATGTGCCCGCCTACAAGCTGGCCAAGCGAAGGCAGGATCCAGTGTCCCCTGCAGACTTAGGGACATACCAGGCACAGCTAGCTTACGGTCGGTGGGTGATTACTCTCTGCTGGCTTCTGAAGTAGGGATTTTTTGTCTCAAAGTTTTACAGCCCAGGGCCCTGTTTTCAGGGACCAATTTTTTGGTCTTGTTGACCATCCAAACGTGGAATGTCCCAGGTTCGCCCCAACCCTGAGGTCCCCCCACCACCACCACCTCCCTTCGCCCTCTGCCACCTTGCAGGGTCTCTGTTCCCTCAAACTCTGGCCTTCCCACGCGCTTGAGGTGGGTTTGCCCTCCCCTTGCACCCCCCCCCCCGTCTCCAAATCCCTTTTTAACATGCCACATTGTCCCGAGGAACACAAGGAAGAGAAATTGGGGCGGGGTGGGGGGGGATCCGGAGGCCGCAGCCAGCAATCAGGCCCGTCTCTCCCCCTGGCAAGGACACACACGTCGTGAGCTCGGCCTGAAATGTGTTTCATTATCACATAAAAGGCTCCCGTGGCGAAGGAGCCCAGAGGCAGGGCCGGGGGCCGAGTGGGGGACAATGGAGGCTGAAAGCGCTGCCCTAACCTGCTATGTTTCGTATCGCACGCCCATTGTGTGAGGGTCGTTTTAAACTACTTAGTGCTCCCCCCTCCACTGATCCCGGCCGATAAGATATAGTTCTGTCCGAATACATAAAAAGGATGTCGGGGAGCGGGCGCTTTCGGAGGCTTTTCTGCGCTACTTGGGTCTTTCACACACACCCCCACCCCGCTTCAGACCCCTCCCCCAGCCGGGCTCCAGGCTCGCTAGCTCACACAGTGTCCTCCGCCCGCTTTCCCCAACTCTAAGTATAGTAGGGTGCGGCGTTTCTTTTTGCCTCCCTCTCTTTTTCTTCCTTTTCCCTGCGCCATCCGCGCGCCGGTTTAAGCAACCGTGATCTGTGAATAAACAAAGTCAGTAAACAACCGAAAAAAACATTCTAGATCCGAATTCCAGGAGGGTAAACTTTCCATGCCACGTCACACTTCAGCAAATTTGCACAGATATTATATTGCCTCCCCCTCCTTTATTATTCTTTTTTTTTTTTTTTTTTGCTAGGATCCCATTGTACTTAACTGAATTTTATAACGCTGATCGATATCTTGGTAAAATATTCATTTTTAAACTAGCGGGCAGTGAAATCTTTGCTTTGTGTGCTAAAGTCAACAGTCGCTCGGTTTGAGCTCAAATAAATGCGGAGATGCCTCGGCTCAGAGCAGTCGGCCACCTCCCTTCGAGCGCTGGACGCTCCGCCGCCCGCCAGCCCGCCGCACCACAGGTAGGGAGCGCGCCCACTCGGGGGCCGCGCCCGGGGCCCTGGGCAGCGTCCGCCCCCCATTCCCCTCCGCGCGCCTCCCCTCCCCCAGCCAGCCCCTTTCCTTTCCAAGGGCCCCGACGCTAGGGGTTGGGGGTGGGGAGGTAGAGAATGAGAAGCTAAGTCGGTGAAGACCCTGGAGTTTGGAAGGTGGCCTATTTGTGCGGGGATTTCTGAGAATACAGAGTGTGGGTGGACGACGGGGCGAAGAGCTGCAAACAGACTCAATCTGGGCTCTGAGCACATAGAGTTGGGTTGGGGCCCCGAAGCTACGGGAAGCCACTACAGGCTCCTGCAGCCCATCCGGGGTGAGGATTCGATCCGACGGACGCGCGTTTCCCAAGGACAGTGAGGGGGTAGGGGATGGGGGAACGCCCTTGGCCCCAGAGTCAGGGGTGGAGGCAGCGGAAAACGGCGTGCTGGTATCCCGTGGCTGCATCGGCAGAGGCACGAGAGTGGCGAAGCCCTCCCCGCCTTCCCCGGGCGCGCAGGGGTTCTAGTCTGGTCTAGGCGTTTCCCTAGAAGCCCACAGACCGGGCAGCATTGGGGTCAACGCCTCGAGGCAGCAGGATTGGGACAGGGCCTTCCCCGAGAAAGGAGTATATTTTCGTTCTCGCTGCAAGAAGCGGCGGGTGCCCTTTACGCACAGAAGCGCACGGCTGCAGACAGTTTCGGGAGCCTCGGGGGTTACAAGCGGGGCCCAGCGGGGGAAGGGTGGAGAGAGAAACGCGCCACCGGGCAATTAATCCTCCTTCTCCCAGACGCTGGCCCCGGGTAGGGGCGCGCTGCGGTGCGGGAGGAGAGGAGTTTGGAGGACCACACAGAACCAATTGCATCTTTCTCCCGCCTATGGGAAGGCACCAGCTTGGAAAACTAGAAGTTCCAAAGCTGCCAGTTGTTAACTGCAGGATCGTCGGGTATCGAGGCCAGGGTATGGGGTACTGAGAAGGCGTCTTTCTTCTGGGATCTTCCAGGTGTCCCCTGAAATTAGCATTCCCCTGGAGGTGTTTACTTTAAAGGGCTAGACATCCCGCCTTGTTTGAAGCCCGCGCAGACTTCTAGGTATTTCACCAGGCGGGGAGACAAGCGCTCTTTCCGTCCTCCCCGCTGTCACCAGATCCCGGGACCCAAGGGGCAGAAATCGGAATCGATCCCTGTAACTGGCAGGGTCAGTTATGTGGGCACCTCTGTGTGGGTGCCCCTCCCCGCCTTCCCTGGCGTCCGGGACCGCGCACCTTTGTCCACGCACTGGAGGCCGCCTGGGGAGCGCACCCGCCGCCCTCCAAGCCGCGGTTCCGGCTGGCGGCTAGTTATCTTCCCTAAACAAGATGGAACGCCTGCAGGACACACGGCTAGGCTAATCGTTTTTAAATAATTAATGCCTCCCCGTTCTGCTGGTAATGCGCGGCCTCGAATCCGTCAATTACTTGTCATTAGACGAGTGTCGCCCCACGGCCTTCCCTCGGGCCTTTGATGGCGCCCGGTCACCCAGCCCAGCCCACTCACGGCCGAATGAAAAAGTGCCCGGCCTTGAAGAGCCGGGTGCGGAGTAGCCACGGCCCTCGATTCAGTGCGAGTTTTGAAAGAAAGACCTTAGTTGAAGAGATGTAATCTTCCAAATGGCCAATTTAAACGCCTGATCTTTATCGCCCGCCTTCTCCCGGCTTTATAAAGAAAAGCCGGTCCTCAGTGTTTTTGGGGCCTTTTAATGTGGGGGTGGGGCGAGGAGAAGCGAAAGATGAGGCTTAATAGGGCACGGGGCAGGTGTTTGCTCAAGAAGGTTCCTGGAGGCACCTCGGGGTAACTAGTTTTCTAGCGCATCCTTCTAAGCATCAAGGGCCTGGAAGCACTGGCTGCCGGCTTTGAAGGCCGGTGCGCCGGGACAAGTCTTCTGGAATGTATAAACCAGAACCGTCCGGAGAAAGCGTCAGGACCTTTTCAGGCAGTGCATCTTCACCCTGCAAGAGGTAATAGGACCCCCCACCCACCATGGGCCTGACATCACAGAACAGTGGGTGCCGGTTGATGCCCACGGACTTGTAGGTACCAAGTCCTGCCGCCCAGAAGAGGCGCCCAACACACACGCCTTAGAGGCACCATCCCAAATTTGCTGTCCCTGTCGTAGCACAAGAGCTTGATTTCAGACCCCAAATGCCTTTGCTGGGTCAGGGACACTGTGGAGACCGGCCTTGGCCACAGCACCATGGCCAGCCAAGGGCTGGTGGAGTGAAATTAAAACAAAAACGAAAACAGAAGAGAAAATTTCCCCAAAGTTTGCTACTGATTTCATTACGTTTCTGCTGCTCCCTATCCCCCCCCATCAAAGGTGTTTTTTGTTTGTTTGTTTTTGTTTTTGTTTTACAGTAAATAAATTGTCAAGGTTTCAGAACCTTACATGCCTCCTTGGAGCAAAAACCATGTGCTGTATCTGCACCACTCTCAGCTTTACAGATCACAAGTTTCTCATAACCTCAACTCCCAGGAATGGTTTGCCTCTAAGAAGAGAATAGAAGACATGAGGGGTGGAGGGGGAAGAAACCATGAGGACATTGGGAGAAACTTTTTAAACATATAGAGAGATGGAGAAAGGGTGATTGGAACGTGCCTGTGTGCCTGGTTGCCCCCAGAGGACCCTGGGCTGTGCTTTAGGCCTTTGACTTCAGACCTACAGCCTTTCTAGGGCATTCCACAAAGATTGGAATTTTTTGAAAAATTCCTTTTTGATGAGATTCACCGGATATGGGCAGGATGTTGCAGGCACCTCCAGAGACAAGCAAACACAAATTACACGGAATAGATATATGTCCCCACTGGAGCTCAGCGGGGTCCCCACCTCCAGGCAAGCTTGGTTTCTTCTCCCATTGACAAAACTCCCAGGGAGCGCCCTACCCCGGAGCTCTCCAGGGGTTGCCTCGGAAGCCTAAATCCTGGGGCATCTTCCCCATTCTGTTCACAGCCTTCCTGCCCACTCTCTTATCCTTTTTCTCCTTTCTTCTTTAAAACAATCATGTGTGTCCCCCCTTGCCCCCTCCCGCCATTGTATTTGTTGATGACCTAACACGCTCACACCAAAAGCCACACACAGAAAACCAACAACGTGGGATGGGAGGAGAGACCAATTATGATTGAGGCTAACAAGCGGGGAACACCCAAGTTGAGGCCGGCTGTCTCCTGGGAGACTGATGGAGGCTTATTTTACAAGCTGTCATTCCGTCCTGGTCCCTATTGCCAGATTGGAGGTGATTCCTATTCTCCCCTCCCCCTCAGCCCCTGCACCCTTGGGGCTTATTCCAGATTCTTTGTATATCCTCTGCAGAAGCGGCCCCCCCAAGTCCCTCTCCTGCACAGGTGGAAAGAGCAGCACATCCTCACAACGGCATGCCTATATTTCACATCAGTGATTGTTCCTGAGATTTCTGAGCTCATTGCCAGCAAGATGTGGACTGGTCAGATGTCACTGTCACACATGCCCCGTCCTCCTCACCAGGTTCCCATTAAAAGGCATTGACTACTTACCCTTTACACTCTTCCCCTCCTCCTGCCTCTTCCTCTTTTGCCCCTCCTACTCCTTCTTTTTCTATTCCCCCTCCCACCACCACCAAAGAAGGAGGGATATTTTACTGTCAGATAACACAACTGATAGCTGGGAATGCTAAAAGAAGCAATACAAATTAAGTTGCTTTCATTCATCCAAAACTAGAGGTCTCACATTCTCATTAGAGTAACTGCCTGGGGTTTACTCCTCTCTTGAAGCTAATTAGAGGGAGTAATATTCCCTCTGATGTCAGGACATCATTCGAGCAACATCATATTTATTTAACTTTAACATATCAAATTAACTGAGAGGGAAAATTTCAGCATCACCGACATGGGTGAAGAAATGCTCGAGTACAATGCCGTTAGAACCTCGGAATGAGAGATCCTTTGCTGTGGTTTAGTTCCCCTTGCAGAATGGGTTCTGCTTCTGCTTGCTTAAGTGGTTGAGGACCAGACTTCCTTCACAGGTAAATCAGCTCTTCCATTGTTTCATTTATCTGAAAAGAGTAAAAACACAAAGTTCAAGAGTAAGCAGCAAGGTTTTTGGACCAGGGTTGGTAATGACCCCAGCAAATCAAAATAAGATTGTGTGTGTGTTTTCACTTGTTATTTCATTAGAAAGACGATCTCAGTTCATTAGCTGTTCTTTTTTTCACAAAGCACAAGTAATTATACAGTGGATTTTGTTGGGAAAATTTTGCTCATGTGAAAAGGACACACATTCCTAATTTGAAGACATGGATGTTAAGAGCATATTATTGGAAGAGGAAACATAATACTGAGAAGTGTCTGGAGAAGGCTTGAGAAGAGTTAAGGCATGAAGTAGGTGGCTGGAGTACTGGGAAGGGCAGAGGATGATTATGTGTCATTTTCCATGAAGGAACAGGGTGACATGTCAGCTAGGGCAGGACCTGGATCATAAGAACTTCTATATGGAGACAAATCAGGATGTAATATGTGGACCCCCCTGGTACAAAAATATGCAACCATCTGCTCAAACTTTCTGCTTGCTTTGTCTTCTAAAGCCTAATCTAAGGAATTTAAAACAACAAAAAAAAGACCAATCCATTATATATTTTTCATTTAGTCTGCGATTCTGTATTACATTGAACCGAGCTGTTCACACACAGAAGTTGTAACTTCAACTGCTTGTTAGCTGAGAAAATGCATCCTCTATGCAGAAGAGTCCATTTTTTTGGCAAAACTTTTGCCTTTCATTCTACCTTCTTGGTGTTTCTCATCTCCCGCTGCCCCTCCCCCCAAGTCCCTACCCCTCTTTTCTTTATCACAATTGTATTCACTTCAACCACCATTGAGTAGGGTCCCACATGTGCCAGACAATGTGCTAGGTGTCTTCATAAACAAGACTTCATTTAAGCTTCCCCACATCCTACTGGTAGATGACAGAATTTATGGGAGGTGGACCTGGGGCGGAGAGAAGTTAGGGAACTGCTCAGATTTCAGAGCTCACCACTGAACTCAAGTCTTGCAATTCTATGTTTTTTTCAACTTCTTTTGGCCTCCTATGGCGGGGGGTGGGGGTGGGGGGGGGCAGAGACCTCTTTGATTCAAATGCAGTAGGAAACCTGCCTTCTCCACAACCCCTAACTTTTCACTGTGGGCTGTTGTTGGTAGAGGGGAGGCTGAATATTAGGAGAAAGGTGATAAGAAACAGGAAGATCTCAGGAAGAAGGATGGCGGAGACTCCACCTGCTATCCTAGAAGGGATTAGGATGCATTATGTCTGGGATCAGGCTGGATTCTTATTTTCTCTTTTGGAGCAACACAGTGTATTCCTATGTGACGATGGTTTCTCAAAGCTGGCCAGAGGTTCAATCAGAACTGGACCACAACTGCACCACCACTGAAGCTGCTGTAGCCGGCTGGCTTAATGCTGGAGGGAAAGAGAAAGGGAGAGAATCAGCAGCCTGTGATTAAAAAGAGAAAATGCCGGGGAAGAGGGGGGAAAAATGTCAGGGGCAGAAACAATGACCTGGCATCCGGGCTTAAATAATGCACATAGCCCAATTACTTCTTGAGGTGTAGCCTGCCAGCCGTATTCCTTACTGAGAATTCTGGAGCAGAGGCCAGGAATGTTCTGAGAGACTCCTGCTTCTGACCTCCCTCTGACCCACACCTGGTGGCCTAACCGCACAGGTGACAGCACAGCTGGAATGCACGCACCGCCCACAGCT
The DNA here is from genome assembly GCF_018350195.1 of Panthera tigris. NCBI lineage: Eukaryota > Metazoa > Chordata > Mammalia > Carnivora > Felidae > Panthera > Panthera tigris. The sequence goes on along the minus strand of NC_056662.1, from coordinate 47,078,064 downwards.
GGGCTTCAGGGCTGCCCTCGTCCCAGCACCAGCTGCAAGAACAGCAAAAGGCCCCAGCCCCCACAGCATTCCTCCCCCCCACCCTGCCCCCGCTGTCCACATATACACAAATTCAGATCCAGATAAACACCTGCCTCAGAGGTTTGCCACTGAACGGGTGCTGGCCCAGGAGGACCAGCCTGCTTCTGTCACAGAGGGAGGATAGGATGTGACCCAGCACTCAGTAGGCTTGCAGTCTGAGAGGAGAGCACACCCCAGCCAAGTTTCACGTCTGAGCTGCACATGGTACATGGATGTGCAGGGAATGCTGGCTGATACCTGCTTGTGCCAGGCCCTGGGGACACAATGTGTAATGAACAGGGCCCTCCTGGACACAGGCTTGGATTGGAGGCCTCCTTTTCTTTTCCACTTACTGAAAGATAAGTTCCCTGGGTGTCCATGGTTTTTAGTGGTGTGGGGTTTCCTGTATACTTAGCATCTTCCATTTTGGGATTTGTGGGGAGGCTCTGGACAACTGGATTCTAAGGCCAGTGCCACACAAAATGATGTGTAGGGCATGGGAATAACTGACTCTTGGAAGTACACAAAGTTCTAGATTAAACCATACTTTTCACACCAAACTGGACAATTGCGATGTTAGGTTGAGGGGGGACGATTCATCCAGAATGACAGTTACCCACTCTCAGGTTGAGTGCTGAGCTTCCTAGAGACTGCCCAAAAAGGGCAGTCATCCAATCTTCTGGCTGTTTATGGGGACAAGTAGGGACAGACATCCAATCTATATTTTGTCCATCCTCCATTTAATGACCACTCCCCTCCCACCAGCAGTTTGCCAATTAAAGGCCAATCTCTCTTGATTTCTTTGCTTTAAAAGGACATTTCGATTCATGCAGCCAAACAATTAAATCCCCCTCTTGCCTCTCCCTTCCCAGAGCTCACGAACAAGATGCTTCCCTATCTCTTGCCAGCATTGAGCAGTGGGAAGGAGCTGATCTCAGGTGCTAACCTGAAGTTATCAGAATGCCAGACTCATTTAGGGAGCTCAACTCTGGAACCCAGGGCGATCCCTTCATTGATTGTGGAAAGCGCTGTTTAGATTTTGTCGTAGCTCAGTAAACAACCAAAAGTAACTGCGGGATTTCTGTCTTACATTCAGCTGAATCCCTCTCTTTCTCGCTCTCTCTCTCTCTCTGTCTCTCTGTCTGTCACACACACACACACACACACACACACACACACCACATACACTCCTCCTCTCCCACAGGCTCCTGTTAATCAGGAAGGGATAGTCAGACCAAGGTCCTTTAAGAACACCCTCATCTAACTCTCCAGCTGCTGAGTCTTTTGTAGGGGAGTGCTACACCTTTCTCCAAGAACTCACATCTCTCCCAAAAGGCACAGTCTCCCGAGTTCCTAAGTCTGTAGCGAAAGCTCTTGAGAAAGGGTTTTGCCTTTGGGCCCCTTACTCTGCCATCTCTGAAAGCCCCCACCTGGCTAAAAGACTTGCCAGGGACTTGGCCTCTGTGGCCTCCCTTCCCCCACCCCAGTGCTTCCCTGAGATCCGGGTTGTCTTTGATGAGCTTGTTGCAGCTCAGACCCAGCTGCACAAAATTGAGGGTGAGGGGTGGATGCCCTGTCTGCAATGCTGGGGCGCTGCTTCTGGGCTGGGCAACACGGTCCTGGATACAGATCTCTTTGGGGGTAAAGGCGAATTAAATTGGCAAGCTCTACTCTGATACTCAAACTTCTGCAGTTCTTAGCAAGACCCACATTTAGGCCTCAATTACTGGTAGAAAAAGAGAAAGATGCTTCCTATTGTCCACAATTTGCCATTCTCTGAATAGACCATTTGTTTTAATTAGGTCCCCTTCATTTAGTTCTATCTGCGGGAGCAGGTTTGCTCTGAAGTGATTGTGTTGAACGTGCGCACTCTGCCATCTATTTGTGTAAAATAAATAGAAAGACATAATTGCCAGTCATCACAATATAAAAGATTAGTGCAAATCCTAAACAATGATCATTTAAAATTCAATAATTCTTAGAAAAAGGAGTCAAATGATAAAGCACAGTTTCCCCGAAGGTGTTAGACACAACGGGCCTGCAATGGATGTGTGTTTAAAAATTAAGAAACTTTTTTTCCCCTAAGTTGGTACTATTTCAAATGGAATTCTTTTCTTATTTGTTTAGAATGCCTTTCATATGAAAAAAAATTCAAATCAGATCACCTCAACTTAAAATACAGGTCTTCAATATTAGCCAGCCTCAAGCAGAAAGCTTTCTAAAAGTCTTGCAAATCTAATCCCTGGTTCTATTCTTCCCAAGATGCCAAAATTCTAATATCTTTTATTTTTTAAAGTCCCTAATTTTGTCCGTGACCTCTCCAATATTAGAAAAATCGGGGGGGGGGTGGTCGTGGTGGAGAAAACAAATATAGTAATGTGTAAATTCTTAGGACTTAAGATAGGGATGTATTCCACTATCGAAAGTGTGGATCGAAAGTTCCACAACATTTTGCACATTAAGCAAATATTTTTTTTTTTAAACAAGGGGTAGCTCTTGCAATTAGATTGCTATTTTATTATACAAGGTACAAACCAATAAAGTATGCCGTTTCTTTTCCCCTTCCCTTTTCCTAGTACAATTTTGGGAAGGAGGATAAAATGCATTTTGGGTTTTGATATATTTATTTTGTGCCAACCATCTGCATATTTCATGAGGCTCAACTATTTCTCTGCACAATGTACGGTCTATTCTGTGTCCTGAGGAAACGAAAGAATAACAGACTGCCGGTCCCTCGACCACTTGTGTTACTCTTCAGTTCACAGTATTCTAGCTCCATTGTTATCGATAGTCCTATTTTGTTAAATATCAGCTTGGCTATGACGAAAGCTAATTATGCAATTCCACTTCATTTCTGCCTCTAAATTTTATACTTGATAAAATAGCTCAATGATGCTAATTAAATTTCTGCTTACAAAGATGATTTCTTTGTATTTCTCAAGGTTTGGCTTTCTGGCTATGAAATTTACACTAAAAACATTTCTGGGGGTAGCAAATATATTGATCATTTTTGGATTAAGACTGTTAAAATATATATTTCAAATGTTTCTGAGTTAGAGTAGATCCTATGTAGAAGAGGGATTTGTTCTATTTACCTCTTTCCTTTGTGCAACATTTGTGCAGATCCCCCCACACCTGGGAAGTAGTTTAGATATTTTGTAATAGTTCACTACCTCTGGAACCCAGGCAAAGCCGTGCTAAATTTTGAAAAATAATTCAGGAGACACTCGCAGATATTGGGACACAGGGTGTATGTAACCTCCCATGGCTGAGACAAGCGACATTATGTTTGGTGCAAGGGGCGAAAAACACGACCTAACAGTGTTTACATGTGTATTCAGCCATGAAATTGAATATTATCAAAGTTGAAAAATGCAAATCAAATTAAAACCATGGAAAATTGTCTTTGGAATTACAGCGGCCTCGAGACCCCAAGTGTTTGCTTAAATTGAAGCGTTTAGAAAATGAAAAACCCTAAATTGCTCCCTTCTATTCCCCCCCACCCACACTCCCCCGCCGTATGAAATTTGTTCTTTAATTCTACTAGAAATGTGTTGAGGCTCAGCCATCAATCGTTCCTCCTTGGCGTCAATCACACTGAAATAGAACTTTTTCTTAGAAATTGTCTCCCTTCACTTAGTGTCACTAAAGTCGGACGTGCTTCAGAAACTGAGCGGCACCGCTTTGCTCATTCCGAAATGAGCCCCACACCATAGGCTGCCAGGTTCTTCTCCCTGTAAGTGCCGCTGCCGAGCCTAAGCCACCCAAGCTATGCGCTGCGGGCGCTGCTGGCGCTGGTCCGGGAGGGCGGCGGGCGGCGGAGCTAGGGGCCCCGGCCCCACACACGCTCGGCGCAGCCGGGGCTACCGGGCCGCTGGGTCTGCGGAGAAGCGGGCCAAGCCCCGGAGCCTTCGCGCTCATTCGTTGCGCTTTCCCACGTCGGGGAAGCCTGAAATATGGAAACGTGGCACTTTGCTTCGCTAACGCAGGAGTTCCCAGGGTCTTGATGGAGAAGGACCAAAAAAGGAAGTGTCAAAAATCTACTTTTTAGAACTGAGACGTCTAAAAAGTAATAAGCAGGGGTGGCAGGGCGTGCGGGGGCGGGTCATTCTTGCCTTTTTCCAAGTTCTAAAGCGCAGGAAACACACGCTTAGAGGCCAACCCATCAGATGGGGCCAATCTCACCCCCAGTCGCCTGGGTGCTGCAAACTTTAGTCCTCTCCCGCCCCTCCCCCATTTCTCTCCAGTCTGGGAGAAAACCAGCGCGCCAGCAGTTCTCCAGTAGATGCCAAATGCGGCCGCGTTCGGAGAGAGCCCGCAGAGCCCTAGTAGCGCAGCAGGAAGTGCAGGTGGAACCGCCCCCGGCGCTCTGCGCGGACCCGGCCTGGGGTCAAGGGTGGGAGCCGGACCCAGGTCGGGTGGAAGCCGGACCCAGGCAGGCGCGCCCACAGAGTTAATAGGGACTGTGGGGACGCTGGGGATGCCGGCAATGGTTAGGTTGTGCTGGCGTGGCCTTGGAAAACTTTCATCTCATTTGATGACCCTCGAGGATATTCATTCCCCACCCTCCCCAACCTGCCTTCCTCTAGTTTGAACATCCATCCACCCAAGACTGGGCAGGTCCGGGATGGCCAAGGGTGGTCTGGCTTTTTCTCCCATGGGGAGCAGAGACAACCGGTGGCCTCCGCGTCACGCAGTCCTCCCTCCGGACCTCCAGCTCAGCCCTTGTAGATTTGAAGGGCAGAGGCTGTTGCAGAAATGCAGTAAATCCAGTCCTACGAACCCAGATAGGAGCGGGATGAAGAGTAGCAGAAGCCAATTTATATTTGAAGCCTACCTCTTTATTGCCTTTCCATGGATCAACACTAGCTTTATTTCCGTTCCAGGGATCAAGACTAGCTCAACTATGGCTGAGAAAACAACCCATGTTCCCCAGAGTTGAAAACCTGCCCATAAGTTGTGGTCGTGTTTTGGAGATTCGGGATCCTATTTCCAAGGAGAGTTGTCCGGGGCGTGTTTATGTTTGTTATTTTCAAAACCAAGCAAAGGAAACAGCAGCCAATTAAAATGAAATATTTTTATTTGCCTCCAACGTTGTCAGTGATTTGCCCCCTGGGGATCCACAATTTTCCCAAGCCTGTTAACGGGTGACAATGAATGAGTGCCTCGTGTAATTTAATTTTCCTGTCACACTAAATAGAGCTACATTGTAAACCTTAGATCTACTCTTACTGATAGGATCGCCTTGTTTTGCCATTTGCACCATAAAGACCCCCAAAAGGGACACTGTATTGTGACCTCTACTCTTGAATTATTCAAGAACTTAACGACATTTTTCATTTTAAAAAGGGAACTAATTGCCATTGATGTAAAGCATGTGACCTTCTGGGTGCCCAGTATGAGAATGTAACCATCTGTGTGTGCATACAGGAGCTGCAGAAAGCGGGCAAAAATTGGAGAAAGTTGTAAACATAAATTAGCTCAAAATAGACATGGAATTAAGCACATTATTTAACTCCACGCCCAGCCATGACATAGGTTTCCAGAAAGTTCTCTTATGTGACCTAAAATCTTTATAAAATCTCATATCAACTCAGGCCTGTTTGGGGGCATGGCATGACTTTTTATCTAGAACAGTAATATCTGAATTAGTGAAATCCGATATATCTTCATTAATGGGAAATCACTTCGTGTGATGTCAAGCAAAATATCTAATAATCTGCTCCCTTTCCTCCTCCTCCCCTTCCTCCCCTCCCCCATCTCCCATCCTCCTCTTTGGTCTCGTCCTCCTCCTCCTCCTCCTCCTCCTCCTCCTTCTTCTCTTCACCTTCCTTAATTTCATTATTTTCTTACTCAATAGGAAAAAGAAACTCACAACTGTAAATAAATTGTACCTCGGTATTTGCTATTTGAACCAGTCTTAAGTTTCGAGGAAAGCTGGCATTGAAATTCTTCAGGACCAGAATTCTCACTCTTCAAATTCCTTGAAAATGGATGCCTATCTTTCCTCAAAGTCAAAAGACTCCCAATGTATTTTCTACTGTCCATTCACTCTGTCCCTTACCCCTAAAGAAAAACAAAAACTCTTTGGTTTCACAATTTCAGTGTGCAAAGATACCGTGATGCTTTTCCTGATCTATCTACCAAGTCCACAGCCAATATTAACCATTTTAAAAGAGTAAGTAAATTGGAAAGTAAAACACATTCCTGGGCTGGGCTACAAATAACTTCTTTTGAACTTTTAAGTGATGCTTTCAACAAGGAATTTTGTCATTTGGGCAGAGAACGGACAGTTCCTTTTTAATAAACACACCATGGCTTAATTGAGATCTAAGTAACTTCTCTCTGTTAGGCTGTGTGAATCCACACCTCTAGTTTGTAGAATTTCTCAGGGGAAAAAAATAAAGTACATTTGAATACCTTGTTCGATTCTAATGGATCCCACATTATATTAACCCATTTGACACAATTGCTGCCATTGCAGCCTGGAGCCATGTGAAAAGCAGAGGGTCTGACTCTCCATCTGTGGCAGAATACTAAGTGCTATTTTAAAGGAATTTGTCATAAAACCATTATTACTCACATTGTGTAACAGAACAACTGCTTTCATATTTCTTCAAAAGAAATTTGTTTCCCTCTTTGGTATTATGTGCTTTTGTGTACAGTAACATGGCAGAAAAAAATGAGTAAGTATTCATGTTCTTATTGTTAAATGATAAGTTCATACTTAAGGAATAAAGTTTAAAGCATTTGCAAATCAAGAAAAGTTGCAGCATGTATCCACCTCCCTGTAAGTTCCCTGTGCAAAAAGCAGCGTGTGATGGATCAAATGTTAATTTCATTTTATAGATTTTTCATTTATTTCTCCATTTGGAAAAATTTTTGGAACAACTTGATGTAGATCAGAAGACAGAGAAGCAATTATATGGGTCTTTCACAGCATGCCTGGGCTCTCTCCAGCATTCTATAGTATTATAATCCAGTAATTTTTCCACGGTGACGTGTGTTTAAAATGAAAATTTGATTCACTATCCAAACTGTCACCAAAGATAAGTGACAGTTATTTTTCTCTTCCTCTTGAAAAAACAATGGTCCTGATCTAGGACCACCTGAGGGCATTTGTGAGTACTGTGGTAAGTTTGCAGCATCTTTAAGGCATAGCAAAGCCCTCTCCTGGCTCTGTTTCTAGCCCTCTCTCTCTTCTGAATGGATTTCGGTGTTGACAATTCAGAGAGCCAGCAGGAGGGTTTTTTTTAATCTTCTCTGAGGTTAAGTGGATGGTTCTAGAAGCCTGTGCAAGAGATTCTGAGTTAGGGTCACATTTCATCCAGTTCCTATTCCCCCCTTCCACTGCCCACCAAAAATCAAAAGTAAAACCAACAGCTTTGAAAAGCATTCCCAGTTGGCCTTTACAAAGACTAAACAAAATGCCTACCCTAGGCCTGGGGAAGGTAGGGATGACATTTTAGTTACTCATCTGTAAAATGGGTTCCTTATTTCTCCATCAAGTCTGGTATAAAGGGACACAGTGAGGCTTTGTGACTGTGTCTCTTGGCATTGATGGAGTTCAACAGCACTGTTCAATTTGGTTATTTTTCAAGATGCTGTGCACACACTGGAAGGGGAAAATGAGGCAATTATTGAGGGGAAAATAAGGTAGCTTATGATACCAAGGCAGATGTAATATCAAGCCAGCCTGCCCTTATGAATTTATAATTTCTTCTATTTTCCAGGTCCTGGTAGGCTTTCAGTAACTGCAGTGTGCAGATAGCCTGGGTATCTTGTCCTTTTCCATTTTTACCCCCAGCCTGGAAGACTTGATGTGTGCATGTTTTCACCCCATTCCTGAATTTTTTACACTCTTTGTCTCCTCCTTTAAAGATTTTAACTCTTGATATGTGGTTTTTAAAATACCAGAGCTAGTAAAAGTTGATAACTTTTTGTCTTATTCTATTTTTCTGAATGTATGCATTTACATATATTTACTGGACTTCTAACTGTCCATTCTTCTTCCCTGGGAAATAACATCAAGACAGCTTAACTCTGACACAATTAGTAAAAATACCTTTAAAAAAAACTTCATTTCTTCCATTTAGTAAATATTTATTTATGGATTGTAGTCTGACTCTGTTAGGATTCTGCTTTTGCATGGAGCCTTGTCCCTGACTAAGAAAGTGGTTATAAAGTCACTCAGCAATAACATTTTCCAGCATGACCAAATATGACTATGGAAGTAGGAACACCTATGTGTTCTTTTTCCTCATGGACGCCAGGGGGTACAAAATTCCTAAAGGATTTTCTGTACGATGGGTGAAGTTCATGTATTATACTGGTTCTCCAGGATACCAATTAAGTGTTCGAATCATGGAGTAATTAAAACATATATAAAATATATATTGACTTCATTGAGGCTGAAGATTTTGACATGGAAGCCATCAATTTTCTAATGAGAATATAGAGACTTTTCAAAACATGCCATCAGGATGTAGTTCTCTTTTCAAACAAAATTAGAATGACTGCCTGACTTTCCTTGACCACACATTCTTATGTTTTTTCCAGATTTGCTTATTCCCAGCTACCCGAGCAAAAAGATGAAATGGAGGAAGAATGTTGTTTTCCTAATAGCACATGATAGAAAGCACATGAGCTTCTCCCCAAGCTGAACTTTGACCATCACAAGAGTGTCCCCAAAAGGCCATAACTCTGCTGTCAGATTCAGATTGCTCCTGGATGCTTTCCTCTGAGTTGTCAATGAATATCAACGGAGGAATGACACACAAAAGCAGACTGTTAATAGAGAGGCGATGGTCCAAGTCCAGATGGGTGCTGTGCATGAATATGGAGCTCTCGGGATAAAGGGAAGGGAGCATATGAAAATTGAGACTTGTAGCTTTGGACCAAACCCCCTGACCAAGAAGCATTAGAATATGTCAACAGAGGGGTGTCTGGGTGGCTCAGTAGGTTAAGCATCCAACATCAGCTCAGGTCATGATCTCACAGTTTGTGGGTTCAAGCCCTGCATCAGGCTCTGTGCTGACAGCTCAGAGCCTGGAGCCTGCTTTGGATTCTGTGTCTCCCTCTTTTTCTCTGCCCCTCCCCAGCTCATGCGTGCTCTCTCCCTCTCAAAAATAAACGCTAAAAAAATTTTCTAAAAAAAACATGTCAACACAAAGATGGTTAAAATATGAAAGTGTTGACTTGTTCTGCAGTATAAGTTGAAATTATGACAGTCACGTCGTCCAAATAGATATTTAACCTTCCATGAAGCTACTAAAGCTCACCATGAGTAAATAATGATGAGTAGCCAATTTTTATACATCCCTGGCCTAAAAGTGAGTCTTAAGACATCATTACTTTTCAATGATCAGAAAGAGTCCATGGACAGAGTGATTGCTTGGGGTGAAACGTGGTCTAGTACCCACCCTTTACACGCCTTCCATTGCTGGCTAATACAATTTTGTGGTCCCTGCCTCATAGAAAGTGGAATGGGGCCAGCATGTAAACAGGTTTTGTGAGCCCCCTGGGGTGGGCAGAACAGGTTCACTTTCCCCAAGGAGCCCTGAACCCGACGGGCACACGAACAGCTCAGGGCACACACACCAATGCCTCTGCCATCTGCCCACTATGGCACACAGGTACCATGATGACAATGACACTTTCCAAAAAGGAAGGGAATTGCGGGTCTTAGGTATGGCCATCGTGGAGACAGTTACACTGTTCTCAGTGCCATTTTCAATTATTGGGGTGAGGAAGGGCAAACAAGGGATGGAGTTCAACCTGTTTCAAGTTAAAAAATGTCAACCCCAAGGCACACCTCTCCTGTCCTTTTGAAGACTGACTGTCTTTCACAAGCTGGCCATTAGCTGCATGGGGAGGGGTGGAGGTTCTAACAAAATGTGATTTTTTAGTGTGCTTTGTCTCTGTAGAGAGGCTTCAGAAAGCCCTTGAAGTCCTCAGCCTGAAATCCAAGTTAATAGGGGAAGTCCTTTTTTTTTTTTTTTTTTTTTTTTTGGTGGAGAGATTTGTTTGGGAGAAACATTGACCCAGACTGCACTCTGGGTAAACTAGGGCAAAAGACCTGATATCGTCTGCAGGGTACTTATTAACCACTGCTCATTTGTGGGATCAATATTTCCAGCAAAGGAGTCAACACTCAAGATACACCACTAAGTATGTCTTGTTTTTTTCTCTGACATACAATTTATTTTATAAATTCAGCTGCTGGAGAAGAAAAGGCAGTATGAAGGACTGTGTCTTTTATCTCCAGGATATGCAAAGCACATTTATTTTCAGCTTTTATCTCCGGAATTGTATGTTGATCCCATACATATAGATTGATTTTGTTCAGGTAGATAATGAAAAGTCAAGTGGAAAATTACACAATGGCACTCACGATCCTAGTCTTATATCGGTATATAAATTGGTTTATTATTTCATTCTATTAAAAGGCTTTTTTTTTTTTTTTTTGTACCAGGAAAACTTCAAAATGCATCATGTTGTCAGCCTCACTGAATTTTCTTTTGGGGGAGGAGGTAGGGAAGGGGAGCTGAAGGAAGCGATTTATTCTGCTCCGGTTGCTAATTGTATTGGCTAAATGAGCTTCCGCAAAGGAGTATCCTTGCAGATTCTCTCCCCAGCCCACTTCAGGGTCACACACACAGTTTCTGTAACTCCAGGACCTTTCTGGGCCTGAACAAAGATGTCCACCATACAAGTCCTTCTCCATAAGTGGTTATTTTTTCCACTCCAGACAATTCTAAATTTTGTCACGATGACTGAAAAAGGCAAGCACTCCCCCCTCCCCCAGCACCAAGAGGCCAGAGGCTAGAGGGTGGTAGCCAGATAAAGGCCACCACCAAGGGACAGCTTGGAGCCAGAATCCTGGAGGAAATGTTATTAATAAACATCTTCTGGACATTTGGTAGCCCGTGGAGCTTGCTCCAGCTTAAAGCAATTAATTCAGGACACTGACATAAACTCTCCAGGTCTTTGACAGCTTGGAGCCGAAATAAAAATGCTAGTTCTCCCGGGAAGAGAAGAGGCTGGCTAGCTCTTTTCTGGACTGTTTGCTTATAGGCCCAGAGAGCAACCTTCCTTGCAGAATGAAATGCAAGGGCACAAACAATGTACCAGGGAGAGAATAGAAGATGGGAATGAACAGTTTGAACTATTTGCTCAGCAGAAGGGCACCACAATGCTGGGGTAGTGGTTTTCCCATGCACCCCCCGTCCCTTCTTTGGGGTCTTTTGTTATCCCCTGTCTCCTTTGGCCAGATAAGAGCACAGCTGCAGCATTGCAGCTAAGTAAGGCTGTACTTATCCCCCTAAATCTCGGGGTGCCTTTACTGTAATGGGTTAGGCTTGGTTCTCTTTTATTTTACAAGGGGATGGTGAGGGAGAGAATGGACGAAAGGAGGGAGGGCCCGTGGGGGAGGGGGCGAGGCAGAAAGGACTGTGACATTGCTTGTATCTGATTCATGATTTTTTTCCCCTTTCTTTCTTAAATCCGGGCTGTGATCAGATACAATCTTTGTAGGGCATTTGAATGGAAGGGTTCAGTGATTTGTACCAGTCACTAGACCAAAATGTTGCCTTTTTGGGAATGGAAATGCAGGAGGTGTATGTCCCGGGAAGGGAAGAGGGGGATTTTGAGGCAGAATTTTTGGTTTAAATAACCAGGTTTAAATTCTCTGGCTGCAGGAAAGAGGGGAAAGTTTTGAATTGTCAATTTAAACACTGCATTCAATGATGATCTGTCGCTTCTGAAAATCACTGGACTCTTCCCCTCCAAACTTATTTTGTTCAGAATCCTAATGAATACAGGTTGCTGGGATCAGAGTTAAAAATAGGATGATCGGGAGATGAACATAAAATGTACTTTTGTAATTGCCATAAATTACACTTCTAATCAGAGTAAATGTCACCTAAAATATAATCAAATGTTCTTTCACATTTGCTCTTTTAAAGTCAGAGCCTATTTTAAATGCCATAAGAGACAGTAGACATGGCAATAATATAAAAATAAGCGCAAAGTACCGTTTACATTAAATTCATTTTAAAGTCAAAATCTAACAGGGGTTTGCCTTGTCGTGTGTGTGTTCCGACTCAGTGGGCTTTGCCACCGATGTTGGTTTTGGGAACCAGGCCACAATGCTTAATTCTATTGTAATAAGGTTTATTTAGCCTGAATGGTTTTATAAGGTGAAAAGGCAAGAAGTTTAACACCCAAGAAAATTCGTGGTTTACTATGATTGCATTAATTGTTCGCAGGCTAGAAGCCCACCTGCGGGAAGTACAAAGTTTCAAGGCTGTTTTTTTTTTTTTTTTTCACACTGACAAAACTCGCAGAAAAAACAAAACAAAACAAAACAAAACAAAACACCCTTCTGTATATTTTTCCTGCTGGGTGGTCAGAAGGAAAGGCCACGAAGCCAAAGGCCTCCCATTGAGACAGTGCTCTGCGGAGAGCTGACCTCACGTGCCACCACCGCGGGAGATGAGCGCACCTGTCCGTCTCTGCCACTCGCTGGTGAGGTTTGCACGTTCCGGGGGTGGGCGGTGGAGAGCCACGCACCACCCCCACAGCGGGGGCCCGGCTCCCCTACAGGGAAACGCCCACCTCATGTGCCCACGCAGTCTCAAGGCATCCTGTAAAATGTCTGTGTGGCCATTGTCCAGTAGAGCTGCTAAGTAGTTTAATGTCAGTGAGTATTAAATTTGATTTAAGAGGTGTGTGTGTGTGTGTGTTGTGCCCTGCATAGGATGCAGGGAAGTGGAAGTAAAAATGGGGGAAGGGTTCTACTTAAACACTTACAAATATGTGATGGAATCATGAAAAAAAAGATTCCTTGAAATATATCATTTTTGCTTATGATTTTGTATAAACATGTATGAGTGGATAACCCTTTTTTCTCTATAAAGATTGTAATAAAAGTATCAAGTACCAGATGTTTTGCATTTCTTTTGCAAGCATAGATTTTTAATTTTTGTATTTAGTACTGAAATATTACCACATAACAAAGGACAAACACATTTTTTTTTTCTTTTCTGATTAGGTGCTAAGATTCAATGTATGCCACCTTTATGAAACTGAGACCAGGTGAAAGAATCATAATCTGCTTGGGTAAATATGTTTCTTCTCTCTAACTCTTGACTTGTCTAAGGACATTTTTTCCCACCCGCATTTTAAGAGTGATCTGAAAATCATACTGAATCATTGTGGATAACTCAGGGAAATGACTTTTGTCCTTTTGAGATCATGGATTTCCACAAGAAGGGAAACAGTTCTTCATTGCCAATTTCTGCACATAATGCACATGCAACTGGTATGCAGCACAAAGCTGCACGTGTTGGAAGGCCTCTGAGGGAGAAGGAATGCCATAGTGGAGGGCAAAGGCACAAACAATGAATCAAGTTTAAAAGACTGTGGTCAGAAGCAAGGAGCAAGTGATACTGATCTTATATGAGACAGGCTTGGACATCACACCAGCTGCCACGGGGTTTGATTAATGAGGCATTAAGGAGATCGAGTGACACTTACAGCTAGTTACTTATGGTGCTAATTTCAAAACACTTTGCAATAGACAAAGAGACTCTGCTCATAATGCAAAGTAATTTGTGGTGTGTTCCTGGTGAATGCATTTAGCGAAGCAAATATAGTTATGCAGAATTTAAATTAAGGTTGACACTAATGTAAACAGAGCCCAAGAACCACTGTCCAATAATTTGATGAGGACACAGGTTTTAATCAAGCCTCTTCCACTAAAATAGCAATTTAAATCCCCATCGTTTAAACTGGATAAAATGCTTAACCATGAAGGTTGGCGGGGGGAGGGGGGGAATAAAAAATTACTGGAAAAGATAAAAGAAACACAATATCTCTGGGGAAACTGTGACTATACTTTGACCCAACAGAAGGTTATCCATGCTGATTTAAATATTAGGTTGATTCCAGGGCCAGATTCTAGGAATTTGAGGGCATTTGCCATGTATCATTTTTGTTGTGAAATTATGGTTTAACGCATTCTGGTAGTATTGATCTCAGAATAAAAATGATCCTGGTAATAAGAAAATGGAGACTCTAAGTTGCTTCAGAGTCCCAAGAAGTATTTATTTTATTAAAAGGAGAAATATCCCCCCCAAAAAAGATTTCTATTGAACTGAAATTTTTCAAATTGACTAGGGGTGGTGAGGATGGAAACAGGCCTGTGAAGGAAGGCCTAACTACTCTGAGGGTTCGATTTCCAAGAGGAGCTCACACACTCATACATGGCTTTTCTCCAGTTTGCTAGTTTATTTTCCTTACTAAAAATCATTAGGAGAGGAGGGTGGTCAGCCCAGGCATTAACATTAATTAAAATGCCGGCTACCCAGGTTCCAGGACTGGGGAGGCCTTGCTTGTTGGAAACAAAACAAAATAACAACTTAACTCTGTCGCAGCTCTTGGAAGGAAAAATGAGTGAAGGCTAGAAACAACATATCCTAGGGTCTCAACACTTTTACTGGTGGCAACCGGTCTGGAAGGTGAGGGCATCCTAAATTATCTGAATTGTGATCTGACTGTTCTAAATCATGTTAATGATATATCTTCTGGGGAAAAATTTGTACAGAGGTGTGTTTTTAATACTAACTCCAAAGAAAGATCCCCCCAAAAAACTAGAAAAAATGCATTAAATGTTAAGCACCCTGAAAATGCTCCTAGTAGTAATTTTCAGTCACTCACCTTATGGAACTTCGGCAAGGGCAGAAGGTGAGGGGAAAACTGGAGATTGAAATATTCGGGAGAATGGCTGCGCAATGACCTTGATCTCGGCACCACCTATGTGGCGATGGATCTTATACACGGCAAATAAATCATGCTGTTAAGGTCACTCAGGCAGTAAGGCAGAGCCAGTCCACTCTGATCTTGGAGACCGTGTCCCCTGCCCTTGGCCTCGGCCCCACAAGGGACGTATCCCCCTCGCAAAGAACCAGTGCCCCTTTCTCTGCTACCCTTTCCTCTGTGGTGGTTCAATGGACTGTCAACACTGCTTTGGGAAGACTCCATTTTAGGGGTGTTACCTGAGGAAATCCCTTCCTCTAAATATGCTTAAGAGGGGAAGGGACTGCTAATAATCTTCATCCCTCCGGAGTTAAAGAAAATGAACTGAAAAAGCATCAGTGTGACTCACAGCTTCAAGGAGGGCGATTCTGAAAATAACACGGTCTGTATTCTCTGTGTCCAAAACAGACTCCCTTTGGCATCCTGATATTGGGAGCTCAGGGGCAAAAGTGAGAAGAGATGGGTTGGGAGGTGGCTCAGAAGCCACAGGACTGAGGCTCTCACAGTGCTTGCAGGGTATGCAGCCTGCAGGCCCTTCCTCCTTTCTGCTAGAGGACAAGCAGCAAAGAGCATGGTGAGATAGGGGGAGGGGAGGGGATTAGTGTTGCAGGGCCAACCTGGCATGTCAGAGTGCCTTCCAGAATGTTGTAAAGAAAACAGTTTGCTGGGTGATGACTTTGGTGGCCTCCCGGGTTTGGGGACTGATTCACACTCTTCACATCACCTTTGATGCCTTCTCTGACTGTGGAGGGCAGTCCCCAAGGGCTGTGATGCTCTTGGCATTGACAGAGTGTTGATTTCTACCCTTGGGAGGCACCACCCTGTTTGGCCTATGTGGCAAAGTTACTGCTCATGGCAGCTGCTCCTTTGGGAACAGCCCTGATAAATGATCCCCTCAGCTCTCCACAGGCATGGCGGTGAGCAGCCCAGTGGTGCATATCCTCCTCCCTGTCCCCTAGTCCCCTGTCCCTCATTCCTGCTTCCTGAACTCCCCTTCCCAGGAAGCCACACACACACACCTCCCACTTGCAGCTGAGAGAGCTGTCCTCCTCGAATCTCCAGGTGCTCGCTGGGGCTGCCCAGTCTGTCCATGTTTGAGAAGCAATGTGGGAGAACCATCTCACTATCCCCTTCATTTTATCCTTCTTGCCATAAATCTGGAGACTCCTGCCTCTGAGCTCACTTGCCATACGCTCTCAGAAGGATCCTATTCTTTTTTTCCACTGATGCAGAATTGACTGGGGTGGTTGGCATTTTCAACCTCGCCATCCAGTAACATGGGTGAAGGCTTAGAAATGCCAACCCATCTGTTTTGGCCTCAGTCTCTCTCTCTCTTTCTCTTTCTCTCTCTCTCTCTCTGCCAGAGGGTAAAATGGAACAATTTCACAGACCATTGTTAAAAAAATTTTCAGGGGCGCCTGGGTGGCTCAGTCGGTTAAGCGGCCGACTTCGGCTCAGGTCATGATCTCACGGTCCGTGAGTTCAAGCCCCGCGTCGGGCTCTGTGCTGCCAGCTCAGAGCCTGGAGCCTGTTTCAGATTCTGTGTCTCCCTTTCTCTGACCCTCCCCTGTTCATGCTCTGTCTCTCCCTGTCTCAAAAATAAATAAAATGTTAAAAAATTAAAAAAAAATTAAATGTTGGCTTCACAAAGTTCCCTGGAAATAAATGATGCCGGTGATGCCTTTTGGACTCATTTCTTGTTACGGAAACATGGGGCACAACTGGGTGTGAGCAAGGCCAACGGGCTGTCAGCAGTCAGCTCTCCACCTTCACTGAGAAGGACTCGCATTCTTTTGCCTGCCCTGTGAAAGAAATCCAAACCTGTTTCTCCTGCCCTACCTCTCGATTTGGAATCCTGGTGCAAATCCCAACATCAACAAGGTTGCTATGGTTTTTTATGATTATCTTAAGAATTTGTCTCAAGTGAGGCTTGAGTACTGCCAGGGAGGGTGCTGAGATCTCACTCAGCTCGGCACACATTTGCCACTTTCTTTCTTCTTGTCTCCTGCATTATGAACGCTGCCTCTACCGTACAAAGCTTGCTTTCTTACAGGAGCCATGACCTGCCATGTAACCCTGAGCCCAGAGACCTCCACTGATTTCTTTTTTTGTTTGTTTGTTTTAATGTTTATTTATTTTTTGAGAGAGACAGAGAGACAGAGGCAGAGACAGAGCACGAGTGGGGGAGGGGCAGAGAGAGGGAAACATAGAATCTGAAGTAGGCTCCAGGTTTTGAGCTGTCAGGACAGAGCCTGACACGGGGCTCGAACTCATGAACCACAAGATCATGACCTGAGCTGAGGTCGGATGATTAACTGACTGAGTCACCCAGGCGCCCCTCCACCGACTTCTTAAACAGAGAAGAGATGACAAATGTCACCTTAAGGCATTCTCTGTTCCCAGGAAATCCTGATTCCTTCCATGTCAGACCACAGGGGCCCCCTGGACAAAGCCCATGGCCCCTCCACAGCAGGCAGGCCACTGAGAGGGTCTGATTGTTTGTAGAAGGCTCTTTCCAGATACCAGCAGGCCTACATGGCCATCCCAACGGACACCTAGTTCTGCATGCCCATGTGGCTGTTCCTTGTCAAGTGCCAGCGTCTGTGTTGGGTCTCTTCGTAGTGAGGTAGCTGGGAGGGGGTGAGACCCTTGCCCTGCATCAAAGGTGATTTTGCACCAACATGGGTATAAATGGGTTGGCAGATAGGCTTTTTTTTTGGTCTGGGAATGTCCACTGATATATAGGTTCAGTGATGGGCTGGGAAAATTTTCCGTTGAAAGTCTAAATTAAACCGTTAAGATTTATTATAACACATTGCTTCCAATAAGCATTTGGGGCCAGCTCCAGGATTGAGTGGTTTCTCTCAGACCTTTTTTCTAGGTTTCATTGTCGGTTCTCCTTTTTCCTTCTTCCTTACCTCCAGGACCCAGGTGTGGGCTCCTGCATGTCTCCTGCCTTTTTTTTCAGTGCTCAAGCTGTCTGCCCCCTGGGCTCTGTCATGCACTGCATCATTAATAACATCCACCATATAGCAGAAAGCATAATTCTTACTTATTCTACAGAACTCTTTGTATGTTCAGGGGTGTCAGCATCTCCCCCCCCACCACCCGTGTATTTGCCTACCCAATTTATTGCATAGGGACTGAAGTATTTGAGTATTTTTCAGATAAACAGGTTAATATTTTGTTCCCTTAAAATGCTGTTTGACACATGACTCAGCATTTTAGAATATCTCTGAGTAATGGGCCTACTTGTTATTTATTAGTAGTTTTCTAAGAAATATCTAGAGATGAAAGGGTGGGTTCTGATGGCTTAGGGAAATTTCTGGGGTTATCTGAGAGCACCAGTTATCTGCAAAGTTAGAGCAATACCATCTGGGATGTCCACTGGCCTAACCCAGCAAGACAGTTTTCATGCTCTTGTGAAATTTCCAAATCACATTCCTTTGTTACTTGAGAGTCAGTTGGTCAAGGTATTGGCAATATCTCAACTCTCCCTTTCTTTAATTATTTACCAACTCCTGTTAATTCTTCTTTCGTAATGTCACATTTATCACTGCTTTTCCATTCTCCCTGCCAGCACCTTCGTATAGGCCCTTTATGACAAGGAAAATCAGCTTTCTACACCACATGTGTTGTGACTGATAGTCAGTTTCTAGAAGTTTGTGTCCATGCCTACAGAGAGGGGCAGCTTGAACAAGCTGCTGACACCCAATTATCATACTTTTTTATTTATTTATTTTTGAGACAGAGAGAGCTAGAACAGGAGCAGGGTAGGGGCAGAGAGAGAGAGAGAGAGAGAGAAAGAGAGAGAGAGAGAAGAGAGACAGAATCTGAAGCAGGCTCCAGGCTCTGAGCTGTCAGCACAGAGCCTGACATGGGGCTCGAACTCACGGGACTGTGAGATCATGACCTGAGCTGAAGTTGGACGCTCAACCGACTGAGCTACCCAGGCACCCCAATTATCATACTTTTTATGAGGTATTCTGTACCTATTATTTTAATGTCAGTGACAGACCACAATCTGAACATTGCTTTCATCTTAGAAAAATCAACTATAGTTTTTCCTGGATATGAGCATGCATATTTTTTCATTTAACAAATATTGATTTTTATATGTATTGATCTATTTTGTATGGAATCTTAAATTTTCTGCTGCTCAAAATAGATTAGATTTTCAGTAAGAAAGTAAGAACTTGTATTTCCCTGACACTGTAGTGAAAAGTATTGGAAATTCACCATAGATGGGTGGGGTAGATGGCTCTGGACCCACACATCAATCTGGACATTATAAAAAGAGAGGTCACAAGACACTTGTACCTACTGATGTGATACAATAGAAAACAACTTTTTTGACAAAAATCAAATATGAGCCACATCAGACCTCTGGATCTAGCTCCCAGAAATGTAGAGAACTGAAGAAACTGAATGCATCATTTGGGTATTGTCAGTAAAGAAATTGTAAATTGTCAAGTAAATTGTAAAGTAAATTGTAAAGTAAATTGTAAAGTAAATTGTCAGTAAGAAAAAGAGAGAGAACTTATAGATTCAAACATACAGAATATGTATGTTAGCTAATTGGACCTTGATTTCAAAAAAAAACCCCAAAAAACAACTCCCTCCTCCACCCCCCTCCAAGCCCCTGCAGTAGTATGAGGTTTTTAATTAGGGAAATTTAATCACATATGTGCTACTTAGGAATTACTGTCAACTTTTTAGATGTAGCAATGACATGTGGCTATCCTGTTTAAAGTATGTATCTTTTAGAGTAACACTAAAATATTATTGAAGGAAGGAGTGATTTAACATGTAGAATTAACTTTCAAATGAGGCAGCTGGGGTACACCGTGTGAGGAGTAAAGGTAAATCAGAATTGGCTATGGGTTGGTAACTCTGGGAGTGAAGTGATATGATACACTGTTGTCTCAAACATGTTTGGAAAATTTCCGAAATAAGGGCACCTGAGTGTCTCAGTTGGTTAAGCATCCAACTCTTGATTTTAGCTCAGGTCATGATCTCATAGTTGGCAAGATTGAGCCCCACATTGGGCTCTCCACTGACAGCTTGGAGCCTGCTTGGGATTCTCTCTCCCTCTCTCTCTGCTCCTCACCCACTCATGCATGCTAGCTCTCTCTCTCTCTCTCAAAATAAATAAATAAACTTTAAAAATTAGAATTGTTAAAAAAGAAAATTCCCAAAATAAAAAGTGGGAAAAAATGAGGCTCACATTCATGAAGCTATGGCCCCCGAGATCACTCAGCAGTTTTATATTAGAGACAGCCTGGAGTCTGAGCGGCCATCTGCCTATCCACTGAGACCACATGATCTTCTCCTAGACTCTTGTCAAGGCCCCTCCTAGCTCTGACTGTTGATCTAGTCCAAGTAGTTCTCTGTAGGGGATGCTGTGATTAGCTTGCTCCTCATGTTCTTTCCAATTCTCCACTGCTTTGTTTGCTACCAGAACACATGCCACTGTTCAACTCTGGAATCACAAACCCTAATGGTCATCTCTTTCTGAGTGTGGCTTCCACAGCTTTTCCTTCTTCTTTAAAAAAAAAAAATAAGTTTACTTATTTTCAGAGAGAGAGAGAGAGAGAGAGAGCGCAGTGGGGTAGGGGCATAAGGAGACGGAGACAGAGAGAATTCCAATCCAGCTCCAAACTGTCAGCTCAGAGCTCAGTGTAGGGCTCGAACTCATGAACAGTGAGATCATAACCTGAGCCAAAACAAAGAGTCGGATGCTTAATCAACTGAGTCACCCAGGTGCCCCAAGCTTTTCCTTCTTGACACTCTTTTCCTTGCTTTCCATGATGGTGCAGCTACTGGTTTTCTTCTGATGTTGTAATCATTTCCTTAACTCTTCATCCTCCTCCTATTTGTTCACGGAAGCCCCTCTGTGAGTCCAGGGTTCAGCTCTCTGCTTTTTCTTTCTCTCAACTTTTTCCATCTAAGAAGCCATACATGCTCCCCATCATCTTTGTGTAGAGAACTCTCCACCCAGCCTTTAGCCTTGCCTCCCTCCTGAGTTCTGTAGTCTCACCTCTTCAGATGCTTGTCAGAAATTTCTTCTGACACCCCTAGACATCATTCCCCTCATACCCAGAATTTCCACAAAATAAATCCTTTCCCTCATGCTCGCCTTCCATGTTTCTTAAAACATCAGCTTTACTGTCAGCTCCTCCTTATAATACCTCACCTCTCACGTCCATCTCTGTTTCCATCCTTACCTCCAACACTCATGTCCAGGCCCCTCTATTTCACCTCCTTTCTGGATTTCCCAGCACCTTTCACTCTGTGGCCTCACATCTGGAAAGCATCTCCAAGCCCCTCTGTTCCTGCTCCTATCTCTCCAAGGCCGTCAGAGAGTTCCTGTTCTCTGTAAGATGAAATTCTCAATTTATTTCCCCAATATTCTCTATCTGACCTCAGTTACTAGTTCAATTACCAGACTCTACACTAACCTCCTCACAGACAGCATCTTCCTCCAGTTCTGAAACTTTCCAGCTCCCTCCTGCCTGGGGTGAGGCAAGGCAAGGGTGAGTCCTACCTGTTTCAATACCCAATTACTGGAAATCAGAGATGGTGTGTCCATAGTCTGAAATTGTTAGCTTGGCATGTAATGGAAAGATCACTCTAAGCTAGCTAGTCCTGTACCACATTCAGTCTTAAACAGGTTTTCAATGTCTCTTGCCCATTTTAAAATGAAGATAAACCCAACTTGGATGCCCACCTGCCTAAATGGAGTTGGACACTGTGCTGGGCCATTGGAGCTTATAACAACTAACTGGTTAATTTCCTCTACAGGCGTTTTTCCCTTCCTTGGATAAGAATACAATCATTTTAGGGTTGAGTCTGTCTAGCTCCTCTCATGGCTGGCAGTCCTGAGCAGAGTGCTGAGAACAGAAAGTGTTCAATAAAGATGATTGAGGAAACGACTCATTCATGACCTTCTCCCCTTCACCCAATCCTAAATCCAAGCCCTCCTCATAGCCTTTGGTGTAAAGATGCCTACAAACCTGTTCATGGCAGCAAATTTTCTGGGAGATGCCTACTTTCAAATGCTGTGCCATTTTTTTCCCTAATAAGTGCACTTGTCAGATCATGTACTTGAAATTTCTTTCTTTTCCTTCTTTCCTTTCCTTTCCTTTCCTTTCCTTTCCTTTCCTTTCCTTTCCTTTCCTTTCCTTTCCTTTTTTCTTTTCTTTTTTTATAACCCAAAGTTTGTACCTCTTAATCCCTATGTCTAGGTCACCTGCCCCTCCCCCTTCTTCCCCTCTGGTAACTACCAGTTTGTTTCTGTTATCTATGTGTTTGTTTCTGTTTGTTTTGTTTGTTTGTTTGTTTTTTGTTTTTAGTTTCTATTTGTAAGTGAAACCATATAGCATTTGTCTTTCTCTGCTTCAGTGATTCCAGTTAGCATAAAACCTTCTAGGTCCATCCATGTTGTTGCAAATGGTAGGGTCTCATTCTTTTCTATGGCTGAGTAATATTCCATTATATATACGTGCCACGTTTTCTTTATCCACTCATCTGTTGATGGACACTCAATAGGTGGACATGGAGCTGCTTCCATGTCTTGGCTATTGTAAACAATGCTGAAATGAACATAGGTAGGAGTACATATATCTTTTGGATTGGTGTTTTTTTCCCTTTAGATAAATACTCAGAAGTGGAATTGCTGGATCGTATGGTCATTCTATTTTTAACTTTTTGAGGAACTTCCATAACTGCTGCACCAGTGTACATTCCCACCAACAGTGCACGAGGGTTCCCTTTTCTCCACATCCTCACCAACACTAGTTATTTTTTGTCTTTTTACTAAGGGTACATGTGACAGCTGTGAGATGATATCTCATCATGGCTTTGATTTTCATTTCCCTGGTGATAAGTGATGTTGAGCATCTTTTGGTGTGCCATGTACTTGTATTTCTTGGTTTAAAAAAATGTCACTAAGTGGGGCACACTTCTGGTTTGCATGGACTGGAACTGTCTAAATGATGTCCCTCGCTGGCCTAGGCAACTTGGGGTGGGTGTGGGGGCCCACAGGGAAGACTGAGTGGGTGAAGCCAGGAAGATGTGTGGATCTTTGCATATACATACCCAAGTCTGAGCCCTCTAGCCCTTACTTCTTTGACACCTCTCAAGCTACATTTCCCCTTTCCAAATTTGCTCTGAAAGATCATTTCTAAACTGACTTTATGTACATGCTAAACATTGAAATTGAAAGAAAACTTTCAGTACTCCAACATTTTTTTATTTATAAAACATATGTGGACACTTGCCCTGTTTGTGCAAGCAGTACTACCTTCTCCTCCTCCTCTTCCTCCCCCTCCTCTTCCTCCTCCTGCCCCTCCTCCTCTTCCTCCTCCTCTTCTTCTTCTTCTTCTTCTTCTTCTCCTCCTCCTCCTCCTCCTCCTCCTTCTCCTTCTTCTCAGATAAAGGTTTTTTTTTTTTTTTTTTTTTTTTTTTTATTGAATAGCTTATCTGTGTCATTGCTGAGGCCACTATTTACAGACAACAGAGAGGGGATTTTATTTTTTTCTCTCTTCCTCCTTGGCACTCAGTATTTTCAACCTCATAACATACATCTTATCTCCATAAGTTCTATGCTCCAGCAAAATGAAACTATTTCCTGTTCCCAGAGGACACTTTCTATTTCTTCACCTTCAACATTTTCTTCATGTGGTTCCCAGGACATGGAAACTCTCCATCTTTTCAAGAGCACCTGTTGAGATCTGCCCATCACCAAAGGCCAGCCTTGAGCACCACCACATCCACTAGTCTTTTCAGATCAAGCCTTCCTAACACTCTATATCCTTCTAATGATATTCAACATATTTATCTTGGAGTTTTATTCTCTGTACCCATGTTTCTACGCCCAGAGCCTTGAACAGAGTAAGCATTCTGAGATATTTGTGGGATTGAACTCAGCACCGCTTATGTAGCAAGCCCTCTGTCAGATTCAGAGGATACTGTAAGGGTGACCTTCTGAGGATGATACAAGAGAAAGTATGGGGAATTATTCTGTAAATTCAAGAAGCATTTGAATAGTATAAGCATGATGATGGTGAAGATGGTGTTGATGAAGATGAATATGCAGGACATTTGCATTCCCTTTCCTCTCCACCTTTGTCATCCCACTCTGTCCCCTTGGAGCTTGACCCCTATGGACGGCATCAGCCAGGCTCCCTTGCCTTTTGCTTTCCTTTTGGGTTCAGCCAACATGAAATATGAATGGAAAATCAGAGTGAGAGGGGAGTTTGGGTATTCATTCTGCTGGTTGTCTTTGCTGGGTCTCAGTGTGAAAGTGGTGCCATTCTAAGGTCACAGTCCCTTTCAGCTAGTCCCCTACTCTGTAGTAAAAGCTCCCCAAGTTGCACTTTGAAGCCTAGGATGGCAGCATCCCCCCATTTTTGGCCATTCTGAGTGTGTCACTAATAGGTTCCCTTACACCCTGCCCTAAACACCTTTAATAATTTCCTCTTTTCAGTGTGGCATCTCTGTTTCTTGCCAAGACCCTGATCCATACAATAGCTGTTGGGATGACAGTAGTGATAGTGGTTATGATGATTTTTTTTTCTCCCAGCTGGTTGTCTGAGAGTCCTAATGAGCAATTGCATGCAGAGAAGCTAGAGAATTGTGGCAGAGACTAGCATGATGTTCACTGTATTGCTGCATAAGTCACTCCCAAACTTAGTGTCTTAAAGCAATAACCATAATGATTATTTCTCATCATTTTAAAAGTTTATTTATTTTAAGAGAGAGAAAGAAAGAGAGGGACAATGAGCTCTGCCACTGCCAGTGCAGAGCCTGATGTGGGGCTCAATCTCACAAACTGTGAAATCATGACCTGAGCTGAAATCAAGAGTTGTATGCTCAGCTGACTGAGCCACCAGGTGCCCCTATTTCTTATCATTTTTGTAGATCAGGAATTTACCCAGTTACAGCAGGATAGCTTATTTCTACTCTGTCATGTCTAGGGCTTGTCCTAGAAGGCTGAAAGCTCCCTCACTTATAGGTTTGGCAGTTGATCTTGGCTACTGGCTGGGGAATGATTTGGGGCGTCAACTGGAGCATACACATGTCTTCTCCTTTTGGTTTGGACTTCTTCACAACATGGTGGCTAGAGTCGAAAGGGTGGACATTCAGAGACAGAGAATGAACCAAGCCAAAGCCAGACTGCCCTTACAATCCAGCCTTGGAAATCCTGCAGTGTCACTTCTACCATGTTCCACTGGTAGAGATAGTTATAAAGATCCACCCCATTTCAAGGAGAAGGGATGTAGGTCCCACCTCTTGGTGGAGGAGTGTCAATGACTGCAATTGATCATCAATTGTATTATATGGGCTAAAATGACATAAACCACTTCTGGACCTATGCATAAATATCCATGTGCCACCCAGTCTTTCCTCCCATGCAGTGGCAACTGTGCAGGATCCATATTGGAGATGGCAATGACACAAAAGTCAAGGAGGACCACCCAACCCATATAAACCTTTGTAAATATGATGATTAAACTTTTAGTGTGTTAATCCTCTTAAATTTGGTGATTCCTACAAGAATTTTAACTATATCCCAAAGATTCATCTGAGCCAATATATTCCTCTTCCTATCTTAGCAGCACATCTATCAGGACCACATATCCATGATGAAAGCAGGGACCTGGGGTTAGTTTCTTCTTCCTCTTTGTTATGTGTGCACCTCCCCCCACTTCAAGTTGTAGTGAGCAGTAAAATGACTGGGAAAGAGAAGAAGGAGGTCATGGGACTGCCTAGATCTTTAAACAACAGGATCCCTGACTATATCCAAAAAGGTCTTAGCCAAGTCAAACAGTGAAAAGGGTGAAATGTTAACATGAATGCAGTAAATATTCCATCCTTCTTTGGAGGATCTTGGGGAGAAAGGAGAGTGTAGTGTTGGAGATGAGTGGTAGGGGATGTCTTCAGGGGCCTACCACACCACAGAATACTGTTTCTGGTGGAGAAGGTGTACCTGACATCCTTCCCAATAAGAAGCCTGGGAAAAACATTTGTCAAGTGATATTTATAACTGACATTTTCATAAGGATCCAGTCTGTAGAGTGTTTTCACAGCACTTGGAAAGCCACATTTTTCATTCTTCTTCCTCCCCATCTTCTGTAATTAAATGAAGTTCACAGTGTTAGATGTATGTTTAAAATGGTATGCTTTCAGGGCTGCATTTTAAAAAACTTTCTACTTGGAAATAACTTTGACAATAATAACGATAATTTCAAAAAGTAATATTTATTTCCTGGACCATTTGAGAGTAAGGTAGGTGCACACATCATAATTCTTTCCTTCTAAATATTTTCTATTTCCTCCTAAATGTACCCCAATATGGGGCCTTAGACACAGAGGGAGGCCCAACATCTGGTGCCAAGCTTTGAGAGGTAGAAGCCCGGGTTCTGCATTTATTCTCCAGCAATTAGGATATTCCTGAAGAGGAATGTTGGCTGAAAAATACCCACATAGATGGACATAGACAGACATCTGCCTTCTTGCCTTGTCTAATATATTCACATTCTGTTTGGGTAAAGAAACAGAAGGGATGTTCACCCCACATTCAGGGATACTGATTGGGAAGGTGTGGCTAACATAGTCTCCGGGTCAGAAAAGATCTTGATAAACTGAACTTTTACCAGATTAAATAGAAAATGTACATTATAAAATCACAAAATTACTACTGTATTATTTCCTTGGGTCTAAGAGATTTTCTCTGCCTTTTATTATTTCTAAACTTTACATGCCCCCTAAAATTTATGCCAGAGGCAACTAGCTGTTTAATAGATAAGGCAGTTATAAATAGAAAACCTACTTTTATGTAGATGAAGGTCTACCTAATTGCCACCTGGGTTTTTCTCCACCAGTGGTTGAACTACACAGGAATAAATTTTTTATCGAGGTAGGGCATCTGGGTGGTTCAGTCAGTTAAATGTCCAACTTCAACTCAGGTTATGATCTCACAGTTTGTGTGTTTGAGCCCCACTCAGGATCTGCCCTGACAGTGCAGAGCCTGCTTGGGATTCTCTCTCTCCCTCTCTCTGCCCCTCCCCCACTCACTCTCTGTCTGTCTCAAAGTAAATAAAAGTTTACTTTTTAAAAAATGTTTATTGAGTTATAATTTACATACCTTAAAGTGTGTCCTTCTTACTGTACAGTTCCAGTTTCAAATACGTGCAGTCATGTAACAGCCACCAAAATCAAGGCACAGAACAGATCCACCTCCAAAAAAGTTCCCTTTGGCCCTTTGTAGTCAAACCTCCCTTCTGCAATCTGTTTTGTTCCCATATAGTTATGCCTTTTCCAGAAGGTCATATAAGTGAAATTACTTTTATGTAGACTTTCTGAGTCTGGCCTCTTTTGCTTAGGGAATGTATTTGAAATTAAACCATGTTTTTGTATGTATTAATAGTCTGCTCCTTTCTATTGCTGTGTTGTATTCCATTGCAGAGACATCCCATACAATGTTCACCCATTCAACATTTAAAGAATGTATATGTTGTTTTCAAGTTTTGGTTATTATAAATAAACACTTTATAAATATTCATGTACAAGGTTTTGTGTGAACACATGTTTTCATTTTTCCTGGGTAAATAGTCATATAAGTGTGTTTAATGTTTTAGGAAACTGTTTTCTAAAGTTGTTGTACTGGCTGGCACAGCAGCAGCTGTGCACGAGGGCTCTGCATCTTGGTGTTGCCGGCATGTTTTACAGATTCTAATATGAGCATATTGGTATGTCATGGTGGTTGAAATTTGCAAATCTTTAGTGACAAATGATGTTGGGCATCTTATCATATCCGGACTTGCCCATAAATCATTTTCTTTGGTGAAATGTGTGCTCAGATTTTTTTTATCGGATTATTTGTTTTCTTTTTATTAAATTTCAAAGTTTTTTTTTTTAACGTATTCTGAGTAAGTTGTTTATGCGTTTTGCAAATATTGTTCCCCCAGTTGCGGCTTCTATTCTCATTTTCTTTTTTTCTTTTTTTTAACTTTATTTTTAAGTAATCTGTATACTCAACATGGGGCTCAAACCAGCAACCTCAAGACCAAGAGTCACATACTCCACCGGCTGAGACTGCCAGGCACCCCTCTTTTCATTTTCTTAACGGTGCCTTTTTAAGAACAGGTTTTCATTTTGGTGAAGTCCAATTTTTCAATTTCTTCTTTCATGTGTTGTATTTTTGGTATCAAAGGTAAGAAATATTTGCCTAATCCAAGATCACAATGATTTTTTGCTGTGTTTTCTTCTAGAAGTGTTATAATTTTACATTTAGGTCTATGATTTCTTTTGAGTTTCCTTTCATATATGGCATGAGGTATGGATTGAATTCATGTATACTTGCCATGGTGACTTTGTTTGTTTGTTTTGCAAAGGTAATATTCAGTGAAAGATGTACCTTACCAGTAATAGAGTCTTCAACATAAGGAAATGGAAGATTGATGCAGCCTGGTTTAGTTTTTGGAAGAAAGATCTAGATGTGAAGGTGAACGACATGCTCCTCTAACGTGGACAGTGTCTCTGCTGCTAAAATAAGTGGAAATCGTGACATCCAGCTCAAAAGAGTCACTAATCCTATTGTTTTCCATACAGGTCAAGCTATGTTTGAATTGTTCTTAAGTTTTTGTGTAATTTTTGAAAGAGAGGTACTGACATAAGAATGAAGGATGAGAATGATCTTGATGGGTTTGGCCTCAGGTGGGGTTGGGGGATGGGGAGCAGCCCCAAAAGTGGGAGAGTAAGAAACTAAATGAACATCACTTCTGAAGAAAAATAAGAGTCTTCAGTCTTTGCAAAGGCAGGCTAGGGTTAAGAACTCAAACTCTGACATCAACCAAACTGGTTTAAAATCTCTATCCTTTCTCACTCCAGCTGTGGACTTTAAGTTACTTCCTTGACTTCTCTGATTTTTATTTCCACATTCATAAAATGTGGATAAGAAAACTCCCCATTTCATAGTTTTTATTGGGAACAAATAAAATAAGATAATCCATGCCAAATACCTAGCTCAATGCCTGGTGTTGTGTGTGCTCAGAAAATGCCAGCTATTTTTCTTGCCACTTACTATTTATCTACTCATGTTTCCTTCACTGAGTTTCACCATGTATCCATTATTGGGGCATCAAAACACGATAACAAGCCCTCAAGAGGCTTAGCCTCTTAGAATTGGAAATTGATCAGTGTAGCCAGCCTAGTGGAGATGAACCTAGTTGTTTGCATGGGAGTTATCTTGTGTGTGTGTGTGTATGGTGTAAACTATGTGAGATATGATTGAGGATGTGTCCATTCACCACAGTGAGATATTTCTAAAGAGATAATATTAAGCCAAGGATGGATCCTATACATGATGGAATCTTTATTTTTTCAAAGTTTATTTATTTATTTTGAGAGAGACAGAGACAACGTGAGGGAGGGAGGGAGGGGCAGAGAGAGAGAGAGAGAGAGAGGAAGAGATTGAAAATCCCAAGCAGGCTTCATGCTGCCAGTGCAGAGCCCAAAGCGGGGTTTGCACTCATGAAACTATGAGATCATGACCTGAGCTGAAACCAAGAGTCAGATGTTTAACCCACTGAACCACCCAGGAGCCCCTGAAGGAATCTTTAATTGAAAAGAATAATGAGTCAGCCTGGGACCAGAGGCCAATCATGGATTTCCAGAAGGCTGACCCTTAAATTAAGACCTAAAGGAATCAGCCAACCTGGAATTGAGGAGTGGGGGTGGAGGGTGGGCAGGGAGGACATAGAAGGTGGTCCACACTGAGTAGTCATTCAGTTTGCTAGAGCATGGTGGTGAAGAGCATGGACTTTTGAGCTAGACAGACCTAATTTTGATAATTCTGGGAAAGTGACTTAGCCTTCTTGAATTCCAGTGGCCTCACTCATGAGACATCAATAATTTCTTCATCCCAGGTCGTTGCAGGGATTACAAGAAACATTTGTGTAGCCCCTGGTAACCATGACTGCTCTGCACTGTTTTCACAGATATCCTCAAACCTCAAGCCATCCAATGATTTGGGAACTGAGGGTGAAGCAGGGACTGGTGGCAAGGTAGTGGAACAGAGGATGAGGTGGTTGGGATTGCATGCTAAGGAATGTGGATGTTATCTCCAACATAATGATTAGTCAGGGAAGGGTTGGAAGCCAGGAGTAGGGAATTTTAGAAGAGGCATTTGGGCACCAGGCAGGACAACAAATTGCAGGAGGTCCAACAGGAGAGAGGGAGAGGAGTTGAAGGAGATTTACAGAAATCCAGGGTAGGAATGAAGGCTTCAGGAAGTGAGGGAATGCCAGAGGGGATGGAGTGGAGGGCAGAAGTGAGGAGCATGCAAGAGGCAGCACTAGCGGTCTGGTTGGCTGCAAGAGGCAAGTGAGAGGCAAAGGGGCAGGTGACTTCTCAGCGTCTGACTTGGGTGAGATGAGAGAAGATGGGATGGAACAGGTTTGTAGGGAAGAAAATGAGTTCATGGTCAACTTGAGGTAGCTGTGGACCATCAAGTGGAGAAACCCTGTGAAGAGCTAACATTTAGGTCTAGAGCTTAAAAGAACAATCTTTCCTGGAGACGCTCACATGGCATATGCCAACAGATTGGCAGACAGAGCCTTTAGCAGGGACAGACTCACTCAGAGACAGGCTAGTCAGGAGACAACCAGGCAGCCTACATTTGCATGCTTTCTCAGACTGACCTACCTTGGGCACATTTCTTAACTATTCTGAGTCTCAGCTTCCTCACCTGTAAACTAAAAGTCAAGCATGTATGACTTTATTTGGGAATGAAACGGATACATACATGCAAGAGCTTAGAGCAGCATCTGACAGAGCATTTGACAGTCTTCACTGCTACAATTTTTACGAGACAGGCAGAGGGCTGGGGGGAGGGCCAGGAAGTAGCCACAGGTGATAAAGGAAAGGCTGAGGAAGAGAGAACATGACATATACTGAGAAGAGTCTTCCAGAAAAAGAGAGGGAGAGGGAGAGGGAGAGGGAGAGGGAGAGGGAGAGGGAGAGGGAGAGAGAGAGAGAGAGAGAGACTCTCCAGAACATGGTGATATAGAAGCCATGTGAGCAGACTTTTTGATGAAAGAGAGGGTGCTAAACCATTTCTGAAGCTTCAGAGGGAAGCTAAGAAGAGTCCACTGGGTTAGACAACCAGAAGGACATTAGCATTTCTGGTGGGGGAGGGAGGCTGGTGGCAGAGGCTGGAGTTGGGGAGGGAGAACTGAGGGAGTACAGCCAAATGAATTCTTAGCTCCAATAAGACAGAGAAGACATCTGTACTGATAACTATTTAAAACAGGGATATAGGGCAAAACACTATCTCATGTGATACAGCACATCCAGATGAGTATCATCATTCTCACTTTATAGTGGAGCAATCTGAGGTTGCAAGACTTGCTAAAGGTCACACAGGGGGTAAGAATGAGGTCTGGTCACAGACTGACTTGGCTCAAATTCTAAACTCAATAGGTGGAGGTAGAAGAGAGGAGACATGGGCTCAAAATTAGAAAGGACATTTTAGCAATTACAAATACCCGATGATGCACTAAGCCCTATCAAAAAGTAGAGAGGCCCCTGTTGTGGGGATGTTCATAGCCTGAATGAACAGCCTCCAGGAGGAACAACCACTTCATGCTGTGTGTACATGTCTATGTGCTTGTATCCTTCACTGGAGGATGACTTTACTGAGGTTCTACTAAATTTTTTTTTTAAAAAAAAATTTTGCTATAGAGCCTGGAATATAATGGAAACTCAGTAAGTTGTGCTGGCCAGCTGGGTTTAGAAGAACTTCTTATGCTAAGATGTTAGACATGGAATCTGTTCTCTGAGACCCTTTCCTGGTCTGAGTTTCTGAATTGTCTGAGCTGCAATTATGGAATCTCCAATGGGGGTCAGCTCTGAGCACTGGAACCTGGAAATGGGAGCCAAGCAGTCACCAGCAAGACAAGAAGGAGCAGGATAAGGGCCCAAGGCCAGGAGTCCAGTTGAGGGACAAGAAACAGAGGGAAATGTGGGTGGGGGGAAGTAGAGACTCAGCACACACAGGGGTGACTAGAAACATCTACCTTAACAGCAAGTCCCAAAATGGAGGAGAAGCATGGTACAGAGTACACAGAGGATGGTTGACCTTAAATCAATCAAGTTCTTAGTCTTTGTTTTGTGAGGTAAGCTGGCCAGTGGTTTGGACACCAAGGGGCTTGGCCATATTGGCAGTTATCCTCAAGAATCCTGAGTGATTCAAAGTGCTGGTTGCCTGGGGATGCTGGCAAGGAAGTGAAAAACCCTTACTTATCTGCCTGGACAAGGCAAGAGAAGGGTGCTTTTGAGAATCATCTCAGAAATGCTTTGAAAATGAAGGGTCAAAAATAAGACTTGTCTTCTACATTATAATGACTCAGTGCCCACAGCAAACACACCAAATCTCTGTGATGATCCTGACTTATATGAATGATTGTGAAGCCCCAAGAGGTTGAACATCTAGTCTGGGATCACACAACTCAGAAATGGGGAGCTTGAATGAAGTCCTCCCAGTGGCAGGAAAAGAGAAGAAAACTTCTCAGGTCATAAAACTTAAAACTCTCCTCTTGTCCACAGAGACATCAACACCAGAGAAAAGACATTGATTTATAATCAAGGCAGTCTTTTTGCTGCTGGGGAACTCAGAAAGCTTTTGTCTCTTGGATCGTGTTCCTTGATTCCAGATTCTAATAATCCCACTGCATCTCTGGGTGTGATTGGATTTACTCCCAGAAGACAGAGCAATGTTTAGAATCATTGAGGGAATGTGCCTCAAAATGGCAGAATGGTGGTGAAGGTGATATGGGTGTGTACACGCGAGTATGTGTGCTGGCTGCATTATTCTTGAAGGGTGCTGAGGAGAATTCCTCCTGAGACAAGTTTGGAGAGCATCTTATGGCAGGATCCTCATGGGTGCCTGATGCCAGGGCTACAGGCTGCAGACGCCTCTCCAGTTAGCTTTCCAGATATCGGGCCTGGAGAATGAACTCACGTCCCTAGAGAGTGCTTTGTTCTTTACTCCCTGCCCCCACCAATCTTTGTTCCTGGCCCAGCTAATTTGGCTCAGTGATTAATTAGCAGGCCCCAAAGTTAAGCAGAACAATGACACAGGTACTGGTGGTTTCCTCCCCTTCTGCCTTCTCATTTTTTTAGGAGGTGAATAATTGTGGCTGGGGGTCTCACCTTCTCAGCCCCTCTTCCAAGCAATTTCCTCAGTTACATGGTGACTGCTAACTGCTCCTTCTAAACTTACCTGTCAGTGTTGTGATATCCTCAGTATAGCCATGGACTGTCCCTGTGACCACCAGGATTCCTTTCTGAGAAAGATAGTTTTTGTTCTTTTCTTCCTGGAAGAAAAGCTGCCTTTCTCTGGGGGTCATCAGGGTCTACCAGATACCCCACAAAAACATCTTTTACCTCATAATATCTCAATTTGGGGATATTTGTCCAAGTGCAGGAACATGCACTCATGTTGTCAGGCTTCCAAGCTTTGTTCTACACTCACAAATCATCAGTCTGAAAAAGGTCCATGGTGATCTCTACCAACTGGGGCATGGCCCCTTCCCCAACACTGCCTCTCAAGGTGACTCAGGCTTATTTATTTGTGGACACTTGATAATGGGAAAGGCTCTTAGAGATTTTTTTTTTTTTTAGTTTAATTATCTTCCTTTCTTACCTTGCCATTCAGGAAATCCAAGAAATTCATCGTCACTCACAGCAGAGCAACCAGGACCCTGATCCCCTGTGATTTATGGCAGGAACCCAGCCAGTTTTGGCCAACTGACATCCACAGATATGCAGAACCGATCAAGAACCTTAGGCAAATCCACATGGTAGTGAATCTGTCTGTCGCCCACCCACCTCTCATCCTACCCACCTCCACCAAATCTCTAGTGTTTGTCTAGAGCCTGGTTTCTCTTATATTAATTTGCACTAGGTGGCCAGAGACACTACAGGCCCACTCTTACAAGGCCATAAGATATAGAGGTTAAGATGTAGGCATGCGGTCACACAGATGGCTGGAAGCCCCCATTTACCACTCAGTAGCTACAGCATGATGGGCTCCATCCAGTGACCTTTTTTGTGCCTCACTTTCCTCATCTATTGATGGAGATAACCTAATTCACATGGTTGTCCTGTGGATTAAATGAGTTACTATGTGTGAAATGTGAAAATAATGAGTTTTCATTATCTTTGCCTTTCAAAAGATAAACAAACAAAAAAGTGGTTAGTGGTATAAAATTCTAAGAACTTTCATCCCCCAGCATCCAAACCATGGAGCAGTGGCTTTCCGGACCCTTCATGATCTAAGATCATTTTAGGAGGCTGGTTACCATTACCTATAGCTGGCCATGTGTGAATCTCGTGTTCTGTGTTGTTTTTCCTTTGTCTTTTCTCAGTAGCATGTTTCCTAGATATTTTATCTTTCTAAGGTGATAATCAGCTAATATCACTGAATATTCAATTTTAACATGATTTTTTTAAAAGTATGAATAAACCAGGGGCACCTGGGTGGCGCAGTTGGTTAAGCATCCAACTTTGGCTCAGGTAATGATTTCACATCTCATGAGTTCGAGCCCCATGTGAGGCTCTGTGCTAACAGCTCAGAGCCTGGAGCCTGCTTCAGATTCTGTGTCTCACTCTTTCTGCCCCTCCCCTGCTCATGCTCTGACTCTCTCTCTCAAAAATAAATAAACATTAAAGAAATTTTTAAAAGAGTACAAATAACCAAACATTATATATGAACTTATAATATACAAATGCTTCTGTGTATGTGGCATGCAATCTCTAAGATGACCCCCAGTGACTCAGCTCCTGGCATTCGTGTCCCTGTGTAATAGCTATCCTTGAGTAACTCGCCCCTGACAAACAGAGCATGGGCACAGTGAGGGCATGTCTCTTCCATGTAAGTTACACCAACTGTGACTCCATCTTGTCAGTAGCCTCTCTGTCTGCTTTGGTGGGGCAAGCTGCTACTATGTTGGAGAGGGCCTCATGGTAAGGAACTGAGGGTGGTCTCTGGGCCACTAGCTGGATAGGAACCGAGGCCCTAAAGGAACTGAATCCTATCAAACACCACACATGTGAGCTTGGAAGAAGATCTTGTTCCAGTTGAGCTTTCAGATGAGACCCCAAATTTAGCCAACATCTCGATTGTGGTCTCATAAGAGACTCTGGAGCAAAGAAGCAGCTATGCCACGCCTGCTTTCCTACCAGCAGAAACTGGGATAAATGTGTGTTGGTTAAGCCACTAAGTTTTGGGGTAATTCATTACACAGAAGGAAGTAACTAATAACACGTACAAAGTTATCTGATTTCATCTTTACATCCTTTCTCAGAAAGGTGAAGTCACACCTGCCAGATCACAAAGCTAGGAAGTAGTAGACCCAGTGCTTGAACCTACATCACCATTACTTCCCAGAAGAGGTTGCAGAATGTAGTGTCCCAGATTGCCTTTTTATACTTCCTTTTACACATTTTTTAATGTTTATTTATTTGAGAAAGAGAGAGAGAGAACAATTGAGGAAGAAGCAAAGAGAGAGGGAGATATAGATTCTGAAGCTGGTTCCAGGTTCCCAGCTGTCAGCACAGAGTCTGACATGGGGCTTGAACTCATGAGCCATGAGATCACTTAACCAACTGAGCCACCCAGGGGCCCCTCCTTTAAGCATTTTAGCTCCAGTTTTCTAGAATGATTCCCCTGCTTTCTCTGCCTGATGTGGGTAAGGAACGGGTGCTCGCTGACCACCAACTCTGCCAGGGACTCTGAACATGTTAGCACACCAAGTCCTTCCAGCTTGGTAGGGTGGGTGTCCTTGTACCCAATGTATTCGCTTTCCCAGAGTGGGTTTTGCAGGCACTGATCCCTCAAGGTGTTCTGTGAAAAGTATTCCATGTTTGAGAAAACTGTAACTCTGTCTTGGAAACTCACTATGTATGTGAGTCCACTAAATGCATAGAGGAATTGCACCACGGAAACTTGATGAATATTTTCTAACATCACGTGTCCTTTTTCCATCAGACTGTGAACACGCTTATCTGCCATCTCACAGCTCACAAGCCGAGGAACGTTCTACAAAATACACCTTGGGGAATGCTGGCTTATAGGAAATTGTCACACTTGTATTTTTTCTTTTATTAAAATGTTTTTAAATGTTTATTTTATTTTAGAGAGAGAGAGAGAGAGAGAGCAGGGGAAGGGCAGAGAGAGAGGGAGGGAGACACAGAATCTGAAACAGGCTCCAGGCTCTCAGCTGTCAGCACAGAGCCCGACACAGGGCTCGAACTCACAAACCAGCAGATCATGACCTGAGCTAAAGTCAGACACTTAACCCATTGAGCCACCCAGGCACCCCACACTTGTATTTTTTTCAACTACACCTCACAACAATTTTGTAACGGCAGAGTGACATTTTCCATTTTACAGACAGGAAAACTGAGAGTCAGGGAGTTTGTAAAATCATCAAATAGTATTAATCCCTGGGTGGTGGCTGATGTCTGCAATATTGATGTAGTTAACCCTCCTTCCCTTCTTTCCTTCCTTCCTCCCTTCCTTTCTTCCTTCCTCCCTTCCCCCCTCCCTCACTCCTTCCCTCCCTCCCTTCCTTTCCTTTTTTTTTTTTTTTAATTTCTCCCAGGATCAGATGAGATATATATTTTTAAATTATTTAAAAATAAAGTAAAACAAAATAAAGTATAAAATAATAAAATAAAATAATAAAATAAAATAAAATAATAAAAAATAGAACAGAATAGAATAGAATAGAATAGAATAGAATTAAGTAATAAAATGAATCTTCCTGTGAGCTGGCTGTACCATGTCATGGTCTCTTTCCATTTTCCAGACCACTCCTCATTTTCATCCCCCTTTCCTGAATCTTTGTCATCCATCTTGTCCCAGAAATGTCAGCATTTCTGCCAGTCTTTTCCCTTCCACCCACTTTGGCACCACTTCCTGAGTGATCACAACACTCAGAGAACTTCAGCTTACCCTGAGCAGTGGGGATCCTCAAGTCCAGCCCTCTTCTCTAGACCCCTCCCCCAGGCTCAAACCCATGTGTACAGTTCTTCAATAGCTCTCCCTGGATATTCAGTGCCTCATGTTCAAGCTACACTAAGCACCTCTTTCCAGACTTTTTTCAAGCCTTCCTTTTCTTTTGTTATTAGATAGCACACCCCCCCCCTCCTGTCTGCCCCCTGTGAGCTCTGCTTTCTCATCAACACCCACCCTGCCCATCTTCCCCACTGCTTCCTTCCACAGAGAAATTCACACCTGCAAATCTAACCCTAGAGACTCTGTTTAGCACTTTTGGAGGGGTTCCCCATTATCTCCAGAATCAAGCCCACCTCTGCCTCCCCCTGCGTCCTCTTCCAGGCCATCCTTACCACCTGTCAGTGGTTCCATGAACTTCAAACTCTCCCTTCCTTCAGCCTGGACTCTCCTATATCCTTGTTCACACATATACTTAATTCATTCTTCAAAATTCTGCTTCACAAGTGATCAAATGTTGACAAGTAAAACATTCAGCCTTGTGGTAAAATTTGGTGGATAATATGCAGTGTGTATCAAAATTAAAAAAAAAATGTTCCTACCTTTTGATTCTGTAAATTTACCTCTGATAACTCAGGTGAGGGAAGTAATATGGTATGTGAAACATGCTTTAGACCTAGAGATGCCCTTCACAATGTTATTTATAATGAAGAATGTTCTACAAAATAGGAAAATGGTCAATTATTGACCATCCACTAGAAGGAATACGTTAAAACAATGAATATAAAAATGATGGAGCAACTTTGTACCTGGTAAACATTTAAGTGACAGGAACACAAAGGAGGAAAATTGTTGTATGTTGCATTATTGCACCTGCTAAGTGATGGGGAGAAGGCGAAGAGAAAGCCCCAAAACATCACTCTGGGTGGGTTGGGACATTGAGATTACAGGAAGATGGCTTTTCTTGAATTAAGAAACATTCTGTAGTTTGTTTATATTGTTTTTTTTTAAGTTTATTTATTTTGAGAGAGAGAGAGAGAGCAAGTGGGGGAGGGGCAGAGACAGAGGATCGATCCCAAGCAGACTCTGCACTGTCAACGCAGACCCTGATTCAGGGCTTGAACTTACGAACCTTGAGATCATGACCCCAGTTGACATACTTAACAGACTGAGCCACCCAGGCACCCTTGTTTACATCATTTTAATGATGATGAAGACATATTTATATATGTGTATATATATATATATATATATATATATATAGTGTGTGTGTGTGTGTGTGTGTGTGAAATTTTGAAATAAATAAAGACTTTAACTCTTTGAACCCTTGATCTGACAATTGAAAAGCCCATATTGGAGTAGCAAACTTCCCAAACAAGTGGGTAAGTGCTATTGCCTCCCCATCCTAAGTTAATGATACCTGTGGCATCTGTCACTGAGAGATGTTAAAGAGAGGCACCCTTGGAAGTACAGGTGGCTATGACCTCAGGCTCTGGAGCCAGACTGCTTGTGTTTGCTTCCCCATGTCTCAGTTTCCTTCTCTGTAAAATGTATATAATCACAATACAATAGAGCTGTCATAACAACGTCACAGGACTGTTGTGGGCATTAAATGAGGCAAAGTCTCTAGAAGCAAAGTCAAGTAAGAAGTGACACCCAACAGCCTAAATCTCTACGAATTCCTTGAGGGCAAGAATGGGTCGTATTTATATCTACCACTTTAGCTCCTTTATACATAGAAGTTCTTCAAGATATATTGTTGTTGCCTCATTGGGCTCAATGGCCTGGAAAAAAAATCTAAGATTCTCTAAAACAAAATGGGCACCCAGGACCTTTCCCTACAGTGACTGGGTCTGGAGCCAAGACTCTGGGAATTTGAGACCACAAGCAATGCACCTGGGAACAGGGCAGCGGTGGGATCCCAGGTCTGCTACCCGGACAAAGTGCACAGTGCAATGCTGCCCTTGAATTATGACCTTTCAGCCTTGGCCAGCCCTAGTTGGGAAACCAGAGCTTTAGATGTGATCTTCTGAGATGTGACCCTGATTCTCGCTGCCTAAGAACAAAGGGCAATTATGGCTCTTTTATGAGAGGCAGTTTAAGTGGAAGCCAAGAGGCTGGTTCACTGAAGGCTGGCTTGATCAAGAGCTCCATTTCTGAAATAAAAGTCCTGCCTGTGCCCTGTGTCCTTATCAGTAACACCCCAGCCCGTTCTCCCTAGCTCTTCCTGACACATTTCTGGAGGATCTTGCTGATCTTTGGGATCATTTTGGAACACCTTGTCCACCATCCCCAAATCTGGCTCCAACATAAACTTTAGGCTCAGAGAAAACAGGCTCTGTGAACCTAACTTCAAAGCTTGGCGACAGGATCTCTTTGCAGGAGTACTGGAAGCAACAATGGACTTGAACCAGCACTGGGTAGGGCTGCCCAGCGGGTGCCCCTTAACCTGGCAACTATTGTGTTCAAAGTCATTGATGCAGCTACAGGTGAACAATGCATTTGGCAACCCAATGAGGTCTTCTTTCAAAACAAAGTTACTCTTGCCAGCAGTTCCAACCGGAGGGCCCCTGTACAAAACCCTCCATTTCTTTTTTTTTTTTTTTCAAAATCAAAGAGTTACACTAAATGACATTAATAAAAAAAAATCTTTTATTCTTTAAAAAAAGGGAAATGTATTATCACCACATCAAAGAAAAAATACTTAAAAGAAAACGTCTTCCTAGAATTCTTAGCCCCCTCATCCAATCACCGTGCTCTTTTGGGTGCCTCTACTTCTAGTCTTTCTTTTTGTTTTTTATTTAACCTGGTAGTAATAAGCATGTAAGAATTTGCCTTTCTGTTGCTTGTTAGCACTATAATAGGCAGAAAGCTGTTGTATCATTTTTTATTGTTTTAATGGGTGTAGAGCATTTCCTCAAAGTACTGTGCCATAGCAAATTCAAACATCTTTATTTTTTTGGAGAATGATATGCTATTATAAATAAGATTGTAATGAATATCCAGGAACTACAGCATGTCTTGCTGGATCAGAATTGATGGCTTTTTAAATTTTGTTTTGCATTTAATAATACCCCCAGTTTCTTTCCTTCCTCCCTCCCTCCCTCCCTCCCTCCCTCCCTCCTTCCCTCTTTTCTTCCTTTCCTTTATTTTTTTCATTTCCTTTCTTCCCTTCCCTTTCTTTTTTTCTTTCTCTTCTCTTCTTTCTCTTCTCTTCTCTTCTCTTCTCTTCTCTTCTCTTCTCTTTCCTCCAAAACAGAAACTCTAAACTCATTGCCTTTAGACATGTGTGAGACTGCAGTTTTCAGTTAGGACAGTTTTTTAGTTTTAATCTGTCAGGATTTTTCAAATTACTATTTGAGAGAGGGAGAGAGCATGCACACACAAGAGGGGGAGGGACAGAGGGAGGGAGAGAGAATCTCAAGGAGGCTTCATGCTCAGCACAGAGCACACTGTGAGGCTTAAATCCCATGACTATGAAAGCATGACCTGAGCCACAATCAAAAGTCGGATGCTTAACTGACTGAGCCACCCAGGTGCCCCTGTCAACATTTTATTATGAAAAATTTCAAACATACAGAAAAGTTAAAAGAGTTTTATAATAGATACCCATATACTGATTCAGGGACACTTTTGTCTGTAAATGACTTTGAAGATGATGAGCAGAAATTAACCAGCACACAGAGAAATGTGTATCATCTTCCAGCTAGTGGTCCTTAGACTTAATAATTATGGAAATTTATTATAATATCTTACAGTCTTTAGTATTTTTCAAAATAGCTTCAGTTCTGTTTTCTTGCTGGATCCTCAACATCCTTAAGGTATAGCCAAGGCAGGTGTTGCCAGGTGTTATTTGTATATTGATATATGAGGAAACATGATCAGAGAGGTTAAGGGGACTGCTCATTGTCACACAGTAGGAGAGGTGCCACTGTAGTACCAGTGCTGAGCTCTCAGTTGAACCACACTCCTACAGAAATGCCTCCCCTTAATTAATTAATTAATTAATTATGAATTACAGGTTTTCTATGGCCTTTTTGGCTCCCTGATTTTGCTTATCTGTGGCTTTGGATATTTTTAAGCTATAAAGGCAGGGGCATGTTTCAGCAGTAGTCCAGCCACCAGAAATGCCAATGTGAGGGTAATAGACCAGCTACAAAGGGAATTCAAAAGCTCCATCCATTGCCATCACTTTTCTAAAGGCACAATTTCTCTTTGTCTATACACGTAGGGCTAATTTGGACAACAATTAGACACAAAAAGCAAGTGTATGCATATGCTGTATTTCTCCCTTGAATGAAGAATCCAAGAAGAATCTGGATAGTTTGGGAGGGCAGGGGTTCATTCTGGAAAAATAACCACCAACACCATCCATCCAAGTTTCATGCCAGAGACTAGCAAAGACCAGTGTTCTTGCCTGAAGCTCAAATGTAGATTTTCACCATTAATGGTGATTTCTCCGGGACAACTCAGTGTTCTGGGTTTCAGTTTTCCACCTTAGGGACACAGACATCAATGTGCAAGAACACAACTAGAGGTTGAACCTGCTGCTCCCCTCTGACATAGAAAAGTGCCCCCAGGGTTGGAGCAGGAGGAATTGTCACTGGATCTCACAGGCTGTTCCATCCTTACTCAAATAACACATTTCACATACACTGAAAGCTCACTTCTGACTGACAGAGGCACCATTAATCTATTTTATGAATGAAAAAACCGAGCCTGGGGAAAATGAAGTGTAACTATCTCAAAAGAGATTGATCTCTAGCTAGGCCCATACCCAGTCCTGCTCTGAAGCCCTTTCTTCTTTGATGGGCCACGGGTCCCACTTTGTGCATATGAAGAACTTCTACGCTTTTGCAGTTAAGTACTCCTTCAGCCAGACTCTGGGGCCTGTTCTCATCTTGTGGGGACAGAGTTGTTCTGGTGACAGCAGCCTTGTGCTGGTGTGGAAACATATACTAGAAGTTGGAACCAGAAGGTCCACCAGGTGTGGAAGCCCCTAGAGAGGCTGCACTCAGGGCATGAGCTTTGAGAACTGGCTTTCTACAACCAGTCAGATTTTTCTACAGAAAAATGCTCTCTGCCCTCTGTATATTCCACAGTAGCCAAACTTAAGGGTATTTGTGTGCGTTTCTTTTCAGCCTCCATAAGAGCATCTGTTTAACGTAAAGAATAAAGAGCAAGTGCTGGAAAACCATTGGGGAAACCTTTTCTAATGAGGGCCATCTGCTTGGATTTGCCCTTTGGAAAAAAATCAATGAATTTGATTTTTGGACAGTCAGTTCCTTAAGCCTGAAAATATTCATTGAAACACCATAACTGAGCAAAGTCCACCCTTCCAGCTCTAATCAATTTCTCTGAAGTTGGCCAGATGTTGTCACAATTTCCCCA
This sequence comes from Panthera tigris, assembly GCF_018350195.1. Classification (NCBI taxonomy): domain Eukaryota; kingdom Metazoa; phylum Chordata; class Mammalia; order Carnivora; family Felidae; genus Panthera; species Panthera tigris. The sequence goes on along the minus strand of NC_056662.1, from coordinate 47,035,766 downwards.
TAGCAGGAACCGGGGAAGTTTTGCGGTGAGAATAATACCCAGGAGCTTGCATGAACTGGCAGTGAGTGGTTATTCCATGCAGAGAATTATTTTTGTTTTGTTTTGTTGTCTTTTCTTTTTAAGGCAACATGTCTCTTCTTAGAAACAAATGAAAATTCTGTAACAAAAGCCATCAGGCCAGTAGAAATCCAGTGGTGGTGCCTTCATAATTTGGAACTTCTTCACTCAATATGTTGTCCCAAGCTCCACGATGGGGAAGCTGTCCACATGGGATAGGTAAGGAAATTCATTGCCAAGTGGGTCTCCTTCTGGAGCTGCTGGGCTGGCTGGAAAGTGCCATCAATTCTATGGATTTAAGGAGTCCCCACGATGAATGTGGAATACCAGGGCCTGGGGAGGATTTTGCCCTAGGGCCATGAAGGCCCACAGAAATTCCAGAATCTTCCCAGAAGTTCAGGTGCAATTGCACTCTTCACAGAGAAGGATCCAGGAGCCCCAAGTACCAGCTTCCTTCTGTTCACACGTGACTTGCTAATCTCTTCCTTCAGCCAATGGCTTCAACTTCGTTTTCACCACATCATTATTTTTGTGTCCTAGACACACCAATGAGATGTCAACACCATTTTGATGAGAACTTAATTTCATCATGAAGATTATAGCTAAATAACATAACAGCTTTCCGCTCACCAAGGACTCTCTGGCAGAGGGGAATAAAACCTGATAATCCCAGGGAAGGGTAGGGCACTCACTTTTATTGCACTCTTCCTAAATCCAGGTACTTTACATAGTTTATCTCAGATAAGTTCATCCTAGGCAACAGCCCTATGAGGATTGTCATTCAACAAAGAAAGATTTAAGGGGATTGAAAAAGTTACCCAGGCCTCAAGACCAGCAGGCAGACACAGGGCCAAAGTCTAGAATCATTCCACTTACAAAGCACCAGCTTTGAATACAGAATACCTATAACTCTTAGACCAACTCCTAAGGTCTGTAGACCAGCAGGAGAAGGTGTGATGGCAGCCACCTAGTGTCTTGGGGCTGGAAAGAGGTCCACACAGGAACCCCAAGTGAACTGAAACCACCACTGAAGGCTAGGCTTCCTTCTGCAGAATGCAGCTCTTGCCTTGCAAAAGAAATCATGGTCTAACCATGGTTCTGACACCAGCCTTGCCTTCAGTTCAGGGCTGCAACTTCAAGTTCCCACTTGAACTATCCAAGCCCAATGACCCAGGTATGTAGGGCTGAATTGTCACCTTCAGCCTGCACCGGGGAATGGCCAGATGGCATTCAGGCTGATTCTGTGCTTCTGGCTGACTAATCTCCCCAGGTACAAGAGTAAACAAAGAGCTTGGGGATGCCATATGTCCCTGAGTCATCGTGCTTGCCGGAATCACCATCATTCTACATAACATATGCTTTCCAAGACCAAGGTGGAAACTTGTCTTACAGTTGAAGGCAGAATGATTAAAAACATAAAGGCATATCTAGGGAGTGTGCATCTGTTAGTTGTATCCTAAATGATATTTATTTTTTTAAACTGTGGTTTGTTTTACTAGACAGTGTTCAACTCCAATCACTTCTTCCAGGGTCCTGCATGGCTCTGGCTATTGTAGGCCCTCAGGGATGTGAACTGAATCAAAGGGTTACATTCTTAATTCACATTCTTTGTTTACCAATTTGCAAGTTCCCTCTGAGTTGAAAATGAAGTCAACCCTAATTTAGTTTAAAGATTTCCTGCTGAGATTTGGAGGTGGCATCGAACAGGGTGCCCCTTCCTTCTAACCACTTTAGAGTCCCCCAGGCAGGATAACCTGAAAGGAAAGGTTGAGGATGAGTTGTAGAGTCACACTCTCAGGGGCTGAGAAAACTGGGAAGTTCCTGAGGATGGACACTTAGCATTCATTAGGAAAATAATGGCTCACGAAGCTCCCATCACCTCAGTGTCTTGGTCAACCAGAATGGTGAAAGTATGGGCTAGTCAAGGACAGAGTCTTAAATGTAGGCTTAGAAGCCTTGAGCTGGAGGAGTTAGACCCACCCAATTTATTCCTTTCCTTTATGCAGAGGGGCAGAGTAACACCTAGGGTCATACAGTTAAAGGATCTCAGGGTCTCTTAATGGCCCAGTGCTTTTCATGAAAGACAGAATCCAGTGGGGCCTCTAGTGTTTGAGTCACTCTGACCCAGGTGCTGGGGGACCCCTGGGGTGGATGTCTGCCTTTTACCCTTCAGACCTTTAGACCATGGCCTACATTCTACAACCAGAGCCAATGGAAGGCTAAGGATGATTTGGAGTTGTGATAGCAGTGAATGTCATTCTAGACCAAACTTTTGATACTATTGAAAGCTTTTCAGTGTTTGGCAGGTTTCCACTCTCCATCCCATCTAATCCTGAAAAATTTGTGAGGTGGGCCTATTGCCACTGCACAGATGAGGAAGTTGGAACTTTGAAAGACCAAATGACCCATCCCACTATTGATGGGAAAGAGATGGAATTTGAACTTAGGCTAGCATCTAACATGGTTCCAAGGTTCTATTCATAATCTCTTAAAGGTAGTTCTTAGACAAGTGGGATCTTACAGCTATGGAAGACAGATTGGGAATTCAATGTGTGTGCTTCAAACACTTTGGAAGCTCCCTGCTCCAGGAAGCAGTTTTTCTTTCTAAAAGGAAAATACATATATGTTTGTTTCCACTCAGTACTCCTGTCCTGCTATAAAGGAGGAGTTTCCCACCTTTCTTTATTCTTTTTATTTCTATTATCAAGTCTTTAGCTTTTCTTCTAAAACTAAAATTCCAACTCCAATTCAGGAATGCTTATAACATTGGCCCATGAAACAGTTGCTGGCTTCAATCATTGCAATACCTACTTGTGTAATAGAGTGAAATTACCTTTTATACATGAAATCTTAGAAAAATATTCCTCTCAGAAGAGTTATGAATAAAATCCCATGGCTGCTTGTCCAAAAGAGTGGAATTTTATCACTGGAGGGGAGCTGGAGCACAAATTGGATCCAGCCTGTCACTCAGGTTGCTGCTGCAGGAGCCTGGCAGATGGGGCATGTACCACTAAGTCTTAAAGAGAGAGGGTCTTCCCTGGAATGGATTTTTGGGAAAGAACCTACTTTGGGGAACCTGGCTGGCTCAGTCAGAGGAGCAGGCCACTCTTGATCTCAGGGTCTAAATTCAAGCCCCACATGGGTGTAGAGGTTACTTAAATAAATAAAGACTTAGAAAATAAAAGGAGGGGCACCTGGGTGGCTCAGTTGGTTAAGTGTCCAACTTCAACTCAGGTCATGATTTCACAGTTCGTGAGTTCAAGCCCTTCATTGGGCTATGTGCTAACATAGAGCCTGCTTTGGATTCTGTGTCTCCCTCTCTCTCTCTGCCCCTCCCCAGCTTATGCTCCGTCTCTCTCTGTCTTAAAAATAAATAAGACATTAAAATTAAAAAAATAAATAAAAGGAGAAGAAACTACTTTGAAAAAGCTTATGTTAATATTAGCCAAATAAGGGGCCCCTGGGTGGCTCAGTCGGTTAAGCGTCCGACTTCAGCTCAGGTCACGATCTCGTGGTCCGCGAGTTCGAGCCCCGCGTCGGGCTCTGGGCTGATGGCTCAGAGCCTGGAGCTTGCTTCCGATTCTGTGTCTCCCTCTCTCTCTGCCCCTCCCCCGTTCATGCTATGTCTCTCTCTGTCTCAAAAATAAATAAACGTTAAAAAAAAATTAAAAAAAAATATTAGCCAAACACATTGGAGTCCCCAAATCACTGTCTCTTGCTTGACTTCTTATTGGAACTTCAGATTTGTATTCTGTATGGTCTGTGTTGGCATCTCCTCATGCAGATCCTTCTCAACATCTCACTCAATGGGCACCTTTTCGCTTCTGCTGTCAGTTTCCCATGGGCTTCCTCTCTGCACTTGGCATCCCATTGGCATGAGCAAAACATGGGAGCTTCCTCCCGGGTGCACCTTCCTTTCTGCCACAGAGCTCTCTCAGCTTCCGGTATCACACAGAAGTCAGGAATCAAGGCTTCTCTAGGTATTGGTGAATAAATACTCCAGCTCCATCTATCCCAGGTGGAGAATTCTGAGGTTTGCTCTTGGCTTCTCCCAGCAGGTTGAACCCCCACAAACACAGCAGGAACCTCCACAACCTTGTGTTGGTTCTGTCCCTTCCCTGGTTTGCTTCCCCACTGCCCTACAGTTTCACAAGGTCACCTTCCAAACACTGCTTATAAATGAATTTCTCTTTCAGAGTCAGTTTCTGGGGGAACACAAACTAAGACATACTTCAAACTCAGCATGCTTGAAACATCGTTCTCTTCCTTGTGGTGTTTCCATCCCAGTTGGTAACAACACCCCAAGAGCTCATTTTTATTCTCATTCTTCCATATTGGAAAGTCCACCTTTTAATTGGTCACTGATTTCTATAAGGTAAATCTCCAAAAAGCCCCCCAGTCAGTACCTCTTTTACTTCCATAAAAGTTTTCACAAAACCTTGGGCAATTTTAATAGTTTCCTCACAGTTCTGTGTATCTTTAATTTATCCTCTCTCTAAGGCATTCTTCATAGATTTTCATGATTTATCCTTTGAAAACACAAATTTGGCCATGTGCTATACTGTGTTGAAAATTCTTATCTCTCACTGTTGCCTATAGAAGGTCCAAGCTTCCAAGCTCTGTGCAAATCCTCACCATAAGGCCCCTGTTCTAGATCTCTTTCCTCCAGCTGATCTGTTTCACATGGCAAACCCACCATCCACACCCAACTTGCAAGTCCCCAAATAATAATACACCTTCTTTGTCAGCATTGGACTTTGCCCATGCTATTTCTTGACCTCAGAATGTTGTTCACTTCTTTTTCTTCTTCTTTCTTTTTTTTTTTTTTGTTTGATGAATTTTTATACATCCCCAAATAACCAAATTGAAACCTCACTTGCCTGCCCCTGACAGCTGCATTAAAGTGGTAGTCTTTCTTTCCTTTCACACATGCACTATCATTTGGGAGTGGCAGTGTATCCTCACATGCATGTGTTTGTCTTTCCACTTTGTTGTGGGTCGTTCATTGTAGGGAACATTTGGATTCTTGTAGTTCCTGCATAATTACTGCCTGACAAAAAAGTGGATACCCAATAGTTGTGTCCTTCCAGGTGCTTAGGTTAAAAGCTGGGATTCATCCTTGATTCATCTCTTCTTTTTATACCCCACAGACTCAATCCATCAAGACATCCTGTTAGTTGCACCTCCAAAGTGCAGGATCACACATAGAAAGTCTTGCCACTTCCCGCCACCTGCACTGTTACCTGTTACCAATGTGACCCTCCACAACCTTGCTTCTGGATTATTGCAGGAGCCTCCTCACTGGTTTCATATTGCCTCCCTACAGCTTATTTTCAACAAAGCAAGAAGGACCATCCTCTAAAAATGTAAGGTGGTTTAAACCACATGTCACCTTAACTGTTTCTAGTGACTTCTCCATCTTCCTGAGATTAAAGTAGAAGTTCCTACAGGTTCAGCCCCACTCTCTCACTGAGACCAACTACTCTCCTCCTTGGTCATCTGCTCCTGTTCTATGGGCCTCTGGTCTATCTGGAATGTTCTCCCAGTGTGGTTGACGCCCTCACCCTCTTCATATCTTTGCTCCAGTATGACTTTCTGAAGCTTTGAGCATGATCTAAAATTCACTTATTTCTTACTTTTATTGCTTACTTACTGCCTCTGCTCATGGGAATGTAAAACTCACAGTGGCAGAGAACTGAGTGCCAGGAGTAGTGTCTGGTATACAGAAGGTGGTCAGTAGCTTTTACCAACTGAATAAATCAATGAATGGGTACAATCTCTTTGAAAACATTTGAATGTCATGTTAGGTGTCTAAGAATCAATTACAAATGGCATGACTCAGAAACATGGTCCCTTGTTAGAATCTTGGTTAAAATCGCCTTTTCATTGAACAAATAAGTGCAAATATTTGATACTTATTTGATAAGCATAGAGAGATTTATACAACCAGCCAAATTCTAAAACTATAAATAATCTTTAGAAAATAAAAATAGGTAAAACTAGTTGTAATAGTATTTTATTTGACCTAATATATCCCAACTTTATGTCAGCAGTTAATCAATATAAACATACTAATGACATAATTTACATTATTTTTTGCATAGTAAGTCATCAAAATCTAGTGTGTATTTTACACTCATAGCACATCTCAATTTGGACAAGTGCCCTTCAAGTGCTCAATAACACATATGGGTCATGGCTACCATACTGAACATCATAGTTCTAAACAGATCCCAGTTTAGGAAAAGGTCTTGTATCAAAGATTGACTTTGCTTGCTTTTGTAATGAATAAATGATTGGAAATAAACTCTAAATTCTAGTGCCATAAATGAGATAGTTTTTAGAGCAGACTTCATAAATCCTACTAGTGACTCATACATCTAACTGTTAATTCTTCATTGCATCTGACCACTGTTGTCAACTTGATACCTATTGCTTCTAACACCAGAGTCCAGGCTTATAGCAGACCTGAGTAGCAGAGTTTTTGCATAAGAATTCATCTGGCTAGGTCAGAAACCCTGTTCCCCTGGCACCATGGTTTCATCGGTTGAGAAGCAATATATGAGGAGAAGGGTTTTCCTTGACAATTCTTCCCTCCTACCCATTTGTAAGTGTGCATGGTTCATTGATTAAGGACTGCTGGTATTAGCCTGGAAAATTTCCTGATAGCCTTGGGTCAAACAATTGTGCCACTTTTTTATATTTACTCTGCATTGTCAAATCGTTAGCAATATAGTTGAACTGTGAGAGGTCATGTATTATCATGGCTTTAAGAACTTGATACACTGATTACCTGAGATTCCCACCTCCCCACCCGCCCTCCCATCCAGGGAAGCATTACTGAACTGGTCATTGTGCTAGGCATTTAATCCTTTCAACAAGTCAATGGGTCAATGGAATCTAAAGCCCAGAGAGTTGGGACCCTTTTTCCTTATTTAATGAGGACTTACTATGTGCTGCACCCCATAGTGCATTATTTTATTGACTCTCCCCAAACTCAAAGAGGAAGATTCCATTATTTTCCCCATTCCACTGATGAGGTTTGGGAAGGTTAAAGAACTTAGCAAGATCTCTCTGATCCTGACTTCAATTTCCAGAATTTGTTGGGAATCATGATAAAAATAAATATAGCAAAATGATGCAATAATATCAAGTTGATCATTTTTACCAATACTTTTATGTGCATTTTAAAACATCACTTTCCGAGATTCTGGACAGATGGAGAACTAACAAAATGTAGATGGGTCTTAAACATGGTGAACCACAGATGGGAGACAGAAGGTTGTTGACTCTTTCAGTAAATCAGGGAAACAACAACCTAGGGTCAGAGGGCCAGGTACCAAAGGGAGGTTGGTTAGGGTTTCCTCATCATGTGGTTTTCTTTCCCCACACTTCCTTGGAGAGTTTCACTGCTTACCCATCACCTTGGTGGGGAACCAATCCCACCAGCCTGGTGTTAGCACAGGACCAGCTGGGGTGCAGAGGCCATAACAGGAAGAATCACACTGGCTGGCCCCTGAGCACACTCTCCTCTCCAGCTCCCACTTAGGCCAGGTTGGTGATAATTTTTAAAGGAGACATCTGTGGAAAAAGCATAGGGTCCCAGGAGTTCTCCTGAGTGGCTCAGTCCCCCTGGTACAAGGTGGGTGACTCTGGAAGTGGTCTGGCTGAGTATAAGCACTGAAATCCTCCACTTTGACACCATTCCTGACTTGTGTCCTCACCAGGAAGTAGGGAGAATCTGGGACTGGGCCTTGTTCCATTTTCAAGGGACACCTGATCCACCAAGGCAGCTGCCAAGTGCAGGTGGTCTCACAAGGAAAATAAAAAGATTTATTAGGAGCATCCCTGATAAGTGAGTAACCTCCACTGGATAACACAGCACTGGTAGGTCAGAAGCTTAATAAATAACCTCAAAGAGATCAGGAAACACAAAATAGGACCACACAGACACAAACTTCAATTGTTGAAATAAAGAGCTCAGAAGAGGGACCGAATAGCAGGAGGGATACAGTGGAAGAACAAATTAGGGAGAAGATCAGATTAAGAACCTCTAAAGACCTCAGGAAGTTAGAGATGACAAATACAAAAGAACAGTTAAGAACATGGAGAATAGAAGTGTATCTCTACATATAACAAGAGCACCAGAAAAAAAACCAAAAAAAAAAAAAAAAAAACCAGGGGTGAAAATATATGTAAGGTTTCATAGATAGTCAATTATAGCAAGAGATGTCAATGTATCTTTAAAATAAAAACTATCTGATCAAGGAGATAAAAATTAGCAAAGATATGAAATGTGCAAAAACCAGTAATAAGCATAATTTAATGCTGTGTTGTCCAATATGGTAGCAGAAAACACATGTGGCTCTTCAGTATTTGAAAGATGGGTAATTCAAGTAAGTCAAGGAATTTTAATTCTACTAATTTATTAATTTTAACTATTTTTAAAAATATTTTTAAATTAAAGTATAACTGACATATAACATTATTTTAGTTTCAGATGTACAACATATAGATTCTACCATTCTATACATTACTTAGTGCTCACCATGGTAAGTGTAGTCACCATCTGTCAGCATACATTATTACAATATTATTGACTATATTCTCTTTGCTGTGCTTTTCATCTCTGCCCCCTATTTATTTTATAACTGGAAGTTTGTACCTCTTAATCCCCTTACCTATTTTTCTCAAAAGCCCATCCGTCTCCCCTTTGGCAACCACCACTTTGTTTTCTGTATGTGAGTCTGTTTGTTTTTGTTTGTTTGTTCTTTTGTTTTGATTTTAGATTCCACATATAAGTGAAATCATATGGTATTTGTCTTTCTCTGTTTGACTTACTTCATTTAGCATAATACTGTCTAGGTCCACCCATATTGTCTCAAATGACAAGTTTTTATTCTTTTTTGTGACTAAGTAATATTCCATTGTATACATATACCACACCTTCTTTATCCATTTGTCTATGGATGGACACTTGGGTTGGTTCCATATCTTGGTTATTGTAAATAATGCTACAATAAATGTAGGGATCCAAATGTCTTTTTGAATAAGTGTTCTCATTCTCTTTGGGTAAATACCCAATAGTGGAATTATGGGATCATATGGATTTCTATTTTTAATTTTTTGGAGAGCCTCCATACTGTTTTCCACAGTGTTTGCACCAGTTTGCATTCCCACCAACTGTGCACAAGGGTTCTTTTTTCTCCACATCCTCACCAACACCTGTTATTTCTTGTCTTTTTGATATTAGCCATTCTGACAGGTGGGGTGATAACTCATTGTGGTTTTGATTTGCATTTCCCTGATGATGAGTGATGTTGAACACCTTTTTGTGTGTCTGTTGGCTGTCTGTAGGTCTTCCTTAGAAAAATGTTTATTTAGCTCCTCTGCCCATTTTTAAATCATATTGTTTAGTGTTTGTTTGTTTGTTTTTGATGAGTTGTATGAGTTCTTTATATATTTTGGATGCTAACCCCTTATCAGATACATCATTTGCAAATATCTTCTTCCATTCACTTCTCCTTTTCACTCCCATTGCCTTTGACTTTGTTGATGGTTTTCTTTTTTGTATAAAAGATGTTTTATTTTGGTGTAGTCCTGATAGTCTATTTTTGCTTTTGTTTCTCATGTTTTAAGAGACATATCCATAAGTGTATTACAAAGGCAAATGTTCAAAAGATTATTGCCTATGTTTTCTCATAGGGCTTTGTGATTTCAGGTCTTACATAATTTTAAATAATTTAAACTTAAATTTAAAAGATATTTGATTCAAGTATTAGAAAACTTATAAGAATGTTTGCAACAACTTGGATATGTGAATCCACGCTTTCAATTGTAAGTTGAAATCTAAATACAGATCAAGTGTATCTGATGTGAATTTAGTATTTATATTGAGATATACCCTAAGTGTAAAAGTCACTCCAGATTTCTAATACTTAATATAGAAAAAATAATGTGAAATATCTCACTAATACTTTTATATTGATTATATGCTGAAATTATACTATTTTTGGTCTATTAGGTTAAATTAAGTATATAATTAAAATAACTTTCACCTACATATGTTTACTTTGTTAGTATTGCTGCTAGAAAATATATACAATTATATATATGGCTTGCATTATATCTCTATTGACAGCACTGATCTAATAGATATACATTGAACATATACCCACAGAGTATTCATTTCAATTCTCACAGAACAAAGGAAGATTCAATAAAAAGCAAATAATAAATATACACAGATTGTGCTGCCTGATCATAATGAAATAAATAAGAAATGAGTAACAACAAGAAACTTCAAACATCTTCTTGGCCCATAAAACATAACATATACTGGGGCACCTGGGTGGCTCAGTTGGTTAAGTATCAGACTCTTGATTTTGGCTCAAGTCATGAGATTGGGCCCTGTCTCAGGCTCCACACTAAGCACAGAGCCTGCTTAAGATTCTCTCCTTCCCTCTCCCTCTGCCCCTCCCCCACTTGCACTCATTCTCTCCCAAAAAATATAAAAATAAAAAAATTGTAAAACATAACATATAGTACACAGTGATTGGTTAAGAGGATATTTTATTTTTTTTTAATTTGTTTAATGTTTATTTATTTTTGAGAGACAGAGAAAAGAGAGACAGAGCATAAGTTAGGGAGGGGCAAAGAGAGAGAAGGAGACACAGAATCCAAAGCAGGCTCCAGGCTCTGAACTGTCAACACAGAGCTTGCTGCGGGGCTTGAACTCACAAGCCATGAGATCATGGCCTGAGCTGAAGTCAGATGCTTAACCAACTGAACCACCCAACTGCCCTAGTTAAAAGGAGATTTTAGAATGTATATAGCAGCACTCTCAACAATAGCCAAATTATGGAAAGAGCCTAAATGTCCATCAACTGATGACTGGATAAAGAAATTGTGGTTTATATACACAATGGAGTACTACATGGCAATGAGAAAGAACGAAATATGGCCCTTTGTAGCAACGTGGATGGAACTGGAGAGTGTGATGCTAAGTGAAATAAGCCATACAGAGAAAGACAGATACCATATGTTTTCACTCTTATGTGGATCCTGAGAAACTTAACAGAAACCCATGGAGGAGGGGAAGGAAAAAAATAAAAAAGAGGTTAGAGTGGGAGAGAGCCAAAGCATAAGAGACTCTTAAAAACTGAGAACAAACTGAGGGTTGATGGGGGGTGGGAGGGAGGGGAGGGTGGGTGATGGGTATTGAGGAGGGCACCTTTTGGGATGAGCACTGGGTGTTGTATGGAAACCAATTTGACAATAAATTTCATATATTGGAAAATAAATAAAATACAAAAAGGAAGTATTACAACATATCTAAAAACCAACAAGAATGAGAGTGTCAAATGTCAAATGTTGTGGCCTATAGCTAAAGTAGCACTTAAAATTTTGCATAATTTTGAATATACTAACAGCAAAGAGGATATATTGAAAACCAAAGACCTACATGCATCACAAAGCATATTAAAAAAAAGAGAGAGAAAATAAAACAATAAAGCCAAAGCAACAAGAAGCAAGAACATAAAAGAGGTAAGAAATCAACAGAGAGCCCCAAATCCCTACTAAAATGTGATTCTCTGAAAAGTGAGATGACAAAAAGGTAGATGCAACATTCTATACACCAATGCATATTGAAACTAGGTTAAAAAGGAGCACCTCGGTGGCTCAGTCTGTTAAGCCTCCAACTTGGTCAACTTGGCCAATGGCCATGATCTCCCGTTTGTGAGTTCAAGCCCCACATTGGGATCTGTGCTGACAGCTTGGAGTCTGGATCCTGCTTTGGATTCTGTCTCCCTCTCTCTGCCCCTCTCCCCCTCACTCTCTGTCTCTCTTTCTCTCTCAAAAATAAATAAAGATAAAAATTTTAAAAAAGAAACTAGGTAAAATGGACAATGGCGAAGAGAAAAATAGCAATCCTTTACTGGAGGAATCGAAGGAACGAAGTTGACATGAAATCAACAGAAGTGCTTCCATTCTCAGACAAACACTGTCAGCACAGAGGGCCCCACACATCCTTCCAGGGTCATCCCAGATCCCAACTTGCAGATGAAATGCATTTGTGTGGTACCTTTGTGAGCAAGTGGTTTAGGAGCCAGAATACAGAGGGAGGGTCAAGGGGAAAAAACAAAGTAAAATAAATCAAGAGAGGGGTCTCGTGTGAACATCACATGCCATGGCTTCAGTGTTATTATTATTTCAATTCTTTGTACTTGAGGAGATATACAAAGCTCTTTTAAATGTTCCCAGCCCATGCTTTTCTCCTTCTTTCTTGAATTCAAAAAACAAGGTAACACAGAATTTAGCACATTGTTTCTTAGTAGGGTCTCCTGTCCTGCAGTTTCTAAATGGAAGGCTCGTTAGAAATGATCACAAAGTCAGCAGTGCTTTGCTGCCAGTGGTTGACCCTTTATGACGGTACCTGATACTAAGTGCAGACACTGAGGCCTAGTCAAGTGTGTGTGTGTGTGTGTGTGTGTGTGTGTGTGTGTGACAGAGAGAGACAGACAGACAGACAGAGACACACAGAGAATGAGAGGGAGGGTAACTTTTCTTGGCTTTCTCTTTCATTCTGTAGATGTAATCAAAAAGGGTAATTTTAGGGCTTATCTTCTAGGCACAGTATCTCAATTTTATAGTTGGAAACAATCTGATTTAGTCCAAGGAGGCTGCCTAAAGTAAATACAGCACTTATTCAGTGAGTTGGGGTGTCCACACACCACCTATAAAAGAAGATAAAGCCATCTGAGCTGTCGGAAATGCCCAACTGTTTAAGGGATCACTTTTTCCTAACATACCTGGATAATGGCCATAACCTCTTGGGTTTGGAGCTGTAGGCACAGCCACCTGGCCAGCCTCTCTTCATTATGTCCTCTCCCTTTGTCTGCAAACAGCACAGAGGAACAGCAGGTTGGAGGCCCAGCCTCGCCAGCTGACCAGGCCAGGTGTATTTCCATTGGCTGCAGGGGCCAGAGTGAGTTCTATTTTCTTCTGTACATAGAGATAAGAAGCAAAGGGCCCCCTTCCGAAAGCAAACACGTTAAATTTGAACCCCGGCCTCCCCATGATTCACCGGATGGAATTTACGATGGTGTTTACCCTTTTCCACAAAAGGAGCAAATGAATCAGTCCTAATAGGAAATATAAATCCATAGCAGATGCATTTCAAAGCCCACAAGGCAGATTTCAGAGGCCGCAGTTATTCCAGAGTACCCCCCCCCCCAGAAGTGTAAAGCAAAGGCCAGATCTTTGGAGAAGAAGCAACTCCAACAGTGAGCAAAACATGTCTCTGCATGTGCCAAGTTCTGCTTGGCCCCTCTTAGCAGCGGGAATCCAGACAAAACTTCAGGAATGCTTTGCTGGGCAGCTGTGGTGCATTCAAAGCAGAGAAATGGCCTTAATCTTTGCAAAACCAACAAAGATAAGCAATAGCTTTAGCTAGGTTGAAATTAGCCAATGCGCGGCTACACAATGTCCTTGCGACCATTATCCAGGCTCTGACCGCCAAATGGCACTGCTCAAGTATGCTGGCAATGTTTAACAAACCATCTGTCTTGTACCTGTTCCCACCGAACAGAACAGGAGGCTTTGTCTGAACCCTGGCCCCATCCAGCATGTCTGCTGTCTGCTCACCGGCAAGTGACACTGCACCTTCTTGGTGCATTAGATCAGTTTCCCAACACTCTTGATAATAGTTTGTCCTTGTACAGAGTGGCTCCTGCCAGAGAACAGTTTTGAAAGGGAGTACGGATTTTCGGTCTGTCCACCTACCACTCACGATGTGTGTAAAAGCTTTACTTGCCCATTTGACTTTCCCCTGGTTTTTCTTCTTTTAGGAGAAATTTCTATATTTGTTCAAATGTAACTATTGCTGATTTAATGTTCTTTCTTGGTTAATTGTTCTTAAATTAGAACCCCTCCAACTCTCAGATATATTTTTTATACCCCAGTAAAAGATTTTCTGTTTAAATGTCACACTTTACTGATTATGTTACCTAAGGGTTAGGTTGAACTATTTGAACTTTATGATTTTGTAGATCTAAAACAGTAAGATATTGGGATCTTGATATAGTTCAACACATATATATTTTCTTGTCAGCTTGCCCATTGTGCTTTAGAGTAGATGTGTAAGAAGATGATTAAAGTAGTTTGTAGATTTTATTTTGTAAACACAATTTTTTAATCAAACAAAATTCTCCTTTCAGAATTAATTTCTCCTGCTTTGCTTTCCTCTGCTCAGAGGTAATGTGTCCCCATGTTCGTTTTCCAGATGTTACAGTGTAGACACACAGTAGACCCCTGAACAACATGAACTGAACTATGTGGATACACTTCTATGAGGGTTTTTTTTTTTCCCAATAAAAACAGTACAAACTGTAAATGTATTTTCTCTTCCTTATGATTTCCTTAATAACATTTTCTTTTCCCTAGCTTACTGTGTTGTAAGAACACAGTGCATAATACATACAACATACACAATATGTTTAATCAACAGTTTATCATAAGTGTTATCATAAGTCTTCCAGTCATAGGCTAAGTTCTGGGGGAGTCAGAGCTGTAAGTAGGGGGCTGGTACCCTTAACCCCTGTGTTTTTCAGGGGTCAACTGTAATTACAACTGTCAAGCACGTCTTCACAATGGCAGCCATAGGAATCAGCTTCCCTGTGATGCTGTCCTTGAAACTCACCCTTCAAGCCCTCACACCAGTGGGTGGAGACCTCAGGCCTGGAGCCAGTCACCGCCCAGCTGCCTTATCTCTGGCCCTCACTCAGACTCTCAGGACACAAGCAAGCTTCCTATCTACCAAAGGGACTGGATTTGATAAGAGACAAACACCAAGTTAGATGCACAGGGGCTCCATGAAGCTTCAAGTATGAAGTTGAAAATAGATCTGGGTTTAGAGATCTTCAAGTGCATGTGTCTGTACTCATATTCTAGCACCAGACCTCCCCACCTTTATTTCATCATGCTCATGGGCATGTCACAAACAGTTTTCTCTTCAGAGCAGACAGATCCAATTGAAGGAATCCAACTATTCACTCTGTCTTTCCAGAGGAAATTTGGAAAACAAGTTACCTTAAAAACGGCCACACAACCAATCTTGCCCTTAAATCTAAGTCTTCAAGCCGGGACAGAAAGCAGAGATAGAGGGTGGGAAATCTCTTTAGATTTTAACTTCTGGAATATCTTAGCAAAAGGAAACAATTGTGGGAGTGGTCTAGAAGATTGGTGGTCCCCATCTATTTCTCTCTCTCTAATATTCATTCATGAATGTATCCATTCAGCTGACATCAGGGCTGTTTTCACCTTTTGTATGTGATAAATAATGCTGCCATTATTTACTGGTACATGTTTTTGAGTAGCCGTTTTCATTTTTGTGGGGGGTATATAGCCTGTAGTGAAATTGCTGAGTCATATGGGAATTCCACGTTAACTTTTTTTGAGGAGTCACCAAACTGCCTTCCATGGTGGCAACACTATTTTACTTTCCCACCAGCCATGTACAAGAGTTCCAATTTCTCCACATCCTCACCAATACTTGTATTCTTTTTTCTAAAAAACAATTATGGCCCTCCTAGGGAGTGTGAAGTGGATCTCATGGTGATTTTGATTTGCACGTTCTAGGAGTCATCTTTGTGCAAGCGACTTTTGGAAGGACTTTAAGCACAAGAGTGCAACCCTCTGGCATTTGTCAGGACTGATCTTTGGAGCCCTCCACAGGCCTTCCTGACATCTCCTGAAACCACCAAATGGTTGCATGTGCTGACATCTCATTGGGATCCCCTTCCGAAAGGACACCATTGCCACCAGGAGGTGGAGTGGCATGTACCTGACAGTAAGGGGGATCAAAAGGGGTCTTCATTCCAGGCTGAGAAGGAGTGGAGTCCTGGAGTCCATGGAGTGGAGGTGAGTAGGCTTTTGAGAACCAGAACATACTGTGAGGCAGACAACCATATGTTGGGCCAGAGTCCTGGAACCTTAGCTGGACCAGAGAGCACAGCAGCATGTCTTGAGTCCCCAGGCAAATGGGGGGCATCCTGACTCAAGAGCATACAGGAAGGCATGGATCCCAGTGAGATCTCAAATACAGAGGGGTAGATGAGTAGTGTGGGATCAGGACAGGAAGAGTCAGTATCTTGAGGTCCAAAACACATGGCTGGTTCACAGAGAAACAAATCCAAGACCAATCCCTGCTTTGAGCTTGCAGCTTTCTTTCCCCTCTCTAGAGTTTGAACTGTGGTTCTCAATTTGGACACACATTAGAATCACCTGGGAAGCTTTGAAAACTCCCAAAGCCCGGGTCAAGAAATCCGACCCATTGTGAGCAGGACCTAGTACCAGGATTTCAACGTTCTTCAGGTGATTCAAATGGGTAGCCAAGGATGAGAAAACTAGAATTTTAGGTTTAAAAATAGTAGGTAAAAATATTAGGTATAAAAATAGACTTTATTAGATTGCTGTTTCTATTATAAAAGGAACATGGGCATGCTGTAGAAGTTTGGACTGAGGAAAGATGCTGGGGGAAGATTCCACCTGTTGCTCTGTGGCCTTGAGGCTACTATAGATGGTGCAGCCTGTGCTTTATTCCTGGGTCTCCATTCCTGGAAGGGTGGATGAGGGCTAGCATCCAGAGCAGGGCTGTGCTCCTGAGGACACACAGGATGTGATATATTTTCTGTGTCTGTGGCACTGTGTGGGCGCAGTGAGGGCTGCACTCAATAAATGTTTGTAGGATGAGTGAATGGAAGCAGGAAGGCATGAATTCATGAAAAGCAGCCCAAGACACGGTCCCTGCCCTCTAGGAACTTACAAAGGGGCAGTTGAATAGACATTACAATGACAATAATCGGATGGTAATAATAGTTCCTGCATCAGTGGCTCTGTGTGTCTGTGCACGCAGCCCTGCAGCCAGGGAAACCAGGGGAAGGTTTTTGAAAACTCTGTTTGGTAGCTGGGGCCTCTCTTATCTTTATTAATGTCCTGCAAAGCATTGACACACTGCCTTCTTCTTGATAAAACAAGTGAACAGGAACAGAGCAAAAGCCAATGAGTCCAGTTGCCAGTGGTACGCAGAGCCCACCTGGATGGTCACAGAGAAATCAGTGAACATGGGGAAAACCCTGCATCTCAGATGTGGAGTTATTCTGTTGATTTTTTCCTTCTTTGCTTGCTTGGCAAAAGTTCCCCCAAGCACTCTGGCCTACAGATAAATTCTGTAGGTTGGTAATCCTCAAGCTCCTTGTCAATTAGAGCTTCCTCCTCAGAAATGGTGATTGTGGTGGAAAAAGCACTAATAGGACTTGGGAGAGATGGGGACTTGTCTTGTTTTATTGTCAACTATCTAGATGACTTTAGTGATTTCCATACCTTCTCTGACCTACAGACCAAACAGCAACTTCTCTTCTGCCTTCCTTGCCTGGTGGCTAAACACATTCAGCAAGACGAAATCACTGCCCTAAAAGACACCTTTTAAACCTTAGCTATTGTTAGTCTCCTCTTACATAATGGGCTGGGAGTCCACAGGTCCCTTTGTCCCAGAGCCAACCCACAGGCTGGGTGTACTGACTCTGGCAGGGCTGTGGTCACGACACCCTGCCACCTCTCACACATGGTAAGAACCAGTAGGTATGAGATTTCTGCAAGGACATGGAAGAACCACTTATACATACAGCTTTATTAGCCACTGCTGTTGTTTTATTTCTCCTCTTATTCTCTTTTCTTACTCCCAGACACCCCCTCTCCTGTTCAGAGACCAAATGACCTTTTCCCTCATACCCCATTCTACTTTTTGTTGTTGTTGCTAATAAATCTAGATCAAAATATGTTTGGGTGAATTTAGGTGACCAGTGAGTTGGTGAGGAAACTGGGGACATTGACCCCTGCCCGCCAGCCTAGATCCCTTCTATGAGAGGGCACTGACAAATGTGTACTCTGAGCCTGCTGGGTGGCTGTCCCCAGGGTAGTTCACCTGTGCTGGTGATCTAGTGTCAGCCTGGCAAGAGGTATGGCAAGCTTGTTTGAAGAGCTGGAATCTCAATTAGCTTTTATAATTTTTAAAAACATTATTGTATTGTATTGTATTGTATTGTATTGTATCATAGTTTAGTTTAGTTTAGTTTAGTTTAGTTTAGTTTAAGATTGTATTTACTTGTGGTTAGCCATATCACAGAGCTTCTCTGTGTACTTTTACTTCAGAAGCAAATTGCAAATTCCAACTTATTTTTGAGCTTGTTGAGGGGAGAGAAGCAGTAAATTAAAATAAAAACCTTAGTGGATCTAGAAGAGAAGATACCACACTTTTCTCAGCTCTGCTGATAAATTGGTCCATGAACTTACTAATTCCCCTCTCTAGGCCTCATTTTTCTCTCCTGTACAATGGGGAGTTTGGAAGATCCTTATGGTTCCCAAGCTTGTTTCAGAAAAATAACTAGCCCTATTTTCAAATAAATTCTTATGCCATAGACCTCAATCTATAAAACTCAAAACGGAGATAGTTTATTAGTTTAATAACTAGCTGGTATACTGATTCTTAGTTTAAATTGGTAACATTTGCTTATCTTAAAGTCAACTGTGATGATCTATGGTTAACATTTAAACCTATAGCTTTCATCATATATAAAGTTATATCATATCAAATTCAATGTACAGTTTTTAAAAACAACTTTGTTGGTTGCACAGTCTGCATAAAATTTTGGTTCACAGCACTGGGCCATTGTAAGTGATACCTTTCAAAGAACAATCTGTCTGAAGTCTTCATGTCTTCCTCAGTGATAGGAAAGAGCAGGTGTAGCTGTATTCTGAAGCTGACCAATACATCATCAGGTGGTGACTCCAGTGAGCTCCAACTCAGTAGAGTATGCATGCCATTTGTAATTCCAATCTCAAAATAATTTCCAGAATATAAAATAAAGAATATAAAGAAAAAACCTAACCAAATGTTTCCTGGCCCCTAAAACACATGCTAGGGAAGCAAAATAAACAGAAAATTATTAACCACCTGAGCTGCCCTCAAAAACTGGTCTAGACAGCAAACATCTGAATGGAAATATGGAAATATTTTGACGTTGGTACTTTATCTTCACACTACATAGAAAGCGTTAAGATAGTATTTTTTAAAATTTTTAATGTTTTTATTTATTATTATTATTATTACTCTTATTATTATTTTGAGAGAGGGAGAGAGAATCTCAAGTAGGCTCCATGCTCAGCGTGGAGCCTGATGCAGGGCTCAATCCCGCAACCCTGGGGTTGTGACCTGAGCCCAAATCAAGGGTTGAACACTCAACCGACGGAGCCACCCAGGTGCCCTAAGACAGTGATTTTTTTTTAAGTTTATTTATTTATTTTGAGAGACAGAGACAGTGTGAGCTGGGGAAGGGCAGAAAGAGAGGGAGAGAGAGAAAATCCCAAGCAGGCTTCACGCTGCCAGCTGTGGAGCCCGATGTGGGCCTTGAACTCACAAACCATGAGATCATGACCTGAGCTGAAACCAAGAATCAGTGGCTTAACCTACTGAGCCATCCAGATGCCCTAACAGTGATTTTTTTTTAAATTTTTTTTTTAACGTTTATTTATTTTTGAGACAGAGAGAGACAGAACATGAACGGGGGAGGGGCAGAGAGAGAGGGAGACACAGAATCGGAAACAGGCTCCAGGCTCTGAGCCATCAGCCCAGAGCCTGACGCGGGGCTCAAACTCACGGGCCGTGAGATCGTGACCTGAGCTGAAGTCGGACGCTTAACTGACTGAGCCACCCAGGCACCCCGTGATTTTTTTTTTAATCATGCATTTGTTAGGCTCATGTAATATAGCCCTACAGATCCACTTCTGATAAGAGACCCCCAGAGTCTGCAACAAATCAGTGCAGAATTGATTGCATTCTGTCACTTTGCTCTGGAGCCCCACTCTTCTCTCTCATGCTATCAGGAAAAGAAAGTTAAAAAAAAATTTTTTTTGTAATGTTTTTATTTTTGAGACACAGAGACAGAGCACGAGTCAAGGAGGGGCAGAGAGAGATAGAGACACAGAATCTGAAGCAAGCTCCAGGCTCTGAGCTGTCAGCACAGAGCCCGACATAGGGCTCAAACACAGGAACTGTGAAATCATGACCTGAGCCAAAGTCAGATGCTCAACCCACTAAGCCAGCCAGGTGCCTCTAGAAAAAGAAAACTTTTAATTAAATAGCTTGGTTGGGAACTCATACATGAACACTCAGAACCGTATGTCCCCCAGAACACTTGGCTATTGCTACTTTCCTTGCTCCCTGCAATGCCTACCTGATAACACTTCTATTTGCAGTTATTTGGAACAAGGGGCATCACTTTGTTTTGAGACCATGAGTAGCACTGCCTGCTTTGTCGCAGAGAGACAAAGCACCTGGTAAGGGGTGGGGTGGGGGGCAGGAAGGAATTAGCAGGCAGCGCTGCCTCTGCATTGCAAACGTTGCCCATGTGGACAGCCCAGCAGTCCAGACTCTGGACATCCGGCTCAGTGTCCTGGCAGGAGTTTGGCTCTGGGAGGCAGGGGTGTGTGGTGATTATATTTATACATAGGTAGCTGGTGCAGCAACACTGGTGCCACATGATATATGCACTTAACGCCCATGGACCCTATTCTGTGGGTTCAGAGAGAGTCAGCAGGTCCTGCCTGAGCTTAGCTGCCATCCCATTGGGTAAGAGAGACAGCCTGTGAATTCTGCTGCTCCCTTGGTTTGGATCCAGCCTGTTTCTCCTAACATGAGTGTCTTGTTGCACCAACTGTTAAGATTCTTGTGTTCTGGACAAATGAATACTGGAGCTCCAGTCAATACTTCACCAGTTGCTTGCGTAAGGAAATACCATTTTTCCTGTTGTTGGAAGAGGAACTGTTCCTGGAAGTTTCCATATCCTGAGACACAACATAGCATCATCTTTCAGGGTGATTTCAGAGATTTTTCAGGGGTTACTGTCAACCATATTTGTACCTTACACACCTACATTAGAATTCACAAGCTGTGACTCTCCTGTGTTCAGAACAGATGCAAGTCAATGCCCGAGGGGCCCCAGGAGGGACGCCAGCATATTCAATGCCACGTGCTGCCTTCAGTCTCCTCGCTGGAGATTATGAGAATTTTTTAGTTGGTTTAATGGAGATGGTTTAGTTTTGCCTAGGATGCTGCATGAAAGACATGTACAAACTATTAACATATACATGTGAACCAGGTAAGAGAAAGAGATTGGGGCCTAGAGATGAAACTGGCCAAATAAAATAATTTTTCTAGAATTCTCTATCCCTAAATTTCTGCTTAGTGAAAAACAGCAAGCAATGTGGGATGTGAGAAGGGGATTTCAAACACTTGTATGTTTAATATTGCTTATAGTGATGTAAAATGTCAGTGTCTAGGGCAGTGTTGTCAATAAAACTGTCTGTGATGATGGGAATGTTCTATATCTGCCCTGTCCAGTACAATAGGCTCTAGCCACGTGTGGCCACTGAGCACCTGACATGTGGCTTGTGTCACAGAGCAGGTCCAGAGCTCTGAACTCCAATAGATTCTGCGGTAGGGTTTTATAACCACGGCCATCTGAAATTTCCTGCCTTCTCCCCAACACTGAGTTCTCAGACAACCTCTAGCTCACACTAGGACTCTGCCAACATTCCCATGTTTCTCTGTGTCTGGAACCTCCCTTTCCGTAGTTGGGCCAGTGCTCCCAGCACCTCTGCTATGCTGGGAGAGCCATCTCATAACTTTGTGAGGACCCAACCCCTGCTGTCAAGCAAATTCCAAAGAGGAATTCCACTTAGAGTCTCAAGATGTTCAGATACAATTAATTTAGTGCTTTAAAACGTGGGGATGAGATGATTGTGTTACTGCTTCCAAGGAATCTGGCCCCTGAAATATACCTGATCCTGTGAACAATGCTAACACTCCCCAGATGGAGCCCAGTGTCCTGAGGACCAAATCTGGCATCCTTAGCAAGACCCTTACTGTGTGACCCTGTCTTCTAGATTTGCATTATCTCTGATCACTTTCCTGTGTGCACTGGGCAAGCCAAACTATTGTTTTCCCAGACATGCTGCCCCTCTTCTGGGTCATCTGGCTGGGCTGGACTCCCTTCCCTGACTCAGTGCCTCCTCTTGGTTCAGAGCCTTGTTTGCCCTCCACCCAGCATCTGTTGTCAGTCTCCCCACTCTGGGAACAGGCAATTGGTGGCTCCATCCTATGCTTCCCAAAGGTCCAATTTTGGGTTCCTCTGTCTCCCAGCTAGCACACCAAGCAGACACCAAATGTTGGTTGTTAAATTCAAAATGGGAATTTCAAAGGCTGCCTTAGTTTCTTGAAAGGCTTTGAGTAGAAGTTTCCTTCCTCTGCCCCTACCCCCACCCTCACCCCCACCCCAGTGCCTAACAAAGGAAAAGAATGACTTCTTTGTTCTGGTGGGGCAAACTTTTTTTTTTTTTAAATCTTGCTCTGCCTGCCCCCTATAAAAGGCTTATCTTCGCTGCTGGTAGGAGACATTTTAATTCCTTCCTGTTTGCTGATCCTTGCTCCTCAAGGCCCCTCTGTACAGGTCTCTCCCCAGGCACCAGGTAATGTCACCAAGGAGTGTTGGAGCCCATCTGTCACCTGACATGCTATCTTTATAGCCACGACAGCATGGGTGCTGGCCACCCAGGTCTTGGGAGTCACCTCTAACAACACTTCTAGAGAGTAACCCCACCTCTCTCATAACCCACCTCCCAACCTCCCAGGGAAGGTATTTTCTTGATCATTTGACTTTGTAATGATTTGTGCTTCATTTCTCATTGGCCATCTCTTTTCCTGACCTTTTGTGTTTAGTGTAGATTTATGGTACTTATTATTTGAGAATTTAGAAACATGACTTCACATTTATGGAGACCCACACAGGTGTTAGAAATCATCAACCCCTTCTGGGAGACCCTGATTTAGCCTTTAGCCATCCGTTCTGTTTGTTGTTGTTGTTTTTTTGTTTGTTTGTTTGTTTTGCTCTAATTGATCACCCTGAAGATTTCAGAAAATAAGGCGCTAAGAAATGTCTTTGCCGGTCTTGAGAAAGGATTCCTGCATTTAAAAAATTTAGTGAAAAAGAATTCAAAATGAAGCTTTTTATTATAAAAATGATGTAGCTGAATAAAATGGTCTTTGGTACCCACAGGCTCCCAAAATGTTCTTTATTCATTTTATATTTCATGGTCCTGGGAAGCATAAATGCCACAAGAATGTGGCATTTGGGCAGGAAGAAAGGATATGATGAGTCTTAAAGAAAAAGGAATTTATGAAAAGAAGTGGACTTTTTATATTACTGACCATACCTGGGGGAGTGAAGATTTGGAAGAAGAAATTAGAAGATCAGAGTAATATCACCAGCCAGTCAATCTGAGATGACAAGCACAACCTGACATAGAAGAGGGACTGTGATGGGGCAGCTTGGAGATGGATCTGTGGGAGGCTGTTTCCTCTGTGTAGCTACCACTATGGGTATCAAATTCAGTTCTTGGTCAGCAGACCTGAGGGTCTGGAAAGTGAACTGGACCCAGAGCAGAGAAGAACCAGTACAAATTGAACTCCACCAGGCACTTTTGCCTCTGTCCATCATTGTATCCCACTCTTGGCAATCCCCTGAGGGATGTGCTTTGCTTCTGCAGCCCCAGTCTTAGTACTAATCCCTCTTTTGGTCAATGTTAACTCATAGCAATACAGGGAAGGGGATTCTGGGGAAAATAATTCCCAAGTTAAGCAGGTTGACACAGTGTAAACCACCACAGCTGTGTTGAACCAGGAGAACTGCTTACCCCAAACAGCAGAGCTGGAAAGGAAAACAGGGCCATTGCTGACTGGAAAGGTGAGAGCACTATTTGGGAGTGCAGGGAACACAGACAGAAATAGGATGGATATTGGGTCTGAGAAAGCAGTGCAAAGCAAGGCCATGAGTGTGTGTCTTTATCTTTCAGAATGAGCATGTAGCACTGTGATGAAGGTGACAGCTTGAAGGCAAGTGCCTTGAGCTGACCATAGGTGGTTTCTATTGTGAGACAAATCCATAATTTCCTGGGTGTGTGGCTATGGAGAGATCCCCTTAGGAATAGCAGATTCTGACGATCCCATTCCTCTACTCCCCAGCTTTGGGCCCTTGATGTCTACATCTGAACTACAGACACCTAACTCCTAACTAAAATGCATAGCTTATTATTTTGATTATGCCTATTATTTTTGAGGTGGTTAAAGAGGAAAGCTAAGTGACTTTCCCAAGACATTGGCCATTAGCAAAGCTGGAACTCAAACTTATGTGTCATGATTCAAAGTCTAATGCTCTGTTCATTTCACCAGGTACAAGGAGACAGCAATTACTGTGTTCGTCTGTTCCCAAAGCAACAATATATATTTAATATGTATTCAATAATCTATAAACACCTTGTATAGGGAGCATGATTTTGGAGTTGGTTTTCCAGTGCTGAAAATGATTATTATGATCTCACCCATATTTTTCTCATAATGCCCATTACAGATTGGCCAATAATGGCATCCATGCAAGTAACAGAAAGCCTTTGGGGGCTGAATTAATTGTCTCCAGTAAGTGGTCAAGCCCAAGAATATATATAGCACAGCCTCCTGGGTCCGTTGACCCTAAGTGGAGCGCACTGAGTCCCTGGGTCAGTTTAAGATAGGTAGTGATGGAAAGAAGCAACAGGAACTCCAAAGAGGGAATGAAGGAGGAGGCTTGTTTAAGGTAAAGGAGGAAAGTGGCAGCCATTTCAAAGTACAATGTAAGAGGAGCTATAGTTTGGGGCCCTCACCATCATCTCTATGCACCTCTTCACTCTATTTATGTTCCTCCTTTTCTGAAATATTCCCTGTACCTTCTTGTTCTATGGATCCTTCTGGTCTCAGAGGAAACACCTTCACATCAAAGTCTTAGAGACAGGCAGAGTTTTTGTGGGTAAAATATACAACTATAAATATACAACAAAAATATTAAATTGTGGTGATTCAAGTTTTCTGGAATTTCTTTCAGTTTCCTTCAGTGGCAAGGATGACCCTTTCAGGCACAAGGACCACCATGTGGAGGGGAAGGTAGAGGCTCCCCATGCTGGGTTGGCTGGAGCTTCTCGAAGGTTACTGCTGACCTGCAGGAGGCTGCAGAACTTGGTCACTGTCAAAAACGCATCTTTACTTTCTCTGGTGTTCCCCTGGGGAAATTTAGACAGGCAAAAAAACAGGATGGGGTATCAAGGGAGGGTATTAGGTCTGAGGGCTGTTCCAGACTGAAGCTGTTGTTTGCAGAAGAAATGTATTCTTAGAAGCAAGCAGCCCATTGGACAGCTGTTTGGAAGTCCTTGATGAAAGAAAGAAGAAAGAAAGAAAGAGAAAGAAAGAAAGAAAGAAAGAAAGAAAGAAAGAAAAAAAGAAAGAAAGAAAGAGGAAGGAAGGAAGGAAGGAAGGAAGGAAGGAAGGAAGGAAAAAGCTGTTACTGTGAAAACAGCATTGGTAAAACATCTGCTGAGCACACAGAGGGCTCCTGGTCCCTGGAAGAGGTGGGGGATGAGGAGGTCTGTAAACAAGATCTGAAGCACATGTCCCCCAGGCAGCCTGTGCTGTCTCTTGTCCCTACTCAACACCAACCCACGTTCTAGATGGAGACAAGGAGGTCACGTGGGAGAGGCAGCTGCTGCCATCAAGAGGGTCAGGTGCCCATCAAATTACCCAAGCACAGCATCTGTGGTCTTGCTCTAAAGATGAGCAAGGTTATGAGGCATCATCGTTGGGAGCTTCCTGTAGCTGAGGGAACAAATAGGGCAAGAGGATTGGCACGGGAGGGGAACATGTGGGGGGTCTCTTTGCAGGCAGGTGTTTCTTGTAGATCCTCTCAGCAGTTCATTTCCAGGGCCATCTGCCTGTGAAATCATTGTTCATGCCAACAAGAGGTCTGAGATTTTAACTCCACGGTGTGACCAACAGCCAACTATTTACCTTTGATATAGAAGAGCTTCCGGTGTCATGCCCAGCATACTCTCTCAGCTGATGAAAGAGCATCCTCTCTTCTCCAGCACAGATGAGAAAAAACAACTACAACAGTTTCTGATGTTTGCAGAGAGATTTTCATTTTCTAAAACATGTTCATGTCCATTGCCCCATTTCACTGAATCTCCATAGCACCCCTATTCAGCAGCCACCATTCACACCGCGGATCAGACCAGAAGCTGAGGTTGGCACATGTGTGGCATGGCCAAGAGGGCTGGAGTTAGAGCTGCACTCAGCTCACAGGGTGGCTATGTGACACTGGGTAGTTCTCACCT
Organism: Panthera tigris; assembly: GCF_018350195.1. Classification (NCBI taxonomy): domain Eukaryota; kingdom Metazoa; phylum Chordata; class Mammalia; order Carnivora; family Felidae; genus Panthera; species Panthera tigris. The sequence continues at coordinate 47,009,399 of NC_056662.1, read as the reverse complement.
CTATGAGTCTCGGTTTCTTTGTCAAATGGAGCTGATAACTGCACTTACTTTATAGAGTTTTTTGTACATTTTAACAATTAAGTGGAAAGTTAGTAGAGTGGTGGTTGGCACAAAATAAGACCTCAATAAATATTGGCAGTTTTACTCTCAGTGTCTCCTCCACTCTTCCCTATCAAGCTTTCCAAGGACACTGTCCCCACTGTGCTGCCTCCACCGGTCTTCTTACTTATGTAAACCTGTGGCTAAGGCACTCTTAGCTCTGACCTTCCTCTGTAATCACTGGCCATAGTAAGCAGCCTTCGGAAGTCACTGCCATGGCATCTCTGGCAACCAACCAAACCAGCATCACCTCCATGATATTAGACCTGGATCCTTTGTCCCTCCCCCTCTCTTTCCCCCTGGGCCCTGCCCTGTCCATAGTGGATGCCATCTTGGAGTATGTGTTCACAACACCACCTTATAGAAGTGGAGAATGGAGATGTCGAATGACTTACCAATGAGACTAAATAGTGAGAAAATTTAAAGCCACTTAGTGAAATCTGGTCTTTAGAATGAGCCCGAATTTTGGAAGTTTATTCAGAACAACTACATATTTGTCTGCTTGGGCTCTATAAAAAAAAATCAGACATAGGTTTCTCACAGTTCTTTAAGCTAGAGAGTCCAGGGTCAAGGTGCTGGCAGATCCTATGTCTGATGAAGGCATTCTTCCTGGCTTGACTCCTCACATGGCAGATAGAGCAAGAAAGCTCTCTGGTTTCTTAAGGACACTAAGCACATCATGTGTGCTCCATCCTCAGGACCTCATCCAAATCTAATGATCTCCCCACCTGCAAATACCATCTCCTTGGGAATTAGGGCAAATTTGGGGGAAACACAGGTATTCAGTCCATAACAAACAAGAATTATTTTATTTCAATAATATTCCAAAAGCTTACTCCACTAAGCATTCTCATCACTGGAGCCAGAGCAATGCATACCCTGTACATGCCCACAGGTTTGAAGAACCTCCCTATTTGCACGAGGGCTGAAAATGATTGAGCTTCAAGAGTAACCCAGTACAACATTCTAAACAGATGCAAAACTTAGTTCTGGTACAAACCAAACAGTGCTACTTAATTATATTCTTACAGGGGCACCTGGGTGGCTCAGTTGGTTAAGCGTCTGACTTCAGCTCAGGTCATGATCTCACAGCTTGTGAGTTCGAGCCCCGTGTTGGGCTCTGTGCTGACAGCTCAGAGCCTGGAGCCTCTTCAGATTCTGTGTCTTTCTTTCTCTCTCTGCCCCTCCCCTGCTCACACTCTCTTTCTGTCTCTCAAAAATAAATAAACATTAAAAAATTTTTTGTAAATAAAAAAATTATATTCTTACAAAATATTCATGAGATTCTCCTCTTGTTCATGTAAAGGTCCCCAAAGAGACTTGTGTATAAGAAATTAATTTTTACCATCATGGCTTAGGGGTTGGGATCACCAACCAGCAAGGGCAACTTCAGGAATGAGAAAGGGGTAAATGCATTTGTAGTGGTTTTTCCTCAGGATTACATAATAAAGAATTTCAAAAACATAAAAAAGTTGGATGCATTATTCAATGAACAACCACCCAGATTCTATAATCATTAACATTTCCCTTTACTTCCTTTCTCACACAATAATCTACCCATCCCTCAATGCTGAGCAGTAAATTAAAGGTTAGTGCCTTTTACTATATATAAGTTTTTACCTTGGAAAAACTGCAAATAATTCTTGAACACTACCCTGCTAATAATAAAATGCATGCGTTACATTCAGGGGTGAAATGCATGCATGTGTAAAACTCACTCTGAAATGTACTGAATTTTTATAAATGTAGACACTTGTGTAAGCCAACTCCTATCAAGATAGAACATTTCTATTACCCCAGAAAGTTCCATCCTGCCTCTTCCCAGTTTGTTTGTTGTACCTCCCTTCCTAAGGCTACTGCTTTTCTTTAAGTTTTCACTGTAGTTTAATCTTAATTGTTTTAGAACTTTATATAAATTGAATACGCAGCACATAGTCTTTTGAACCTGATTTCTTTCACACAGCATGATGTTTTTGAGATTCATCCACATTACTAGTGGTATCAAAAGTTCATCCTTTTTCATTGCTGAGTATTGTTACATCATTTGGATGTCCCACAGTTTATCCCTTCACCTGCTAATGGACACTTGGCCTGTTTTCACTTTAGTATTATAAATGGGTTAACCTTTTAAGGTTTATCATAAGACCCCTAAATAGTTGACCATCATCCCTTAAGCCCATCACAGGTAAACTTTCAAATCTGGATGTGACATGAAATTATCCAGAACATATATATTGTGTTTGAAACATTACTCTAGGGACAGAATGGGATAGAGAATGAAAAATTATCCTTTACTTGATTATTGAGGGAGAAAATTAGTGTCCTAATAAATAATTCCTCCTGTGGGGAGGGCAATTATAATAACAAAGGGCACAAAAGCATAGTTTACTTTGTGCTTTTTTTAAAACTGGGGAAAGTGAAGTCTTACTTTTTGGCTGTTTTTTTTTTTTTGCAATAAAAATTAAAAATCAGACAATTTTCCAATAGGTGATCCAAAATAGTAAGTGGAGATCAGAATACTTCAGGGTCCCTCTTCTGTGTGGGTCATCCCAAAGTCAACAGACAAGGCAAACTCTATTGTGGTGGACATCGGGATGTGTCCTGGGGTCTCGCTTTCAGAGCTGAAGGCCTTACTCTCCAGGTCCTGAAGAATACTGTGTGGCCTAAAGCCATGCCCTTTTCCAAGGGCAAGTCCTACCCAGAGCCTGATTAACACTGAGGTCAAGGCTCAGCCTCCTTGCCCCAAGGGGAACCACCTTGAAGGCCAGCCCAGCTCTAGAACTCCCCATGGGGACAGCTAAGAATTTTTTTGGGACTCCCTCTGCCAGATCTGCTTCCTTCTCTTTCCTCTCCCAGCTGGAGATCTCACTCCCTGTTTAAACATCCTGCTAGTTTCCATTTCAGTGTCCAAGAATCCAACTTGCAACATCTGTAGATTTTATTCTTAAAAATCCTATCAGAAGGAGCCACGCTGGAGACTAATATTGCTCCTTTAAGTGGGTGGAAGCGGTCAGCATTCCCTTCCCTTCAGCCTGAATAGGTAACGAGGCATTTTATATATATATATATATATATATATATATATATATGTATATTTATATTTATATATAATTTTTATTATATATTATATAATTATATATAATATATAATTTATATATATTATATTTTATATATTATATATTTATATATTATATTTTATATATCTTTATATATAATGCATTTTAATATATTATATATTTATATATTATATATTTTTATATATTATATATAATATATAATTATATATATTATATATAATTATATATAATATATATAATTGTCAAATTGGTTTCCATACAACATCCCTTATCACAACAGGTGCCCTCCTCAATTCCCATCACCCACTTTCCCCTCTCCCTCACCCCCATCAACCCTCAGTTTGTTCTCAGTACTGAAAAGTCTCTTATGGTTTTCCTCCTTCCCTCTCAGTAACTTTTTTCCCCCCTTCCCCTCCCCCATGGTCTTCTGTTAAGTTTCTCAGGATCCACATATGAGTGAAAACATATGGTATTTATCTTTCTCTGCCTGACTTATTTCACTTAGCACAATACTCTCCAGTTCCATCCACATCGCTACAATTGGCCAGATTTCATTCTTTCTCATTGCCAAGTAGTATTCCATTGTATATATAAACCACATCTTCTTTATCCATTTGTCAGTTGATGGACATTTAGGCTCTTTCCATAATTTGGCTATTGTTGAAAGTGCTGCTATAAACACTGGGGTACAAGTGCCCCTATGCATCGGCACTCGGGTATCCCTTGGGTAAATTCCTAGCAATGCTATTGCTGGGTCATGGGGTAGATCCATTTTTAATTTTTCGAGGAACCTCCACACTGTTTTCCAGAGTGGCTGCACCAGTTTTCATTCCCACCAACAATGAGTGCAAGAGGGTTCTCATTTCCCACATCCTCTCCAACATCTATAGTCTCCTGATTTGTTCATTTTAGCCACTCTGACTGGCGTGATGTGATATCTCAGTGTGGTTTTGATTTGTATTTCCCTGATGAGGAGTGATGTTGAGCATCTTTCCAACTGCCTGTTGGCCATCTGGATGTCTTCTTTAGAGAAGTGTCTATTCATGTCTTCTGCCCATTTCTTCACTGAATTATTTGATTTTTGGGTGTGGAGTTTGGTGAGCTCTTTATAGATTTTGGATACTAGCTCTTTGTCCGATATGTCATTTGCAAATATCTTTTCCCATTCCGTTGGTTGCCTTTTAGTTTTGTTGATTGTTTCCTTTGCAGTGCAGAAGCTTTTTATCTTCATGAGGTTCCAGTAGTTCATTTTTGCTTTTAATTCCCTTGCCTTTGGGGATGTGTCAAGTAAGAAATTGCTGCGACTGAGGTCAGAGAGGTCTTTTCCTGCTTTCTCCTCTAGGGTTTTGATGGTTTCCTGTCTCACATTCAGGTCCTTTATCCATTTTGAGTTTGGTTTTGTGAATGGTGTAGGAAAGTGGTCTAGTTTCATTGTCCTGCATGTTGCTGTTTGAAAATGTGAACAGAGCCATAACTGGTAAGTAAATTGAATCAGTTATCAAAAATCTCCCAACAAATAAGATTCCAGGACCATATAGCTTCCCTGGGGAATTCTACCAGACACTTAAAGCAGAGATAATACCTATCCTTCTCAAGCCATTCCAAAAAATAGAAAGGGAAGAAAAACTTCCAGACTCATTCTATGAAGCCAGCATTACTTTGATTCCCAAACCAGACAGAGACTCAACAAAAAAAGAGAACTACAGGCCAATATCCCTGATGAATATGGATGCAAAATCCTCAACAAGATACTAGCAAATTGAATGCAACAGCATATAAAAAGAATTATTCACCATGATCAAGTGGGATTCATTCCTGGACTGTAGGGCTGGTTCAATATTCACAAATCAATCAATGTGATACATCACATTAATAAAAGAAAAGATAAGAACCATGTGATCCTGTCAATAGATGCAGAAAAAGCATTTGACAAAATTCAGCATCCTTTCTTAATAAAAACCCTTGAGAAAGTCGGGATAGAAGGAACATACTTAAACATTATAAAAGCCATTTATAAAAAGCCCACAGCTAATATCCTCAATGGGGAAAAACTGAGAGCTTTCCCCCTGAGATCAGGAACACGACAGGGATGTCCACTCTCACCGCTGTTGTTTAAAATAGTGTTGGAAGTTCTAGCATCAGCAGACAACAAAATGAAATCAAAGGCATCAAAATTGGCAAAGATGAAGTCAAGCTTTCACTTTTTGCAGCTGACATGATAGTCTACACGGAAAACCTGACAGACTCCAAGAAAAGTCTGCTAGAACTGATACATGAATTCAGTAAAGTTGCAGGATACAAAATTAATGTACAGAAATCAGTTGCATTTTTATACAACGATAATGAAGCAACAGAAAGAGAAATAAAGAAACTGATCCCATTCACAATTGCACCAAAAATCATAAAATACCTTGGAATAAACCTAACCAAAGATGTAAAAGATCTGTGTGCTGAAAATTATAGAAAACTTACAAAGGAAATTGAAGAAGACACAAAGAAATGGAAAAACATCCCGTGCTCATGGATTGGAAGAATAAATATTGTTAAAATGTCAATACTACCCAAAGCAATCTACACATTCAATGCAATCCCAATCAAAATTGCACTATCATTCTCCTCGAAGCTAGAGCAAGCAATCCTAAAATGTTTATGTAACCACAAAAGACCCTGAAAAGCCAAAGTAATATTGAAGAGGAAAACCGAAGTGGGAGGCATCACAATCCCAGACTTTAGCCTCTACTACAAAGCTGTAATCATCAAGACAGTATGGTATTGGCACAAAAACAGACACATAGACCAATGGAATAGAATAGAGACTCCAGAATTGGACCCACAAAAGTATGGCCAACTAATCTTGACAAAGCAGGAAAGAATATCCAATGGAAAAAAAGACAGTCTTTTTAACAAATGGTAATGAGGCATTCATTTGAACTGGAACAGTAGGAGAAGCATTGGGTTTGAATTTAGAGACCATTGTGTAGACAAAGACATCCATGGTTAAGATGCCTGTGTCCTGAGAGGCACGCAGGACTGGGAACGTGAGCAGAAAAACACAGGTCCTTTCCCACCTGATGCACCTCAGCAGGGGCCAAAATTAGTGGTACGCAGTCAGTGGGGAAGAATAATGGGGTCCATGCCCAGCAACTCTGACATCACTCCTTCCTCATGGTGCTAAGCTATTGCTGAATTCCCTTGAATTCCATGCCACTCCAGGTGAAGAACAGCTTTTCTCTACTATTCTCCTGAGGTCAAGATTGGTCCAGAGAGGGAAGAAAATATTATCTTGTAAGAAACAGTCCTAGAGGAAACTGTCATTTCAATAAGCTTTAGCTGTTGTTACAGTCAGATGTGGGGCACCCGGAATGCTTGTGTTTCTGAGCTTCTTGTGTATGCATTTCATATTTGCATGTTTTGTGAACATTTGAGATGTGTCAATACAATCAAGATAATCTCCCCTCCTTTTGGAAAGGCTTTATTAATTTGGTACCATATCTTGAAATGAATTCCATTTAAAACTGAGGGATAAGGGGAAAAATACCTGAGGAATAAGGTAAAATATATATACATATAAAACTGAGAATGGGTGCAGGCAGAAGGGCAGGAGCTGTGAGCAGAACTTCTTTCACCAGAAAGTTCTTACTCCTTAGCATGCCTTAGGATCTCTGGAGGTCTTATTAAAATACAGATTCCTGGAGAAACTCCTGGTTTCTGAAGGAGCCGGTCTGAGGCCTAGGTAATACTGATGTGGCTGGTCCAGGGACCACACTTTGAGAATTAATGATTTAAGGCATGAGTTGCATCAAGGAACATGGCTTCATTAATGGAACATATAAAATGACTTTCTACAATGTGAGAGACATTAGGACCCTAAGCATGCTATAAACATGAATGAATAAATTCATTTATTCCACTTCCTTGTTCTTTATTTCAATATGATCACAGTCAACCCACCTAGCTCTCCAGATGGTTGGGAAGATGAATTCCCATGAGGAACCCCACAGCCCACATGGGGCATTTGCAAAGCCTTTGTAGTGGAACCTCCCAGAGCTCATGATGGCTTTCTTATGCTTTTACAATAAACCCAATGGACACCTGCAGTCTCTGGCTCTGGTGGAGCCTGTTTCTCCAGGCTAGAGTATGCTTGTATTGCGAATCGAAGGCACCAGAGAGAACAGTGGCTGTCCAAGAAGTAGCATCTTGTTATCTTATATTTAGAGATTTCCATGACAATGGCTCTTGTTATGAACTGTGTAAATGAGTGTTAGCCTTCTTGGTCTTCCCTCCATTCTGCTTCAGTGAAGTCTGTTGTGTCTGATGGTGTTGATGCCCTGCCCATATCCCTTTGGCCCATAGGACGTCATCTGAAGACAGTTTCTCTACATATGGAACGCTTCTTCTGCAAGAGGGTGTACTCTGAACAGAGGTATGTGTTCCCTGGTGGGTGGGGTGGTCAGAGTGCTGCAGAGTTTACAATCCTAGAAGAAACCCTCAATCTAAGAAGGACAGGCATTGGTGGAAAAATAGCCCAGGTTTCCTTCCCTTAGTGGGACAGTCCTGAAGTGGGTTCTGCATAGTTTCTCACTGGGTGCCCTGCTGGTCGGGCTCCAGTCATCCACCCTGCTAACCTGACAAATAATAACACGTCCTTTGCTGGCTCTCATCCTTCTTTGTCACTTCTCTCCCTCATCCTGTTTCCTGGGATCATGTTCCAAATAAACATTCTGTACTCAAATTCTTGACTTAGGGGCTGCATGCAGGGGGTATCCCAAGCTAAGACTTCTGTCTCCACCCCAAGAAATGAGACTAGGCACAGCACAGATTGGTATCTCTCTCTTGATTCAATCCAGTCACTTTAGCAATTACAGGAGAATGTCAATATCAATTAATATCAATACATTAATTTGACCTCCATTATTTGCCCCAAATAGTCATTTGAGTTGCTGGAGTAATTCAGATAATTTTTTCCCCCAAAATCACAGAATAGTTTTTTCCTCTGTCCCTTGGGTGCAGTGAGATATATTTGTCTCAATGTATGCTTAGTCAACAGCTTTGCTCCCTTTCAAAACCAAAGCTTGTATTCTCGACCAACTGCATGGGGCAGAGAAACAAAGATGGATTTTTTTTTTTTTTTGTAGTAGAGTCAACTTTAACTTTCTACACAAGTCTGTGCTCAATGAGCCTGGGGTGAAATGGATTATGCAGAGTATAGACTTTGGTCATGCTTTGTGTATGAAAAGCATTTTAAAAAGTAGAGGCTGATTTACCACAGCCCATACTCATTATGTTAAAACTGATAACGTTATTTGAACTGGATACTCCACATTCTAACATCCAGGCATTCTGAAATCATCAGCTTTTCCTCCCCCTGGAGAGTTTTCAGATCTGGGGCAAAGCTCAACGAGGATGTACAAACTCTCACGTTTCTTCATGGGGTAGTTAAATGTGGAACACATTTCCTTTGGTCACTGTATTTATTTGTGGTATGTGTGTTATCTGCTGAGCTGCTTTTCAGGGCTAGAACTCATACTGTCTCCATCTTTACTCCCTCCAGAGCTGAGTGGTCTCTAGTACATAGTAGATGACCAATAAACTTGAGGGAGAATGAGCAATTTCCTTAAGAATAAAACCAAGCCGCAAGGCATAGGATGCAGCATGCAATCATAAGCAGCACGTTGATCCTAAAACACGGGCCACTCACTCTGATTTTCCTGGGGTTCTAATCATCTGTAGGTTGTTATGGTTCCAAGATGAAGAAGCAAGTCAGTCAGCTTTTACTTCCTCATCTGTAAAAAAAAAAGGCAATAAAATGTGTCATCATCCAGTATGCCCTTGTTGTTGTAAAGACAATTGGATAAAATCTTTAAAGGTATTTTGACTCTGGCCAACAGGAGATATATGAACATGTGGAGAACTGTGTTTTGAATGTAGTATCTTTACTGGCAATGTCTTCATACACGAGCCACAGTCATCAGTAAAATTTTCATGTGCTCAATGCCTAGAAAAAGCTCTGCTCTTTAAAGGCTCAAAATTTTAACGTTTATTTATTTTTGAGAGAGAGAGAGACAGAGCATGAATGGGGGAGGGTCAGAGAGAGAGGGAGGCCACAGAATCTGAAACAGGCTCCAGGCTCTGAACCATCAGCACAGAGCCCGACGCGGGGCTCGAACCCACAGACCCCAAGATCATGACCTGAGCCAAAGTCAGACGCTCAACTCACCAAGCCACCCAAGAGCCCCTAAAGGCTCAAAATTTTAAAAGGTCTGTCCTTTATAAGCCAGGCTTCAAAGATGTACTTTTTATTTGCTTGTTTTCAACTACTCTTTAAGGACAATGGGATACTCACAGTTTATGTGGTGACAACTACTTTGTGTGTTCAAGAGGGCTGGGTGTACCCTGGCAGCACAAATCGAAAAAACATTTTCAGCAAGTTAGAGGCAAAAACAGAAATTCAAGGGGTTTGGCTATTTTGTGCATGGGAGTGGGGCAGCTTCACAGAGTCAGATAAAAGAACAGGTAGCAAGAGCGTTTTAATTTGGTTTGTATTTACCCTGAATGCATTCTGTTGACTCAGGAGCTACCTACTGTTAAGACTGGTAGGTGGGTTTTTCCATTAAAAAAAAAAAAATCTGTCAGGGAAACCTGCATTTTAGTTGCTGAGATGTAAATATCAGAATACTTATCCTGTGCGTAAATCTCTAAGTTTTGAGAAGAGACTAGCCCATTGCTGTGAGAGCAAAATGGTTCATCCTTAGTACACATTTAAGAGAACAAAAAACATATTCAGTGTAGTTTTGTTTTTGTTGTTTGTTTTTTGTTTTTTACTTTATTTTTCATTTTTCTGGTTGGAGGAAAGATAACACCTGGGGAAGGGAGGCTTACCGGCCTCAGTAATCACACACCACCCCCTCGGTTCCCCAGACACTCAGGCAGATGAACAGAAACACAGAGGACTGAAGCTGAGGGGAGGCTCAATACCAAGCCCTGACGGGGAGGGGGTCGCAGCCAGGGGGCCAGGCGGAGGGCAGCCTCCCGTTCTAGGTCCGGCTCTGTGGGCACTTGGAGGGGAGCTCGGAGCCAATGGGCTCATTAGTACCTGGCTAGGGCTGCAGCCGCCCCATGGCAAATACGGGCTATCAAAGCCCTGTCAGCACTCCTGAATGGGACAAAGAAAAGGCGCATTAATGATTAACTCTGCTAAAAGCTCTGGCTTTTGTATTCCCATGGTGCCTGGCCTATCTGGCTGCCATGTGACCGGCCCGGGCCATTTTCTCGCAGATTGGGGAAAGCTAGTGAGCAAACACAGGTGGTTCGGAGCCGGCCCCGCTGTCAGGGACAACCGCGGACAGCACCAGCTATGCCTGGCCAAATTAGCTGTTCTGTTTGCCTCCAGTTTTGCTTCCTGGTGCTCTCACTTTCTAAGTCGAATGTCATTTTGCGCCCATTTTCAACTATTCACAAGAGGTGCGGAAAGGGAGAGGCCCCCCCCGGAAAATGGGAAAGGGAGACACACCGTGTCATGTGCTTTGAACACCCCTCTACCCCCACCCGCAATAACATTTGGTGACCAAATGCAAAGCCTGGGTAAACTAATTAAAAACTCTCTGGTCTTTAACCCCTGGTCAGAGCAAATATATTCTTCTCAGAGGGAGTTATTTTAGTGATCCATGACAATGACGTCATAAGCCCAGGCAGCGGCCCCCTGGGCTGGGCGCCCTAAGGTGGGGTATGGAATGGGCTGGCCCTTTGAAATCCGCCGTGGCCCTAGTGGCCACCTACAGTAGCGCAAGGGTAGGGTGACCTTGCCTAGTCCTGGTGGAGAGTCAAGGTCCCTCTAGTGGCATTATTTGTTTAAATGCATTTCTTCCTTGGCCTACATCGGACAGACTTTCTTTTTCCTGTTCAAATATTTATATGTGCGCATTATTGCTCGCTGCTGCTTCAACTGCTTCCAATCACACCAGCAGCCATAAAGCACAGATTATCAGGGTCAGGTGATAAAGGCCCCTTGAGTCAACACCAGAAATGAACAGAAAATGAAATAAAGTTATAAAAAGAGGACAGCACAAATGTCTACAAAGAGTATATCAGCTTGCAGATATGCAAGCAATTAGCTACAACTGGAAAGACATTTTATCCAAACTATCAGTACCACTGACACAGATTACCAGTGTTTGATATTTAAATACAGCGTTCTGCGGAACTCCCAGTTAAAGAAGCAAAACAAAACAACCCTGCGAGGTCTTTCTACTCAAATGCATTTCAGGGTTGGTGAATATCAGGTCAAACACAGCTGCGGTGTGTGGGGTCCAGCTGACACTGACCCCAGAAGAAATGTGAGCAGCCTCTAGCCCTCAACCGCCAATCAAGGCTACTGTAATCTATCAGTGCTGCTTATTGTCCAGGGTGGTGGGAGTGTCTATTCTGTATAGACCCCTTCGTTCCTAAACTTTGATTTTTTTTTTTTTTTCCTGCTGAAGACTTGGTCGCCAGTCAGTACAGGCACCCAATGTCAGCAATCAACTTTAACGGATCATTACTTTTTTTTTCAGCTCATACATAATTGGCTTTCCCTTGCAAAAGCTTGCAGACAGGTGACGTCACTGTTGCCTGAATTACTTAGAACACAAAATTGTAGTTCAATAAGCATCCTCCAGTAGCCAAACCAGAAATAAGTGATTATGAGGAACACAATTATGAAACTGGCATGAAGGAACGTTCTGATGGGGCTGAACTGAAAAATCAGCTATTGGTGTATCTCCAACGATTTGTCTTCCCTTTTGTGTTCTTTTACAATCTAAACAGATATCATTGTATTCCTTAAATTCTTCAAAGTTACAGGTACAGAGAAAGTGTCCTATAGCACTCACTGATAACATGCAGTTATGGCTTAAATAATGATTCCTGATTGGTTTTAGTCTGAAAACTAGTCTTTTCACACATCTCTAGAAGTTTTCAAGTTATTTATTTTTTGAAAAATTCAATACAAAAATAGGGGACAAAATAACACAAAGAAACAAAATACATGGTAATAATAATAATGATGATGTTGCTGATGGCGTTTAGTTTTTATATGATTCTTACTCTGTGCCAGACATTGTTCTAAGCACTTTTCATATATTTATTCCTATGATCCTCACAACGAACTGTAGGGTATGTGCAGTTGTTATCCCCAGTTTGCAGAGAGGATAAGCAACTTTCCCAGGGACACATAGCCAGTTGTAGTGGTTGGGATTGAAATCCAGGCAGTCTAGTTCCCAAAATAGATAAGTTAGTCTTCTTCCCACCTCTGCCCCTCCATTACCAAGTGTTCATCAGGATATTTTTCTAGTTAATATTATATCCATATAAAAATATGTACATGCATATTGCATATGCATTTGTTATTTTAAAACACAAAGTCTGAGCATTAGGGTTCAAACCAACTGGGGAGTTTCTGAGAAACTGTAGGACATGCCTCAGAATCATCCTACCAAGGGTATTGATTCCCTAATTCCCTGCCCTGTTTGATTAGTTGTTGGCACCTCAGAGTTTCCAGCCTACCTCAAATGCAACCCCACACTCTCCTGTGGCTAGAGAATTCCTTCAGGCAGAGAGAGGGTGGAAGCATGTTTGGATCTAGGCATGTCTGGATCCTTTGCATGTGACCCCTGGGGTGGGCTACCAAGATACAGGAGGAGCACTGACAGGGTGTGCTACAAATTTCTAAATCTCTCTGATCATCAGCAGAAGAAGAGTTTATCTTTCTGAAGTGATTGCTCTGAAGAATTCTGCACTCACTTCAATGGATGTGTTCTGGTTAGATTTTCAAAAAATCAAAGACTTATTTTCATTCCCTGTGGTCCAAGCAACTTTAAGCATACAGAATATGTGGCTGAAGAGTAAACAACATATCAAGGGCCAGATGCCTATGCTCCAGGGATTGGTTCCTGATATGTGCCATATGGGACAGTCGTGGACAGTGAGTGTCTCAAGGTCAACATTCAGGTTATTTCATGCCTGTTCACATACTAGGATCTGCTTGTAGTAGGCCCTTTATAGGTTTGGTTCAGTGAATAAGTGAGTGAATTTATGAATGGATGAACATTTGAATGGACAAATAAACCATGGGTGCCTAGTAGGTACTGGGAAGAAAAGGGCAAAAGAAACATGGGGGTATGGAAGAGAATGGAAATCCAAGACTGAATAGGATAACTCTTCACCTATAGACTTTATGAGAGATTCCATCCTTGAGAGGAGGCCATGTTTAGAAGGCAAACCTCAATAGCATATAACAGAAGCTGGACTTTCCTATTTTACCACTCTAATTATATTCAAATGTTTAATTAATTAGAAAAAAGCAGAGAGAATATTTATTTCTGGCTCCAACAGTGAAAATGGATTACTGACTTATATATTTAGAGAAAGCCAGGTTGTAAGTCATATATGAAATCTCAGGTCATATGCTAAAAACTATCCACACACACACACACACAAAAACCCCTTTTCTTTTTTCCTTCAAATTTTCAATGATTTGGCAAAAATGAAAGGCTGTCAATGTTTGTCTACGTTAAAAAAAAAGATACCAAATCAAAACCTGGAAGAATAGGAAACTAAGTTTAAAGAAATCAGAAAAAAGAAAATAATTAGGATTATAGTGAAGATAAATAAAATAATGAATACAGAAAAAAAAACAGAGAAAAGAAACAAAGTCCCAAGTGAGTTCTATGAAAAGACCAACAAAACTAACAAGGCTTCAGTTAGGCTGACCAAGGGGGAAGGAAAAAAAAAAGATTGAACAGCACCATCAATCAACTGGATCTCTTTGATATTTATAGAACACTCTACCCAACAAAAGTGGAATTAATACACATTATTTCCAACTGCCCATGAAACATGTACCAATTTTTACTATATCCTGGACCATTAAAAAATCTCCATAATCTTATAAGAATTTATATTATACAGACTATATTCTTGAGCCACAGTGAAGTAAACCTAGGAATAAGTAACATAACAAGAAAATGTCTAAATGTTTGGAAACTAAACACACAGTCCTAAATAGTGTATGAGTCAAAGAGGAAGTCTCAAGTCCTCAAACAGACAAAAACCTGAAATGAATAAAAATGAAAATACAATACATTTGTGTACACAGCTAAAGCAGTGCTAAGAGGGAAATTTATAGCATTAAATGTACACATTATAAAAGAGTTAAAGTCTCAAATTAATAATATAAGTGCCCATCTCAAGAACCTAGAGAAAGGAGAGAAAATAAGTTCAAAGCCAGCAAAAAAAGAAACTAATAAAGAAATTAACAAAATTTAAAACAGAAAGCAATACAGAAAATCAATGAAACAAAGGGTGGATTCTTTGAAATGAAAATAAAACTGATAAACCTCTTAACAAGATTACAAAGAAAATAAAGAGAAGACAGAAATTACTAGTATCAGGAATGAAAGAGTCAATATCACGGCAGACCATGCAGATGACAAAATGATGGTAAGGAAATACTAGAAACCGAACTCAAAGCACATAAACTTGACAATAACTGAAATGAATGGATAAATTTATTGAAAATCACAAACTATCACAATTCCCCCAAGATGAAATAGATATTTCAGTAGCCCTATTACTATGAAGGAAATTGAATTAGTGATTTCATTATTACCCCCAAAAGAAATCTTCAGTCCCAGATGGTTTCACTGGAGAATGCTTCTAAATGTCTAAAGAAAAATTAGCGCTAATTCTAAACAGTCTCTTCCAGAAGACAAAAGAAACACTTCTTAATTCATTTTATAAAGCTAGCATTACCCTGATGCCAAAACCAGACAAAGACTTTGCAAAAAGAAAACTACATATCAAGTCCCTCCTGAATACACACACACACACACACACACACACACACACATCCTTAAAATATTAGAATAGAATACAGTAATATGTAAAAATAATTATATACCATGACCATATTGGATATATTCTAGAGATACAAGGCTGGTTCAAGATTTAAAAATCAGTGAATCTAATTAACCTTATTAACAGTCTACAGGAGAAAAAATCACATGATTATACCAATCTACACAGAAAAAACACTTGACAAAATTCCACACCCATTCAGGATAAAAATTCTCAGAAAAATAGGAATAGAGGAGTACCTCTTCAACATGACAAAGATCATTTACATAAACCCACATCTAACATTATACTTAATGGTGAAAGACCACTTTCCCTTGAGACTGGGAGTAAGACAAAGATGTTCACTTTTACTAGTCTTATTCAATATGGTGCTGGAATCTCTAGCACATGCAATAAGGCAGGGAAAGTAAATAAAAGGCATACATACCAGAAATAAATAAATAAAACTATCTCTATTTACAGATGACATGATTATCTATGCAGAACATCCCAAGGAATCTACAAAAAAAAAAAAAAATTCTACTAGAACTAATAAGTGAATTAAGCAAGTTTGCAGGATACAAGAGAAACACACAGGGGCACCTGGGTGGCTCAGTCACTTGAGCATCTGACTTCGGCTCAGGTCATGATCTCACAGTTCGTGGGTTTGAACCCCACATCGGGATCTGTGCTGACAGCTCAGAGCTTGGAGCCTGCTTCAGATTCTATATCTTCCTCTCTCTCTCTGCCCCTCCCCTGCTCATACTTTGTCGATCTCTCTCTCAAAAAGTAAATAAACATTAAAAAAATTTAAAAAAAGAGAAATACACAAAAAGTAGTTGTATTTTTATATACAGTACTAGCAATGAACAAATGGACAACAAAATGCAATACCATTTATAATTGTTCAAAAAAGCAAATTGCTTATGTATAAATCTAACAAAACATATACATGACTCATGCTTACAGCTATATAATTCTGCTGAAAGAAACCAATGAAGATCTAAATAAACGGAGAATACATACTGTGTTCATGGATTGGAAAGCCCAACATGGTAGAGTTGTCAATTCTCTCCAAATTCACCTACAGGTTTAATGGAATTCCTAACAAATTTCCAGCAAAACTTTGTATACATATAAGGAATATTCTTCTAACATTTATATGGAAAGGCAAAGGGACTAAAATAGCTTAAAGAATTTTGAAAAACAAGAAGTGGAAGGAATCGGTGCACTGGATTTTAAGACATTATTTTTAACTACCATAATCAATACTGTGTGGAACTGGCAGAGAGATAGACACATAGATCAATGGAACAGAATAGAGAGCCTGAAGTAAATCTACATAAATATGCCCCAAAGAGTTTTGACAAAATTACAAAAGTCATTCAATGGAGAAAAGATAGCCTCTTCAATAAATGAAACTGAAGTAATTGGATATCCATAGGCAAAATATGAACCTTGACCAAGTCTTAACCCTTAGACAATTATGGGCTTCAATGTAAAACTATACAATTTTTGGAAGAAAACATAAAACAAGATTGTAGGCATTTATGATGAAGTAAAGACTTTTAGACTTGATAGCAAACACATGATCCATAAAAGGAAACTTTTAGAAATTGGGCTTTGTCAAAATAAAAAAAATTTGCTTTGTGGAGGACCCTGTTAAGAGGATGAGACAAGCCACAGACTGGGAAAAAAATACTTGCCAATCACTTATCCAAAGAGAACTAGTATATAGAATACGTTAAAAACTCCCAACACTCCACAGCAAAGACCTATACAATCATATTTAAAACTGGGTACAAAGAGACATTTGATGGATATACAGATTGCAAAGAATAACATGGGAATTAATTAAGGATTAGGGAAATCATTACCCATTAGGGAAATGAAAAATTGAAACCACAATGAGGAATAGTGCCAATACCAAACACTGGTTAAGATGAAAAGAAACTGAATTAGTCTTATATTTCCGGTGGGAAGGTAAAATGCCATAGCCAGTTTGGGAAACAGTTCACCAGTTTCTTTCAAGACAAAAGATACTACTACCATATGACCCAGTAGTGCTCCTGGACATTACCCCAGAGCAGTGAAGACTTATGCTCACATAAAAATCTGTGCACAAATATTTATGAAAACTGCATTCAAAACAGCCCGAAAGTGAAATAACTTTGATATCCTTCAGTGAGTGATTTTTTTTTTTTTTTAGAGAGAGGAGGAGAGTGGGAGCAGGGGAGAGGGGCAGAGGGAGAGAGGGAGAGGTTCCAGCATGGAACCTGACATGGGGCTCGATCCCAAGACGCTGGGATCATGACCTGAGTCAAAATCGGGAGTCAGATGCTCAACCAACTGAGCCACCCAGGTGTCCCCACTGAGTGAATTGTTAAATAGGATGTGCTACATCCATATCATGGAGTACTACTCAGCAATAAAAAAGGAACAAAGTACTGATACATACAATAACCTGGATGAATTCTAGAGAATTATACTGAAGGGAAAAAAATTAAATCTCCAAAGGTAGCATAAAGTGTCATTCCATTTATAAAACATTCTTGAAATAACAAAATATAGATTTCAGAAGTGGAGGACAAATTAATGGTTTCCAGGGGTGAAGGAAAGGGTGAGATGGGAAAGACACAGTTTGCCTGTAAAAGGACATCATGAGGGAGACTTGTGGTGATGCAAATGTTTCAATATTGACCATATCAATGTCACTATCCCAGTTGTGATATATTATCCAATAATTTTATAATTGGCTAAGGAGTTCATGGAATCTCTTTGCATTCTTACAACTATATATTAATCTACAATTATTATAAAGCTAAAGTTTGAAAAAAAAGCCTGTGCCAGGTTTTAACAAGGGTGACTTTTGAGTTTTTAAGCCAGATTGTATCTGCGAAAAAGCAGGAAAAAACAATTGTAGCCAGTGACCCTAGTGCCACCCATTGGTTCTCCAGGGACTCATAGTTACAAACTCAAAGGCTTCCTTCCACATCAGTTCCCTTAAAAAATAGATAACCAAGGTACTCTCCCGAACCAAAAGAGCAAACTAAGAAACTGTTAAATTTAATGGTACAGTAATTTGTCTAAAAAACAGTTGGCCAGGTTAGTCACAGTATGTAACTAATCATAAAGTAACCTCCTTAAACTATATTTAAACTACATTTAATAAAAATATCCTTCTCAGGATGCATAATCACGATTTTAAAATACAGATTATTTAATTGACCAGTTGTATAAGCTCAATAACCACATTATTAACTACAGGAATGGATATTAACAAAAAAACAAAAGATCAGAGAAAGAGCTGGAGCTGAATCAATGCATATTTATCCATGTATTTATAATTAATACCCCAGGGGCACCCAGGTGACTCGGTTAAGCATCCAACTCTTGGTTTTGGCTCAGTCATGATCTCAGGGTTGTGGGATCGAGCCCCATGTTAGGCTCCAATCTGGGCATGGAGACTGCCATGCCCTTTGCCCCTTTCCCTGCTCATGTGCTCTCCCCTTCTCTCTCTCTCTCTTAAAAAAAATTATATGTTTGTATCCCACAAACTTCTAGATAGAAATTGAGGCATCCTTAAATATTAAAACACTCTCACACCATAGCTACTCATCAATATGTCTTTTGTAAATGACACATCAAGCCAATATTGTTAGTTTCCCCTGCCTTTCCATCATTGGCAAAAATAGAAAAACAAAAACAAAAGACAGAAACAAAGCAAAGCTTCAAAAAATGGAAAGTTTATTTGCAGCCAATTTTCCATATCATGAATAATGTAGACATCTTCAGTAGGGATTCTGCACTTGGAAAATGCCACTTCCTCCAGCTCTTATGCATGGTATGGTGGATTCCACATCTCACACTGTAGCAACTATTTTGCTCCCTGATTGGCTCTCCCAGGAGGAGCATCACTAATACTCACACCCACTCTGGGATATGGTCCTGGCTTCTCCTTGGCAGAGGGGGTCCCACACTTTCTAGTAGTCCATGGTGCTTCATAGCCCAATGAACACAAGGGGTCTCTTGAGCCCCACAAAGGTTTGAGTTCCCAAGGGGAGCCTGCTCCCTTTGTGAAAGTGTAAGGTAGGGAAGTGATATGGTGTTAATCAATACACCCAGTGATAAATGTTTATCTTGAGCAGAAAGCAAATAAAGGCAGGTTAGCCAGCCCTTTATTGCCTGCACAGTGGTTAGATTCACCGTCAGTGGCTGGAGCCTTTTCCAGCTCATGTGGCTTAAAAGTTTATCAACATTTTTCTTTTTTTCTGGAGGACAGGTTGGGAAAGATTTGCCAAGTCTAGTATTTATTTACTGTAAATTTTTCACAAATGTATGGTTGCTTTTATTTTTTTCCCAAAGGCACAGGACCAACTTTGGAAAACCTGCTTGTGTTAAGGTAAGCCCCCAAATCCCGACCATATATGGAAGAGGTGGGGGGATTTAAGACTAGTGCAATATTCTCAAGGAAGGCTCTCCTGTCTATATTCTTTGGGTACCTCTCAGGTACCTCCCAACTTTATAGGACCCTAGTTAAGAGCTGGTTAAAATGGATTGTTGAATCCTCAGAGTTTGTGATGCAGTGCATTTGGACAGGGGCCCAAGAATGTACATTTCTGACAAGTTTCCAGCTGATGCTGATGCTCCTGGTCAATGAACCCTACTTTGAGAACCACTACTTTAACCTGCCATTCTTAGGTTTTCCATATTTTACATCAGTAGTTTGACTAATGTTCTGAGAATAAGCACATTAAAACCCTGTGTTTTTTCTGAGCAAAGCAGAATTTCTGGGCCTTGAGGAAAAGGTGGGAAAATAATCCAATAGTTGGAAGCAATTGGAGTAGCAATCCAAGGTCAAAAATCAAACATAGTTAACATGGCTGTTCACTAGAGGAAAAAAAAACAAAAAAACAATTGGTCACCCTAAGAAAAATCAGAGGCCCCAGCATAGTGTTTTGAATATTCCTTTTGAGGATCCCCTGAACTTTGCGAAGTTCAATAAGAAAGCCAAAGCCATGCCCTTCCCCATTTATTTGGGCAAGTAAATTCTAACTTAGCCTGGGGCATAGATAAGGTCAGCAGGAGGATGTTGAAAAGCTGGCAGTTTAACTATACTAGTTTACTTAACTCAATAACCCTTGAAACAGAGGGTGTTATCTTGATGTTAGGAAGAAATTGACTCAGTCAGCATTGCATTGTCTAGATATGGCAGAGCCAAGATGGAGCTCAGGTAGTCAGATGCCCATTCTCCTAGATACAGTATATTCTCCTTAAAGATTACAATTACCCAATGGGCATTTGTCCCACATGGATAAGTCACTGCATGTGGGACTCCTGGAAGAAAAAGCATGGCTTTGGGTGAAGAAGCTTTCTGCTCTTGAAGCAATAAAAGTTTCCATTATAGAACAAGGTCCTGCTAAAGGGATCCTAGTGTTGCCACAGATTGATTTCACATGTTCCAAAAGGACTTCATCCAACATGGCAATTAGAGTTGACCTCAGATTTATTCTAACTCTGGAATAAGCAAGCTGAGGGCTAAAAGCAATTCCCTCTGACTCAAAGAGGAAACAGATAGTCCTTATTGAAATTAGCCATACTGACATTTTCAGACATTATCATGAATGCTTGTGACAGAGGCTGTTTTTATTCTCTGAGATCCTTTCACCCCTTGTCCACAGTAATATTTCCCCAGTTTTTAGCAGGGCCCCTGGCTACTCATGGAGAAGACCACATTCCTGAGCCTCCCTTGGGGCTGGGCAGGGCCATGTGACTAGCTAGGCCAATAAGATAAAAGCAGAAGTGTGGAGCCACTTTGTGAATCCTTCCTTCAAAGGCAACTAATCCAGCCTCCTGCCTAAAAACAGAATATGGTTTGCCATCTTGGATCATGAAGACCAGGGCCATAGCTTAGAGATAGCTGATTAGTGAGCTGTCAGGAATTTATGGAGCAGATTTGGATTTTATGTCTGAGGGAAATGAATTTATTTCTTGTTTCATTGTGGATCTCTGTTACTTGTGGTCAAACCTAGTCCTAAGTAATGCAAATACATAAATCTTTGGCAGATTTGAACCATGATTTTTGTATTTGTTTACTTTGGTGCACAAGAATGGCTTGTTCCAAACATACATAGGGCACATACACACACACGATTACAAGAGAGGTTGGTGATCCTTAATCATCATTTGGATGACCCATTTCTTCTGCCAGACTTTTTAATGCCTATATTAATTTTTTTTTTTGCTATGTCTAGCACAAAACTCGGAAACAACAATCTATCATCATTTATATGTTAATTTCATTTAAATAAATGACACTGTGAACAAAGTACATCTCTGCAGTGCATGGAAAACATATGGGTATTAGTCTACGAGGGGTTATTAACTTTACACTTCCCATCTGGAACCCATAAAGGATCTGTTCTCTGAGATAGTAAAGAACCAAGGTCACACTATAACTTCCCATTTGCAGTAAATAAGAAGGCCTTCTGATGTTTGAAATTAGGAGTTACCACTCCTATAACAATTCTGAAAAGACACAATACTGCTTCCTAGACTCCCGTTTGCACAAAGGCCCTGACGTAACTACAATCTGTGTGTATTAGGAAATTCTAACATGAGTTATGACACCTAAAAGCCATTTGAAAAATCACTGAAATCCAGAAAGTTGTATTTAATCTTCATAATCTTATCAATGATATACTAATCAGTTCTGTTATTAGCAAGTCAACTGTCAGAAGGAAACTATAGTAAATTATGTACGTGCCACGCTGTTACACCAACGGTCAACTTTGAATGCCAGCACACTTTGAGTTTTAATATTTATGGCAACAATCCTGGCAAATAAAAGTATTCCTGCAAAAGAAAAAAATCTGAACCACCCCCCCTCAGAGATCTTAGGTTTTAAGAAAATTTGTAAGAATATGAAAGTAGATGGATTGGAAGAGAAGCTTAGTAACCTTGCTTTGGAACTTGCTAGGTTGGTTCACATTCTGCTTTACCACTTACTAGCTGCAGCAGATGTGGATGCTGCTGATACTCCACTCAGACCACCTTGGCTACCTTCTCTGTTTCTGTGTCCTCTCTCCCAGCCTTGGTGTCTTCTGCTTTCAACAGCCCCAAATACAGGACTCTTGTTTGGTGTCCAGTTCCTAAGCAGAAGCCACTTTGCCCATCTGGCAGACAGAACCAGAAACACCTGGTAGTTTTACATGCTCCCAGAATGGTCCCTAGCCAGCCAACTAAGGGTGGGGGAGAATGGATTCCACTTCCTGTTGGGAGAAACTGAGGGGTAATTTACACCTTGGAGTTCCCCTGTCAGATCATGAGAGAGAGCACACTATGGAACTTTTCCTAAATCTTGTCCTTGTGATCTTATCCTTTTCTCTTGGGAGTGTTTCCTTATAAATTGCTTACTTGTGATTCCTTTTGTCAGGATCTGCTCCTGGGGCACCTGACCTAAAGCAGTGGTTTTCTGATGTTTGGACAAGTTATTTCTCTTTGTTTCTTCCTCTGAAAGCTGTAGGCAATGACTATCCTCACTTTGTGGTGCTTCTGTGAGGTTTAAAGATCACTTAGCCCGCCTCTGGTAGGTGTTTGGAGTACAATCAGTGTTATCCAAAAGGGATGCTCCCAGAGGAAGGTATGCCACCATTTTGTTCATCTTTAACTCACCCCTTCCCCTTTCCCTTCAAAACACATACAGCAACTGGTGAAGTATGGTCAACTACATTTTGTTCATGCCCTGCTCTGGGTTATCAACTCCTCAGGGGAGAGATGGCATCTAGAGTGTGCAATGATCCCAGTTTGCCTGGGACTGTCTCAGTTTTAGCACTGAAAATCCTGCATCCCTGAAACCTCTGTCTTGCACACATCAGGATGGTTGTCACCCTATACATTTTTTGTTTCTAATTGTGCCTTACCATCTAAGAACACACATGGGCATGGACTCGATACTCAATACATACTTGATGCAGGAAGTATCAGTGAAGTATTGATGTATGAGTACCCATGACATTTCCCGACATGCCTTTTGGTCTGTTTTCTCTGGGAAGGTGTTTGTGGGGACCCAAAATAATCTCAAGAGTCCTTGAAAGTGGAAGAGGAAGGCACAAATGGGGAGTTCAGAGGAAGATGTGACTGTAAAAGACAGACACAGAGGAAGGACTCAAAACTCCACCCCTGCCATGTTGGCTTTGAAGATGGGCAAAGAGGCTGCCTCTGGAAGCTGGAATGGGCAAAGAAACAGATTCTCCTCAGGCAATGAATGGCCCCCTAGAACCTCCAGAGGCACAACAATCCTGCCCATATCTTGATGTTAGCCCCATGAGGCCAATGTTGGACCTCTAACTTAACAGAAATGTCAGAAAAGAAATCTGTGTTTTAAGCCACTGTGTGGTCACTGGTTGCAGTAACCATAGAAAATGAACACAGACCCCTTTCAGAATCTATGGAAAATGACATGTATGGGATGCCTGGGTGGCTCAGTCAGTTAAGCATCCTAGTTCCGCTCAAGTCATGATCTCCAGGTTCCTGGGTTCGAGGCCGGCATTAGGCTCTGTGCTGACAGCTCAGACCCTGGATCCTGCCTGGGATTCTGTGTCTCTCTCTTTCTCTGCCCCTTCCCCGCTCATGCACGTGCACGCCTGCTCTCTCTCTCTCTCAAAAATAAATAAACGTTAAATTTTTTTTTTTTTTAAAGTGACAGGTACTTCTTGCAAGGAAAAAAAAATGCATTCAGTTTTAGGAATTTCCAGATGATGGACTCCAGGTAAAGGATTTCAGTTCAGATGTCAAGGGCTATATTCCAGATGGAAAACAACACACAGTGAACTCTAAGAAAGACTAAATGCTGCTGGCCTCAGAACATAGGATTACTGCGTGGGTACCGCAGTTACAGAAAGCGAGAGTCTGGAGTGAAAGCCACGCTCCACATATTGAGGTGCAGGCTTCGGCTGCAGAGGGGAGCAGAGGGAAAGGGACCAGCTTCAGTTCCTCTCATGTCATACTGGGGTATGTCTTTCCAGTTCCAAATGTCCAGTTTCAGCTTTGAGAACACTGCACTGGGCACCGGCAGGGCTAACAAAGATGTAATGGGCAGGGTGTTCTGGTGGTCTGGCATTCTGATGGGGACCAGCACTACAGAGGTTTGGAATTCTGTTCAGGATGGGCACATTCAGACTGGAGGGTTCAGAAAAGTCTTGAACAGCATCCCCTGGGGTATTTCAGGCACAGACCACAGTTTGGAACAGAGGCCCAGGGTAGGAAGGCAATAGAAATGGAAATAATATCCTTTGAATATATTCTGGAAATAATGAGATGGCTATTTAAAAAATGCAACAAGGGGCTCCTGGGTGACACCAGGTAAGCGCCTGACTCTTGATTTTGGCTCAGGTCATGATCTCACAATTGGTGAGTTTGAACCCTGCATCCAGCTCTGAGGTGACAATGAAGAGCCTGCTTGGGATTCTGTCTCTGCCCCTCCCCAACTTTGCAAGAACTCACACGCGCGTGCTCTCTCTCTCAAAATAAATCAATAAACTTAAAAAAATAAATAGAATAAAAAGTAGAAATGCAACAAAATATAAATATAACTCAGAGTAGGTGACATCCTTTCAGTGCTTCTGTGTGTGTAATGCTCACTTACCCTAAGTGTGGTCCTTCGATGAGGCACAGCTCTCCTCCCTGCACAAATTTCGAAGCGTCTGACCCAGTTGTCTTCTTGCCACATTTTAATTTTGACTACAGAAGCTTTTAAACATTTCCCCTCTTCTTTCTCAAATAGTTGGCTCTGATTGATTTTAAACATTTAAACATAGGAAGAGTCCTGTCCTTTTGGTGTTTTTAAAGAAGTATTATAGGCTCTAAGGAAAATTTTATTACCCAAGATTGTTTTGAATAATGCTGCCCCTATTTGAAACAGAATAGTTCCCCAAAATTATTGCTATAAAGAAACTACTACCCATCTTACTGTAAAAGTTGTCCTTGTTTATTTAAAACCAGTACAAATTACTGTGTCTGTGAAATACAATAAATCAAATGAGTAAAAATACATTGTAAATTACTTAATAGCCTCATAAATGCTAACTCTGTATTCGTATTTATGATTAAGTAAAAGCAGATTATAAAAAAAATCTACTTTAATTTTTATTTTTTTGTTTTTATTTTTTAAAAGTTTATTTATTTTGGGAGAGAGAAAGAGAGAGAGAGTGCAAATGGGGAAGGGACAGAGAGAGAGGGAGAGAGAATCCCAAGCAGCCTCCACACTGTTACCACAGAGCTCAATGCAAGACTCAATCCCATGAACCAAGAGATCATGACCTGAGTCGAAATCAAGACTTGGGCACTTGACTGACTGAGCCACCCAGGCACCCCTTCAGTAAATATTTTTATATACCTGAAAATTTTTTCCAAACTTCCCTACCAGAGATTGACGTTTCCCTGTAGTTTCTTCTCATGCTTCTTCCTGGGAAGATTTTGGGTGATCTTTTGTGATTTTGTGTCATTTGTGTGGTGACATTTTTTTCAAGGTCTGCCTGGCACACAGTCCCCACATAGCTCCTGGCATGAGGGACAGGTGATGTCTGTGTTCATCACAGAAAGAAACCTGCACAGCTGGTCAGATCTGCTCCAGCTATGCCCTGTTGTCTAGTATGGAGACCTGGCCAGATACAGCCTGGGAGAAGAGGTAAAGAGGGGTCCCAGGAGTGGGTCTGGCCTACCTAAGAGTGACAAAACACAGGTAAGGTTTGCAGTGTCCATGATGGGAATTCACATGCAAGTGATAATGTATTAAAAAAATTCCCAGGGATGGTGAGTGGGTGGAAGAAGTAGAGCACAAAGCAAGAAAGTCAAGCAGGTGTGTGATCTCAAAATTGTTCAGAAGGTAGCTTCAGCCTGACCCTGAGGGGTATCTGGTGCATAATGTGTGTCTCAGAATTTTCCCTCCCCAAGGCAAGACCACTGGCCTGCTGGGGGCAAAGGTGTGGTGGTGTAAATTCCCAGGCACTTCTACTGTGTGCGTGATGGGGGAAAAGGGTTTCTGGTAGCTGAGGGTGGAGCCCTAAAGAGAACTCAATGCTGCCATCCCACCTTGGAAATGAGCACAGCAATCCTCCTTAATTCCATTTATCATCTATTCCTGACATCATCCTGGGGCCTGATGCTCACACAGTACAGCTCTGGGGGATTACAATCAGTGCAGACTTTGAGCCTCTTGTCTCCTTAACTTGATCGTAAACAACCATACAGAGTAAAATAACAAATAAGAGGATGTCCAAAAAAATGGTGTGCTGATCTCTTCTTGGCCAATCATTCTCTTTGTTATAATGCTGTATCATAGACTTGAAATAGGGATATCCTGAACCTCTTGCAAACAGAAATATCAGGAAGTTTAAACTCAACTTAGATTGCTTGATTGGACCATTCCATTGCCAAGAATTCTGAGGCCAGGTGTGAATTTGGAGGACAAGGTGGGTGTGATCAATTAGGAATGTCTGCCAGGTGTGAGTTCAGAGAAAATGGGTGTGTTCAATTAGTGATGTCTGCCTGGAGCTCAGGAACAGGAAGGGTGGGCCCTTGGATCAGGTAGATTCTACCACTGCTTTCCTCTTGTCAAAGCTCCTCAGGACAAATACACCTTAGTCTGCACCTTTAGCTAAATGAGTTGGTCAAGAACACATTTCCTTTTCCTTTTTAAAAAAAAAAAAATCTCTCTTTCCCTCTTTCTCCCTCCCCTCCCCATTTTATCTCATTTTTGTGCTTATAGGTTTTTATTCTATAAACACTTTTCAGTCTTTGTGACATGGACTCATTCAGGACATGTTTACAGTACTTAATGACATCTCCCTGAGAAATAATGAGAATGCCTTTAAAGGTTGTCTCCTCCCGTGCGTGCAGAGGGACGGCTCGCCAGGCCTGCAAGATGAGAGCTGAGGGTCTGGTGGGGGAAAATTGACTTAATTTCTTTTCACCACATGAAATGGAGTGTCTGGGTGATCTGACCTAAATGCATGGCCTAAAAACCAATTAATTCTGAATTGTGAATTTGTGAGCGCGTCTAGCTGTGTGTGGAATTTCCGATGAGGCAGACAATGCATACCTGGCTTATTTGCAAAATGTGAAGATTTTTCCACATAAATATACCTAATGGTCAGTGATTAAAGCACAGATTCAATCACTTTGCATCTTAGCTCCAAGCCCTGAGGCAGCTCCCCATGACCTTCCCATAGAAATCCAAGTCCTGACCTGGCTTTTCCAGCCTTCAGCAGCTCCAGCCTCCCTTCTGTTTGGTTGAACATCTCCTCTGGGTCCTTCACTGCTGCTATCAGAGGGGACTTTTGAGTCCCAGGACCCAATGCAGAAGTTTGTTTCCTGCCATAATGATTTTGAAATCAGGATATGCCTCTCAGTGAATACAGAGTCAGAAAGATGGTGAGGTGAGTCTGTGGATGTAGGAAAATGGCAGGCTCACCTTCCCTAAAGGGCCTGCAGAGTCCCCACTGCTGTGCATTTACTTGCTCTATGTCCTCCACCTTTTAAATTAACTCCAATGTTATCATATTCAGTTTAATTCACCTAATGTTCACTGAGGCCACCATGCCTGTGACACTGATTTGTTTTGGGGAAAAAAAATTAACCAGACATAAAATCTGCTTCTATGGACCAAATAAGAAAAAAATTGGGAGGGAGTATAAATAACCATAACACAAAAATGTGGGGACCAGTAATAGAGCTGTAACTAAACCAGTACAAGAACACACAGCAAGGAGCTGGTGGTGGTGGTGGTGGTGGTGGTGTGTGTTTGTGTGTGTGTGTGTGTGGTGGGTATATGTGTGTATATTGTATGGGTATGGTATGTGGGTTGATGTGAAGGATTTGTGTGTGGGTGTGTGGGGGGATGTGAGGGGTATGTAGTATGTGGTATATATGTGTGGTATGTGTACTGTATGTGAGGTGTGTGTGATGTGTGTATATGTGTAGTGGATGGTATGTGTGTTTTATATGCATGGGGTATGTGTGAGGGTTTTTTGTGTGTAATGTGTTGAGGGATTTGAGGAGTGGATGGTGTGGTATGTGTGTGTGTATTATGTATGTGATGTGTGTGTATGTGTGTGTGGAGGGTGGGTGTGATGTGTGCGTGTGTGTGTGTGTGTGTGTGTGGAGGGTGGGTGTGGTGTGTGTATATACAGTATGTGTGTGCTGTGTATGTTTGTGTGTGTGTTTTGGGGGTGGGAGGCAGTCTTTCTTCATGGAAGTTGTGGAGCCTAAAAAATAGGATTTCTCAGTCAGGTGAGGGGGGCAGTTTTTCTGGAAGCCTACAATCTGGAAGGCACCACAGGAAGCCAGGAAGGAGCTAGGGAGTCAGTGAGGAGAGCCGGCTCCACATGGTGAAGGGTTCCAGCTGAGAGGCAGGAGTTGGGGGTCATCCTGGGGGAAGCAGTGCACCTGGGATGTCTGAGAGCCTGAGAGAGGTGGCTGCTCAGGCACAGGCAAGAAGAGGGGCTAGGGGGCAGGAGGGGAGTGTGGGGGAGTCAGGGAGGTGGTCATGGCCATCCTCCAGAGGTGTTCAGTCTCAATTTAGGGCTGCAGGTGTGGGAGAAGTGTGGGAAGGGGCTCTCAAAACTCTGGTCTTATTTCCTTAGAGCAAGGGAGCTCATTCCTCCAAGCCACCCCCAGCATGGAGGAGGATCATGTGTGTAAGGGAGACCTTTGGAACACAGATTTGAGACATTCCATAGGGTCCCAAGCAGACACCTGCAGCAGTAACCACTCAGTGGGGTACTCTGTCCTGCTTCTCCTCCTTTTCTCTCTCACTGTCCCCTTGCCACACTCCACCTTTCTAGGATCACCTCTCCAATAATTATAGGCACCAGGCCCTTGTCTCCAGCTCAGCCTTGGAGAAGTGTCCAGTCATCCATGAATACAGAGCCTGGAAGAGGGAGAGGGGACACTTAACACATATATGGAACAGCTTTTGGTCATTGGAGGGCAGTTCCAGTGGGTGAACACTCCACTCCTGTCCCTCAATAGCAGAAACACCTGTCGTAGAGCACTCTGGAGGGCTCAAAGTCAGATATTCTAACTCCAGGGTTCAAGTTACTCAACCTGGGTAAACTAGACTCCAGTGTTCCAACCACACTTGTGAATACATTCACTCATTCATTCATCCCTCCACTCATTCAGTTATTCAATCTATGACAATACACAGGAAGAATTCCCTGCCAACATGAAGGCAGAGGTTGCAGTGATGTCTCTACAAGCCAAGGAATGCCAAAGGTTGCCAGAAAACCAGCAGAAGCTAGGAGGGAGGACTGGAGCACATCCTTTCCTCATGGCCATCAGAGGGAGCCAATCCTGCCCACACATTGATTTTAGACTTCCAGCCTCCTAATTGTGAGACATCAAATTCACATTGTTTAAACCAACCAGTTTGTGTCACTCGTTACAGCAGCCCTAGCAAACGAATACACCAAATTTCTTTTTTTTTTAATTAACTTATTTACTTTGAGAGAGAGAGAGCAGGGGAGGGGCAGGGAGAGAGAGAGAGAAAGAGAATTCCAAGTAGGCTCTGCACTGTCAGCACAGAGCCTGATTCGGGGCTTAATCTCACAAACCACAAGATCATAACCTGAGCCAAAATCAAAAGTCAGATGCTTAACTGATTGAACCACCCAGGCGCCCCACACCCAGTTTCTAAGAGTTTTTTGGTTTACATCTTATAGAAAGTTACCCCTTCTAAATTCCCAGAAAAAAAAAATAGCAAATTCCCAGACTTCTGGGGGTCAAGATTAAGACCTCTTTCATATATTTCAACCATTAAAAATTTACCCTTCTTGTTAAAACAATCAAGCAAAACTGTCACAGATCCAACTGCCTTCTGCAGACATCATGCGCAAAATCTTTTCACGGAGCTGGAAATGCAGATGTGAGGACAAAAGCTGGGAGTAGGGATAGTAGGAGAGGGAACAGAAGTGAAACCAGAAGTGGCAGCTTTGCTTCTTCTGATCCACTCTCCTTGTCTCTCAACCCACTCAGGAAGCACTCCTTGCTTATTCTCAACAGCCCAGCAGGAGAGTTGGCTGAATCCCAGCTCCTAAGCTGCCCTTGATGTGGCCATGCTGTGATATGGCCTTGACCATGGCATTGTAGAAAAGGCAAAAAGAAAGAAAAACCAGAGCAAGTGGCCAGAGCCCAGCTGTGAGACTCAAACTCTGGTGTGAGTTTGTTTTGTTTGTAGCTGCTGTTGAAATCCCAAGCACCTTCATTTGCAACTGCTAAGCTCAAGGGCAGCCCCTTTGCCCCCACCTGACCTACACCCCAGAGTCAAGCTGGCTAAAGGTCAGCTGGACTCTCACCTATTCTCTTGTGCCAGGAAAACACTTTTTTTTTTTTTTTGCAGGGTGGGGGTGGGGATTGATTTTCTGGTTTGAGCCCCACTGACCCTTCCCTGCCTCCTCCCACCTCAGTTTCTTTTCCAAGGAAAAACCATTTCAGAGCTTTGCTGAATTTACCCATGAAGACTCAACCAATAAATTCCTAACTCAAAAGATTAAAGACATTTATGTACAACGTACAAAAAGAAAAGTCTTCCTTCCATCAGAGTCCTGGTGTTTGTATAGCTTAACCAAACAGAGAATAATGTTTGAAAGGCAAGGACTGACACTGACATTTCTTGTTTTCTAAAACTAGGCTCAATTACTCAAAAAATGTTGCCTGCTTTGTTGTTTTTAAATGCTTTTATCTCTTTCTGATTTATGGCTGTTCTCTCTTTAGAAATAGATCCCTCCTTAACAACCTCAGGCAGGTGTATCCCTTGAAGCACAATCCCCGAGAGCTGGGATTCATCCATCAACTGCACTCACTCGGAGCCAGAAGTGTTCGTGATCTTTTCCCTCTGTAACTGAGTCAGCAGGTCTATTTCATCACATTCAATTCTATGTGACTACCAAGGACAAAGCAAAAAAGGGAATTTGGTAGAAAGTGACCAGAATCTGGATTCAGAGAAAAGGAAAAGAAGCTAAAATTTTGAAAGCATTTTTTAAAACATTTATTTATTTTTGAGACAGAGAGAGACAGAGCATGAACGGGGGAGGGTCAGAGAGAGAGGGAGACACAGACTCTGAAACAGGCTCCAGGCTCTGAGCTGTCAGCACAGAGCCCTACGAGGGGCTTGAGCTCACGGAGAGCGAGATCATGACCTGAGCTGAAGTCGGACGCTCAACTGACTGAGCCACCCAGGTGCCCCTAAAATTTTTAAAGTGTTTTTAAAAATGTTTATTTATTTTTGAAAGAGAGATCACAAATGGGGGAGGGGCAGAGAGATAGGGGGACACAGGATCCAAGGTGGGTTCCATGCTGATAGCAGAGAGCCCCATGGGGCTTGAACTTGTGAACCATGAGATCATGACCAGAGCTGAAGACACTTAACTGACTGAGTCACCTGGGCACCCTGAAACTAATATTTATTAAATACCTATTTGAGGACCAGCAATGAGGAAGAAACCTTCCAATATTTTCTTGATTCTTGAAAAAATTAAGTGTGACTTTGGGCAAATTACTGAATCTCTTTTTTAAAAATTATCTGTAGGGGCACCTGAATGGCTCAGTAGCTTAAGCATCTGACTCTTGATTTTGGCTCAAGTCATGATCTCAAGGTTTGTCGGATAGAGCTCTGTATCAGACTCTGCACTGACAGCCTGGAGCCTACTTAGTATTCTCTCTCTCTCTCTCTCTCTCTCTCCCTCTCTCCACGCACACACTCAAAATAAATAAACTTATTTTTTTTAACGTTTATACATTTTTGAGAGAGAAAGAGTGTGAACGGGAGAGGGACAGAGAGAGAGGGAGACACGGAATCTGAAGCAGGCTCCAGGCTCTGAGCTGTCAGCATAGAGCCCAACGTGGGGCTCAAACCCACGAACCGCGAGATCATGACCTGAAGCAAAGTTGGACTTAACCAACTGAGCCACCCAGGTGCCTCAAAATAAATAAACTTTAAAAAAATTTTTTTAAATAAAAAGTCTGTAAAAGGTGGATACACTAAAATACTTATTTCATATACCATTATTTAATATTTATTAAATGATTGTGACTCTTTTGGGTTACATTTCTCATGATTTGCATTTTGAAATATTTCTTTGTAATACTCCTGCCCCATTACTTAGAATATACTTGGAATTTTGTTGAACAAATAAATAAATGAATGAATAAATTACAAAGCAAATTATGATGAGTGAAGCATTGTGGGAACCCCAGGATATAAAACTGAACAAATAGGCTCCTGTCTTCTCATGAGGAATAGAAATGACCTTTTTTTTCACTTTGCTTTTTTTTAATCAGCAATTCATTTTACATATAATTTAAATGCTTTATAAACATGCAATAATAAAACATCATGTGGATAGTGGTACACAGGCTTTGGTTGAAAACGAAAGTAACAAAATGTTCTAAAAATATTTTTTATTTCCTGATGCCAAAGATATAACAGGGCATTCAGGGATCATAAGAGAAGGTGGGTGTCCCCTTGTACTCATAACGTAGTCTGTGTTAGCTATTTTCCTGGTGAGTGCTCTGAAGCAAGACTACCTATGGGAAGCAAACAGATGGGATGTTCCTCCCTGCAGGGCCTGACAGTGGGGTGCAGGGGGCATCCTGCCAGCATACCATTCAGCTCCAACTCACCCACCTCAAGGAACCCAAACAGATGCAGAAAGTGTCTAAGGCACATCTCCTGGTATGGTTTTGTTTCTTCATTATTTCCTGCAGAGCAGGGCTGGGGACTTTCACTTGCTTTGTGTCTGCTTTCTTGGGCAGCTCCAAGCTGTATGTAGTGACCGAGAAATCCTTTGTGAGGAGATGGACCCCACAGGAAGCATGTCCTTGGGACTTGACATGTGTCTTCCCCTCCCTGATGCAATCACTTAATTTTTGAAGTCTCTTCCTTGAAAGATCAAGGGCTATACAACTATACAGAGTTGGTGGAGACCATCAAAGAGCTTTTGGTCAAGGGATTCAGCTCAGAACTTGATTAACACATTAGTGTAGAAACTCTTCCAGAATTCCTCAAAGATTCCTTCAACATCTTGACTTTCTTGTGATTGAAATTGACAAGTAGATAGGTAGGTAGATTGAAGGTTCTGCCTTTCACTATAAAACTAAGTTGGTGAGAACTTAGCACTTCACAAACTCTTTGGTCCTAGCGCCTCATTACATTCTTAAAAATTACTGATGTCCCCAAAGAGCATTGATTTATGTGGGCTACATCTATTGATTTTGATATTCACCATATTATAATTGAAACTGAGAAAAATAAAAAAAATATTCATTAGTTTATCTTGAAAGAACAATAATAAAGCCATTGAATGTTAACATGGCTAATATATTTTTAATAAAAATAACTATATTTTCCTGAGCAAAGAAAAAAAAACATTTAAGGAGAAGAGTGGTATTTTTAAAAATATTTTCGTGAATCTCCTTAATGTCTGGGTTAATAAAGACAGCTGGATTCTCATATCTGCTTCTGTATTTGAGCTGTTGTGTTATGTTTGTGTCATGTACTTGGTTTGAAATATATAAAGAAAAGCTATCTTTATACAGATGTTTGTTGGGAAAGGAAGAGGTGTTTAATAGCCTTTTCAGATAACTGTGGATAGTTTTTAATGACACAGCAAAGCACAATAAAAAGTAGTTTCTTGAAAGTTAGTTACAATGTAACTTCTAAAACACTTTTCATATTTTAACACTTATAAAATATCCTTATTAAATAAAGGAGGGGTGCTTCTTCCATTGTGATTAATTTTAAGGGGTGGGAGTTAGGCTGGTACCGTGTGACATGAAGACCCTGTCTGACACCGCTTGGCTCGGTCTCTCCCTCTGCCTAACCAAACGTGAATTCTGCTAAGTGCTTTATTGACTAAAATGTGATGTGGAGTCAAATGGGAAAGAACCCAAGCCTTCCCAGGTTTCTCACCTCATTTATATAATAGTTTATAAAATGTCAGGACAAAGTCTTTCAGAAGTCGACCCAGTGACCACTCTGGCTTCCCTAATTCTGAAAGAGGTTACTCAGTAGGGACAGAATGAAAAATCAATCCCTTGTTACGTAAAATAAAATGTTCACTAGGCAATAATGGAGCATGTGAATAATGCTCAGAAGACATTAAAGGTAAATGTAATTGTACAGTAAACACAGTGGTTTTAGTATGAGTTTTCTTTGTGTGAGAGACAGCTGTTCTCTGAGCACCTGCCCGAGACTCTCATTTACATCAGTTTCTGGCTTCTAACTGGACGCTGCTTCACACAATGCGGACTGGTACTGTATTCCCATTACCTGCCCTTATATTTCCTCTCCCTCTCTCTTGTCTGTCTTTGGACTATTGTTTCCCAACCTTTGTGACTGTATATAGACCTGTGAGCTCACCAGGGTTGTGAGCTCAGTTACTAGCCACACTATTGAGATTTGTCTGAAGCAGCATCATGAAGCTGAAAACAAAAGACATTCATGAGTGTCCATTCATCCTTCCTCAGAACACTGGTGTCTCATCTCACACATCTGCATGTCATAGAAAACAAGCAAACCTCGGCACACTCAGGCCCCCATTGGCCTAATCTCATGTCTTCATCTATGTGAGAAGCTTCCTATAGAGTCATTGAAAGGATTTGGCAAATGACTTTGCCAGTTCTTTCTGCACCTACAGTGTCTGAATCCCCTTCAGCATTTAGCGGAGTCCTTACAGTGCTTTTTCCTATGGTCTTTATTGTTTGTTTTTTGTTTTGTTTCAAGTTTTTTATTTAAATTCTAGTTAGTTAACATATAAGGTAACAGTGATTTCAGGAGTAGAATTTAGTGATTCATCACTTACATACAACACCCAGTGCTCACCATAAGTTCCCTCCTTAATGCCCATCCCCCATTTAGCCCATCCCCCACCCACCTCCTTCCATCAACCCTCAGTTTGTTCTCTATCATTAAGAGTCTTTTATGGTTTGCTTCCCTCTCTCTTTTTTTTTCTTTTTTCCCATGTTCATCTGTTTTGTTTCTTAAATCTACAAATGAGTGAAATCATATGGTATTTGCCTTTCTTGCACTGACTTATTTTGCTTTGCGTAATACACTCTAGCTCCATCCATGTTGTTCCAAATGGCAAGATTTCATTCTTTTTGATGACAGAGTAATATTCCATTGTACACACACACACACACACACACACATATATATGCACACATACCACATCTTTTTTATCCATTCATCAGTTGATGAACATTGGGATTCTTTCCAAAGCTTGCTATTTCTGATAATGTTGCAATAAACATGGGGGTGCATGTGCCCCTTTGAATCAGTATTTTTGTATCTTTTGGGTAAATACCTAGTAGTGCTATCACTGGATCATAGGGTAGTTCTATGGTTTCGAGAAATATGGCATATCAGGGCATCTTTCTATTTCCAAGGATCCCAGAAGCTATACTTTGATTTTTTTCATTGCAGCATATTTCTCTTGTTCTGGTTTGTTTCCAGGAAATAGATATCTGTTTATATGGTTTTAGTTCCTGGGGAACATGCTTGCATTGCCCAGTAAGTAGGTGGACCTCCTGAGAGAGATACCTTCTGAAAATGACTAATGAACCCCTGGAGGGTTTATCAGCTCTTTGCTACCACTGAACTAGTTCAGATTTGCAAGAGACACATTTACCTTAAAATACAATGAACACAAGCCCATTTACTTTGGTCCCGGGCCAAGAAATTAATCTGACTTATTTGCAGGTGAAATAACTTCAAGTTCAGACAAATGAAGATCTATTTTAAGTACTTTTGTTCTTTGAACTATAGAGATATGACTTAGTGTTGCTTTGCTTGGATACTTTAAACTTGAGGAAGCCACTTTTTCAGTGGAAATCCCTGAGGGAAGGGAAATAGCTCCCCAGTGGACAGGGTCAAATGGCAAAATAAAAGTCTTGACTCTTAAATGTTAGAGTTCACTGGCTGGGGTCCACCTGTACACTGTTGTTTGGGAAATGATCCCTATTGGTAATTAACATCCCCTCCCCAATGGATATTTCCAGGAAAAACAGCTAATATTAAGCAATGGAGGCTGGCTTAAATCTGAAAGTTTGTTCTTGCTGTACTTTTCTGAGAAGAGCCGAATGGTCAATAGAACCGTCCCCAAAGAGCTAATAAATAGGTCCTCCAAAGGAGGGACAGTCCTGATCAGAAAGTGAGGCCAGGGCAGAGGGGAGCTGGAGAGATGCTTTTGTAGGAGGCTCTGGGGGAATGTAGGGGCTTCAAACCTCCCTCCTTGCATTTGCCTGTTATCTAGAGATGCATTATTTTAATTTGTTAATGAGCAATCTTGAGCATCTTCTATGTGTTAAGAGAGACTCAGAAAAGACTCCTGACCCAAACTTGAGTGTTGTGGGGAAGGGGTGAGGATTGAGGAGGTCAAGGAAAAAGATTCCAGAAGAGGCAACTTATTATTTATTTATTTACTTATTTACTTACTTACTTTGAGAGAAAGAGACACCACACGTGTGAGCCAGGGAGAGGCAGAGAGAAAGGGAGAGAGAGAATCTCAACTGGCTCCATGCTGTCACTACAGAGCCAGATTCGGGGCTCAGTCTCATGGATCATGAGATCATGACCTGAGCCAAAATCAAGAGTCGAATGATTGACTGAACCGCCCAGGTGTCCCGAGGAAGAGGTAACTTCCAAGTTGAGTACTAAAGAATGAATGTTGGCTAACACTTTCAGCAGTGCCCCAAAAGCAGCCTCTGAAACAAGGGAATGAGGACAAGACATTTATTTGGGAGGTGATCCTGGGAAGGACCACAGGGGTGGTGGGGTGAAACAGGGAAGGAAAGGGAAGGCAGCCAACAGAGTTTGTCATCATCAGGTTAGGATGACTCCATCCTTCTGAAGACCTCTGGGAAAGGGTGGGGAGCATGCCTCAGAATCGTCCCACATGAGGAGATGGAGGTGAGTGCCTGTTCACGGATGGCCACCAGCCATCCCTGAGATTATTCTCCGAGGCACTAATTTCCTGGAACTTGGACTGCCCCGTGGGTGAGCCTGAGCTCTGAGCACCTGAGCCTTGTAGGTTGGTGGTTTTGGAAGATGTCACACAAGCACCTACAGGAATGGCTACTTACTGGCCCAGGACAAGTGGGTATCTCTTGGAGGCACTCAGAGGACACAGGCCACAAACGATTCTCTGCAGAGAAATCATCCCCGAGACGATGGGCTTAAGGAACTTGGATGACTAGATGGTAGCAACAGCCTTGGAGAGCAGAGCACCACCCAGCAGTCTTCCTGGAAAGTCTCCTACAGAGCTCTCCCAGTCCCCTGGGGAAAGCTCTGTAACCAATTTCAGGTGAGAAGTCAGGCCAGGATTTCTCTAGCACCTGCCATCAATGCATTTGCCTCTGCCTTGGGGTATAACTATATGTCTATGTCAGATCCCTGGAAAAAGTGATGGGATTTTAGGAGCAACAGGAACTTGTCTTTAAAACTAGCTGCCTTGGGGCACATGGGTGGCTCAGTGGTTAATCATCCGATTCTTTTTTTTTTTTTTTAAAATATTTATTTATTTTTGAGAGAGAGAGAGAGACAGAGTGTGAGTGGGGAGGGTCAGAGAGAGAGAGGGAGACACAGAATCCACAGCACTCTCCAGGCTCTGAGCTTTTAGCACAGAGCCCGATGTGGGGCTCGAACCCACAAACTATGAGATCATGACCTGAGCCGAAGTCAGCTGCTTAACCGACTGAGTCACGCAGACACCCTATGCATCCGACTCTTGATTTTGGCTCAGGTCATGATCTCACAGTTCACCAGATCGAGCCCCACATCTGTGCTGTCAGCACAGAGCCTACTTGGGATTCTCTCTCTCCCTCTCTTCCACTCTCTCTCTCAAAATAAATAAACTTAAAAAAAAAAAGAGCTGTATTTTCACCTAGAACATAACTTCAGATGAAGGGTTGACATTCCTGATCACTAGATGCTCCCACTCACTAGATTTTCATGGGTAGAACTCCTTGTGCAGGGCAGCCCCCTGGCCTGATGCCTTTTGAATGTGCCAAGTGGAGGTCCACCCCAGAGCCTTTGCCTCCACTCTCTCTTCTTCAGGAGCATCCTGCCAGGACCATTTGTTGATGGCTCTTGCTTTTTGGTCTCAGAGCCAGTGTCTCCTGCTCAGAAAGGACTTTCTGACCTAAAACAGTCTTTGATCCCTTTACTAGGTTTTATTTTCTGCGTAGCATGCACCATTCTCTAACATCATATAGTCATGTGCTCACTTGTTTATTTTCTGTCTCCTTCAGTTAGCAGGGGCTCTGCCTTGTTGATCACAGTATTCCTAGCTCTTGGAAAACATTGTTGAATGAATGAATGGATATATGAAGGAGCAAATGAATGAACAAATGATATAGCGTCCAGTTCAATGTTTGCCTCAGAGTGAACTCAGTCAAGTATTTTGTTACAATGGATTAAAAAGAGGCCACCACAAAACCTCTCACCTGATTTTGGATTTATCTTCCTGTTTATAATTGCTTCCCTTCATTTAATTTCCTTCCTGAGACTTCAACATAAAGATTTCCTTTTCTCTTGCAATTTTCCTTTCTTTCTCTCCTCGCCTTTGTTCCTGAGTGCTCAGGGCTCTCTCCCTCCAGTAAGCTGTCAAACAAGAAATGTGGTGGGCAGTGCTGATTGATGCCAGGTGAACGACTCACAGTGATTTTGTGTGCCTGTGTTTATTTAGCAGGATGAAGTTTCATTTAATCCTGAGGAAAGGTCCTGGATTCGACTGGAGAGTCACAGACCCGAAAAGGGCCTGAAGGCTTGGTTTGCTTTTGATAAGCACTGAGACATTGGATTCTTATTTAAATCGGTCAGGCCCACCCACCATGCCTGCTCCTTTCTCTTTGAAGAGGTGTGGTAAAGCTCCCTTACTGTCTGTTCACCTCTTACTGCCCCAACCAGCTCCTCTCTGCAAACAGCCCCATGCCCACTGGAAAACAGGTACACGGGGCAGGTCCACCCTGCGCTTCTCCCCTTGCTTCCCACCTGGGATGTCTTGTGAAGGGGCCACATGGTCCCCTGCCCTAAGGCAGTAGATGATCCGATGGGGCTCCCCCACAGCCTTTGTTAAGTAACTAAAATTTCCTCCTGCAGGTGACAATGGATGGAGGGTACCTAGGCTTCACTGACAGACCTCACAGGAGTTTTCAAGAGAAACAGGCATGTCTGCTTCATGCGCAGACTATCTTGATGGCTAAATGCAACACCCAATTCAGTTTTAAAAAATCACAGGCTAATGGAAATATCAGCAGGCCTCGGGCCCCTGACCTTGGAAAGCCTGCAGTGTGACCTCTCAGTATAGCCTTGCTTCAAATATAACTTACTGTTTCATTTACTTTTTCATAAAGAGAAGTAATGTTCTCATAGAAAATTTTCCTCCCATAAAGTGCAGACAAAAATAGAGTGAAATGAAAATCACCCATAAATCTCCCTCTTAGAGGAAAACCACCATAACCATCTTAGAGTTAGTGGCTCTAGTCTTACATGGAAGCATTGATATGCATCCCTTGTTGTAAACTCTCATTTGACTGCTATAGAGGGTGTTAAAGGGGGACAGAGACAGGCTTCAGTATTGTGTATTTGCAGAACAAATTGCCCTAGGCCGTGTTAAGGGTGGATGGCAAAGGATCTAGGACAAGGTAGCTTCAGAAATAAAGAAGAAGGGGAGGGTGAGGAAGTCCTGTGTGAGTCAGGGGGTGAGGGGAGGGTGGATAGAACATACCTGAGCAGAGCTGGGCTACTGGACTTCACCCTTACCCACCTGCTCATGAGCATTCTGTGACCAGAGGCTCCATCAGGTTTCCTTTGGCCCTGGGAGTGTAGGAATGGGTGTTTGCCCATCCAAAGAGCTCCTTGTGTAATCACACAAAGGTGCACAATTCCAACCCCCAGGTCCAGGAAAGCATTCATGGGTACTTTCAAACACTGTCAAATATCAAATTATTTTCTTAAATGTTGGTACCTTTCAATCACTGGCACCTAAACACACATTGAATTTCCATAATGGTTAACTCCACTTGGGGGTGGTGTAGGATGGAGTATATTTCAGGGCAAGAAGAGCCTTTGAATCAAGCAGCGTGATTATGTTATATACTCATGTTATAGGAAAAATTGTCATTTATCTCACAACCATTTTCTATTAAATCCATTGGATCATTGGGAAATTCTATTAGCTCTGCTCTGCCGAATTGGATTGTGTGTGCAGT
Organism: Panthera tigris; assembly: GCF_018350195.1. Lineage (NCBI taxonomy): Eukaryota > Metazoa > Chordata > Mammalia > Carnivora > Felidae > Panthera > Panthera tigris. The sequence goes on along the minus strand of NC_056662.1, from coordinate 46,969,080 downwards.
TTCAGAGCTGGAAACGACTAAATTTCCTTATTCAACAGAAGGAAGAGAATGCAGATTTCCTTGTACAATATAAGAGAAGAAACAATGAACTAAGATGGCAGAAAGCTGGCTGCCCCATGGGGGATGGGACCATGAGAAGCAATGATACTAATGGAGGAACATTTAAAAAACTACTTTTACCTGTTTAATTTGGGGCACAATATGACACCCCCAATTTGATGCCTAAATGTTCACTGAAGTCTAAGTCATTATCAAGTGCTTTATGCAATGGGCTTTATTTTTTATTTATTAAAAAAAATAAGTTTATTTATTTTCATGCAAGAGAGAGGCAGAGAGAGAGGGAGAGAATCCCAAGCAGGCTCTGCACTGTTAGCACAGAGGCTGAGGTCAGGCTCTATTTCACCAACCGTGAGATCACAACCTGAGGAGAAATCAGGAGTCAGACGCTTAACTGAATAAGTCACCCAGGCACCCCAATGCAGTGGTTTTTTTTAAAAATGGAAGTGGACAAAGGAGATGTGTCACAATATCAGGATGAGATTTGGAAACACACACGAGAAGTTAAAGCTGGAACCTGGGAACATAGTCACCCTTGAGAACCTACACAAGTCCTTCAGGAATGTATGGAAATATTAGGGGGGCTTTGGATTTCCCCGGAGTCTGAGGTAAAGGTTTAAGGTAATTCGACCTGTGTTCAAGAGACACTGTCTGACATTAGCCTGCCTGATGGCTGCAGTTCATAGTGTAGGTAGCAGGTAATCGATAAAGTGAAATGTGCTCTTCCTCGATATGGAAGCCAATATCCATGCCTCACCCGAACTGGTGTTATTTGTGCAGGGACGCAGAGACAGGGAGAAACCCAAATGCACACAGAGTGAAGCAAAAGTCAGCTTTGATTATATCAAGCTGGTGATTTAAGACTAGCATTGCACTTTGCAAAGCAGCAGCACTATTTGCCTCTTTTTAAAGTTCAAATCTGAGAATCACTGAGTTTGTGCATAAGTGAGTGACAGGAATTTGCATCTGGAAGAGGTCTTCTGCATGGTGTTTGTGTCAGATATTTTTTGGCCAAGTTCCCTATAAGTTACAAGAAGAACATGTACCCTAACACATGCAAATATATATATATATATATATATATATATATATATATATATATATATGTTTTATATAATATTTATATATAATTATATCGTAAATAGTATAAAACATACAAATTTGATTTTTTAAATGATGAAAAATATTTACTTAGGAATATACATTTTATTTTTTATTAAGAAATTTGTTGAGGTTTATTTATTTTGAGATACAGAGAGCATGAGTGGAGGAGGGGCTGAGAGAGAGAGGGAGAGAGAGAGAATCCCAAGCAGGCTCCGCACTGTCAGCGCAGAGCCAGATGAGGGGATTGAACTCATGAAATGTGAGATCATGACCTGAGCTGAGATTAAGAGTTGGAAGCTTAACCAGCTGTGCCACCCAGGTGCCCCTGAATAGATATTTTAATGTTTTCTTCCCACACCTGTGGATCTTCTTGTTGCTCCCTCGGGTACATGCACCACTTCGAATATTCCAAGGAACTATAGGACCTGTCATTGGAACAGACATATAGCTCATCATAGGAGATATTTGGGCTGGGCCAGGAGGATGCAAGTAGGGTGGAGGGGCTAGGTGAGCATGAGGGAGATGGAGAATTCTCTTTGGTACCATTTGCATGTTGTCATGAAATGTTCCAGTAAAGTGCCTTGAGTTATGTGTATCAATGTGCTGAAATATGAGGTATTTCTTCAGATATGAGTTTCCTAGTTGGGTATTTACTACTCAGCCAGGCTAGTCATAGACGTGGGTGACTCTTTCTCTGGTGGTTAGGGAACTAGTTTACTGTCTTCTATCAATTCTGTTAATGAACTAGAACAGGGATGCTTCCCAGATGCCCAGCTCCAGATGTGCTTTGATATTCCTCCACAGCACACTGTTGAGTTGTTTAGGGAGGGAAGGTCCTCCATAGCATGATTGGACTGATTTTAACTTTGTTTTTAAGAAGATAAGAAGTAGGGGTGCTTGGGTGGCTGAGTCAGTTAAGCGTCTGACTCTTGATTTCAACTCAGGTCAAGATCTCACAGTTAGTTGGGAATGCAAACTGGTGCAGCCACTCTGGAAAACAGTGTGGAGGTTCCTCAAAAAATTAAAAATAGATGTACCCTATGACCCAGCAATAGCACTGCTAGGAATTTACCCAAGGGATACAGGAGTACTGATGCATAGGGGCACTTGTACCCCAATGTTTATAGCAGCACTTTCAACAATAGCCAAATTGTGGAAAGAGCCTAAATGTCCAACAACTGATGAATGGATAAAGAAATTGTGGTTTATATACACAATGGAATACTACTTGGCAATGAGAAAGAATGAAATATGGGCTTTTGTAGCAACATGGATGGAACTGGAGAGTGTTATGGTAAGTGAAATAAGCCATACAGAGAAAGACAGATACCATATGGTTTCACTCTTATGTGGATCCTGAGAAACTTAACAGAAACCCATGGGGGAGGTGAAGGAGAAAAAAAAAAAGAGAGAGGGAGAGAGCCAAACCACAAGAGACTTCTAAAAACTGAGAATAAACTGAGGGTTGATAGGGGGTGGGAGGGAGGGGAAAGTGGGTGATGGGCATTGAGGAGGGCACCTGTTGGGATGAGCACTGGGTGTTGTATGGAAACCAATTTGACAATAAATCTCATAAAAAAAAAAAAAAGATCTCACAGTTAGTAAGTTTGAGCCCCGCATTGGGCTCTACACTGTCAGTGCAGGATTCTCTCTCTCTCCCTCTCTCTCTCTTACCCTTCCGTGTTCTCTCTTTCTCTCTCAAAATAAATAAAATAAAACTAAAAAAAAGAAGATAAGAAGTAACATTGATAACTGTTATTCTTGTTTCCTTAAAACATCTATTTGGGGTAGACTCATGAGGGTTAAGAGCCACATGCCATACTTCCTGCTCAGCCAAAGGTTTTGATGAAATTACAGCCTGGGTGGGGTTTTATCATCATTATGATCAATAATGTATGAAGCTCTTACCAGCATTGCCAGCTACCAAGTGATATATAGGAAGAATGGGACAAAGCACTGCCTATCCTTCAAGGAATGCAGAGATAGGAAACATGTACCTGTGTGCCTGATCACTTTAGAAACACTCTGTAAGACTTCGGTTAAGTGCTTTCTGCTGTAACATGGCCATAACCACTATGTAGATTTCAAGAATGGAAAGTGGGGCTTCCAGGGTCTCCTGGCACAGAGTACTCTGCATATGATGTCTTATTTCACTCCCTGAACCACACCGAGAGGAAGGTGTTCTCTGACTCAATTCATAGAAGAGAAATGGAGGTTCAGAGCTGTCCCATGACTCCTCAGATGGCCTGCTTCTAAGCAGTGGGGTGGGAAGAAGCCACATGTCCACAGCAGAGCCCACATGCTGCAACAGAAAGTCACCAATACACACCGCAGACAGAATATGCTGAGAAAGGGTTCTGTGTCTTTGGGTGTTGGTACACCCAAGATTGAGCTAAGTTTCCTGGAGTGGGTTCATGTAAAGTGATGGTGAGGATGCAGATACTACCGCCTGACTGCATGGAAGGGACTGAGTGAGAAACGAAAAGCAAAACAAAAAGCAGAACTGACTGGACCAGAAAATATATTCAAATAAAAACAATTCAGTGCAGAAACTTTTTATTTTGATGGAGTCCCAGTAGTTTATTTTTTGCTCTTGTTTCCCTGGCCTCTGGAGACGTATCTAGAAAGAAGTTGCTATGACTGATGCCAGAGAAATGGCTGCCTGTGCTCTCTTCTAGAATTTTTATGGTTTCAGGTCTCACATTTAGATCAGAATGGCTAAAATAAAAAACACAAGAAATAACAAGTGTTGGGGAGGATGTGGAGGAAAAGGAACCCTCTTGCACTGTTGGTGGGAATGCAAACTGGTGCAGCCACTCTGGAAAACACTATGGAGGCTGCTCAAAAAATTAAAAATAGAACTACCTTATGACCCAGAAATTGCACTACTAGGTATTTACCCAAAGACTATGAAAACACTAATTTTAAGGGATATATGTACTCCGTTGCTTACAGCAGCATTGCTTATAGTAGCCAAGGTATGGAAGCAACCCAAGTATCCATTGATTGATGAATGGATAAAGAAGATGTGGCATACATATACAGTGGAATATTAGTCACAAAAAGAATAAAATCTTGTTATTTGCAAAGACATGGTTGGGGCTAGAGAGTATAATGCTAAGTGAAATAAGTCAGAGAAAGACAAATGCCATGTAATCTTACTCATATGTGGAATTTAATAAACAGAATAGTGAACAAAGGAAAAAAAGAAGAAAAAAAAGGCTTTTTTTTTTTTTTAAATTTTAGAGAGGGAAAAAGACCACGAGTGGGGGAGAGAGAGAAAGAGAGAGAGAGAATCCCAATCAGGCTCTACCGTCAATGCAGGGCTCAATCCCATGACCCTGGGATCATGACGTGGGCCAAAATCAAAAATCAGATGCTCAACTGACTGAGCCACCCAGGTGCTCGAGTACACTTATCATGATACACACTAGGTGATGTATAGAACTGTTGAATCACTATATTGTACACCTGAAACTAATAGAATACTGTATGTTAACTATACCGGAATTAAAATAAAATATCACCATAAAAAAAACCAAAAGCTCTGAATTATGGGGATGATTCCCTAAAATTATGCTTATCTAGATCCACATCTATATCAAAGTTTTGTGTCTCCATACTTCTAAGAAAACATTTATGGATGCTAAACATAAAATATGAGGAATAAAATAGTTAAACACAAGTTCAAAAATATGCAGAGTAAAGAGGTCATAGACACTATCAGTGACAAAGCTAAGAAGCAATTCTGGCTTCAGCAATTATTAGCTATACACCTACAATATTCAAAACATAAAAATCTGGAGAAAAAAAAAAAACTTTGCTAAAATTCCCTGTAGTTCTGACTCCTGGCAGCCAATGTGAAAAGAGAAACTGCACAACGTATTATAAAATTATCACATGGTAAAAAGGAAACAGATAGTTTTTAAAGAGATCATCAGTTTTATCTGACCCAATTCTTTAAAAACTTTTCTGTTGTGCACATCTTTATACATAGGACAGTGAACATGTTGTAATGGATTAAGTCCTCAGCAGAAGTTATTTTCCAGAAATTCTGTGCATCTCAAGGGGTGATGAAGGGTAAGTTGCTTTCTGTTGGTGCGCCAGATACTGAGATGCAAGGCTTAGCTTCCCCTTCCCCAGCCGCCAGACACACCTCAGCTTCTGAACCCTTCATAGGTGGCCCTGGCCAATGCTAGAACAAGGCAGTGGTATAAAAGCCTAGCAACCTCTGTTGAACATGCCATTCTTCAAATGTGCATAGACTTGGCCAGGTCTATGGCACTATGGTTGGGTGGCCCCCATCCTTGCTGCTCTCCGTTGTTTCCTTATTCATGGTTATCCCCCAATAAGCATTTTGCATCCCTGGCTTCCACTCAATGTTTGCATCCCAGGGAACCTGGCCTTCAATAGTAACACAAATTCTTTTGTGTTCTTCTATTATTTACGAGGGATGGGTAGAAGGTGGTCCTTTCCATGACCCAACGTTTTAGGGACTCACCTATTTATAAACTGCAGTAAATGCCAGCAGTTTTGTCAGGTCAGAGGATGACACTTGTCACTTACAAACTCCCTAATGAGATTCAGTAAAACTGGGGGAAATGGCTTGCATCTTTATTTTACCTTGTTCCTTCCCTTGACCGAGTATTTTCCTTCAAACTCTTTGCAGTTGCAGATAACATATTTGGTACCTTGTCTTCTCTCCTAAATATCACATCTTTATGCATTTTCCCAAACTTGGCAATTTGTCATTTGCTTTCCCACTCTTGACCTCACTGATCCCTCAGAGGTTCACAGGAGATTCACAGAGCTCAGGAGATTTATCTAAGTCTTTGCTCATGGATGTTTGACGATGGGGATCTGGACCTAGTTCTTTCAATGCCAAACCCTGAACCCCAGAGTCCTTGTCCAGATAAGTCCTTTGGATCTTGCTCAGAATACTGTAAAGTTGGGCTGAGGCTTGATAAGCATGGCCATAGGCAACTTCTGGTTCATATAGAGCTGCCCCACCTCTGGAAAATACACTTTAGCCCCGTCATTATTATGAAGAAAATGGGACATGATGATGGCTTTGGGTTTCCCTTCTTCCTGGAGACTGCTGTCAGTTGCCACTCAGGCTGGTTCACTCATGCTGAGCTCCAATTGGCTCCGTCCCAGGGCATGCGGACCCTTCTCTATTAGTAGGAGGTGCTTCCCTCCATGGTCCACAGAGCAACCATTACTTTCCCAGATGTACTTCTGCATGGAGACAGTGTAAAAGGCAGGACAGTTTAGTTTCAAACTGAATCCACCTCACTGCCCCCACCCCACAGAGAGACACACACAAAACCAAGGCTGACATGCTCTGGGACCTTGTTCCAGAATAGGAATAGGAACAGGGATAGGCTGACTTGCGTGGCCTTTTAATTGACACAATAAGGGGCTTGTGGGACACTCCGCAGGAGCCCTGAGAGGGAAGGCACTCCTTAAGCTGAAAGGCCACCACAAGGGCATTGTGTTTAATTTAACCTGACAATGTAGGCATGATAAGCCTTCTCTAACTTGCTGGCCTGCAGGAACAAAGGGAAATTCTCCCACCAGGAACATCAAGGAGCCAGATGGAAAGATTCTCCTGTCCCTGGGCTTTCCCCACCCCCATCCCAAGCAAAAGGAATAGAGATGTGTGTTCATATCTTCATGCACAAAGACTGGGCATGAGGTGGCTGGGATGAGATAATTTTCTTTTTCCCCTGAGAAGCAAATTGCAAACCCATGTCTGTGGCTGGAACGAAAGCAAAATGCAGTGTGTCTTTTAGGAGTTATGTTTCAGTTACAGAAAATCCACGCACACAGCACATTCATACAAATGCAGGGGGGGTTCTATTTCTCATGCTTATTTCTTTCTTCACAACCATTTACCAACCAAAAACCAGAGCCTAGTGTTAATTATGTTATTTGAAATGCACTCCTTGGGCTCTGTATTTTTCTCCGAGTATCTGATTTGGCTTTAACTAAGGATTGGGAGGGCTGCACAATGTGTGAGAATAATTGCCCCAAAGCTCTAAATATTTATTACCAGGACAAGCTGCAAGCCACAGCCTCTGACGCTGCCCTTGGCGGTCTGGCCCCCATTCTTCTTGACAATGAAGTAGACGGAGGGAGAACTGTTGAACTGTTTACTACTTCAAGACATTTTAAAAAGTAATGAATGTACAAACAGCCAAGGCAAAAAGAGACCTCTGTTAGGTAGCTTAGAGTCGGGATAGAAAATTCAAACAATTTTAGCCTCAAAAAGTCAACATTAGCCACCCTTCTACTAAGGACCTACAAACAAACAGAGTTACTCTGTACACACATTAACACATGCAACTCCGTGCCTCCGTGACTTTCACCTCCCAGAGCCTCGGGTTCACACAGGCATTTGAAAAGGACTCCACAGGTGTCAGAACCCAGGGCTTCATCTCCTGAGACCTTTCCATGTTAGAACTTTCTCACCTGGCTTGTCTGGGACAGACAAGGGGTGTGGGGGAAGGGGAACTCCCACCCAGGCTGGAGCTGCATTTGGCCCTGGGACCAAACCATACTGGGGTGTGTGGACCATGCTTGCCATCTCCTTGCAGTTGAGGGAGACACTGTTACAGACAGACGCCTCTTATGCCCGGACATCCCACATCCCACATAAGTAAAAGTCAGAGGGTTACCCTTTTAAAAAGTAAATAATAATGGGAGAGGAATCTACCCATTTTATCCTTCTACTCACACGGGCCTGGAAAAGTCAGCTATTTGCTTTCCTTGTAAGCATTGACTAATATGACTGAAAAAATAAATTCACGTATTTTCATTTTTTTTCCTATTTTGTGAGAGATTTGGTCCCATGCTATGTAAAGATTGCCCTGTTTAATCAGCCAAGTCTTTGTTTCTTATAAATGAGGCTGCCTGGTTACTCAGAAATTTAGCCAGAAACAGGAGATTGAACGATTTTAGAGGATATTCAGTTTTCCACCCCAACATTGAGGACTCATCCACACACCGGTGTATCTGTCATTCACTGTGGCTTCCAGTTCCATCCAGGTAGAACTGAAGAAGGACTACACATAAGAAAGAGGTACTTGAAAACATTGGGATCCCCCCACTGTTTCATCCTACACACCTTATCATTCTGAAACAGTGTTAATTCCAAGCCTCTCCATTTTTGTAAAATTAAGTCACTTTTGCCATAACATATCAAGAGAAGGCAAAATAAGAAATATAAAGAATATTCTTCAAAATTACCTTCCGAAGTACATTGACCACAGGCTTCTTTGTCCTCATCCCCTTAGATGTGATTATGCAAAAAGAGAAAATTTAATACTGCAATCAATAGAGACCCGCCCTTTTATAATACAGGGTCTTAGCCCCCATTGATTTTTTTGGCTAGCTGTACAAACTTACTTATGCACATAAGAATTTTATGCCATAAAGAAGAGAAAGTGACTTTCTTCCCACAGTATACAATAAGAGCATAACTGTGAGCTCACAAAATGGAAGCCTCATTCCTCACCTTCAGAAACGACAGAAGAAGGGAGGGTTTGTCTTCGGGATTATTTTAACAGATTTAAAAACAGATGACTTGTATAATGTGGGGAGAAAAAATGCAGTGCCTTAGTTTTTGCAATGACAATAAGGCATGATCAATGTCACTGCAAGGGTGTATTTCAAAGATGAGAAAATTGTTTCTGGGGAAAGAAATGCCTCAAAAAAAAAAAAACACTCCTAATTGTGGCTAGTTTAATGCCTCTGCAGAGCAAGTCAATAGCATGCTCACCCAGCTCAGGTGGCCTCAGGCTGCTCCCCTCACAGGGTCTGATGAAGCCAGCCACTTCCCTGGATCAAGGTATTAAGGTATGGGTTATTTGTATTGATTTTATGTGCCGCTACGCTGTGCTGGTCATGCTCATATCTGTGGTTCACAAATTCCCCTTGAAAATGTCACCGCCGCTTCATTTTCTCTGCCATCCATCAATACTGCGGCCAGAGAGGCTGGTCATTAACCCTGAGGGTGGTTGTCTTGTCCAGTGCATCCCAGGCCACTGTAGATTCCCAAAGTTTTCATGAATACCAGCAATGGTAGAGGGTGTAGGTGGGACCAGTGATAAGGTTCTTCACCAAAAACATAATAAAAAACAAATCCAAAAACTTACAAGGATTTTTATCTGATATTCAGGATTGTTTTGCCTTGTCCAGAGAACCTTGCAAATGGATAGGCCCTCTAGTGGTTTACAAGGGTGCTCAGATAGAAGGGGAGGTCTCATCAGACATTATTTGACATCATTTGTAAACACAGTCACACCCACAAACAGGTGTATGCACAGGAATTTCAATACCTGAACAGAGCTATTACAGGCTACACTCACACCTTGAATTCTAATTGAGATAAATCTTAAAGAAACTTTGTCTTAGATGCTGATAATTTGGGGACAATACAGATTTCCCCAGAAATTCTGGTCAGTCTTTCTCAGCAAAATACATACACTAAGCCATTGAATAATTGTAAAAAGATACGTTCCCTTCTCAGAGTGGAATAAAACTAGCCTTCCCTGGAAGCCAAACAGAAATCTACACACAGGCAGAGCCACGACTGTATTTATCAGTCTACGATGATCCTTTAACAAACATGCAATGGGGTAAAAATAAAACACATGTTTTCCCTTATTTCTCTGCAAGCGCTTACTTAAGGTTTTATTATATTTGGCCATGGGACATTCAGTAAACTTACTGATGATATCAAAGAATGATTTTACAAACAGTAAAAGTTACACTATTGACACCTCCAAATTCTGGAGTATTTACATTGTGTTAGGTGCACACTTGCTCAGGGAGATTAACAAACATTACTAGAAAGGCTGTGGCCAAATCCACCCTGGTTGTTTATAAAACCTTTACAACTCATCAGCCTCCACTAACACACTGGCACTGTTCAATTACCATCAGTTTTAGAGAGCCTTAGCAAAACATCCAGTGCCCATGTAAATAGACAAATCTGAAAACTAGCTGCTCTGTTGGCTTACATACTGTAGGTAATGTTTTCTTTTGCTCAAATTTGTTCTGGAAACTAATCATGCTCTGATAAAGCCATCTGCAAATATGAGAAAGATTGACACCCACATGTCAAAGTTTACACAGCCTGACCAAGTGTACATATAGTGCAGATGATGTAAGGGCTCTGCTGTGCAGAGCTTCTCTGGGGCCATGTTGGAATGGGGCTCTCTGGATCAGAATGCAGGCACCACTGTCCATGTTAAAGCAAAACTTGCCTGGTTCCTTGCCAAGTTAAAACTCTTGAGGAAGGGGTGGGCACTTTCCTCAATGTTCAAAGAATTTTAACTTCATTCCCCTGGCCAAATCAGTTTAGGACCATAGGATGATTGTCACTTAGCTAATTCCAAACACACCTGCTTTTCTACAAATAACTAAAGCTTCACTTTTACACGGAAAATGAGAGTAACTTAGTGTCCACCTGCTAGAAAAGACAGTATTAAATATTAACAAAAATTATGATATGAAGTGACAATGTCCAACAATTCACAGACAACCAACTCTTCGATGTGCATTATCTAATTTGTAGGAAGGAATATATATATATATATATATATATATGTGGAATATATATATAGGAATATATATATATATATATATCCTCATATATATGAGGATATAGATATATATATGGATATATATCCAAATATAAATATATATCCATATATATATATCCATATCCATATATCCATATATATATCCATCTATCTATCTATCTATCTATCTATATCCACCCATGCTCAAAGAAAGTCCAGGATGAAAACCTGATTCCAAAGCAGATGGAGTGCCTGAATGCGACTGAACACAGTGAGGAATTGACCTTCATTTTACATCAACAATGAACCTTTCCAATTTAGGTACCCGGCATAATTATCTTTTAGCAAGTGATGGTCCATGTCTCCCAGAAATAAACCCAGGTGGCTCTATTGTGTGGTCCTAATCTCCCTCTTTGGTAAGACAATGAAAAACAAAATCAACAGCTGTGCCAAAGGACTTGATTTGTGATAAACTTATTTTGGTTCCTGATGCTCTCTGCTTATTGAGAGCTCAGAAATCATGTTTAAGTTTTCATTTCAAGGTTTTTCTAAGGACCAATCACAGATTCCCTTGTTTATCATGTCCAGAATACCATCTAATGAGTCTTTTAAAAATATAGCAGGAATTATTTCTCTCCACCCTTCTGGCAATTCTCAAGTTTGGTGTTTTGGATTTTTTTTTTTTTTTTTAATTACCAAGGATAGCTATGTGATTTCAGTCCTTTCAGTTCCCACTTTAAAATCTGGCTCTTAGCACTTCCTCAATGCTGGATTTTGTTTCTCTCTTTCATATTTTCAATTGTAAGATCATTCTTGTTGATAGATTGTTAAATCTATACCCAGGAATGGTTTCATTGCATCCTTGCTCTTCTTGATTTAAATATAACAAAATAAAGCCTTCTGGAGGCTCTTAGAATTTTTTTTTGAAAACATCATTAATATTTAGTCTTCTTGTTTCCTTAAAACATTGATAGTGACACAGTTCTCTGTCTCTGTCCATCTTTTGTATATTTTAAATATATGAGCTCAACAGAAATCTCTTTGATCAGTCACATTCAATTATTGTTGTTGTTGTTTAATGTTTATTTATTTTTGAGAGACAAAGAGACAGAGCTTTGGTGGCAGAGGGGCAGAGAGAGAGGGAGACACAGAATCTGAAGCAGGCTCCAGGCTCTGAGCTTCAGCACAGAGCCTGACATGGGGTTTGAACTCACAAACTTGAGATCATGACCCGAGCCACAGTCGGATGCTTAACCAAGTAAGCCACTCAGGCACCCTTTCTATTCAATTGTTTAGCTGTCTTTACCTTCACGAATCTCTATAGTCCAACAATTTCCAAGCTCAAGTCCTTTTGTTTTTTTTAAGTTTTATTTATTTAAATAATCTCTACACTCAACATTCTCTTGAACTCACAACCCTGAGATCAAGAGTTGCATGCTCTTCCGACTGAGCCAGCCAGGTGCCCCCCAAGCTAAAGTCGTATAATCAACAGCTTCTATGTCTTACCTGATTGCAAAATTACCTATTGCAAACAATAGCTATACCTAATTAACTTGTTCTTTCAAATGCTTATTCTATTTACCAAAAATGGATTTAGCCAACTCGCTAAGAACTTTTCAAGAATGTATGTCTCATGTTTATGAAGTCATATCTATTTCACTCTTGCCCAACCTTTTGAGCTGTCTTTGCTCATATAATGACTTCCAGAATCCCATAACCTCATTTATGTCTTACTAGATGCATTGGTATGAAATGTATAACAATTTTATGATGATTCTTGTCCAACAGAAGCCTTTTCTATGTTAGCTCATAAAACTTAATACCCAATTTCCTCCTCTCAGAGAAAAAATGATCTTTGCCCCCATGTGGATAATTGGATCATGGAGGTAGGTGACAACTTAACAGTTACCAGGTAATACTGCCTTAGAGGAGGTGGTTAAGGGCAGGATGAGAACTCTTGCATCTGCAGGGAAGAGGGCAGAGCAGAGTGGCAAGAACTTACATTTGTTGGATGCCTGTGTTGCACCAGAGACTCTGATCTAGGTAACTCATGCTGTAATCTCTTACCTCATTCATTTTTTTCTTGCCCTCCCTCTTATTCCCACACCACTCATTCTCTGGCTTAATACTCTTTAGTGGTTTTTCATAGCACTTTGCACAAACTTCTCATCACAGCCTTTGAGGCCTGGTGTGGTTACTCTCACACTAAAATTCCTAGACTCATTTTTCCTCTGTCCCTTTGTTTTTGCTGCCTCATTGCTGCTGGCCTTCTTTCCCTGTGTCCACCTGTGCATCCACAAGCCTGGCCCAACTCTGGCACAGAGTTAATGCTCAATAACTATTTCTTGGTTGAGGGGGCAAACGAATGAATGCATCTTATCCTTTCAGTAATCCTAAGAGGAAGAAATAGAGGGTCAGATGGATATGGTCCCATGCTCAAGTCTCAGCTGGTAGCAAGTAGAAGTTAACACTGTCTTACAATGCTATTTGGGCTCCTCTAAGATCCTGTGTATAAATAGATGAGGATGCACACTCTGATGAGCTGTGTTGTCCAAATGCGATATAGAGGTAAGTTTGAATGTGCCTGGCAAGTGCATCCTGAAGCAATTTTCTTTCACCTCTGATGGATTTGCCGCCATGGTGTTCCTTTAGAGGTTTTATTTGTCTGTGGATTTTCTTTGGAGGAAGGCAGCCAAAGGATGTTTTTTAGAAGCCAAGGTGAGAGTTAGTAAGATGCTTTGACATGGCACCTTTTATAACATTGAAATATGATCATTAGACTCGCTCTCAAGGATAAGGGATTTGCATTTGGCTTGCGTTGTGCAAACAGGGCTTTTGTTGATTTATCAACAGGACTTCGCTTGGGGTTTTGGATTGGATTCCAGAGGTTGGCACCTATGCTTTAAAAAATCTAAACAGAAGGAGAAAATAAATCACCAACTGGCACTTTAAAGACAAAGATTTATACCAAATTTAATGAACTTCCTGTCTTGCTGAGCATGAGGAAAATGTCATGTTTACCCCAAAGCTCACTGCTCTTGGCAACGGATGTGCCCAGTTGGAAGGGATGCAGAAGTGGGCTGCATTCACCCAACTAGAATTTGGAAAACTTATTAGCAAGAGAGCAATCAGCAAGAACTTGGCCTTCATGGTGCACCCCAACTGCTTGCTACTAACCCTTAGCAGAACTATCTAAGAAGAAATGTGGGTTAAGTCATATTGTCTGATTTTCATTCCCCTAGAAGCAGACCAAAATGAAGTATTCAATTTACCCAAGGGATACAGGAGCACTGATGCATAGGGGCACTTGTACCCCAATGTTTATAGCAGCACTCTCAACAATAGCCAAATTATGGAAAGAGCCTAAATGTCCATCAACTGATGAATGGATAAAGAAATTGTGGTTTATATACACAATGGAGTACTACATGGCAATGAGAAAGAATAAAATATGGCCCTTTGTAGCAACATGGATGGAACTGGAGAGTGTTATGCTAAGTGAAATAAGCCATACAAAGACAGATACCATATGGTTTCACTCTTATGTGGATCCTGAGAAACTTAACAGAAACCCATGGGGGAGGGGAAGGAAAAAAAAAAAGAGGTTAGAGTGGGAGACAGCCAAAGCATAAGAGACTCTTAAAAACTAAGAACAAACTGAGGGTTGATGGGGGGTGGGAGGGAGGGGAGGGTGGGTGAGGGGTATTGAGGAGGGCACCTTTTGGGATGAGCACCGGGTGTTGTATGGAAACCAATTTGACAATAAACTTCATATATTGAAAAAAACAAAATGAAAGATTCAAGAGCAAGTAGTGTATTTACAGGGTGGTCCCAGGAAACATTGGTCAGGAAGTAGGAAGGTAGTTAGTAAAATGTGTGTCATTAAGCCAGTTACCACTGTGAGCAACAGGAGCTGAATTCTTAAGGGGACCTCTAGGAACAGTGTAAAAGACTGGTCTCAGTCATCCCAACCAAGGGGCTAAGGGACTGGGACATTTACCTACTAACTCTCTCAGTGATTGGTCAAGGTCTGCTTCCAGGGATATTCATTTTCCAGAAGTTCTAGCCAGTAGCTCCTTCAGGAAGAGCAACCCCAGCAACCCAAGTCCTCCAGAAAAGAGATGCAGAGATCAGCAGTTGGGAGTAGAGGGGCATTCACTGAATTGGTAAGGGTGAGGCAGCAACATGGTCTTCAACCAACCACAAAGCAAGCTCTGTTATATCCCTGTCTTTTCTGTGACTTCCCATTTCAACTTTTACATGGTTCATAAATGTTGACTGGAGGTACAAACATCTTACCTTACTTTTTATGACATACAAAGAAATTTCTTTGATTCAATCATCATATTTATCCAAAAATAGTTTTGATCCCACCACTGGCATTGCAAGCCATTCTAAAACTACAGCTCTGTGCGACAAGGAGTGTGCTTTTTCTGACTGCCTTCATATCAAGTGAGGAACACCTAGATTCAAATCTATATAAATCCTCTACCTGGCATTGGAATTTGGAGTTTAAAATGTACCTGATTTTTTCCAAGTCAGTAATAGATCATTTTGCCAAAATGAATGTATAGTCAGGTACTGAAGAAGAAATGAGAAATCGAGTGCATGGTTAAATAGCCCGATCATTTGAAAAAGTGATGAGGTGATCTATAAGCCTGATGGCATCATGGGGATTTAGTTGGTGTTCAGGACATCCATTGCCTTGCAGTGCATGCTGGGTTTGGCTCAGGTAACTTTGCCCTCCCTTCCGTTAACTCTTGGCCAAATCTTATGAGCCTTATAGTCCTTCGTTCCCTTCCTTTGCCGTTGAGACTGCCTTTGAGATTCACTGCTTTTTCCTGATACTAAAACCTTTGTTTTTGAACCAGGGTCACCTCTACTTAAACTACCAAGGAGGAAAATCTTTGCATGGGAAGAACAATGGGCTAGACATTGGAACTCTTGGGTTCCAGTCTCAGGAATGCCACTTGCTCTTACCCTCAGTTCCCTTCATCTTTAAAGTGAGAGTTGGATGGGATTGTTAGAAAATTGCATTATTTGGGATAATTTAGTACTTTTATTTTTATTTTTTAAATTGAAGAATAATTAACACACAGTGTTATATTAGTTTCAGATGTACAATACAACGATTCAACAGTTCCATATATAATTCAGTACTCATCAAGATAAGTGTACTTTTTAATCCCCATTCACCTATGCCACCCATCCCCCCACCCACCTTTGCTATGGTAACCATCAGTTTGTTTTTTGTATTTAAGAGTTTGTTTTTTTGTCTTTTTTGTTTGTTTGTTCATTTCTTTTGTTTCTTAAATTCCACATGTGAATGAAATTATATGGTATTTGTCTTTCTGTGTCTTATTTCACTTAGTATTATATCCAGTAATTCCATCCATGTTGTTGCAAATGGTGAGACCTCATTATTTTTTACGGCTGAGTAATATTCTATTGTGTGTGTATATATATACATATATATATATCCCACATCTTCTTTATCCATTTATCTATCGATAAACATATGGGTTGTTTATATGTCTTGGCTATTATAAATAATGCTGCAATAAACATACGGGTGCATATATCTTTTCAAGTTAGTGTTTTTGTCTTCTTTGGGTAAATATGCAATAGTGGAATTACTGGATCATGTGGTAATTCTATATTTAATTTTTTGAGAAAACTCCCATACTGTTTTCCACAGAGGCTACACCAATTTGCATTCCACCAATAGTGTACGAGTTCCTTTTCCTCCACATCCTCAACAACACTTGTCATTTCTTATCGTTTTGATTTTAGCCATTTTGACAAATGTAAGGTGATATTGTGGTTTTGATTTGGATTTCCCTGATGATTAGTCATATTGAGCATCTTTTCATGTGTCTGTTGGCCACCTGTATGTCTTCTTTGAAAAAATGTCTGTTCATGTCTTGTGCCCATTTTTTAAGAAGATAAAAAATTGCATTATTCTGGATAATTTATTTTAACATGCTTATTCTTATTAACCTGCCCTCTCTAATATATGTCTTTAGCATGTGATAGGGAGGCAGTTTGACTATGCTGAAGTGCTTCTGTCCACTAATTTCCTTTTTTTAGAAAATGGTTCTACTTCTATCCTTGCCTTGTCTCAGGAGATATAGGCATGAGCATCAGTGAACTTCAGGGACACATTTTAAGAAATTCATTTGTGTCTGTGTATTGATGTATTGACTGATTAATGGTTGATTCTTACATTTTAGAAAACAAAATGAGGGGCACCAGGGTGGCTCAGTCAGTTAAGCATCCAACTTTTGGTTTCAGCTCAAGTCATGATCTCGCAGTTTGTGGCTTTGAGCCCCACATTGGGCTCTGAGCTGACAGCTCAGAGCCTGGAACTTGTTATGTATTCTATGTCTCCTTCTTTCTCTGCCCCAACCCTGCTTGTGCTGCTCTTTCTCTCTCAAAATAAATAAATAAACTTAAAAAAAGAAAGCAAAATGAGTCAAATTATAACCTTTTTAAAAGTCAGCCATGTTTAATAAAGACATGACTATTCCTTATGTAGATCTCATTCATGTTGATAAAAGTGTGCTTCCCAGGACATGTCAGCAATGAGAGAAAAAAATATGTACTTGTCACATGAAAGTCTAGGCTAAAACAAGCCATACATTTGGGAAATGCTATAACTTATAACTCTAAATATCAGAAAATCTAAGAAAAACCTGGGTTTTTTTTAAGAGCTGGAAAGTCCTACAGAAAACAAATCAGAAATCCAGGTAGTTCTGGCATGTCCTATCTTAGGATAAAACATGGACAAACACTGCTATATAAATCTTCTCATACCCAGGAGGTGTAGTAAGCAGGAATGTAAGTTTAAGAAATAATACAACTCCTTTAAACATCTCCTCTGGGCACAAGAGAAAGCCATACTAGCAGTGTTTTGGCATCTGATCAACCATCTCTCTGAGACCTTATGACACTCTGGGTTATGTGGTATATCACTAAGACTTGTAATACCCAATTTTTAGTGTAACCAGAGTACAAGTTAGAGTGGAAACAGAGTATCATATAGCTAATGCTTCTTGACTTCAAAGAAGGAAAGAATATTTATTAGTGATAGATAGTAAACAAATACAAATACGTCCAGTTGAAATATAAGAGAAACAAGAGGCATTACAGGCCAGATTAACTGGTGCTCACTATTTCCATGTCTGTGTATATCATCACACGAATGTGTAATGGTCACAAGCTTGGGATTTTAATCCTTGGTTTGTATTTACTTATCTTGCTAGTGAAACACCCAAAAGTTGAAGAAGGTCAATATTTAGATGCATTATGAAATCAGTTCTTGTTTGGAAGTTTATTTGAAATTGTTGAAGTAATACATTTTAAAGTTGGTATTCAACATTGTGTAAGCATGACTTTTTGAACTATTTATCAGTCATCTGTAATGAATAAACACTAGAGGGAAATGACAGTTGAACTGAGTTGCATTCATCCAGTTGTTAAAGTAAAAGGAAATTCAGTAGTTCCTCAGACAGACATTTTGGATAAGATCTGTAAAAAATAGAACAAAATACATTAGTCCATTAAAAATATTCTTTGAGTAATGCTAAAAAAGAAGGAAAATAAATATAAAATGTACTTTATGCGTTTTAATGTTATTGACAAATGAGTAAGATTAATTGACTGGGACTCACCTATGTGTCTTCAAGCCAATGCTGAGGATGGGCCATCTGTAAGGACTTCTTTTATCTTCTGATCCAGCAGCTTGCCCAATCCTCTATTCATTATCCTGCACACCCCCAAACAGCTCTTTGAAAGGTTGTCTGTAAATTCATAATTATTGTTTATGAACAAAAATAAAGCAATTCTCCTACCCTATTTATTCCCCCATCCTACACTTTACCCTTAATGAATCAAATTTCTTTGTCATTACTTCTCAAGTAGCAAGTGACAATATTGTAGTAAGTTAACTGAATTTATTTTCAGGGAGTGATCCAGTGGTTTCAGTGTTCTTATTATGACCATTGTTGTTGTATTAATCTGCTCATTTCAAACCCACCACTATTTGGTGCTGGGCCCCATCCTTGAGCAATGTACAGCTTTAGCCACAGAAAGACATTTGTTCTCAATTATTTAAACTTTTTTTTATTTGTTGGATGATACCTTTTTCACACCTGTACTCAGACCAAAAACCTAGGGGTCCTCATGGATATTTAGTGTATCTTCCTGTCTCCCTCCTCAACCATCCAACAGGCTTCTATGTTTTGCCTTATCAATTTCTCTGGAAACTGTCCTCTCTTTTCCACTGTTCCCTTGGCTTTGGTTTTGAGTCTCACTATTGAGTCCTTTAAACTGTTGCAAGAACCCCTATACTCACCACTAAACTAACCCTAGGATTAGCCTTCCCCAAATCATTCTTCAAAAATGGCCAATCTGATTTTCTTCCCCTGCTGGTGTGTTCAGTGGCTCCTATTAGCCAACAGTCATGTTCAGACCACTCCAAGGACCTCGCTCTTATTTCAGTCAATGGCACCAGCATTCACCCAGGTGCCCAAGCCCAAACCTGGAGCTATCTTTGGTTCCTCATTTCCTCTTATTTATTCAGTCTGTTAGCAAGACCTGAGACTCTTCCTCCAAAAGACAACCTGTGCCCATTCTCTCTTCTCCAACTCCTAACTACTCTCTTTGCTTCCATTCTTCTATCCTCAATACTTTTCCCACCTACGCCCAGAATAAACTTAAAAAAAATCACATCTCTCCTCTGTTTCAAAGTTTTTGGGGATTCTTGCAGCATTTTAAGTCACATCCAACCTTTTTGAAGTGGCTGTTTTGATCCCTTCCTGATATCGTTTCATTCTAATTCTGGAATTTCATTTCTTACCCTGGTCTGGACAAATGAATATACTATGTAAATTTTGACATGATGTAATAGGACGCATACTACACCATTCACAACTCTCTGGACGTATTGTCTTCTTGTGCCTCCAATCCAGACTCATTCCAGTCTTTGGCTATTTGCCCAGCTCTTTATTCCGGAAATCTCTACCCACCCCCCACCTCCACCCCAACACCATCCCTTCTTCCAAATACTCACATCTCAATTACCCACCATTCATCCTGTGAGGTCTTCCCTGTACAGCTTAAGCAACCTCTGATTCCAATCTACAAAGTGATGTAATTATATGACATTAAGTTGTTCTTTATGTGTTTATTTATTTATTGATGATTGCCCCTTCAGAAATGCAAGTTTCTCAAAGATAGGGGAACTACTTGGTACTCATCTATGCCTAGCATTAGGCCTGGGGCAGGTTTGGAATATAAAAATATTTGTTGAATAAATGAATGAATGTTTATTATAAAACTATTAACATTTACCAATATGATAAGGTAAAGGCAGTATCTTCATTTAATTTTTTTAATGTTTATTTATTTTGAGAGAGAAAGAGAGAAAGCATGAGGCGGGAAGGGGCAGAGAGAAACAAGGACAGAGAGAATCCCAAGAAGGCTCCACACTGTCGGTACAGAGCCCAATGCAGGGCTTTATCTCAGGAACTGAGAGATCATGACCTGAGCCAAAATTAAGAGTCAGACACTTAACTGACTGAGGCACCCAGGCATCCTAGTATCTTCATATTTTAATTTGTTCCCTGATTATTACTGAAATGGACCCCTTTTCATACTTTTATTGACAATCACCTTCCTTTTCTAGGAATATCCTGTTGGCATCCTTTGCTTACTTTCCTACTAGTTACATTGCTTTCTTTTTAGTTGTTAGGCACGAGCTGTGTTTATTTCTTTGCAATTATTTATGTTTAGACAATTATTTTGATTTATATTTTGAAAATATGTTCTCCCTGTATATCATTTTTCTTACTTTTATTGTGGGGGATATGTGTTGCTACAAAGTTTCAAACATTGATGTGGTAAAATTCATCTTTCTTAAAATTTAAGAATTTTATTTCTTAAAAATACATAAAATAGAAGATCAACAAAGGCCTCCCACACCTCCAAATACAAACTCTCACTTGAACACACTGATCAATATTAAGATCTATGAAAGTGTCGCAAGTAGATATAGTGTAAGTTCTATGTGTTGTAATATGAAACAGCACAATGTGTGATGTATTCTTGCAAATAAATCAAAGTAGCATACATTTAATGAGCTGTTTGCATTCAGTCTCCAGTCTAGGGGCTGAGTGGGGGGTGGAGGAGCAGGTTGAAGAGCATCAGGTAGGCGTAGTCAGGTGAACCCAAAATAGGACACCCTATAGCCTCAATAATTTTAACAAGACAATAGCACCGGAGAAAAGGGGACAATTTCAGATGAAAAGAGCCTTAAGGAATATAACAAATAATTACAATTAATAAACTTAAAATCCTGCTGTGAAATAGATTATATTGATAATTAAGGAAAGTTGGAAATATCTAGATTATTAGATGTTATCAGGACATATTTTTAAAATTTATTATTAAAAATAATATAATTTTTATTTTATTAAGGATCATATGGCATGGTGATTATATTAAAGGAATTCCTTTTTTTTTTCCCAGACTTGAGATGTCTACTAATTAAGAATAAAAATACATGAGATTTTCTTTAAAATAGCCTCTTGCCCCAAATAAAAGTGTGTGTGCATTGGAGTTGGGAACAGGTGAGTCAAGAATGGTAAAATGCTGATGACATTAGTCAAGGTTGCTCAAAAGATGGTAACAGTCCTAGGCTTGGAGGAGAGAAGGGAGAGTCAGTTTTCAGACCCCAGAGGCAGAGCTCTGGGAGAAGGCAAGTTGACAAGAGCTAGGGAGGTGTGAGGGAGGAACCTTGAGCTCACTCTCCTCCCCACCCCCTGTGGTCCCCTGCCAGGTTTTTCCAAGAACAGAAGGCAGAGAGCAGGGAAGCCATGGTCTGTGAGGATCCACCTCACAGAGAGGAGAGTCCCTCTAGAGGGACAAACAGCTAGAGATAGGGGTGGACCCTGCAAGCTGGCACATTGCTGATTTGTGTTTTATAATTAATACTTTAATTAAGAAAAAGTAATGTGCATTTTCTACTTTTATTTTATTTTATTTTATTTTAGTGTGAGCTAGGGAGGGGCAGAGAGAGTGAGACACAGAAACTGAAGCAGGCTCTAGGCTCTGAGCTGTCAGCACAGAACCCAATGCAGGGCTCGAACTTACAAACTGGAGATCATGACCTGAGCTGAAATCGGAGGCTTAACCAACTGAGCCACCCAGGTGCCCCACATTTTCTATCTTCAGATAGGAAAAATTAATACATAGTTTTTAGATCAAGTATATTAATTGCATTATTCAAACCTTTATTTGTACTAATTTCTGTATATTTTATGTGTTGAATTTCAAGAAAAATGTGTTAAAATCTCTTGCTTAATTTTTAAAATTATAAATTTCTTTTTATTTTTCACAGTTTTTATTTTATATTGTTGAGGCCTATAAAGTTCTGTAAATAGCATATCTTCTTGGTACATTTTTCTTTTTATTAATACAAAATATAATTTGCTCTTTCAAGGTTTTTTGCTTGATTTTTGTCTGACATTAGCTCTATCTGCTTTTTTGTTGTTGTTAGTATTTGTTTTGCATATTTTCCTGTTTCTTTTTTTTTAATTTTTTTTATGTTTCTTTATTTCTGAGACAGAAAGAGACAAAACATGAGTGGGGGAAGGACAGAGAGAGAGGAAGACACAGAATCAGAAGCAGACTCCAGGATCTGAGCTGTCAGCACAGAGCCCTAGGCAGGGCTTGAACTCACAAACCGTGAGATCATGACCTGAGCCGAAATCGGTTGCTCAACCGACTGAGCCACCCAGGCGTCCCTTTCCTGTTTCTTATTTCAACATTTCATTTTATTTCAAGTGAGTGTACATAGATTTTTGTTTGTTTTTGTTTTTGTTTTTTTTTTGTTTGTTTGTTTTCAAAGTCCAATCTTAATATCTCTTGTCCTTTACCAGGTGAATCTCATCACTTCATATTAGTTGTGATTATAGATTTATTTGGACATGTTCGTGCCATCTCATTTTTAAATTTCCTTTTCACAGGCCTTATTTACTATGTGCACCCAGGCTTTTAGAGGGTTTATCAACTTTGTTTTATGTTTTTTTGCAATGTTTTGGCACTTATATCTTTTATGTCTATTCTTTGATGATTATTTTTATAATCACTTGTATTGTGCTTAAGTATATTACAATTTCATTTCTGTCAATATTGAGAATTATTTTCCCCTCCCAACTTTACTTGTGATTTGTCTTATTTGGACTTTATTTTCTCCTTACTCCTTCTCATACCTCTTACCATGGTGAAGTCATCTATGATTGCTAACCAGTACAGTAGCCACTGGCCATATGTGGCTACTGAGCCCTGGAAATATGCCTGCTCTGAATGAAGAAGGGATAAAATCCTTGGTATATTTTAAAGACTTAAACAAAAAGGATGTAAAATATTTCATGTACATCTTTGAACATCAATTCTATGTTGAAATGGTAACATTTTAGATATATTGGTTTGAATAAAATATATTGTGAAATTTTACTTTACATTGTATTTATTCTTTTTGAGATGTGGCTACCAGAAAATTTAAAATTTCAGTTGTGGGCAGAGCTGTTATAGGATTTTAATTCTGGATTGTTATTTTTATTTTTATTTATTTATTTTTTGTTTATTTTTTTTTTTTGAGAGAGAGAGCACAAAGTGGGGGAGGTGCAGAGAGAGGGGGGAACAGAGGATCTGAAGTTGGTTCTGCTCCGACGAGAGTGAGCCTGATGTGTGGCTCAAACTCATGAACTGTGAGATCATGACCTAAGCCAAAATCAGCCACTCAACTGACTGAACCACCCAGATGCCCCTGATTGTTATATTTAAACAGTTAAGAATTTTTTCTCCTTCTCTCTTACTCCTCTTCTTTCCTTTTAATTCCTTGATTCACTGTCCAGCCCTTAGATTACAGTGGATAGAATTCTAGGCAGGTATAGAATTCTGGAACTCAGGTGCAATTGCTACATTGTATTCAATTTCTCTGTAGGCCTGTTTTCTTTTCTTTTTCTTTCTAGATCCTGGAAATTGCTCTTCCTTTTCGAAGTTCCCCAATTTCACTTATAGATGTTTCTCCTTGTCCATCCTAAGTGCTCATGGAACTCTTGAAGTTTATGTTTTTTGTTTGTTTGTTTGTTTATTTGTTTGTTTTGTCTTCTTAAGCTCTGGAAAAACCTCTTTTTTTTTTTTATTATAATGCTTTTTTTTTTTATTGTTTTTTTTTTTATTTTTTAATATATGAAATTTACTGTCAAATTGGTTTCCATACAACACCCAGTGCTCATCCCAAAAGGTGCCCTCCTCAATACCCATCACCCACCCTGCCCTCCCACCCACCCTGCCCTCCCTCCCACCCCCCATCAACCCTCAGTTTGTTCTCAGGTTTTAACAGTCTCTAATGCTTTGGCTCTCTCCCACTCTAACCTCTTTTTTTTTTTTTTTTTTTTCCTTCCCCTCCCCCATGGGTTTCTGTTAAGTTTCTCAGGATCCACATAAGAGTGAAACCATATGGTATCTGTCTTTCTCTGTATGGCTTATTTCACTTAGCATCACACTCTCCAGTTCCATCCATGTTGCTACAAAAGGCCATATTTCATTTTTTCTCATTGCCACGTAGTATTCCATTGTGTATATAAACCACAATTTCTTTATCCATTCATCAGTTGATGGACATTTAGGCTCTTTCCATAATTTGGCTATTGTTGAGAGTGCCGCTATAAACATTGGGGTACAGGTGCCCCTATGCATCAGTACTCCTGTATCCCTTGGATAAATTCCTAGCAGTGCTATTGCTGGGTCATAGGGTAGGTCTATTTTTAATTTTCTGAGGAACCTCCATACTGTTTTCCAGAGCGGCTGCACCAATTTGCATTCCCACCAACAGTGCAAGAGGGTTCCTGTTTCTCCACATCCTCTCCAGCATCTATAGTCTCCTGATTTCTTCATTTTGGCCACTCTGACTGGCGTGAGGTGGTATCTGAGTGTGGTTTTGATTTGTATTTCCCTGATAAGGAGCGACGTTGAACATCTTTTCATGTGCCTGTTGGCCATCCAGATGTCTTCTTTAGAGAAGTGTCTATTCATGTTTTCTGCCCATTTCTTCACTGGGTTATTTGTTTTTCGGGTGTGGAGTTTGATGAGCTCTTTATAGATTTTGGATACTAGCCCTTTGTCCGATGTGTCATTTGCAAATATCTTTTCCCATTCCGTTGGTTGCCTTTTAGTTTTGTTGGTGGTTTCCTTTGCTGTGCAGAAGCTTTTTATCTTCATAAGGTCCCAGTAATTCACTTTTGCTTTTAATTCCCTTGCCTTTGGGGATGTGCCGAGTAAGAGATTGCTACGGCTGAGGTCAGAGAGGTCTTTTCCTGCTTTCTCCTCTAAGGTTTTGATGGTTTCCTGTCTCACATTCAGGTCCTTTATCCACTTTGAGTTTATTTTTGTGAATGGTGTGAGAAAGTGGTCTAGTTTCAACCTTCTGCATGTTGCTGTCCAGTTCTCCCAGCACCATTTGTTAAAGAGACTGTCTTTTTTCCATTGGATGTTCTTTCCTGCTTTGTCAAAGATGAGTTGGCCATACGTTTGTGGGTCTAGTTCTGGGGTTTCTATTCTATTCCATTGGTCTATGTGTCTGTTTTTATGCCAATACCATGCTGTCTTGATGATGACAGCTTTGTAGTAGAGGCTAAAGTCTGGGATTGTGATGCCTCCTGCTTTGGTCTTCTTCTTCAAAATTACTTTGGCTATTCGGGGCCTTTTGTGGTTCCATATGAATTTTAGGATTGCTTGTTCTAGTTTCGAGAAGAATGCTGGTGCAATTTTGATTGGGATTGCATTGAATGTGTAGATAGCTTTGGGTAGTATTGACATTTTGACAATATTTATTCTTCCAATCCATGAGCAGGGAATGTCTTTCCATTTCTTTATATCTTCTTCAATTACCTGCATAAGCTTTCTATAGTTTTCAGCATACAGATCTTTTACATCTTTGGTTAGATTTATTCCTAGGTATTTTATGCTTCTTGGTGCAATTGTGAATGGGATCAGTTTCTTCATTTGTCTTTCTGTTGCTTCATTGTTAGTGTATAAGAATGCAACTGATTTCTGCACATTGATTTTGTATCCTGCAACTTTGCTGAATTCATGTATCAGTTCTAGCAGACTTTTGGTGGAGTCTATCGGATTTTCCATGTATAATATCATGTCATCTGCAAAAAGCGAAAGCTTGACTTCATCTTTGCCAATTTTGATGCCTTTGATTTCCTTTTGTTGTCTGATTGCTGATGCTAGAACTTCCAGCACTATATTAAACAGCAGCGGTGACAGTGGGCATCCCTGTCGTGTTCCTGATCTCAGGGAAAAAGCTCTCAGTTTTTCCCCGTTGAGGATGATGTTAGCTGTGGGCTTTTCATAAATGGCCTTTATGATCTTTAAGTATGTTCCTTCTATCCCGACTTTCTCAAGGGTTTTTATTAAGAAAGGGTGCTGGATTTTGTCAAAGGCCTTTTCTGCATCGATTGACAGGATCATATGGTTCTTCTCTTTTTTTTTTGTTAATGTGATGTATCACGTTGATCGATTTGCGAATGTTGAACCAGCCCTGCATCCCAGGAATGAATCCCACTTGATCATGGTGAATAATTCTTTTTATATGCTGTTGAATTCGATTTGCTAGTATCTTATTAAGAATTTTTGCATCCATATTCATCAGGGATATTGGCCTGTAGTTCTCTTTTTTTACTGGGTCTCTGTCTGGTTTAGGAATCAAAGTAATACTGGCTTCATAGAATGAGTCTGGGAGTTTTCCTTCCCTTTCTATTTCTTGGAATAGCTTGAGAAGGATAGGTATTATCTCTGCTTTAAATGTCTGGTAGAACTCCCCTGGGAAGCCATCTGGTCCTGGACTCTTATTTGTTGGGAGATTTTTGATAACCGATTCAATTTCTTCGCTGGTTATGGGTCTGTTCAAGCTTTCTATTTCCTCCTGATTGAGTTTTGGAAGAGTGTGGGTGTTTAGAAATTTGTCCATTTCTTCCAGGTTGTCCAATTTGCTGGCATATAATTTTTCATAGTATTCCCTGATAATTGTTTGTATCTCTGAGGGATTGGTTGTGATCATTCCATTTTCATTCATGATTTTATCTATTTGGGTCATCTCCCTTTTCTTTTTGAGAAGCCTGGCTAGAGGTTTGTCAATTTTGTTTATTTTTTCAAAAAACCAACTCTTGGTTTCGTTGATCTGCTCTACAGTTTTTTTAGATTCTATATTGTTTATTTCTGCTCTGATCTTTATTATTACTCTTCTTCTGCTGGGTTTAGGCTGCCTTTGCTGTTCTGCTTCTATTTCCTTTAGGTGTGCTGTTAGATTTTGTATTTGGGATTTTTCTTGTTTCTTGAGATAGGCCTGGATTGCAATGTATTTTCCTCTCAGGACTGCCTTCGCTGCATCCCAAAGCGTTTGGATTGTTGTATTTTCATTTTCGTTTGTTTCCATATATGTTTTAATTTCTTCTCTAATTGCCTGGTTGACCCACTCATTCGTTAGTAAGATGTTCTTTAACCTCCATGCTTTTGGAGGTTTTCCAGACTTTTTCCTGTGGTTGATTTCAAGCTTCATAGCATTGTGGTCTGAAAGTATGCATGGTATAATTTCAATTCTTGTAAACTTATGAAGGGCTGTTTTGTGACCCAGTATATGATCTATCTTGGAGAATGTTCCATGTGCACTCGAGAAGAAAGTATATTCTGTTGCTTTGGGATGCAGAGTTCTAAATATATCTGTCAAGTCCATCTGATCCAATGTATCATTCAGGGCCCTTGTTTCTTTATTGACTGTGTGTCTAGATGATCTATCCATTTCTGTAAGTGGGGTGTTAAAGTCCCCTGCAATGACCACATTCTTATCAATAAGGTTGCTTATGTTTATGAGTAATTGTTTTATATATCTGGGGGCTCGGGTATTTGGCGCATAGACATTTATAATAGTTAGCTTTTCCTGGTGGATAGACCCTGTGATTATTATATAATGCCCTTCTTCATCTCTTGTTACAGCCTTTAATTTAAAGTCTAGTTTGTCTGATATAAGTATGGCTACTCCAGCTTTCTTTTGGCTTCCAGGAGCATGATAAATAGTTCTCCATCCCCTCACTCTCAATCTAAAGGTGTCCTCAGATCTAAAATGAGTCTCTTGTAGACAGCAAATAGATGGGTCTTGTTTTTTTATCCATTCTGATACCCTATGTCTTTTAGTTGGCGCATTTAATCCATTTACATTCAGTGTTATTATAGAAAGATATGGGTTTAGAGTCATTGTGATGTCTGTATGTTTTATGCTTGTAGTGATGTCTCTGGTACTTTGTCTCACAGGATCCCCCTTAGGATCTCTTGTAGGGCTGGTTTCGTGGTGACAAATTCCTTCAGTTTTTGTTTGTTTGGGAAGACCTTTATCTCTCCTTCTATTCTAAATGACAGACTTGCTGGATAAAGGATTCTCGGCTGCATATTTTTTCTGTTTAGCACACTGTAGATATCGTGCCAAGCCTTTCTGGCCTGCCAAGTTTCAAAGGAGAGATCAGTCACGAGTCTTATAGGTCTCCCTTTATATATATGTGAGGGCACGTTTATCCCTTGCTGCTTTCAGAATTTTCTCTTTATCCTTGTATTTTGCCAGTTTCACTATGATATGTCGTGCAGAAGATCGATTCAAGTTACGTCTGAAGGGAGTTCTCTGTGCCTCTTGGATTTCAATGCCTTTTTCCTTCCCCAGTTCAGGGAAGTTCTCAGCTATAATTTGTTCAAGTACCCCTTCAGCACCCTTCCCTCTCTCTTCCTCCTCTGGGATACCAATTATGCGTATATTATTTTTTTTTTAGTGTATCACTTAGTTCTCTAATTTTCCCCTCATACTCCTTGATTTTTTTATCTCTCTTTCTTTCAGCTTCCTCTTTCTCCATAACTTTATCTTCTAGTTCACCTATTCTCTCCTCTGCCTCTTCAAGCCGAGCCATCGTGGATTCCATTTTGTTTTGCAATTCGTTTAAAGCGTTTTTCAACTCCTCGTGACTGTTCCTTAGTCCCTCGATCTTTGTGGCAAGAGATTCTCTGCTGTCCTGTATACTGTTTTCAAGCCCAGCGATTAATTTTATGACTATTATTCTAAATTCACTTTCTGTTATATTATTTAAATCCTTTTTGATCAGTTCATTAGCTGTTGTTATTTCCTGGAGATTCTTCTGAGGGGAATTCTTCCGTTTGGTCATTTTGGAGAGTCCCTGGAGTGGTGAGGACCTGCAGTGCACTTCCCCTGTGCTGTGGTGTATAACTGGAGTTAGTGGGCGGGGCCGCAGTCCGACCCGATGTCTGCCCCCAGCCCACTGCTGGGGCCACAGTCAGACTGGTGTGTGCCTTCTCTTCCCCTCTCCTAGGGGCGGGATTCACTGTGGGGTGGCGTGGCCCGTCTGGGCTACTTGCACACTGCCAGGCTTGTGTTGCTGGGGATCTGGCGTATTAGCTGGGGTGGGTAGGCAAGGTGCACGGGGGCTGGAGGGGCAGGCTTAGCTCGCTTCTCCTTAGGTGATCCACTTCAGGAGGAGCCCTGTGGCAGCGGGAGGGAGTCAGATCCGCTGCCGGAGGTTTGGCTCCGCAGAAGCACAGAGTTGGGTGTTTGCGCGGAGCGAGCAAGTTCCCTGGCAGGAACTCGTTCCCTTTGGGATTTTGGCTGGGGGATGGGCGGGGGAGATGGCGCTGGCGAGCGCCTTTGTTCCCCGCCAAGCTGAGCTCTGCTGTCCGGGGGCTCAGCAGCTCTCCCTCCCTTTGTCCTCCAGCCTTCCCGCTTTCCGAGCAGAGCTGTTAACTTATGACCTCCCAGACGCTAAGTCGCGCTTGCTGTCGGAACACAGTCCGTCCGGCCCCTCCGCTTTTGCCAGCCAGACTCGGGGGCTCCGCTTGGCCGGGAGCCGCCCCTCCGCCCCGGCTCCCTCCCGCCAGTCCGTGGAGCGAGCACCGCCTCGCCGCCCTTCCTACCCTCTTCCGTGGGCCTCTGGTCTGCGCTTGACTCCGGAGACTCCCTTCTGCTAATCCTCTGGCGGTTTTCTGGGTTCTTTAGGCAGGTGTAGGTGGAATCTAAGTGATCGGCAGGACGCGCTGTGAGCCCCGCGTCCTCCTACGCCGCCATTTTCCGGAACCCTCCTGGAAAAACCTCTTGCACTATTTCTTTGCTTGTCTTGTGCCTTCTGCAATGTGTATTTTTTTCTTTGCATCTCCCCTTTAAAGGAATTTGCATCTTTTAGATCCATTCACCACATTTAAACTTTATTTTATGCCTTCCGTTTGTGCATCTTTTTTCCCCTCATTCTGGCTTCTAACATTAATTTGTGGGGTTCCTTGCATCTGTCCCCCTATTCAGCCCATCCACTGTGTGGAAGGACTGGATTCTTATTTCAACTGTCTCTGTTCAGGTCTTCCCCATAAGAGCCCACACTTGTGTTGCAGGAATGATTTCCTCACTTATCCTGGGAGGATTTTCAATTTTCTTCTTGTAAACAAGCCAGCTTTTACTTACAGATCTCTCTGCTGAGTTTTGTGTCTCTCTTGTGAGAAACAAGACCAAAATCATATGACTCTCAAAATGATAAACTGTGCCATGTCATGTCCCACAACACAGACGGTCAGATTGTTTGACCCCACCTTGTGAGGCACATATGCTCATAGGACCACGAGCCAATTATTTTTACTCATGGCACAACTGGGATTCGTTGCTCCAGAAACAAAGCCAGTTACTCTTTTCAAATCACTTAGTTCACCTATTCTGATTAGTCTTTGCCTAGGCCACACGGGGACTAATGCTAACCATTAAATTCCTATAACTTTCTTTCCTTAACTCCACTCTTTAAGACAGTATTGAGTTTTTTAGGTGGTGTGTAAGTGTTGTGAGGTCAATGCATTTCTGGGCAAGTTTATTTTGTGGGGGCTTCACATTTACAATGCTACTTTCCCTTACATGTGTGTAACTCTTGGTTGCACATTTTCCTCGTATTTGATATTCCTTATGAATCCATGTTTTAAGGAGTCCCTTGCCCCACCCTTTTCCAATACTGGAGAGGGGTGGGCAGTGCATCCTGTGGGCCAGACTGTGGGATGGAGCTGACATTAGGTCAGGGAGTGTTGGGCTCCCCCTGTGCATCAGCACTTCCCCACTCTTTCCCCATATCTTGAACCAGGGCTCTCTCCTCACTGCTCTCACCTCTGAGTGGCCATTTTGCTGGCTGCTGTGCAACACAGCTGTACCATGAGTGGTGGGGTCACTTACACAGGTGCAACACAGCTGGACCATTAGTGGTGGGGCCACTCTTACTCAGGTTTCCAAACTACCATCCTTGGAACTACTTCAGTCTCCTTTGTCAGCAGCCTTAGATCTTGGAATCCTAAAAAGAGCTTGGTCTCTATTTTACAGCACAGACTTTCTACCTTCATTTGGGGCAGGACTCCCCTTTCATCCAATTTTACTGGTCATCCATCTTACTAGGGTTCCTCAAAATTTCAGGTCATTGAGAGTTCCCTTTTGTTTCTCAGCACTGTTATGGGTTTTCCATAACACTCTTTATCCTGTCACTAAAAAAAAAAAATGTTTATTTATTATTTTTTAGAAAGAGAGAGAGAGCGTGCACATGCTTGGGTAAGGGGCAGACAGAGAGAGACAGAGAATCCCAAGAAGGCTCTGCATTGTCAATGCAGAGCCTGACACAGGGCTCGAACTCTTGAACCTGTAGGATCATGACCTGAGCCAAAATCAAGAGTCAGATGCTTAACTGACTGAGCCACCCAGGCACCTCTATCCTGTCAGTTTTAGATTTGGGGACAGGACTTGGATGCTGGAGCATGTTCTTTATCCCCCATCTTGATGTAGTTCCCATATTGCACATGCTGTTCCCTTAGCCTGAAATGCCCTTCCCTACTTTATTCCCTCCTATCATCTTCCAAAACCCATCTCAGAGAGACTGTCTAGAAAGCCTTTCTTAATTTCCCAGGCTGATTCAACCTCTTGACTCTGCTACCTTGATATGTAATATACATATTTCTTTATTTTTAAGTATGTATGTATGTTCACCCCATCTTATATTAATACATTTATTTGCCCATTTTTTTGGCATCAGATCATATGTTTCTTGAGTAAGAATATAATGTCTTAATCATCTTTGTTTTCTTTATGCTAGCACAGAAGGAATACTCAATATGTATTTATTAATTCTAAATTTGAGAGTTTTGGCACCCTCTGTTCCTGTCCCCCAATCTGGAATAAAGGCAGGCATTTGCCTGGTGGCATGAATGGCTCCATCTTGAAACTACTTAGCAGTCTGACATCATGGGAATTTGTCACTCTATTTTGAGTGTACAATCTAGCTCCATATCCTCTCCCTACTATTCCACTTGATTTCCATTATCTAAAACAAAGGGCAGGGATGCTTTGCTGTATTTTAAGAAAAGAAACCATATTCTTCTTATATAATATAACATCTTCCTTTTAAGGGTAAAAAATTCCATTGAAAATTTAAATAACATATTCCTCCCACCTTTGTCTCTCCTCTCTGCTTCCTTCTTCACGATAGAAATATTAAGAACAAGAAAACATCTAAAGAGAAAGCATTCTGAGTAGTATCCTGATTTGTCCTTATCTGCAATATATATGCAAGCCAGACTGAGTTGATGAACACAGACAGCCCAGCTGACTTCAAAAACAAACAAATAAATATACAGGCAGACGTTGATTTCCCTGTGGAAATTTTACAGGGGAGTTAAGTTATGGAGTGTACACAAACCTGAAATTGTCATGCAAACTGGGTTGTCAGGGATTTCAGTGTCTATACGTGGGTTGAGTAAACCAGTTCACATAAGGAGACCCTGGGACTTTGGCTAGATATTTGAATGAAAGCAGCTGGAAAGTTAGAGGTGAGATGTTCCCTCTTCACTTTGTATGCAGCCATCAGTGTTTGGTTGCTTTTGCTTTAAACAAGAGAAATTTACAAGGCTTTGCGAAAATGATCACTAAAGATGTCTGAGTCTGACTAAAGAAAAAATGTCCTGAGATGAGAATGCCAGGTAGGTAGTTCATTCGGGAGATGGCTTCAGGAAGCACTGGGAGCTGAGTGGGGAAAGAAAGGCAGCCAAGCCATGGAGTGTTAGCATGCAAATTAACAGTGACCCACCTGACCTCATTCCACGGTGGGGTGGGGGGCTCTGGGAACAGCATGGAACACGTATTTCTGAGCTATTCCACCTGAGGAGTGAGGGAGTCGGGGTATTTATCCAACAACTCCTGTCAGTAATTGGCTGAGGGCTCCTCCGAATTGGTGTTAAATCCCAGGAATTCTGGTCTGCCGCACATGGGCTCCAGGGCCCAGGGACAGACCTCATGCAAAGGGACATGGGGGCTGTCCATGAAGTCAGGCAGGTATAAAAACCCAGGATTATGGGAATGACTATAGCAACATATGGCTTTTCCCCCCCATTCAAACTAATTTTTTATTATGTGGAGAATATAGGGAAAACAAAACAAAACAATCATCCATTGCTTATGGGTTTGTCCTCCTGAAATGTTGATGCCTAACTGATGAAGAGGCAGGGTCACGTGCTTCTACTACTCAATTTAAATCATCCATCTATTCATCTAATAGACTCTATGACTGTTTAAAAATTCTTTTAAAAATAAACTTCAGGAATAGAGAAAGATAAGGACATTTGACCTGGGGAGAAGTATGAGAAACTGGGAATTATTTGAAAGTAAAGTAGCAGAAAGGACCCTGGATGAAGAGTGAGGTGCTTTGCCCAGTGCTCCCTGTGATGGCCTAGCCCAACCTCAGCCTTCTCACCATTGAAGTGAAGGCACTGCATGCCCTCCACGTTCCCTTAGCTGTCTTTCAGCTCTGACCTGCTATACAGTCCCCGCTAAATACGGTGGCCCTAGGGAAGAGAGTCACGTAGGCTGGAGTGGAGTGGAGAAGGGTTTATTGATTGGTATCCAAGAATGGGCTTTGAGTAGCCTCCTTATTCTGAAGCTCTCCCCTGATGCTGTTATTGGAGTCGTTATCACTGTTCTTCCATATTTACTGATCCATTCACATGTATCTTTTGCCCACATGACGGTAGGCTTAGTTTCTGGGTTTAGCATATAGTGGAACTTAGTAAATGCTTATGGGTTTTTTTGTGTGTGGGTGGTGGCATTTTTTTTTCCTTTTTAGAAACATGAAACTGTTTTCTCTCTTTAATTCCTATTTCCAACTGTGTTCTGCCTTATAGTCCTTCTCATTTTCTGAATAACTTCTTGGGTATATTCCAAATTTTCTGGTCATTTAAAAATTTTTCAAATTGTGAGTCTATTACAAATAACATAAAATTTACCATTTTAATCATTTTTAAGTGCACAGTTCAGTAGTGTTAAGTGCATACACATTATCATGCACCAACCTCCAGAACAACTTCATCTGGCAAAGCTGAAACTCTGTACCCATTAAACTGACCCTCTTCCACACCCGGCCCCCAATCCCAGGCAGCCACCACTCTGCTTTCTGTCTCTGAGTTTGACCACTCTAGACACCTCATGTAAGTGGAATCATATCCCATTTTTCCTTTTGTGTCTTCCTTCCTTCACTCAGCATAATGTCCTCAAGTTTCATCCATATGGCGGCAGGTGTCAGAATTCCCTTCTTTTTTAAGGCTGAGTGATATTCCATTGTATGTATACTAAATTTTGTTTAGCCATTCATCCAGTGATGGACACTTGGGTTGCAAATGCTAGCGTTTTTAAGTGAATGAAAAAGTGAATCAAAATCAGACTTTGCCAATTAATATCTGGCCTAAACCTATACATTAAGATATGTCAGACAAATACTGTTCTATATATAAAACCCTCTTTTTTAAACTTTTGCTACTTTTCAACTTTAGAAAAGGGTTTTCTCCTCTCAAATGAAAAGCAAAAAAGGCTAACCATTATTGTTTACTGCATGCTGCCCAGTCTTGCAAATGCTGCCACATTTCACAAGTGAGAAAAGAGCAATGTCATAATTGATCAGTGACACTGTCAGGGCTATCAAGGGCCTGCCAGGCACCATGTGACACTGTGGCCCAAACAAAACATCCCATTTGTAGGACACCACTGTACATCGCTGACATCTTTCCATTCTGTTTTTTTTTGTTTTGTTTTGTTTTGTTTTGTTTTGTTTTTGGTTTTTTTTTTTGCCTATTTTTATCATACTATTGTTAGGCTCCTCAGACAGGTGAATGATATACTTGTGAGGATTTTCCAGCAGATGGCAATAAGATGTCATGATCAAATGAAGTTTGAATATTACAACACTTTTGACAATGGAAATAGAGCAAGTCTTCTTTTTCACTTAAGGAATTAGGGTAATAACCAAATGATTGTGTTAATCTAACATCTGAAATAGTCAGTGCTTCTAAGTAAAGATTCTGTGATAATGAACTCATTAGTGAGGGTCTTTAAATGTAAAATTTTTTTTCAATATATGAAATTTATTGTCAAATTGGTTTCCATACAACACCCAGTGCTCATCCCAAAAGGTGCCCTCCTCAATATCCATCCCCCACCCTCCCCTCCCTCCCACCCCCCATCAACCCTCAGTTCTTAGTTTTTAAGAGTCTCTTATGCTTTGGCTCTCTCCCACTCTAACCTCTTTTTTTTTTCCTTCCCCTCCCCCATGGGTTTCTGTTAAGTTTCTCAGGATCCACATAAGAGTGAAACCATATGGTATCTGTCTTTCTCTGTATGGCTTATTTCACTTAGCATCACACTCTCCAGTTACATCCACATTGCTACAAAGGGCCATATTTCATTCTTTCTCATTGCCATGTAGTACTCCATTGTGTATATAAACCACAATTTCTTTATCCATTCATCACCTGATGGACCCAGCAATAGCACTGCTAGGAATTTACCTAAGGGATACAGGAGTACTGATGCATAGGGACACTTGTACCCCAATGTTTATAGCAGCACTCTCAACAATAGCCAAATTATGGAAAAATTTTTAAAAAGATTAATGAGGTGCCTCGGTAGCTCATTCAGTTAAGAATCTGACTTTTTTTTTTTTAATTTACATCCAAGTAGTTAGCATATAGTGCAATACTGATTTCAGGAGTAGAATCCAGTGATTCATCTTATACATATAACACCAGTGTTAATCCCAACAAGTGTCTTCCTTAATGACTCTTGCCCATTTAGCCCATCCTCCCACCCACAATCCCTCGAGCAACCCTGTTTGTTCCCTATATTTGAGAGTTTTTTATGTTTTGTCTCCCTCCCTGTTTTTATACTATTTTTGCTTCCCTTCCCTTACATTCATCTGTTTTGTATCTTAAATTCCACATATGAGTGAAGTCATATGATATTTGTCTTTCTCTGACTGAATAATTTCACTTAGCATAGTATCCTCTAGTTCCATCCACGTTGTTGCAAATGGCAAAATTTCATTCTTTTTGATTGCCAAGTAATATTCCATTAAATATATATATATATATATATATATATATATATATACCACCTCTTCTTTATCCATTCATCTGTCGTTGGACATTTGGGCTCTTTCCATTTGGGCTCTTTCCATACTTTGGCTATTGTCAATAGCACTGCTATAAACATTGGAAACATCTGACTTTTGACCTCGGCTCAGGTCTTGATCTTGGGGTCATGAGTTTGAGCCCCATGTAGGGCTCTACACTAGGCATGAAGGTTACTTAAAAAAATCCATAATGTAATTATTACATGAATTTCTGATTGAAATTTAATATGCTGCTATGGAAAATTCACCTAGTAGAAAAGTAATACATACTTAAATTTAGTGAAATGTCAATTTATAAATTATTTCAAAATGTTCAAAAATTCCAAGATAAAATGTTGAGCTATTGAAAAATTTATCCCAAGAGATTAAAAAGTCCAGTGTCAGCAGAGCACCTGGGTGGCTCAGTTGGTTAAATGTCCGACTCTTGATTTTGGCTCAGGTTATGATCTCGCAGTTGGTGGGATAGAGCCCCACATCAGGCTCTAAACTTACAGTGTGGAGTTGGCTTGGGATTCTTCTCTCCTTCTCTCTGCCCCTCCCCGACTTGAGCTCACTCGCTTTCTCTCTCTGTCTCTCTCTCACATACAAAATAAATAAACATTAAAAAAGTACCAGAGTCAGAGAAATAAAAGTTACTAGGTATTAGAAGGAAAAGTGAAAGGAAAGTGTACAATTACTGAATCAAGTTTTGAAGGAAAAAAAAAAAAATGACAGGCCAGAAGGAAAAGGCATCAGAACTGCCACTGTTTGGGACCAATTCTAGCCCAGGTTCTTCATCTGCAGAGCACGATGTGTGTTTTTCTTCCATTTCTATGCCAGCCAGGCTAATGAATTTCCAGCAAAATTAGAAGAGAAAGACCCAAGGAATGCATTAAGCCAAATGTACTTTTTTGTCAAATCAGATAGTAGTCATGTGATGCAAACTTCTAACAGAGGGATGTGCCACTCTTGTTAGAAATATCCTACTTTTGGGGTGCCTGGGTAGCTCAGTCAGTTAAGCTCTGGACTTTGGCTCAGGTCATGATCTCATGGTTTGTGGGTTCCAGCCCCACGTCAGGCTCTGTATTGACAGCTCAGAGCCTGGAGCCTTCTTCAGATTCTGTGTCTCCCTCTCTCTCTGCCCCTCTCGGCTCACACTCTGTCTCTCTCTCTCTCTCTCAAAAATAAATAAACATTAAAAAAATTAAAAAAGAAACAAGGACATTCACAAATACGGTACAGGGAGGAGGATGCCGTCAGAAATTCATTGCATATGACCTCTTCCAAGCGGCAGGAAAAAGTCACTACGACTCGTGTTCTTCATCATTCACGAATGATTTAAATATTTGTCCATTTTGGGGTGCCTGGGCGGCTCAGTCAGTTAACTGATCAATTCTTGGTTGTGGCTCAGGTCATGATCTCACAGTTTGTGGGTTGGAACCCCATATTAGGCTCCACACTGGTACTGCAGGACTTGCTTTGGATTCTCTCTCTCTCTCTCTCTCTCTCTCTTTCTCTCCCTTGCACTCTCTCTCTCAAATAAACTTTAAAAAAAGTAAACATTTGTCCATTTTGTAAATAATGGGGAAAGGAAGAAATAACCAAAGAATATAAACATGGAAAAAGTCTGACAAAAGCCAAGTGTCTCTCTGGAGCTGGAGGGTCCTTTTAGGGTCATCCTGAATCTCAGAGATGGGCAGGCTTATATTCACTCACAACCACCAGTCATGGGATGTGGGCAGAGCCTGGCCTGAGGCCAGGACTTCTGGATGGTTGTGGCATCCTTGGAGGGCCCTCTTGGCAGCCAGAGTGACAAGTACTATTTGAAGGAGGATGAAGACAGAGCATCACAGCATCCCCAAAGACTGTCTCCACATTACAGCCTGATCTGATGGACCCTAAAATGGAGCTCAGAGATGGCATTTTATGAAAAAAGGCTGGATTTTCCTTAGAGGCAACAGAGACTAGGGAAGAAAGAAAAAGCCAGTGAGGATAACTGGCAATCCATACAAGTCTCTGTATTTAGGTTACTCCAGTTTGTGATCAGAGCTGGGAATTATAATTTGCATTTTCACTTAGTAACATTTTTTTTTAAAGGAAAGAAGCAATTACTTAAGTTTGGGATACTTTATTTGAAATCTGTGAATGACAGCAATCCCATGTAAATTCATATAAGTTGCATCTAAATTAATATATATGCTTCTAGTGTGGTAGGTGAAAGCAAGTGTGGTTACATTAGGGTGTGGGCAGTGGGAGAGATGCACTCCACAACCCAACAAACTCATTCCTACTCTACTGGAATTCTGTGCTTTCTCTGGTGAAGCAGTTACACGGTTTTTGGTACTTTTAGAAAACAACTTGGTGCCACTTTAATTTTTATTTTCACCAACTTAATTGCCCTGGGGATGAGAAGACAATTGCCAAGGTCATAATGACTGTGGTTTGGCCAGGGAGGTGACCCAATGCCCCCAGTGGAGATTGCCAAATCACTAAAACTGATTTGCTTTCCCTGAATTTCTATGGGCCTCCTGAAAAGTTACAAGTGGTGAAAGTTAGCTGCCAAGTTATCCTGAAAAGGAGTCTCAGAGCAAATTCTCCAGTGCAGGCATTTGCTACCAATTATTATTATTATTTTTTGATTAGTGAACAGCTACAAAGTAATTCTTGCTGCCTCCCCTGCAGGTGCTCTGTGACATCACATCCCTTCCATTTCACAGGAGAGGACTCAAGGCAGACATGACAGTGCTCCTGGAACCCTTTCTAGAGTCATCCCAGCCACCTGGAAATCCTCTTTTCACTGCCTGGACCCCTGCTCAGCTAGGGTGCGCTCTGAAGAG
Organism: Panthera tigris; assembly: GCF_018350195.1. Lineage (NCBI taxonomy): Eukaryota > Metazoa > Chordata > Mammalia > Carnivora > Felidae > Panthera > Panthera tigris. Next base: position 46,929,927 of record NC_056662.1, on the reverse strand, counting down.
CACAGGGATTCGCTTGGCCGGACGTGGGACCTGCTCATGAAGGGATAGTTGGGGAGGTATCTCTAAATCCATTTTCACCAATGCACATATCTTGAGTACCATTGATGTCACCAGCAGTAGGAGCTGAAACTCCAGAGTCCCTGGAACTGCCCAGACTGATGCTGCCCAGACTGAAGCAGAGTCAATTCCTGTCATTTGTGATTGTTATGTTCTATCAGGTTGTGGCAAACACTGAATGAGAGAAAGCTGAACCATTGCTTCTGGAGAGGCACAGACTTAGGTTCCTGTCAGCATCTGGTCCTAATAATTCCAAACTTATCAACAACACATCACCTCATTTAGGAGAGTTTCTATTTAATCAAAAAGAAGACTTTTTAAAAAATATATATTATTGACTCATTAACATTGAATTCATGGTCAATGTCACCCTATATAACTCATGGCTGAACAAAACCTAGCTAACCTATGTACTTTCTCTGTAAGGCACATCACAGCCTTTTTGTGTATAGGCACAAGTAGGCAACACTCTGGCACTATGTTTGGGGATCTTTTAAAAAAGAAATTACCAACAAAAAGTACAAAATGCCACTAACAGAACACACTAAACAGACTTTTAAGAAGACATTGTTTATAGTTGAGAACAGACAAGTTGAGAAGACATTGTTTATAGTTGCCTCATTTGACCTTAGATGGGGATGTGCACATGGCCTACTACCCATGCCCTCAAATGGACCCTAACCCCTCGGAGTACTAATTTGGGGCTAACAAATAAATTTAGCTTGGGGGAGCCTGGATTGGTCAGTCGGTTAAGCATCAGACTCTTGATTTCAGCTCAGGTCGTGATCTCATGGTTTGTGAGTTTGAACCCCACATCGGGCTCTGCACTGACAGTACGGAGCCTGCTTGGGATTCTCTTTCCCTCTCTCCTTCTGCCCCTACCCTGCCCACACTTTTTCTCTCTCAAAATAAATAAATAAACTTAAAAAAATTATAAAAAAACTTTCGCTTGTGGTCCCATTCACAAATATGGAATCTGTGAGTAATGACCTGTATAAAATGGCCTGTATAAAAGTAATTACAAGGGTGCGTGTGTGGCTCAGTCAGCTGAGCGTCTGACTTTAGCTTAGGTTATAATCTTGCAGTTCATGGGTTCAAGCCCCATGTCAGGCTTTGCACTGACAGATCAGAGCTTAGAGCTTTCTTCAAATTCTGTCTCCCTCTCTCCCTGCCCCTCCCCTGCTTGGGCTCTATCTCTTCTGTCTCTCAAAAATAAATAAACATTAAAGTAATTACAGACCTCAGAACAGCAGGGAAAGAGGGCTTAGAAACAGTGTGAGAACACCAAGTAACAAGTATGATTACCTCTTGAGTAATGAAATATTCTAATTTTTAAGAGGTACTAGCTTAGATGACCTGACGGTGTGGATGTTTTAATATACGATTGCTGAATGGTGGTGGTGATGACTGAATATCTTCTGAAAAACACAGTAATGTTTGAATCCCTTACTTTCCTGTTAAAATATACATATTCATTAAAGAATAAAGATTCAAAGAATGCAGGTCAACATGACGTAGACGGTGGGTAGCCTTTCTGAACTCAACCTCACAGGAAACTGGAGAATTTTATTCCAGAACATTTTCCACAGATACCTCTGTGTGACTATTATTTCATAAAACAATTATCTCATAAGAAGGAGATGTTTCTCTTTACATACTTCTTTATTCACTTAATACAATATCCAGGATTGGGGCACCTGGGTAATTCAGTCAGTTAAGTGTCCGACTTTTGATTTTGGCTCAGGTCATGATCTCACAGTTGGTGAGTTCGAGCCCTGCATCGGGCTCTGTGCTGACAGTGCAGAGCCTGCTTGGTATTCTCTGTCTTTGTCTCTCTATCTCTCTCTCTCTGCCCCTCCCCCACTCACACTGTCTCTGTCTCAAAAAATAAGTAAACACACTTAATTTTTTTTTTAAGTATCCAAGATAATTTTCCATTGTAGATTATACAGCTGCAACTTCTTGCTTTAGAAAAGGTGTGCTATATGAAATGTAGTCATTGTTGGAAGGACATTTCTGGTGTTTGGAACTTAGTTATTTCAGATAAAGCCCCACTGACCATTGTTGGATGGATCTTTGCAAAACTCTGTTTTTCTATTGAACAAACACACCACAGCAGAATGACTAAGTAAAAGGATATATTCATTTACATTTTAAAAGTTGAAGTTTCAAAAAGGTTTTACCAATTTGTATCATGAGAACTAACTGGGATTCAGGCTGTTTGAAGCAAATATTTGAAGCCAAAAATGTCCTCACTATCATGGAATATAGAAAGGTTACTTGTCATCTGCAGACCCGAATCTTGTCTTTGTTACATGTTGTCTAATACCCCAAGAAAGCCAGGGGCTCTGGACAACCCCAGGGTGTCTTGTAATCTGCCACATTCAAAAGCTGCTAGTCATTAAATGTTCTCATCCTTGCATGTTGTACATGTCTGAGAGATTAATATTGCTCAGAAACTCCAAACACAAATCCCAGAGGTCAGGGCTGAGTTTAGTGCATCCTGTGGGTGAGTGGTTAGAGAGAAGATCTGGGTCAGACTACCTGGCATTGACCTGATCTCACCTTCGTTGCCTCATCTGCAAAGTAGGGATAAAAATAGTATCTACCTCCTAAGTTATTAGGAGGATTAGAATGAATTTGGAATACAGGATGTACTCTGTGCATGGCACACTGGAAACAATAGATTCAAGTGCTTTTTCTTCTCTATAAGTTCAAGTAATTAATGTGATTGTCTTTCAAAGAAAATAAATCCTCCTATTTCTAACTAGATATCACCTGCCAGACTGTTAAGAGTTGGTGGGAGAAAGCCTGCCTTTGCTCACAGCCTAGCAGGTGTAGGAAAGCCAGGCTGTCTCAGTGACAAGTGTGCAGGGATAGGAATGTCCCTTTGAAGCCAGCCCTTGGACAGTGTATGAACCTTCTTTAATATAGTAGTGCTTGCAGGTGCAGGGTACATAGCAAGCTTTTAAAACACATAAGGGACAGAAAACTAGCCAAAATGATGAAATGGAAGATTTCTCCTTCATTTCCAGGAAGAAATGACAGCTAAACAATTGGTCAAAACAGATATAAACAATATAACTGGGGTGTCTAGGTGGCTCAGTTGGTTAAGCGTCTGACTTCAGCTAAGGTCATGGTCTCACGGCTCGTGGGTTCAAGCCCTGCATCAGACTCTGTGCTGACAGCTCAGAGCCTGGAGCCTGCTTCAGATTCTGTGTGTATATGTTTGTCTTTCTGCCCCTTCCCCACTCACACTCTGTATCTCAAAAATGAATAAGTGTTACAAAAATTAAAAACAAAGCAAAACAGTATAACTGAATAAGAATTAGGATAATAGTCATAAGATTAATCGCTGGGCTTGAAAAAAGCATAGAAAACAGCAGAGAATCTATTGCTGTAGAGATCAAGAAACTAAAACATAGTCATAATGAATTTAAAAAATGCTGTAAATGAGGTGCAAAATTAAGTAAAGTTAGTGACAACAAGGATTGAAGAGGCCAGAAGGGAGATTGAGTGAAATAGAAGATAAAATTGTGGAAAGAGATGAAGCTGAGAAAAAAAGATAAAATCTGGATCACAAGGGGAGAATTAGAGAACTAAGTGCTTCAATGAAACCAACAATATCCATATCATAGAAGTTCCAGAAGAAGGAGAGAGAGAGAAAGGGGCTGAAGGTGTACTTGAACAAATCATAGCTGAGAACTTCCCCAATATGGGGAAGGAAACAGATATTGAGATCCAAAAGGCACAGAGAACTCCCTTTGGACATAACTTGAATCGATCTTCTGCATGACATATTATAGTGAAACTGGCAAAATGCAAAGGCAAAGAAAGAATTGTGAAAGCAGCTAGGGATAAACGGGCCTTAACATACAAAGGTAGACACATAAGGGTAGTATCAGACCTATCTACTGAAACTTGGCAGGCTAGAAAGGAGTGGCAGGAAATTTTCAATGTGCTGAATAGGAAAAATATGCAGCCAAGAATCCTTTATCCAGCAAGCCTGTCATTCAGAATAGATGGAGAGATAAAGGTTTTCCCAGACAAACAAAAACTGAAGGAATTCATCACCACTAAACCAGACATATAAGAGATCCTAAGGGGGACTCTGTGAGTGAAATGTTTCAAGGACCACAAAGTACCAGAGACACCACTACAAGCATGGAAACTACAAGTAACACAATGAGTCTAAATCTGTATCTTTCAGTACTAACACTGAATGTAAATGGACTAAATGCTCTAAACAAAAGACATAGGGTATCAGAATGGATATATAAAAAAACAACAAGACCCATCTATTTTCTGTCCACAAGAGACCCATTTTAGACCTGAGGGCACCTTCAGATTGAAATTAGGGGATGGAGAACCATGTATCATGCTACTGGAAGTGAAAAGAAAGCTGGAGTAGCCATGCTTATAACAGATGAACTAGATTTTAAACTAAAGGTTGTAATAAGAGATAAAGAAGGACATTATATGATAATTACAGGGTCTATCCATCAAGAAGAGCTAACAATTATAAATGTTTATGCACTAAATTTGGGAGAACCCAAATATATAAAACAATCACAAACATAAGCAATCTTATTGGTAAGAATGTGGTAATTTCATGGGACTTAATACACCACTTACAGATCAACTAGACAGAAAATCAATAAAGAAACAATGACCCTGAGTGATACATCAGACAAGATGGACTTGACAGATATATTTAGAACTTTTCATACTAAAGCAGCAGAATACACATTCTTCTTGAGTGCACATGGAACATTCTCCAAGATAGATCACATACTGGGTCACAACACAACCCTCAATAAATATAAAAGAATTAAGATCATACCATGCACACTTTCAGATCACAATGCTATGAACTTGAAACAAACCACACGGAAAAGTTTGGAAAGCCTCCAAATGCATGGAGGTTAAAGAACATCCTACTAACGAATGAATGGGCCAACCAGGCAATTAAAGAAGAAATTTAAAAATATATGGAAACAAATGAAAATGAAAACACAACAATCCAAACCCTTTAGGATGCAGCAAAGGTAGTCCTAAGAGGAAAGTACATTGCAATCCAGGCCTATCTCAGGAAGCAAGAAAAATCCCAAATACAAAATCTGACAGCATACCTAAAGGAGCTAAAAGCAGAACAACAAAGAAACTTGGAAGCCAGCAGAAGAAGAGAAATAATAAAGATCAGAGCAGAAATAACCAATATAGAATCCCCCCACATATCAATGAAACTAAGAGTTGGTTTTTTGAAAAATAAAAATTGATTACCCCCCTTGCCAGACTTCTAAAAAAGAAATGAGAGAGGACCCACATAGATAAAATCACAAATGAGAATGGATTTATCACAATCAATCCCTCAGAAATACAAGCATTATCAGAGAATACTGGTATGCCAACAAACTGGACAACCTGGAAGAAATGGACAAATTCCTACACACCCACACACTACCAAAACTCAAACAGGAAGGAATAGAAAATTTGAACAGACTTATAACTAGTTAATAAATTGAATCAGCTATCAAAAATCTCCCAATAAATAAGAGTCCTGGGCCAGATGGCTTCCCTGGGGATTTCTACCAGACGTTTAAAGCAGAGATAATACCTATCCTTCTCAAGCTGTTCTAAAAAAATAGAAATGGAAGGAGAACTTCTGAACTCATTCTATGAAGCCAGCATTACCTTGATTCTCAAACCAGACAAAAGATCCCACAAAAAAGGCAAATTACAGGTCAATATCCCTGATATACACGGATGCAAAAATTCTCAACAAGATACTAGCAAATTGAATTCAACAGCACATAAAAAGAATTATTTACCATGATCGAGTGGGATTCATTCCTGGGCTGTAGGGCTGGTTCAATATTTGCAAATCAATCAATGTGATACATCACATTAATAAAAGAAAGGGTGAGAGCCATATGATCCTGTCAATAGATGTAGAAAAAACATTTGACAAAATACAGCATTTTTTCTCAATACAAACTGTCAAGAAAGTTGGGATAGAAGGAACATATTTAAACATCATAAAAGTCATATATGAAAACCCCATGCTAATATCATTCTCAATGGGGAAAAACTGAAAGCTTTCCCTGTGAGATTAGGAATACGACAGGGATGTCCACTCTCAGCATTGTTGTTTATGTTGTTTATGTTGGTAACATAGCATTGGAAGTCCTAGTATTAGCAATCAGACAACAAAATGAAATAAAAGGCATCCAAATTGGGAAAGAAAAAGTCAAACTTTCACTTTTCACAGACGACATGATACTTTGCATAGAAAAAACTGAAAAACTCCACCAAAAGACTGCTGGGACTGATACATGAATTCAGCAAAGTTGCAGGATACAAAATTAATGTACAGAAATGAGTTGCATTTTTATACACCAATAATGAAGCAACAGAAAGAGAAATAAAGGAATTGATCCAAATTACATTGCACCAAGAACCATAAAATATCTAGGAATAAACCTAAACAAAGATGTAAAAGATCTGTATGATGAAAATTATAGAAAACTTATGAAGGAAATTGAAGAACACATAGTGAAATGGAAAAACATTCCATGCCCATGGATTGGAAGAATAAATATTGTTAAAATGTCAATACTACCCAAAGCCATCTACACATTCAATGCAATCCCAATCAAAATTGCACTGGCATTCTTCTTTTTTTTTTTTATTTTTTTTATTTTTTTTATTTTTTTTATTTTTGGGACAGAGAGAGACAGAGCATGAACGGGGGATGGGCAGAGAGAGAGGGAGACACAGAATCAGAAACAGGCTCCAGGCTCCGAGCCATCAGCCCAGAGCCCGACGCGGGGCTCGAACTCACGGACCGCGAGATCCGTGACCTGGCTGAAGATCGTGACCTGGCTGAAGTCGGACGCTTAACCGACTGCGCCACCCAGGCGCCCCTGGCATTCTTCTTAAAGCTAGAACAAGCAATCCTAAAATTTATATGGAACCACAAAAGACCCCAAATAGCCACAGTAATATTGAAGAAGAAAAAAAGAGCAGGAGGCATCACAATCCCAGACATTAACCTCTATTACAAAGCTGTAATCATCAAGATGGTATGATATTGGCATGAAAACAGACACATAGACCAATGGAATAGAATAGATAAGCCAGAATTGGACCCACAAATGTATGGGTCCCAACTAACCTTTGACAAAGCAGGAAAGAAAATCCAATGGAAAAAAGACAGTCTCTTTAACAAATGGTGCTGGGAGAACTGGACAACAACAGAAGAATGAAACTAGACCACTTTCTTACACCATCCATAAAAATAAGCTCAAAATGGATGAAAGACCTAAATTTGAGACAGGAAACCATCAAAACCCTAGAGGAGAAAGCAGGCAACAACCTCTTTGACCTTAGCTGCAACAGTTTCTTGCTCAACACATCTCCAAAGGCAAGGGAATTAAAAGCAAAAATGAACTATTGGGACCTCATCAAGATAAAAAGCTTCTGCACTGCAAAGGAAACAATCAACAAAACCAAAAGGCAACCTACGAAATAGGAAAAGATATTTGCAAATGATATACTGGATGAAGGGTTCATATCCAAAATCTATAAAGAATTTACCAAAGTCAGCACCCAAAAAACAAATAATCCAGTGGAGAAATGGGCAGAAGACATGAATAGACACTTTTCTAAAGAAGACATCCAGATGGCCAACAGACAAATGACTCACACACTCATCATCAAGGAAATACAAATCACAGCCATGCTGAAATACCACTTCACACCAGTCAGAGTGGCTAAAATGAACAACTTGGGAAACTACAGAAGCTGGTGATGTGGAGAAAAGGGAGCCCTCTTGCACTGTTGGTGGGAATGTAAACTGGTGCAGCCACTCTGGAAAACAGTGTGGAGGTGCCCCAAAAAATTAAAAATAGAACTACCCTATGACCCAGCAATAGCACTACAAGGAATTTATCCAAGTGTTACAAGAGTGCTGATGCATAAGGGCACATGTACTCCAATGTTTATAGCAGCGCTTTCAACAATAGCCAAATTATGGAAAAAGCCTAAATGTCCATCAAATGATGAATGGATAAAGAAATTGTGGTTTATATATACAATGGAATACTACTTTGCAATGAGAAAGAAAGAAATCATGCCATTTGCAGCAACATGGATGGAACTGGAAGGTATTATGCTAAGTGAAATAAGTCAGTCAGAGAAGGACAGATATCATATGTTTTCACTCATATGTGGATCTTGAGCAAGTTACAGAAGACCATAGGGGAAGAGAAGTGGAAAATAGTTTCAACCAGAGAGGAAGGCAAACCATAAGAGACTCTTAAATACAGAGAACAAACTGAGGGTGGATGGAGGGGTGGAGAGAGGGGAAAATGGGTGATGGGCATTGAGGATGAGCACTGGGTATTGTATGTAAGCAATTAACCACAGGAATCTACCACCAAACCAAGAGCACAGTTTAGCCAATTTGACAATAAACTATATTAAAAAAATAAATAAAAATTAAAAATTAAAAAAAAGGCTTATTCCTTGCTTCCATTCTGTCTTCTCTTTCAGTTACTTTCTTCTCTCCTTTTGGAAATCTTTGCCGTCTTTCTTGTAGCTCTCCCCTCTCCCTTGACCATCTTCCCCTTAAATAACTCTTTGAGCCATATTTTAACTGGGTGGATGAGCAGTGGTGTGTGGCTGATCTAGATCCGAAATGTAAAGTTGTAATGGAGCAGTATTGGGGTCATGAAGGTGCTGCAAGGTGGTCTCGCTCAAAGCCCCTCAAGCACGAGGCACCATTCACCTCTGAGCCAAAGGGAGTGAAGTTACCAGGGTTTGGACACAGTCTCCAACACAGGAAGGCTGTCTTCTGCAGTCTTTCTAGAACTTACATTGGTTTCAGCTATCTTTCATGATAAATTCTGCTGCTCCGTAACAAAGGGAAGATCCTGGCTTCCTGGCAAGGGTTTGGAATATTGATTCTAGATACAAATTGAAGGGGAAATGCCTCTCCTTACCCATCCCTTCCCTCACTTGTGCAGCCACTAAGCCAGCCCTGTCTCTTTTGTTTGGTATTCAAAGCACAAGAATAGCGGCCATGAATATCAGCAAAGGAAGAGTGGAGGGATTCTAGGTGGAATATCTTAACCCTAGGAGTGTGGCCTACACCAGAGTGGGCACACAGTTTGTTTACTAGGCTGGGCTGGGGATTGGGAACCTGGAACTAAAACAGCCCGGATTTGAAGGATTGACAATATTTCATGTTTGCTACAAGCCCTGGGAAATTATCATTTTCCTCGGCTGTATTCTCTGTTTGGTCAAGTGGGGTTAGGAAGCAGGATATGCCAGAAAGATCTTTTTTTTTTTTCTGCATAGATTCAGAATTATCTGAAGAAGGCTGGCCATGTGAAACAGAGCCCTCACTCTGCCTAAGCTAGGAACTGCTCCCTTCACACACCTGACAGAAATTCCTCTCCTGGTTTTATTTTATTCACCAGGATATACAAATTTATAGACAGACAAATAGATAAGTAAAATAGAAATTATTTAGAAGTTATTTAGAAGTTATTTAGAAGTTATTTAGAAATTTAGAAGTTATTTCTATGATGTCAGAATGGGCAGAGAGTATCTCTCTTTTTTTAAGTTTATTTACTTTTGAGAGAGAGAGAGAGAGAGAGAGAGCACAAGGTGGAGAGCAGCAGAGAGAAGGAGACACAGAATCCGAAGCAGACTCCAGGCTCTGAGTTGTCAGCACAGAGCCTGATGCAGGGCTCAATCCCGTGAATGGTGAGATCATGACCTGAGCCTAAGTTGGATGCTTAATGACTGAACCACTGAGAGTATCTCATTCTTAAACAGGAAATGGGGGCTGGGAAGCTCATGTGCAGTAAAATAGTTTTTTTTTTTTAATAAAGTTTATTTATTTATTTTTAGAGAGATAGATACAATGCAAGTGGGGGAGAGGCAGAGACAGAAGGAGAGAGAGAGAATCCCAAGAAGGCTCTGTGCTGTCAGCCCTGAGCCCGATATGGGGCTTGAACCCACAAACTGTGAGATCATGACCTGAGCCGAAACCAAGAGTCAGATGCTTAACCGACTGAGGCACAGTAAAATAACTATTGGTAGTGACAACTATGCCTAATTTTATTTTTAATGAGCAACATTATTCTTACGCAGACCATTTGGGTCCAGTTCTTTTGCTGCAGAGATGTGTGCACATTGAAAGGAGTTGGCTACATTAAAAAAAGAAATGATAATTCATCCCCATTAAACCACCTAGATTTATTTTGTTTTTGAAATCCTATGTCTGTCCTAACATTCACAGCAATATTAGAAAATCAATCCTATGACTCATTTTTAAAGCACAGTCAGTGGATGAAAAAAAACTAATAAGGAAGTGTTTGTGGGGGGAATTTAAAATGTTGAGATCTTGGCTACCTGACAAGCATGGATCCCCAGGCTTCCCCCATGGGTGCATGCCCAGTGGGGATGGACAAGGGAAGAAGGCCCCCTGCCAGCCAGCCACTGCTGGCTGAAAAACCAAGGCAGCAGGCACACCTCTCATAAAAGGTACCAGTCTGGGGCTTGGCCTGGGTAAATCATGCAGACATGGAAACTGGTGACCCTGTAATTGGACGACTTCCACTGTGTCTAGACCACCGGAGAGACTGGTGGGCAGCGTAAGCTTCTCGATCACAGTTCACCAGGGGTCAACTTCTTGCTGTGAGAACAAAGTCCGACTGAGCCCGGGGTCCCAGCTGCACGGTAGGGCTGTGTAAACACAGAGCAGACAACCAGGACGGCCAAATGTTAGGGCCCCTGTGTGATCCATTGTTAGAATATAGACATGGCCATAGACTCTTTTCCACTGCCCCCTCTTGTCTTCTGCCTCCCCTCTACCTCATGTGCTAGCATCAAAACACCCTCTTAAGGGACAAATCTTTGGTTGTTTTGCCCATTCTGTTTTCCAGACAGGGGCTGGCACTGAACCCCAACCGAGCCAGATACTATCAACGCGCCTGGCTTCAGCAAGAGGTAGCCCCACTGTGGGCTGCGTGGTCACCGGGCTGATCCACTCTCATTCATCCCCACCACCAAGACTCACTTAAAATCAGGTGAAAAAATGGTAGATTGGGGAACAGTCTGTCCCCTCCTCCCTTGTAATTTGCAAACCCATCTTTGACTCCTGACATTTGCCTCCTCCCTGGGAGGCCCTGGTTAATAGAAACTCAGAATGCAGGTTCATACCCCTGCTCTTAGGTGTTCAAGGATGCTCACTGCGAAGCTCGGTGGCATCAATCACTGTCCATGGCTACTTGAGAAGCCTCTGTGATGGACTGGTCCCTCGAAGCCCCCTCACTGCGCCAGCATGCTGCAATTCAATTAGTCCTGGTCACAGGGAGCCATTATTATTCATACATCAGCGATTGTTCCCAAAGTAAACAGAGCTGGGATGAGGTCTCTGATCCTCCCAGTTCCTTTAGCTGGGACACAAAAGAAAAAAAACTCTGAGACACCAGGGTGGGACATTTGGTCTGAATTCTGATCCCCTTTGCAAGCTTCACAATCAGAGCTTGTTGATTTCTTTCTTTCTTTCCTCTCTCTCTCTATCTCTTTCATTCTCTCTCTTTTTCTCCACAAGCCTTACAGAGAAGTGTGCTGTGTGTGCATATGCAAACCCAGTAGAGCTATTTTACTCCTTTATTACCAGCAGTGCCAGAGGTCCCTTTGCAACCTGGACACACACTCTCCACTCCCTCCCCTCACTGTATACTGGATAGTGTCTCCCCCAAATTGGGAAGTAAATCCTTTAAACGGTGTGAATGATCCTGTTAGAATATAACAGACCAATAACTTCCCAGTTAACCATAAATAATCCCAGCAGAAATAAAGGGTGACGTTGGTATTTTGTAAAGTGCTAACCAAATTAACCGTGGCCTGGCGAGCCCCCATCTGTTTATCAGTTTTGCCGGGTGCAAGTGAACCCAAGATAAATGCCAGTTTTCCTTGGATAAATTTTACAGCCACAGTGAAACTGCCAAAGCACACAGGAGAAGTAAAAGCAGAGCTGTGTTCTCACTGAGAGAAAAGTCAATTTTGCAGGATGGATTTAGGCAAGAGGCTGTAACTCCTCCTCCAGCTCCCAGCTCAAGTCTTGTGTGTTTATAATAGGGCTGTTTTCTCCGGCTGGGGAATGAGCCAATTCAGTGAGCTGAAAGTTCAATTCAGTGGGCCTTCCTTGAGAGCCTGCTGTCGGGAGTGATAAGGCTGGCTGGAACTCGCCAGCTGTAGGAGGCAAGAATTGGGACCTTCTGCCAGCTCTCTCTCAGACAATTCAGTGGTGGGCTTGGGATGTCTAGATAATCAAGGCACTGATCTTCACCTTGGCTGCATGTGACTTTCGGCATTCTAACACTCAGTCAAGGAAACACCTTCAGACTCAGCATCCTGGAATCTCTCTGTCAACCTCAGGAGAGCATCATGACCATAGGGCCAGTGCACGGGGAAACCTCACTGTGATTAAGAAGCACCAGGAAGCCTGTTAGAAAAGTGGATTCCCAGAACACATGGGTGGCTCAATTGGTAAAGAGTCTGACTTCAGCTCAGGTCATGATCTCACAGTTTGTAGGTTCAAGCCCCACATTGAGCTCTCTGCTGTTGGTGCAGAACCTGCTTCAGATCTTCTGTTTCCCTCTCTCTCTGCCCCTCTTCTACTTGCATGCTCTCTCTCTCAAAAATAGATAATAAACTTAAAAAATTTTAAAGAAAAAAAAAGAAACATGGAATCCCAGGCTCTACCTCAGGCCTACTGAATCATAATCTCCAAGGGCAAGGGCCCTGTCATTTGTGATTCACAACAAATAAATATGATAAGCTGCCTGACACCCTTGTAAGGAAGGAATCCTAGCTGCTCGGAGGCTCACCAATGGACCATCTTTGTTGTGTGACCCACCGAGAGTCCAGCTCATGCCCCTTTCAGACCAGCAACCAAAGACCATTGACACATGTCTACAAAGGCCTTTTCAGGACCACTCTGAAGAGGCACTCCATTTAGAATGCCCTTTAGAACCCACTGTGGCTTACTTCCAGGGGTTCTGGTCCTAAAGCTTCTCCCTCATAAACATCCTGCACATGAATCTCCATCTAAGAGGGAAAACCTTACCTACAACAGCAGTTTGGGGGATGTTGGATGGTCTGGAAACCACTGTTCTCCTCCAACTCTCAACCCACCATAAACCCTCCATAATATCGTTGATGTCACAAACAAGTTGGCATCTAGCCTCAGCATGGACACCCCAGAGGCAGAAAACCCATCACTCTCACCCAGTCCCTCTGAGCAACTGTGGGAATTGTAGTTTGAGTCACTTAATTCTTTTGTTTTCCATAGAAAATTAAAGAATTCTGGGGCACTACTGCTGTAAAGAAGGGTTGGATGATTCAGACTATGTAGTCTCAGTGTTTTCCATGTACAAATGCAGCAGTGGTGGGAGGCATTTCAAAGACTAAATGGGATGACAACGATCTTCTAGCTTTTTTTCTGATTCTACCTTCCATGACCCATGGTGAAAAGAAAAGAAGCTCTGACAAGAAGGAAGGGATGTGTCAGAGATTTGGTCAAAGGCCCAATATTGACTTGTGTGATGATTTAAACATGTCTCCACACTCTTCAAAACCTCTTATCAAGAGGTGGCATGGAAAATCCCTCCCCTTGAATAGCACTAGCTTTAGTGACTCACTTCTAATGAATAGGATGGGGCAGAAGTGAGGTGTGTACCATCCAGGGCCAGTGGAAAAAGGCAGTATAGCTTCCACCTAGTGCTCTTTCTCAGGATACCCACCTCAGAAGCCCTGGTCCCCCAGACAGAAACCTGTGGGGAGGCCACACAGAGACAGAGATAGAGGCCTGAAGATCCCTGGCTGTTTGAGTCTTCTGTGAGCTGATTCCAGCCCCAGCTGCTGCCTGAATGCTCCTGCATGGAAGATCCCAAGTGAGACCTGCCAGGTCATGTTCAGTCACGTTGCAGAGCCATGTGAGAACACAACAAACAATTCCCGTGGTTTTACACTAACTTTGGGGTGGTTGTTACACAGCAAGGGATAAATTCGGGTAAATGAAAGATATTAAATCAGAGACTCATCCTCATTCATGACGCTTCATTTAATCTGATAAATAGAAATCATTTAGAAGAAGGCAAAATAATTATAAAACCAGCCAGAGAGAGCAAAGCCCAATAGTATTCATAAGATTTTCATCACAGTCCCCACTGAGGATAAGCAAACATCTAAGAAGCCAGGGCCAGGCCTCTGTTCATGCACACACCTCTGATGACCTGCTTTGTCCACCAGAAAAGATTCAAGAACTGCCACCCCAATGAGAAGTGCTTTAGTAGCCAAAAAGATGACGTCTCCACAGCCTCAGCACACTCCCTCAATTCAGTGAGGACGCTGATGACCACTTGCTGGAGCCAGCTTTCTCTATTTTGCACATGGTGGCCCTAACTCAGGCTGCTGAGTTTTCAGGCCTTATTGGAAATAGCAAATTTCCAAATGTAGGCAGAGGCTGATGCACATAAGCACTGAAAAATGTTTACTAACACGCTGTCTTTGTCTGTTGTAACAGAATGCTGCAGGCAGGCTGGCTTAACCAATAGATATCTATGCCTCTTGGCTGGGAGTCCAAGATCAGTGTGCCAGAAAAGTGGGGTTTTGAGGATGGCTGCCTTCCCACTGTGTCCCTCGTGTGGCAGAGGAGAGAAATTCTGGTGTCTCTTCTTCCTTTTATAAGGGCACTAATCCCATCATGGGGTCCCACCCTCGTGACACCATCTAAACTGATTTACCCCCTCAAAGGTACTATCACGTGGATTAGGGCTTCAACATACAGACTTTAAGTGGGCAGAAACATTCAGTCCATAACATGTCCAAACATAATTAAAGTTTTCATGGAAATGGTCCTGAGGTGCCATTAAAAATTAATCCAGATTTGAGGTATTCTGTATAAAAAGGCAGAGTAGCAATTAAGCCTTTAAAGTAGTTTCCACCCAAAAGTTTTATAAGTTTTTAATGTCCTATAGCTGGAAGGGGGAAACTTTTCAATGGTCTTGGAATGAGTTCTCCAAGCTGACACCTCCAGAGACTAGTAAGAAAGAATCACTGGAGGAGTTCTTGCTACCATGGGAATTGTTCCGCAACACCAGTCAGTACTTCCTGTTCAGTGATGCATCTCCTGGGCTCAAAATGAGAAGACATCCAAACCCAAGAGCCCAAGAAACATTAGTTTTTCTTCTTTCTGGATGGTACAACTGAGAGAAGAGGTTGGGGAAAGACCATTGGGTAAAGCTTTTAATGCAGACAGGGCTTAGGTATTCCTCCGCCATCTAGTCCAGCCCATGGCAGAAAGGAAAACCAAGATACATAGAGATTCAGAGACTGGAGCAAGGTCACAGAACTAGATCCTCTCAGGACAGAGCTGGAACCATGGCTGCAAGGCTCCCAGTAATCCAGTGCTCCTTCTATTTTGGGAGTCTCAGGGCAGCACCAGTGACAGAAATAAAATGTTTTCCCTGCATACTTAATGGCAAATTGAGCTAACAAAAAAAAGCTGGAAGTTATGGGGATAAATGAAATGCATGAAATGGCTCTTCTGTTTTTGAGGAGTACTGTTTGTTATCTGCCTTTTGCTATCTACCCATTTTTCACCTGAGTCATCTACTCATCCCCAACCCACTCTTTTATCACTTGTGGTAGACATTCAGAGTGGACTGGAGGGGCTGTACTCCCTGTCACTGAGGGAGGGATTTGAAGGCAATTCACAGAGGCTTTGTGAGTATCTCAAGCTCTGTCAGTGATTAACTTATGAATGCACAGTTTAGACCAATAGTCAACTTAAATACATTTCCTAAACTGTTCAAACTGCATGATGTTCCCAGATCTCAAAGTTGACTTTGGATTTACCTCCAAGGCCTTAGTTTTGTTTTTTGGTTTTGCTTTACTTTGCATTATTTATTTAATTTAGTAATGAAGAAATGCATTCTAGAAATTTGTTTCTTCCTCTCATTGCTGCTGGAGGGTTTGTGCCTTCCTCGCTAGATGTGTGGGCAGATTTGTAACCATAGCAAAATTTAGACATCCTTTGGTATTATTAGAGTGAGTTAGTTGAGCAGTCCAGTTGCTTTATGCTTCTGATTTGCTTTAGCTGAAAACAGCATGTGATCTTCAGAGAAGCAATTAGCATTTGATCCGTAAAAAGAGAAGAGGTCATTATTAGGAGTATTAGAAAATAGGTGGATTTAACTGAACTTATTGTGGTGGTCATTTTTCTACATATAAAATATTGAATCATTATGTTGTACACTTAACACTAATATAATGTTATGTGTGATTATGCCTCAATAGAAAAAGTGATAATAAAGTAGGAGTTTTTCCTGTAAAACGTAATTTGGGGAGGAATGTGTGAATACTTATAAGGGGAAAAAATACGTGTGTGTGTGTGTGTGTGTGTGTGTGCTTAACATCTCTAGATTTAGGTGTTTTTACTCTTTGAACAGAATATATTAAATTTATGTACATATATATGTATGAAATGTAAAAACATAAAATAAACACATGTTGATTTTTCAGCTAATTCTGGAGTGAATTTCAGGTCTGTTAAATGTTAGCACTCTCTATCTCTAATGCTCCAACATCAGCCTAGCATTTCATGTAGCAATAAATTGATGTCAATTCCCTATAATCCTCATCATGGTACACGTTTGCATTCTCACCTTAGAGTGTCCTTCACCCCTGTCCCAAAGGCCACAATTCTGTTGCCTGAACTGTCATCATTTTCCCTAGCTACTTTTCACCAGTGAACCTGCTGTGGGAAACACAAACCTACTGGGAAGCTAACTTGTATCAGTTGACCAGAGAGTGGGAGAAAGATGCTGTGCAGGGGGTAGAATGCATTCATGGGAAGCATCTAGGTGGAGAACAGATGGATTTCTACATCACTGTCTCAGGAAAGCCAGTGCCTCCCTGCAATGACCGTTTGGCAGTGGGCAAGCTAGTCAACCATTTTAGGCCTCACTGTATCTATAAAACACACCCACATTTTAAATAATGTCGGTTTTCAAGGTTGTGATAATATTAAATTTGGGGATATATGTGAAACAGCTTAGCATCGAAGAGTAAACCAAGCACTCCATAAATGTGTTTTTGCAGAGGCACCTCTAGCTGCTTCCATATGCAAATTTATGTGTTTACAAATGCACATGTGGCTGCAAGCATGCATGTGTATGAACGCATGTTCATATGTGCACATGCATGTCCATGTATGTGTGCATGTATGCACATGTATATGCGTAGGACGTAGGCAACACTGAAGCTGTTTATGTTATTTATTTTTGAAAGACAGAGAGTGCAAGCAAGGGAGAGGTAAGAGAGAGAGGGGGACAGAGGATCCCAAGCAGGCTCCCTGCTGACAGCAGATGGGGGGCTCGAACTCAGGAACCACGGGATCCTGACCTGAGCCAAAGTTGGACGCTCAACAGACTGAACCACCCAGGTGCCCCTAACTTCCATCACCTCTTTATTTGCCTCTAACCAGAACAGAAAACTCATAACCTAATTCATAGAAATATTATAAATGTATAAAAAGTAATTCAATAAGATCATTTGGTCTTTCGTCTTAATGTGAATGTTAGAGTAATTAATGACAGTATTTCTCAAGAAGGGACATAGAAATTCATTGAGTTATTGAATCAATAAATAAATTTGGGGTGACTAACATATGCTGGGCATCAGGAAAACACAGTTGAATTAGCTGGATATCCAGCCCCACCTCAGAGAGCAGACCTTATCCTGGGGACCCAGAGGGGTGTAGACAAACATCTACATCACCTTTCACTAATGCCATCACAGAAGCCAGGGTGTTCCTGCAGCAGGAAGGAGAGCGATTAGTTGCTCTGGCATGGTCAATGAGGGCTGCTGAAGACATGGCATCTATGCACACCTATCCAAGCCCTATCCAAGTGTATGGAAGTCAAGGCATGGGGTAGAAAGACATGAAGGCTTGAGAAAACCAGGCGGCATTGAGAAACAGCAGTGATTTGTGCCTTTGTGTATAAACAGGGGGGCAGGTAGGGGAGAGGGGCTGAGGTGATAAGCTTCCTCACACCCTGGGAGGTGAAGAGCTTAGACGTTCTTCCTGGAAGAGATAAAGACAGGATGCTTCTGATGTTCCAAGCAGGAGTAGTCAATGGCAAGATCAGCTGTGCATTTCAGTAAGATAACCAGCAGTGGTGTGAAAATGAAAAGAAGTGAGGAAATAGAATCACTTTTTACAGTATATGTGAAGGGGTGAATAATGAATAACCTGGAAGAGGGAGCAAGGAAGAGCACATCTCAGATGATTTTGAGACATAATTGTTAAGATTTATTGGTGAGGGAGAGAAATCATCAACATTACTCATGCTTCCAGCCCAGGCAATTTGTAAATGTTTGTGTGTAAACCAAGAAAGTTTGCACTAGGTTGCGATGGGACAAACACCAGAAAAGGGTGATGATCATGATTTTAATTCCAATTTTGACTTTAAGAGACTTGTAGTACTTTCTAGTGGAAACACTCAAATTTCCTGACATCGTCTCTATGAATTGGGTAAGCATTAGAATAAGCCAAAAGTCTGCTAGAAAATCCTAGACTGGGTTTTGCTAACTATAAATTTGTGTAATAAGAACAGATTTTTTGTTGTTGTTGAAGTGTTTACTTAAAAATGACATGGCAGGGAGGGGTGGTGCCTGGGTGTCTCAGTCAGTTAAGTATCTGATATGGCTCAGGTTATGATCTCGTGGTTCACGAGACCCCACGTTGGCTCCGTGCTGACAGCTCAGAGCCTGGAGCCTGCTTCAGATTCTGTGTCTCCCTCTCTCTGCCCTTTCCCTGCTCTCTCTCTCTCTCTCTCTCTCTCTCTCAAAAATAAATAAGACATTTAAAAAATGGCATTTTGGTGTGTGTGCATGTACACACACACACACACACACAGATGTACCTAT
The DNA here is from genome assembly GCF_018350195.1 of Panthera tigris. Lineage (NCBI taxonomy): Eukaryota > Metazoa > Chordata > Mammalia > Carnivora > Felidae > Panthera > Panthera tigris. The sequence goes on along the minus strand of NC_056662.1, from coordinate 46,910,853 downwards.
ATATATTTGGTGTCTTGTTTTCCTTGACTAATATTCAGAGTTCTGCTGTTGAACTGTGGGCATTGTATGTGCATGTATGTGTGTGCAGGTGTGCTATGTGCACCAGTGTCTACACCAGCTTGTGGTCCACCAAACCAAGCCCTCTAGAGTTGTGTTGTTTTCTTACCTGCCTGTTGTCCAAAACTTCATAATGTGAGGCTCAAGAACTATAGTACACAAGCTTTTCCAAAATTCTCTGAAACCGTAGCCATTATTTTGTAAGTATGGGTATGTTCATACTGTGTCTGAGAGAAAGTTCAAAGCTCTCTTAACCTCAAAGGAGAAGTTAAAAAACAAAGAAACATAAAAATATATATAAAGAAATAAAGAATTTTGGAAGCACTGTCTTAAATTACTTTCTTCAATTCACCCTTGAAATGTATGGGAGAAATGAGAGTCCCACTTGAGGTGGAGATATTTGCTCAAGGACTGAAAACAATTATATTAATCAGAAGGATCCCATTTGTTAATTCTGAGAGACTTTTCATCCAGATGGGACATTTTATTTCATATAGTATGCTGAACTTTAATAAGCCCTAATATGATTGTTTATTGCTTCTGACAGTTTCTATGTTACTTATGGTAAATTAAAATAACTAGAATGAGGTTCAGATAGATTCTATTTCAATATCTCAACCCATTCATTGAATAGAATCTAATGATTTTATTCATGTTTCTCCTTATTTTTTAAGTAGGCTTTATGCTCAGCACAGAGGCTAACTCGGGGCTTGAACTCATGTCCCTGAGATCAAGACCTGAGCTGAGATTGAGTTGGACGCTTAACTGACTGAGCCACCCAGACTTCCCTTAGTGTTTGAGAAATAGTAGGATCTTCACACTCAAAATTTTAGAAATTTCTTGACAGAAAAAATAAGCTTATGCCAAATGAATTTGGATAACTCAATAAAACTGTCTTTGGCTTCCTGGCAGGCACATCTAACTGTGTAGGGGGAAACCCCAGGAAGAATGCAGTTCCACAGGACCACCACAATGAGGAACTGTTAGGGCTCCTGGTCCTGAAGGGGCTAGGGGAGGAAGCAGCTACCAGAACCCTGAGAAGGTACCACCCACTGACAAGTGATCAGGCCTTCAGTAGAGGGACAAGCCCACCCATGGCCCCTCAGTGGGGAGAGACCTGGGAAGATTCTGTCCAGTCTCCTGCTGGTGGTTCCCATTGGCCAAGCCCAGCCAGAAGCAGAAGAGAATCAGGCTCCCTCCAGTGGAGGAGGGTGGCGAAAGGTGGGTATTGTATATCGAAGGCAAAAGGAAAATATCCAGCATAGCTTTTTTTTTTCTCAGAGAAAGATAGATATCATATGATTTCACTCATACGTGGAATTTAAGAGACTCAACAGATAAACATAAGGAAAGAAAAGGAAAAATAAGTAAAATGAAAGAGGGAGTCAAACCATAAGAAACTCCTAAATACAGAGAACAAACTGGGATTTCCTGGAGGAATGTTGGGTGATGGGCATTAAGGAAGACACTTGTTGGGATGAGCACTGGATATCATATATAAGTAATGAATCACTGGCTACTACTCCTGAAACCAAGACTACACTGTATGTTAACTAACTTGAATTTAATAACAATAACAATAACAATAATAAAGAGCTAATTGTATATCACCAGGTGTGAACATAGTGTGGAATTACAAGTCCTGTGGACTTTTCATCTGCTTCCTCCTAAACTGTATTCCCTCTCACCCATTTGCCATCAGGGCTCTTCTGCCTGGGGACTTGGTTATTGGGTCCTCCAGGAAGCAGACACCAAGAAGTTAGAAGAGCAAGAGGTTTATTGTGGTTAACGACTGTGAAGGACAAAGTGGAGAAGAAGCAGGCATTGACTGCAAGAGTCCAGACTGTGATGCAGGTCTGTGACTTGTGAAAGGAGAGCAGAAGGAAGGAAGTGTGAGAAGGTAGAGCCTCAGATGGCAGTACAGCTCTGAGAAGTTTTCTGTCAGACCAGCAAGGAGCTCTGGCATAAAGATGGCTCACAGACTGGTCCCTCACTGGGAGGAAATGTATGTGCTCTGGTTCTCCTGTGCAGTCATTGTTTGAGGTTCCCCCTTATAGAAGTGTCACAGCTGGAGAGCAATGGCAGACCTAAGGGAGTAAACAGCGGGAGGCTGTCAGTTCCCTGACATTCTCTGAGGCTGGGTAACCAGGTTTTTCTTAAAGGAGGATCTGAGTGGTGCATCTGTGTGTCTGTCACAGGTGCCATGAGTGTCACTGTGTCACCTTACAGTGGGAGGCTCTGATACAGGGAAGTTCCAGACAGACAGTAAAGGGAAACAGTTCTCTGAGAGGGAGGGTCAGTGTGGAGGAAAGACAGTCGAAGCAAAAGGAAGTGAGTGGTCAGTGACCTGTGACATGATCTTCCTTGTGTGGCTGGAAATCTGGTGGGATGAGGGGTTAGGGTAAAAAAACCAAAAACTGGAAACCCTGGCTGGAGAGCATGGAGACAGGCCCTGAGTTCATGAGGGATGACCACAGTTGAATGACAATGACACATCAGCCTGATTAGGCAGAAATAAAGCCTAAATTAGCCTTGGAGTCTACCTGAGTTGCTGTGTACTATAGGAAGGATACAGAAGTCCTTGCCTGCTTCACAGCAAGTGTGGAGGAGAGCTGTCTGTGGTGGATGTTGGGTCTGTGGGGTACCACCACTGTGGTGGAGACAAAATACTCTCTAGCTGAGATTAATCCTTTGACTGTAGACCAAATTGGCAGGTAAAGCTGGAGCTCAGGGAATTTGTGGGGCTAGAGAGGCGGAACTACTCAGCATGCTCAAAAGGAGGGTAGACATACATCCATAAGTTGCAGATTTGGTCAGCAACACAAATCCTGGGACAACAAGGATCTGGAGGATCAGCTTCTCCCTCCTTCACCAAGTATCCAAAGCCAAAACCACCCATAGCCGCCATCTTGGGACAGGACTAGTGAAAGGATTAGGAGTTACCCTGATAGGAGCTAACTTTGATTCAATTGAATATTGACCTGAAATGAGCTTGTGTTAAAGTGGAAGATACTGAGACACCTTTAAAGACAAGGTTAAATTATCTTGCCCCCTCCTTATTACTTCTGCCCAGTTACTATTGATTGTCAACTTCCAGAAGACCCCAGGAAAACCTATTGATGCAACAAACCCAGGTTTTCAGATTTACTGTAGTCTGAGAGAACATTACCTCAGTGATCTCAGCCGTGTCTCAGAATGAGGAAGTCAGAGTCTGCACAGGGTGATCTTTAGGGAAGGAAGGTTTCTCTGGGTGAGAGAGCAGGCTGGGATGGGGCCGACTTTATGACTTAGCAGCTTTGGATTGGTGAGCCCCACAAGATAAGCGTTTTGAAGCAAATTTTTCCTTGAGTAAGCTGCTGGTTTTGATAAGTAAACTATTTGAGTTGACTCACAATATTATTTCTGAGGAGCCTGTATTCGTGGAACAAGCAGGTAAGTTATTTTTGCTTCGTCCCAAAAGTGCTTAACACAGAGCCACAAAAGAATACCTGGGGCTGTTTTAAGACGCTGACTGGGAGTTATGATGGCTTCCATTCTTACTACTCAGAGGGGTGAAGCATAGTGAGAAGGAGCAGATAAATTGGAAAATCAAAAATATATTTTTTGTCTTTTTTAATAATTTTGAAGAATTGACACACTATTATTATTTTTTTCTTATTTATTATTTGAAGGGGGGCAGAGACAGAGGGAGACAGAGAATCCCAAGCAAGATCCATGCTCAGCACAGAGCCCAATTCAGGGCTCAATCTCATGAACCATGAGATCATGACCTGAGTTGACATCAAGAGTCAGACGCTTAACTCAGGGCACCCTGGTGCCAGGCACTCAGGTGCCACCCAGGCACCCCGACACACCATGAACTAAAGTCCATACTTTATTCAGGGTTCCTTAGTCTTTACCTAATGGCATCTTCCTATTCCACAATCCTGTCCAGGATGTCACATCACAGTTAGTTACCATGTCTTCTTAGACTCCTCTTGTCCATGACAGCTTCTCAGACTTTCCTTGCTTTTGATGACTGGTCAGCACATTTTGCAAAATGCCCCTTATTTGAGATTTACCTAATGTTTTACTCAGGATTCCAATAGGGTTTGGACTGGGGGGGGGAAGAAAATCACAGAAGTAAAGTGCTATTTTCATCACATGATATCAAGGGTGCTTGCTATCGAAATGGCATCACTGTCAATATGGACTGTGATTGACTGGATCAGGTGGTGTTTGTGTTTTCCCCACCATAAAGTTCCTCTTTGTCCACCTTTCCATACTGTATTCTTTGGAAGGCAGTCACTGTGTGCAGCCTATATGTAAGGAGTGAGGGCTTATACTCCATCTTCTGGGGATCAGGATATCTACAAAAACTGTTCAGCATTTTTCTGTGTGGGAGATTTGTCTATTCTAATTCATTTATTGATTTATTACATTTATATCAATACAGGCTCATGGCTTTTTATTTTGTATTTTGGGTTATAGTCTAATATATTTTACATATTTTGTTGCTCACGCTGTTCCAGCTTTGGCTGTTGGGAGCTCTTTCCATGGGCTGTGTCCTTTGGATATCCCTCCATCATTGTGTGCTTTGTTTGTTGTTGTTGTTTTTAAGCACTTCCTTGCTTCTTGGCACTCCAAGATGCTCCAGGTTCATCTTGCATATTCTCTGCCCCAGTGTGAGAATCAGCCATTTCTCCAAGGAGTCTTGGTTTCTTTTACTGGAGAATGGTATTAGACACCAAGCTCTGGGTGCTTGGTGTGTCCGTTGCTACTGGGGTATCCTTACTTCTAGTGGCATTTCTTCTTTGCATCTGCGTACTATACTTAACCTTTTTAACTGTGAATCTGCTTCTATACTTCCCACAATAGTGTCAGTTTAGAAGTCACAGAAGTGAGCTATGGAGACAGTGACTTAAAAACTTGGTCTTTCACAATGAAGATATCCCACATGACAGAAACAGTCTAACTGGAAAGAGTTGTCTGTGCACTGCACCTCCAAAACATTAAAAATGGCCTCCATGTGGTACATATGGAAAACCACAGAGTGGTTTTCATTTTTTTAAGGCTAATTCTGAGTTTTGAACAAGGTAAATTAGAAGTCTGGGAGGCGAAGACCCCATCCTGATGTGACAGATGACTGCTGATGAAGCTGTGATGAATGAGTCCCTAAACCAAACACATCAATACCTGATGGGCATGAGAAGGACAACGCTCCTTTACCTTCAATGAGGTTAAACCCTTTCTCTCAGGCATGGTGTTAAACCAGGCTCCATAGTTACAATTTGATCCCAAGACAAAGAAATAAAGGTCAATGATTGAAGGCAATTCTTTACCTTCAAATTAAAATGTGACAAATTTGTCTATTCTTCACTGACAATATTTTGCTTCTTCTGCAAAACCAAGATTGAAGTGGAAAAAAAAATATAAAAGAAAGACTAAGCTTTGAAAAACTTCCTATTTCAATTCTCTGATTATTTCTATCTGTTGGTTCATTGAGATATTCTCCACAATTGTTATGAATCTAATAAGGTACGTAGAACAAAACACAGAACAAAACAAAACAAAGCAACAAAATAACATTAACAAAGAGAACTATGTTCAACTTCAGTGATGGTTTGGATTTCAACTAAAGGAAGTGGAGCTTGATGAGACATTACCTACAAAGGGGAAAAATGCATGCAGTGGAAATCCCTTCTGCTACTAAGGTCTATATTTTGTAATAGGGCCTTCCAGGTGAGGGACTTTGAGAGCAAAGACTCCCCAAGCGATTTCTTATACTTTGTCGTGTAACCTGTTTTATGGGCCACAGTTGATTGGGCCAGGATTCTGTCATGATCTAAAGACACATAACTGGCTCCTGGCACTGATCTAGGGACACCATTGTCTGTGGGCTGGTTGATGGGTTGGTTTGGTTTGAAAATCTGGGAAAACAGTTGTACTCCATCCTTCCTAGATTGTGGCTAATCAACCAATCACTCCTTTCCTCCAGGAAATGAGATGGGACCTCCCAGAATGGCTGCCAGATCACTGGAGCTACTATAGTAGACTTAACTGTAGCCAAAAGTGTTTCTGGCCTCCATGACACCTGGTTTGGGGGCTGTTGAGATAGTTTCTTGTGCTTTCTAATTTCCTGGGGGGCACTCATGATAAATATGCATATGCATGGTTCCCTGAGCATGTTTGGTTTCTTCAACTTAAAAGAGCCTAACAGAACAGTAACTCATTAAAAGGACCCAAGAATATATATTGTGAGTTCCTTGAGGGCAGATATCAAGTCTTACCTTTATTTTTTTTAATGTTTTTATTTATTTTTGAGAGAGAGAGAGAGACAGAGAGAGATAGAGAGACAGAGAGAGAGAGAGAGAGAGAGAGAGAGAGAGAGAGAACGAGCAGGGTAAGGGCAGAGAGAGAGGGAGACACAGCATCTGAAGCAGACTCCAGGCTCTGAGTTGTCAGCACAGAGCCCAACGTGGGCCTGGAACTCATTAACTGTGAGATTGTGACCTGAACTGAAGTGGGACGCTCAACTGACTGAGCCACCCAGGTGCCCATCAAGTCTTACCTTTGTATTCTAAGTATATGCATTCAGCCAATTCTCAATATATGATTAGTGAAAAGGTGAATTAATGACTAAATGAATGGCATAACAAGACCCAAAGAAATTAAGAGTCAGAAGGCAACTGAAAGTAGAAACCAACATCATTTCTTGACCCTGTCTTAAAAACTTGTCATTCTTTCCTGTCCTTATATTAAATAACACTGAGGCCAAGCAAGAGTACTTTAACTGCTTGTTCCAGGAATCTGTTTCTGGAAAATAAGACCATAAACCACTTAACATTTTATTTATCAAGACTAAGAGCTTTCTTAGGAAGACTCTCTTCAAGATGCTCTCTCTGCCGTGCCCACTAATCCAAAGCTATAGTATCATAAACTCTATCCAGTCCAAGCCAGGTCCCCAAATGGGAAGAGCTACCTTAAAAATCATCTAGCCTGGGCCCTAAAGATGCTATTGATACCCTATCCTAATTTTTATTTTAATTCACTATTAAGACCCACCAAAGTGATGTTCTTCCTTATTACAGATGTGGCAAATTTGACTATTATTCATTGACAACATTTCTCTTTCTGTAAGACGAAGTGGGCCTTATACACATAGTTTTACTTGATAAGTAGGTTTTTCTGGTAGTCTTTGAGGGGAATTGACAATACAACACAATCTGTTTCAGATTATTTTCTTCTTTTTAAAACATGATTCCCACTTTTTCGAATGTACAAAAATCAACTAAGCACAGAGAAATATGTATTCTTTTTTTTGTTTTTCATAGAGAAGTTGGAATGAGAAACAAATAAGCATTGTCTGTGTTACTTTGTCTAAGGGATAAAATAATTGAAATAGAAGTTATTTCAAAAATCTTTCCAACCTTAGGATTTGGGTTTAAGTAAATCTATGGACATTTTCTTCAGATTCTGTCTTGAATAAATGTCCTAATCACTTGTGACCAGGCTAAATGCATAAAGAATCTAACATTGTCTCAACTCTAACATAGGAAGTGGCTCATGGTACATAAAACACTATGTTAAGGCATCATGACCCATTAAACACTGAGTTTAATTTCTCAAATACAGACAAAAATACATAGCTCTGGACTTGCAATAAAGTATCTGTCATGAGAGTCATTTTAGCCCAAATGATGCTAAGAAATATCTGTCAATTCCAGACGTTTCCGACTGGATGGGACAACAGCCACCACATGTCATACAATACACCACACAAAATGTAAACATACCATTCACGTCTACAACTGAGATATTTATGGCATTTTCCATGGTTGCCATATCAACCCATGGAGCAACCAGGCCATTAAATCATGTTGTCAGCAGGCCAAGACAGTAACACCGCAAAAAAATTCCAGTTGCTGACATGAAACATTACATTTATCATTTCAAAACTTTTTTTTTTTCCAGAGGCTTCTTGCTTTATGCTCATCACTGCTTCTGAGTTGGTCTTTTAGGGTGCAAGGAGAATATGAATGAGCTGTTTAAAATGCAATAGAAATCCCAGCCAATTCTTGATTACTTTTATTTTCCTAAAACTCATTCTCTTAAGGTTATAATCTTGAGGTCACATGCCAGGAGGAACGATGTGTTGAGAGCTAACATATCATTGATGTGACTGGCCAGTTTTTAACTTTCTACCTTGGATACCTTGCTTCATTTTTCTTCTCTGAATGATTTTTTTTTTTCAGCAAATCTCCTAGGTTTCAAGAAAAGTCATTCTGATTTCTTCCAAAACTAGTTTGAGAGCCTCTTATCAAAATTCTTTTCCAAGACCCTAGAGAAAATCTAATCAATGGATATGGTATGGGCTCCACAATACATAACAACAGGACCAAGAGTACATTTTTCTGGGCAATTCTTATTGTATATAATCATATTAATTTCAGAAAAGGGGATTAATTGACTGTATAATTACATATTATTTAAATCTTCTACCATTATAAGACTTTTCACATAAATTCACAAGTCAGAAAAAGTTCTTGGTCACACGTAGTCCTAATGGTTTATTTTTGCTTTTGCTTTTTTTGCCTCAGGAAACATAAAGGGGGAAAAAGAATTATCTGTCACATGAAGTGTTAGGAGTGTGAGATAAAAAATAAAGTAGCTGTGATATTTCAGTGTGTAAAATGACAAAATTCTTTTTTTTTATTTTTTAAATGTTTATTTTTGATATAGAGAGAGAGCCTGTGAGAGGGGAAGGGGAAGAAAGAGAGGGAGACATAGAATCAAGAGCAGGCTCCAGGCTCCGGGCTGACAGCAGAGAGCCCACACGGGGCTAGAACCCATGAGCTGTGAGATCATGACCTGAGCCGAAGTCGGACACTTAACTGACTGAGCAACCCAGGTGCCCCTATAATGACAAAATTCTTACACCAAGGACTATTATGCATACATAGAACAACAGTGGTAGAAAGTTTGTTCTGCTGTGCTTCATACTCTTCCCTCTCCTATGTATATCCTTCCTCACTTCCCTTGGCCACCTCCATGCACATTAAACATGCAGGATTGGATGCAATTTTGGCATCTTAGCTGCTTGTATACCTGCTGTTTTGCTCTTCATTCTTTCTGGAGAACAATCCTAAGAAAGTATAGTCAGTGGAGTTTTCAGAGAACAAGCTGGACATGAATCTTCTATAACTGGTCATCAGCATAGCTTTTCATTCCTCTCTCATCTCTATATGACCCGCAGCCTTTGAAAGGCATGCCCTCCCATAGGTATTGTTCTAGAAAACAGAGGTGGACAGTAACCAAGGGTGTGGAAAGAAGCCAGGGTGATGGGGTGTATAACATGCAGGCTGTTGCCATTGAGCAGATACTGAACAAAACTGAGAACCTGGAAGGGAATGTGAGGATCTCAGCCACTCATAAGTTCATAGTCAAGCAGGAGAGGTAGATCCTTACAGAACAAACTTTGATATGAGGCAACCTGAGGAAAGGGGTTGGGAATAACATGAGCTGGGTCTTCAAGGATGGGTTGGCAGTTTTTGACAATCTGTAAGTGATGTCCAGACTGAAGAAATCCTTGAACAAGTTCCATAAGGCAGGAAAATGCTGATTGGAGTCCCTGAAAGAAAAGAAGATTATGTGCTTTTATTTATTTATTTATTTATTTATTTTATTTTATTTATCTTATTTTAAGTTTATTTATTTTAAGAAAGAGAAAAAGAGAGTGTGTGGGAGAGGGGCAGAGAGAAAGGGAGAGAGAGAATCCTAAGCAGGCTCCGTTCTGTCAGTGTAGAGCCCAACATGGGACTTGATCTCACAAACAGTGAGATCATGACCTGAGCCAAAAACAAGAGTTGGATGCTTAACCAACTGAGCCATCCAGGCACCCCACAGGCTGTGTGCTTTCAAAGAAAAGCCAAGCCATGGAGGGTTATTGGTACCTGGGTAAAGAAATTACAGCAGCAAAGGTTTTGAGTGGAGAGAGATGTGGTCAGATCAGTGTTCTCAGGGGATGTGTGCAAGGTGAATCTGAGGGGAAGGAGGATGAAGCTGCAAGATCATTAAAATTTATTGGAATAATTGGAATGGGAGAGGGAGAAAATAATAAAAAGGTGATTTAAAAAAATGGTGATTCACAGCCTGAATGTGTTAGGTGTGATGAAAATTCCTCTCTTGGATGTTTTGAAGGCAAAAAACATATTTAGAATGAATAAGTAGAAACATATTCATACGATGGAACAATATACAGCAATGATAAAGAGTAAGGTGCAAGTAAGCACAAAAAAACGGTTAAATCTTCTAAAGATAAGGTTGAGTAAAAGAAACCAGGCAAAAAAGAGTAAATACAGTGGGATTCCACTTTTTTAGAATTCAAAAATGAATCCATGCTGCTGGATAGATGGTGGGGGCTTTTCGAAAGGGTGAAGTGACTAGAAGGTGTACTGCTGGCCCTTCCAAGGAGCTGGCCACGTGCTGTTTCTTGATCTGGGCGCCAGTTACTGGATGTGCTTGGTTTGTGAAAATTCACTGGGCGATACATTTCTGCTGTGTTCATGTTTCTTTATGTTAAACTTTTCACAACATGGAACATCTTGTTTTAGAGATCTCAGTGTAAGGAGGGGGCTTAGATATTTAACAAGTGGTCTTTGAAAGTTCAGCCCTTGACTTTAAATATAAGTGGGGTCATGTTTCCTGGATTCTGAAAAAATTAGGAGCTACAATTTGGCAAATTAACCCATTGCATCTTGCAGTGAAACCTGGCATCCCTCTGCCCCAATCTCCCCCTCCCCTTCCCCCCTCCCCCTGCCACAGCTGAAGACCTGGAGCATCGGATCAAAACCCACAGGCCTGGAAATGGGCAGTTGCCACTGGTAATACCAAGAAGCAAACAACTGAGTCATTGTCTTATTGATTTAAAGGAAGCAGAAGAATAAAATTTGATAAGGGCAAATGCGGAGGTGCTATCTCTTAGCAGCTTCAGAATAAAAACAGTGGAGTTCAGTTCCTGCCAGGGCTTGGGTATTAATCCATCATCCCTTGCTTGCCCCAGTGGTCAGCCCCGCTGTGGTGATTAGCAGAGAAACCTGTAATGATTAACTGGCCTTGTACATACAATGGTGACCTACAGACACAGACTTCTTATCATCCAGGAGCTCAGTACTTTCATACTGAGTCATGCCTGGTGTTCAGACAGGGAAGTTCACAGCATTTAATATGTTTCAAAATCTGGATTCAGTGTGAATTCCTGTAATTCACTAGAACCCTTCCCAACTTGTCCCCACCTGGAAGAAAAGGAAGCTTAGAATTAAAAAAAAAATAATAATAATAATAAATAAAAACCCAAATTGCTCCCAGATGGATTCCTTAGAAGCATTTCTTAAATTGGGAATTTACATAAAAGCATTTTCCAGACTGTTTACATATTATTAGTTCCTTGAGTTGGGAGTAGTGACAGAATGATGTTAGTGTTGGAATGATAAGGACAAAAACAGGTATCCAGAAAAAAAATGGGACCAAGATTTCAAAAAACAACTCTTGATATCCACATTACTACTTTTTTTTTAGTTTATATTCTTTTATTTTATCCAGTAAAACTGTCAAAAATCACTAGAAGTAGTTGCCAGTAAATCCACATTACTTCAAGAGGTTCCTATAAAGATTGTTGATTGCAATCAGTGTTTTCAACTTCTCATCAGACCTGGGTTAATCAGATAGTATCTTGGCTTACCTACTTTGATCAAGAATGTGTTGTGTTCATATGGAACTTGATGTTCTTTGAAGCTGTTTCACAGGTAATACACTTGCTTGAGATCTCTTCCTGTCACTCCCAGCTTTTCATTTCAACTGTTCATTCATTAGAAAATATCACTAACCGCCTCTACATGCCAAGCCCAGATAACTCACGTCTGATCCTGGTGACTGGAACCTATAGTCTCCTTGTTGTGACCTGGTACAGGGTCTCCTTCCCTCTGGTGCTGGCTTTGTGAATTATTCCTAACTCCCTTCACCTCATTAGCCAGCTCCCAACCCTTCCAGGACCCAGCCTATTAGGGTGATGTCCTTAAAGATCTAATCTGATCATTTTACACTCTCCATCTTGTTTCCTGCTGGCCTCCATTCCACAAAACAATAAAACAGAATGATACAGACACGCAAATTATCCCCCACCAAACAAAAACAAAAGAAAACAAAACCTCTATGAGGTAAAAGGAAAATCCTTAGAATAAGAAAGTCATTTAGAGTCCTTCTGACTTTGACTCCAGATTTCCTTTCCATGTTCCCACCTGGTCTTAGTGTCCTCTCTAGGCCCCTCAAAGTCTCTAGAGGTCAAAATGGTTTTTAATTTTTTTTAATTAAAAAAATGTGTATTTATTTATTTATTTTGAGAGAGAGGGGGGAGAGAGAGAGAGAGAGAGAGAGAGAGAGAGAGAGAGAGAATGAGAATCCCAAGCTCTGACACAGGGCTGCATCTCACAAACTATGAGATCATGATCTGAGCTCAAATCAAGAGTTGGACGCTTCACCGGCTGAGCCACCCAAGCACCCCATTGAAATGGTTTTTCTATTTGGCTTTTACTTAAGATGTATCTTTTGCCTGAAGTGCCCTTTCCTTGCCTATGTTTGTAAAAATTTACCCATTTTTCAAACTTCAAGTTCCCACGTTACCTCCTCTATGCAACCTTTAGATAATGGTGTACTATGGTGTCTCTTCCCAAATCTCTGTTTAGTGACGTCATGTTGGCAGCTTGCAGTCTGCCCTGATGAGAGTATTTAACCACAACAATTGACAAATGCTACTGATCAGAGCTTGATTTATTGTTTTGTTGACGAGATTTAAGAAAGTGCTGGAGAAGATACTAATGGAGCAGATTACATTTCAGAGTGTACTGTGTTTATAGACATTGTACTGTAAAGCACACACATTTGAGGAAATATTCTTCCAGTATTTGAATATTCTCCAATTCAGTAAAGAAGCCACTTAGGCCATTTGACAGATAAATGAAGTTCTTACACATGTTTTTATGGTTTACTTTTCATTTTAGTAGTTGATAGCAACAAAAGATATCACATGACATTCATGTTGGAGCTACACTTGCTCATAGATGAGAGGAACAGCTTCTTTATTGAATTTAGTAGTAATCAAGGATTTGTAGCCTATTTTTGAAACTCATAGTTGAATTACAATCATAGGTTGGGTATGCATACAAAAGTTCAGCAAAATCAACAAAAGCATTCTTTTAGAATCAATTGTCTATAGGCAATTTAAAGTAAAGAGTATTTTATATTTTATTATAATTTGTAAATTGCATACTACCCATTCATTATACCAGTGAAATATACAATAAACAAATAAAGATACATGCATGCATGTGGGCACACACACAGAGACACTTTTTTTTTCAGAGAGTCAGTTGTTGTTATACATTTACTAGGACACCACTACCTGTGGGCAAATGCCCATGGGGGAGGAGGAGGAAGGACTGACTAGCTTAGCTGTTCACCTGCTCACCTGCTCACCTGCCCACGATGTAGTTTTTCTTAGGGATATTAAGGAAAAAACGGTAATGGATGTGGAGCTCTCGGCACACCAGCCCTGGATACAGCAATAATAACAGCAATTAGCATCACAACAGTAAATATGACCAATGTCTGTTGACAGCTTGCTACATCCCAAACATGTTCTGAACTCTTTGTTTAGTCTCCATGGCAGTCCTACTTAGTAGGTTCTGTGTTACTCCCATTTTACAGATTAAAAAAACTGAGGTACGCACAGATGAAGGGGTACTCAGTAAGCTACTCCTAGAGTTAGATTACATTAAAACATGGTTCTTGGCTGTGATTCTCTTCTTTTCCTTCCATCCAGTTGTCCTTCTCTGTTCTTCCATTATCTCTTATTTTCTCTTCTTGTGCCTCTCCTGTTTCCTTGCTTCAGCTTCAGCCACCTGAAATAGGGAGAGGAAACATCCAACATGAATCTTCTTTTTTCTCTTTCTTTGCTGTTCCCCTTGAGGTTTTATTGACTTAAAAAATATTTTGATTTAACTTCAAGCTCATAGAAGTGTTGCAATAATAGTACAAAGAAACACCGTGCACCCTTTATTCAGTTTCTATGTGTGTTTCAATTTGGTCTGATTTGTTTTATTATCCTTTCTCTCTCTCTTTCCTCCACCTACTGTGTGCCAGACATTAAACTGATGCTGTCAACTGCTCAGGCCAAATTGGTTCGTATAGTAGCAACTTATATCCTCATTCCCTCCCTACATTCTTGTATATGAATAGAGTGATATCTTCCTTTGCTAATTATGATGTCCTTCTTTGTTCACAGCAAAGTACCATTAGCCACAAAGTTTTTTTTTTCTTTTTTTCTAAATTTTTTTTTACATTTATTTATTTTTGAGAGACAGAGAGAGACAGTGTGAGCAGGGGAGGGGCAGAGAGAGAGGGAGACACAGAATCAGAAGCAGGGTCCAGGCTCCGAGCTGTCAGCACAGAGCCTGATGTGGGGCCCGAACTCACAGACTGCGAGATCATGACCTGAGCCGAAGTCTGAAGCCCAACTGACTGAGCCACCCAGGTGCCCCAGCCACAAAGTTTAATGGTTTGGATGAGCGTTACCTTGCTTTTCCATGGAGTTGCACAGAACATACATTAACAGGTATGCACGACACTGTCCAAAACCCTTGGATCCAAATTGTGTTTCAACATCCAGCAATTCAAGACTTTTAAAAAGGTAAGATGGGTAATATTGCATGTATTTAATAGCATCCCCTGTGAGGTCTAGGGCAGCAATCCTGTAATCAAACATAAATATTTCTGCAGCAGATGAATACAGAATAACAAAGACTTTACATCTTCTCAGTTCCATTCATGTCAATTGGAGTCACCAATTGAGTTTTGGTGTCAAAGTGTCAGTATTCCAGCTCCTTGCTTTGGGGGCTGCATATAAAGGCTATAGATAGGACTGTGTTTTTTATATGATGAAGGATAGGTGCTAGATTTATACTTTAGTGATAGATCAGCTCTGTAGCATCCGCATTTAATGGAAAACTTAGTACATAGATCAGCTCTGTTTTAATTAACAGTATTAAAATTGTAATAATCTCAACAGTACTTTAA
Source organism: Panthera tigris (assembly GCF_018350195.1). Lineage (NCBI taxonomy): Eukaryota > Metazoa > Chordata > Mammalia > Carnivora > Felidae > Panthera > Panthera tigris. Next base: position 46,895,688 of record NC_056662.1, on the reverse strand, counting down.
ATGGCAGGATGTTGACAACATCCTGCTAAATACCACCCCCCGTACACACACACACACACACACACACACACACACACACCAGAGTAGAATTTAAGTTTTAAAGGTGATAAGCAAAGGCTAATGCTTTCTCACCAAGAAGGGATCTTTTGGCGTCCTGGGGAATTAAGGACTCAGTTGCAAGGAAGATAGTGGCCTTCTGAGTTAGGAGGGACATGTCATAACCATTGGGACCATAAACTGGTAATAAAATTCTGTGTTAAAGAATAGACACATCTTGGGGCACCTTGGAGGATCAGTCGGTTAAGTGTCTGACTCTTGATTTCGGCTCAGGTTATGATCTCACGGTTCGTGAGTGCAAGCCCCATATCAGGCTCTGCACTGACACCACAGAGCCTGCTTGGGGTTATCTCTCTGACTCTCTCTCTCTCTCTCTCTCTCTCTCTCTCTCTCTCTCTCCCACTCCCTTTTTGTGTGCTGTGTTTCTCTCTCTGTCTCAAAATAAATAAACTTTAAAAAAGAGAAAGAATAGACATGTCTGTATATCACAACACAGTCTTTACAACAAACTTATTCACATAGGAGGAAATAATATAGTTTATTTTATAATAGAATACTTGTTATCACTTAAAATCACCAGCTTTTCAATAGATGACTCTTACTAAATAGAATGAATAGTCCCCAGTTAGCAGTCTCCATGGAAAGCTCTTTTCTCTGAAATTTGAATTTTGTTATATTTCCATCCAGATTCCATCTAACATGAGATTGGATACTATCTCAAACTCTTCTCAAATGACTTCATGCATCTTACCCATTCAGTACATCTATTAGAATGTTTGTTTCTTAAGCTAAACAAATATATGGTACTAAACATATAGTAAACACATTAGTATATTTGGTACTAAACATATAGTGAACTATTTTTGGTACTAAACTATACTATACTAAACTATATTTGGTACTAAACACATAGTAAACACATTAGTATATTTGGTACTAAACAAATGTATGAGGTTGGTTGCAGTCGACTTAAAGAATAACTTGCAAATTTGAGGTGGGCTGGATTTTAACACTTTTCCTGAGTTTGTAAAAGCATTTGTGGTTCATTTCTTGATACATATAGTTTATTCTCAGTATTCGTTTATTGGGGTTGATTAACATTAGGCCCATTTTAAAGATTGAGGAGGTGAGAGTTTAAGCACCTTGCCATGGTCATAAATCAAATTAGAGTACATCAGCCAGTGGTACTATGTTTTAAAGGTTCCAACTTAAGTAATAGATTGTCTAATACATGGCCGTGGTACTTGGGATCTGACCAAGAAATCACAGGTTTTCTGAAAGATCACTCTTTCTCAAAGAAGGCAGCAAATGATCTGTCAGAAAAGTTGCCTCTGGGTTGATGCTGTCCTTAAAGTATGAGAATGAAGTACAAACAGCTGAGTGCCTCCTGAGACTGGGACATGCAACAGCCAGATTACCAGCACCAGATGCAGTGAGGTAGGTGACCATGCTGAACTCTTGTTTGTTTTTGTTTTTGTTTTTGTTCTTTGGTTTTTTTTTTAAGGATATGCCTCATCCACTCAGCAAAGTGGCAGTATCTGCAGCCACCTGCCTGCCACCAGACAGCTGGTCTGGTGGGAATTCTTAACAGAAAGTACTAGGACCTCCCTAATAACAGAGGAGGCATCCAGGTTTGTGGGTGATCCCCTAGCAAGCTGGCAACCCAAATCAGGCTATGTTGGAGAGGAGGTGAGACTTAGTGGTGCTGGCCAGCAGAGGAGCTATTATGACCCGGGGCTGGGGGTGGGGGGAAGGGGAGCCAAGAAGTCCAATAGGTGCCCCAAAGGTGGCACATTCCAAGGACTAAATCAGAGGAGGAGACACCAAGTGTTGGTGCAATATAGCTGCAAGCTAGCGTGATGACACTTCGTAAGCACCTCTTCTGGGCTCAGACATAAAATTACATTTAAATTTCCTGCCTCTATGCAATCAAAAGAAGCCAACCTAACTGAAAGAAATGCACACTTCAAGGCTATAAATCTGAAACTTCCTAATCCCCAAAAGTCCACACTAGACTTCTTGCCTCCATGGAAACAACAAAGCATTCAGCCAACTGATTGGCCTCCAATGAATTTTAGATAAGACAGCTTGGAAGGGAATGGATGTGATTTTAATGCAGAAGAAAGCGCTGGAAGGGAGGTCCACTTGGTTCATATTTGAATAAAGCAAACAAGGCAGACGAAAGGCTGACAGCTGTAAATGACATTGTCAGTACAAAAATTATCAGCCAGTTTACAATCTGTTTGCTTATGTTGAACAAACAGACTGTGTGTGGCATCCTTCGGCCTCATGAATGGCAGAAATACTTGCAGGCTTCAGAAAAGCTATCTGCTCTCCTGCAGCCTGGCCACAATTAGATCGCCATTTGACAGCCACACTGAAAAGGAAACTGTGTCCCCCGCCTTTCACCCACACCCCCTTGCCTCTTTGCTTTCTCTTTTCCTTTCTTTCTTTTTCTCTGTCTTCTTCTTCGTAAGACAAGCACTGAAGTTGGGCAGAGACACTCGTCTTGTTATATTGATGGTGTGAATTATGTTAGCTCTGTTGCTGGATCAAGCCGTTTACTGATGTGTCTGACATTCCAAGTGGGAGATCTTCAGTAACCTAGCAAGGCTCAGAGCCAACAGTCTTCATTTTTTATTCCTTACAGGAAGCAGAATCCGGGAGCCCCCGAAAGAATGTCACTTTTTCTTCTTTGTGCGGCCTGCCTCCAAGACCCTTTGCTTTGAACTTGCTAACATCGCATTCGGTACAGAAACAAAGCACAGCATAAGAAGGGCTATGCAGTGAGCATCCAGCACTATTCCTCCCTGAGCAAGGCCCAAACCACCCGAATTTCAGGAGGGAATAACAAACCGGTGGGCTGTCACTGCTCTTGGGGGTTGGGCCCTAGTCTTTAACCCAGCCCCCAGCCTGAGAGGAATGAGTTGTGTGGTCTCATTGCTTAATCCCCTCTGTGTTCTGCAAACTCATAACACAGAAATAGTTCCTTTTGTTTAGAAAGAATGGAGAGCAAACACAGGTACTAATTTTATCCCTCACGTTCTCAGAGGCTCACCCTTGTTTAACTGCATCAGAGAGATTTAAGCCTCTGGCAGTGGTTTTCATGGGGCCAGAGGCTATTTGGATACTCTTGGCTTCTTACCTATGAGATTCCTGCTCACCTTGGAGTAAGTGAGGAACACAGGCTCCTGCCCCAGGGCCATTCACCTTTGTAGAACTACATGCTGGAAACAGAATAATCTCTAAGGAAAACAGTCCTTGCCTACAAAAACCAAGGTTTTGATTTTCACATTCCACTTTGGATACTGTCATTATTTATTGCATCTCTTCATTATTTATTGCATCTTCTTCTTGGCATTAGCCAAGAAATCTCTTCCTTGCTAGCGTTAGCCACTTTGCAGAAAAGATCAAGCCTTCCCTTTGTAGCCTCCTTTCTTTCTTCCTTTTTTAACATAAAGGATCTGTTTAAAGGTACTTGGTTTATTCAGCCAGGAAAAAAAAAAATACTGGTGATAGGTGAGTGCAGTGTGTTCATAGCAGATAACATGGGGCTGAACTGGCACACACAAAGCTGGAAGACTGTGGTAATTACTGCTAAGCAGTGAAGCATCAAAACACCTCTTGTACGGAAAGTTCATCCAATTACCACTAACCTAGAGAGGAGGGTTATGTTGTGGCTGTGCTTTTCATTTTAATCTAAATTGCTATTTCTCTTCCTCTGATATGGCCATCGGTCATAAAGAGTTGACCATCATTAAAACTGTTTGATTTGGAACCCTGTCATGTTTGGCTAAGAGGAGAAATGCAAATTTGATGAACGAATAAGGATAAATTTACATATCAGCCTCAGCTCACATGGAGAGAGTAAACATTCTGTTTATCTCAAGTGTCACTGTATGATTTCAGTAGGATCTAAAACTGACCTTGGCCCAGTCATTGCCAAAGACCTACATGAAATATACAGTTGTCCAAATACGATTCACTCAAGTAGAACTTGTGGGCAAACCCCGTGGAGCTCAGCAAACAGGGTTGGTGAGAACAGGGCTGGGAAGCAGTTGGCTCTGCTAAACTCCAAAATGAAACTCTGGAATGAGGGGTTGGTGAAGAAGAAAGAACAAAACATACAAAACAAAACAAAACAAAATAAAATCTGACTTCATGAATCTTATTCCATCACCATGAATTAAAACATCCTGTTTAGCTACTTTCAGTCTTTAACCACCTAACAATTAAAAAGAGTAAAATCTTAAAAACCAGTGTGAACACTTGAATTTGAAGTATGCTTCCACCAAACCTCTGTTTCATCATTTGGGCACAAGACGAAGATCATTTATTTGGTTTCTAAAAACTATAATTGATTCGAGGAACTTCAACACTTCATAGGTAGTTTACATTACAGGGGGATAATTTCTTTTGGCTGTTTGAATCAACCATGTTTTGCATTTTCCACAACATTTTTAATTAGTTTTTCTTCTCAAGCTAAGTCAACACTCATCAGTGTGTGAAGGAACATAAGACTTCTGTTCATAATGAGGCTTTTGAGTGTGTCAGAAAAACATTTAGAGACAATTGCAGGCATCTGTATTGATATTTTCACCTCCACTTGCTCACACCCCAAAATTCATTGTAGAAAATGAAGAAGCAGAATGAGATTACTTTCTCTCACAGCAAAGTACACAGAAAGGTGATGGGGATTTTATATGTGTGCATATATATATTATATATTATTATATCTGACACATATAATATAATATCATAGCATATATTAATATATTCTAAAATGTATTTATTTTTCATTGGAGCTAGTCTGGAAATTTTGCCCACTGCAGAGCAGAAAAATATCTTGAGTCAGAGAAAAGAAACAGTGAAAACTATTTGACAGATACAAATACTTTTTAATTAGAATATCAAAGGACATTCTTATAGGACACGTTTATACATTTGCTTTATAGCCTACAAAATAATTCTTTTTAAAAAAATAATATAACCACATAGAATAATGCAAAGCTTTAATAGCAGATCCTATAGGAACTTCCTATTTGGGTACAGTTTGCAAATAATTACAAGTAGTAATTACAAATGATTAAGCGTATTTAGCAACTTCTTTGGTCAGAGTTAAGCTGAGGTTTTTTGAAGTTAAATGAGTGGGAGTTTGAGAAACTAACACAAATAAGGAGAAAGCATCTCATTACTACCAAAACTATGGCCAGGTTTTCCAGTGTTTGAAAGGAAATTGCCATATTGTCTACAGTAGAAAAAGAGTAAGAAAAAATAGTACATGTGTGGGGGAGTAATATATATTTGAGGAAATAAGTCACTTTAGAATCTCTCCTTCAGTATTCTGTGTTCACACACATAGAAACCTAGCGTATTGTACACAGCATTGTTTCTGGTCTGAAGTGGTTGTAAAACACCAAAAAACCAGAGGCTCACAGTTGAGTAAATGATCTCACAAAGTCAATAGGCCCATTCTTTCCCGCACTCAAAGATGTTCAAGGCTGAGTTACAGAGTTTTCAGGAAGTAAAGTGTGTCTACAACAAATTGAATATTGATATTTAGTATTAAAAATAATAATAACTAAGAAATGAAGGAATAATCACCAAGGGACAGAGATCTGAGTTTCCAGATGAGGACATGGGCAAGCCATGGGCCATCTCTGACCTTGCTGCATTGGTGAATACGCCATTTACTAGAGTATGAAAATTACACTCTACTTGTCTTCCTGGGAGCCTTCTTAGGCTAGATCCATCCAGCGCTAAAAGTGGTAGCTAAAAAAGTGGGAATCATGATGAATGGGTAAACAAATGTGGCATATCTATCCAAGGGATTATTACTTGGCAAACAAAACAAAACAAAACAAGACAGATGAATCTTGAAAATATTATGGCAAGTAAAAGAAGCCAGTCACAAAAGGCCACATAGTATATAATTTCATTTCTGTGAAATATCCAGAATAGGCATATCTAGCAATTGCCAGGATCTTGGAGCTGGCAGTAGAATGAGGAATAACTGCTAATGGGTTGGGGGTTTGGAGCAGGGACTGAAATGTTATAAAATTAGATTGTGGTGATAGCTGCACAAGTCCTTAAGCCACTGAACATTACATTTTGAATCAATTTTACAGTATATGAATTCTATCTTTTTAAAAATGTTTTTATTTAAATTCCAGTATAGTTAATATCCAGTGTAATATTAGTTTCAGGTGTGCTATTTAGTGATTCAACACTTCCATACACCACCCAGTGCTCATCACAAGTGAATGATATCTTAATAAAGCTCTTAAAAAAACAATAAAATAAAGAAAGAAAACAAAAACTGACCACCAAGACTGTTAGAAAGCCGAAGACAAGCTTTCAGGGAGAATTGCGTAGGATTCCGAGGAACAAATGGAAAACACATGAATATTAACTCAAATTAGGTCACTCCCCATCTCAGACTATTTCTACCCATGAAGGCAGTAAAGGTTAAAATCAAAACCGAGCTAAAATGTGATAAATATTTGTGGGTTATTTGTGATGCGCTGGGCATGGTAGGTCACAAGGAAGAGGATAAGACACCTTGAGGAAACTCACAGTCTAAAAGGAGACAGGCAAACACACACAATTTGCTTGGCCACATGCTGGACAACTGCGCATGCTATTAACAGCAGGCTTGGAAGTCATGGATTGCAGCACAGAAAGAGGAATACAGGCCTGAGGATCTTTGATATAGCAGAGCTGCAGGTATTAGTGAAAGCACCTGGGAGCTTCCTCTTCTGTAAACACTTTAGAAGTTGAAAGTATCATGTGGCTCTCTCAACACCTACCAAAACTCTTGGTTGCATGAATAATAGTGAGTCTTAAATGAAAATCAGGGTGAATTTACCACTCTGAGATGTGGAGATATCCAAAGTCCAGACACCTAGTTTTGAGGGGCTGCATTTAGAAGAATGTGTTCAGGACCTGGGAAGAGCCACCCATCATGTAAGATACAGAAAGTTGAAGAAAATGTGAAAAAAACTACCTGGGCATCTTCCAAGATGACTGCACTTACCAAGGTGAGTGTTGAGTAAAACATAGAATTGTTAAAGTGATATGTTGTCCACCTGAAACTACTATAACATTCTATGTCATTTATACTTCAATAATAATAATAAATCTACCTGGGCAGGAGGAAATGAATGCCTGGTAGTTAACATTGCACCTTAACAACATCTTTGCTATGGGAATCACCTCATTCAATTCTCAAAATCCTAAAAGGAGATGATAAGCAGTGATGGTATTATCCCTATTTTACAGATAAAGAAGCTAAGGATAGAGAAACTAAGGAATTTGTCCAAGGTCAATTAGCAAATAGCAAAACCACTCTGACATAGCTCTGTTGATTATTCAACTTGTGCCCTTTACCACTATCCTATTCTGATTTCTTGTTCCAAATGATCCTAAAGTATGTCCAGCTTACCAATAAATACAATCTCAAGAGGCAGCACGTTCATTTTCTGTACTCAATAAGGGAAAACAGAGAGATACTTTCAGAAATAGCATATTCCCAGTCACTGGAGATGTTCACGCAGGCCCAAAAGACTGTTGGAAATGTGGACAGTCTAAAGTATTGGGATCAATGACCTTTACAGGTACTTTCAATCTAGTTGTTCTGATGTGGTGACTATAGAATGTATGACCAGTACCGGAGACCCTGCATATGGTTGTACAAGTCGGGCACTGCACAACTCTGGGAAGGGGGGCACATTTCATATTCACAGCCATCACGGATTTGAATATTTCTTAAGTTCTAAAAATATTTCTTGGCTTTCCTGAAGATGTTTGTACAGAGTTTTAAGGGAGAGTAGCTATTCCTTATGTTCCCCAAGTTTCGATCTGGGTTTTTGGGAGCTCTGACCACATCTGATTTAGAATTATGATTGCAGAAGGTGGGGGGGGGGGTGCAGCAGCATGAAGCTAGAGACAGGAAGACAAGTTAGGATGTTATGGCAATTGGTCAGAGATAAAAGGTGAGGGCTGGTGATGGGGATGAGGAAATGGTGGTTGTATCCATTCAGGAGAGAGGTGAGCTAGAGACTCCAGTTTAGAAGTCACATATATGAAAACATAGTTGTAACTAAAAGAACCAGTAAGTTTACATATGAGAGACGAGGGGTTAGAAAAGATAAATATTGCATCATATCCCTGAGCAGTATGCAAATTTCAGTAGCAGATAAAGAAACCAAGAGAGATTTTCTGCAGCTGGTAGGTAATCAGCAGGGGGCCTGGTTCAAAGAGGAAATGCAGGTGGAGGATGTGGGGGAAATTGATGGAGCTCACAGTGGTCAATAGTTGCTGATCTTTAGGAGACCACTTTCAGTGGATTATTGATGGAGGACAGATGACAGACCCTCAGGGTAATTAGTTCAAAGTGGCTCAGGGTAATTAGTGGAAAGGAAGGAAAGGAGAGGAGAGGAGAGAGGAGAGGAAAAGGAAAAGGAAAAGGAAAAGGAAAAGGAAAAGGAAAAAGAAAGGGGAGAGGAGAGAAAAGAAAAGAAAAGAAAAGAAAAGAAAAGAAAAGAAAAGAAAAGAAAAGAAAAGAAAAGAAAAGAAAAGAAAAGAGAAAACAGAGAAAAAGCAAAGAAAGCAACTGGAACTCTATCAATTGACTGTATTCTTATTAAACTCTTAGAGAAAGGCATTTTGCAAAATAAAAACCATGGCATGTTATAACAGAAAAAAAGCATGATGTTAAAGCATGCCATATTAAAGAGCAAAAAATATGGTCTTAAAAAACATAACATGTTAAAGCATGTTAAATCTTAAATCTTCATTATTACTCTGACTTACAAAGTATCATGTTTATTAAAGTGAACAATGGTAGAATTATGGATGATTTCCATTTTCTTCTTTATGACTTCAACACTTAAAAGTAATCTTTGTTATTTTCCTGTCTTTTCTCTATTTTCTTTACATATAGATATAAACTCTTATTATTTATGTAATTAAGCCCAGCATTTAATGTGTTGGATAAATGAAGGAATACACATACTCTGGTAATTTTTCCCTTAGAAATACATTGCAAATTGTTTCCATAATTAAATGTTTGTTGACAACATGACATCTACCATCTTCATGTGACTCCAATCTTGTGCACACGCACCACAATTAGTTAGATGTTTTTACTATTGGATACTTAGATTGTTTCCCTTTTTTCCCAATTATAACCAATGCCACAGTGAACATCTCTCCGCCAACCTCTTTGAATCCTTAGGAGAGTCTCGTATCCTGACATCGTATATCCTACTTCAAAGAGAAAGCCATTTTTTAGTGGCTTAAAACAGCACAAATTTCTTTTCTTACAGCTACGAAGGTCAGAGTTCTAAAATCAAGATGTCACCAGGGCTGCCTCCCTCCTGGAGGCTCTAGGGAAGGATTTGTGTCAGGCCTTTCCCAGTTTCTAGCAGCTGTCTGCATTCCTTGGCTGGGGTTCTTTCCTCCATCTGTGAATCTCTCCTCCATCCTCCCTTCTCCTTCTCAACTAACTTCTCCTAATTCTCCTGCCCTCTCTTATAAGGGTCCGAGTGAGTACATTGGGCCCCATCTGGCTACTCCAGGATAATAGAAAACATATTCTTTTTCTATGTTTATTTATTAATTTTTGAGGGGTGGGGCAGTAGAGAGAGGGAAACAGAGAATCCCAACCAAGCTTCTTGCTGTCAACACAGAGCCCTACGCGGGGCTTGAACCCACGAACCCTGAGATCATAACCCAAGCCAAAATCAAGAGTTGAATGCTTACCCAATTGAGCCACCCAGGTGCCCCTACAAAATGTATTCTTAAAGCTTTTATATTTATTGTAAAATTACCCCTAAGAATGGTTTTTCCAGTTTACATTTCCATGAGCTGTCATGAATGCTTAACTTTTTTTTTTTTTTTTTGCACTTCTACTAAGGGTTGGGAATATTCATTAAAAATGGTTTTGGCCAGTTTTATAGGATAAACATTGAATATATGCATCCAAACGCTAAATTTTGAAATTATTGAAATTTGATTACAAATGAGATCATTGTTTTCATCTATCATTCATTTCTTACTCTTCTTTGATGAGTTGCCTGTTCTTATCTTTTGTCAAAACTACTGATCTACTGATGTGCCTATCTATCTATCTATCTATCTATCTACCTATCATGTATCTATTTTCATTTTAAATCCAGTATAGTTAACATAGTGTTCTATTAGTTTTAGGTGTACAATATAGTGATTCAACAATTCTATACATCACCTGGTGTTCATCATGATAAGTAAATTATTAATCCCCATCACTTATTCCCCTCATCCCACCACCCACCTCTCCTCTGGTAACCATCAGTCTTTTCTTTATAGGGAATTGTCTGTTTCTGTTTGTCTATTTTTTCCCTTTGTTCCATTGTTTTGTTTCTTAACTTCCACATATGAGTGAAATCATATGGTATTTGTCTTTCTCTGACTGGCTTATTTCATTTAACCTTATACTCTCTAGACCTATGTTGTTGCAAATGGCAAGAGTTCATTCTTTTTTATGGCTGAGCAATATTCCATATATCTGTAGCTGTTCAGCTATCAGCGGACACGGGCTGCTTCCATATTTTGGCTATCGTAAATAATGCTGCAATAAATATAGGGGTGCATATATCTTTTCAAGTTAGTGTTTTTATATTCTTTGGGTAAATACCCAGTAGTTGAATTACTGGATCATGGGGTAGTTCTATTTTTAACTTTATGAGGAACTTCCACACTGTTTTCCACAGTGGCTGTACCAGTTTGCATTCCTACCAACAGTGCAATAAGGTTCTTTTTTTCTTTTTAAAAAAATTATTTATAAAATATTTTATATAGTGAAGACATTAGTCTTTTGTCTGCTATGCATATCGTAGTATGTGTGTGTATTTTGAAATTTGATATTTTACATAATCAATACAGCACTCATTTACATGGTGGCTATCTGTTTGCTATTATGCTTACACAACACTTTCTTCTCCTGAAATTATCTATTCCTCTATCCCCTTTGTTTTTATTCTGATTCTACTTCATGACAATGTTTATCTTTTTTTAAAGAAATTATAATTCATCTGGAATGCATGTGAGTGCATGTCTGATATTACATAGGACTTTAAATTTTATTTTTCCCTCATATTTAATGAATTATCTGATTAGCTCTATTTTTTTTTCTTTTTCTATCATTTTGAAACCTACTCTTATCACATCCTGAATTTTTATACATGTTAGACTCTCTAGGTTTCTGTTCTGTTCCTTTAACCTGTCTATTCTTATATTGATATCATGCTATTGTAATCAAAATTTTTACATAGCAGTATCTTCAAAGGAGACCAATGGCAAGATGACGGCAGTACATTTAATGTGGCTGAGCAGCAAGGTCTCCAAACTAATCATCAAAAGGCCCAAGTTCTAATGCAGGCATTGCCACCACTTTGCTGGATGATATGGAGTCCCCTAAAATTTTAAATATATTTCTTCTTTTAAAAAATGCTGCAGCCCGTAGGGACGCCTGGGTAGCTCAGTCAATTGAGTGTCTGACGTCGGCTCAGGTCATGATCTCGTGGTTTGTGGGTTGGAGCCCGCGTCAGGCTCTGTGCTGACAGCTCAGAACCTGGAGGCTACCTCAGATTCTGTGTCTCCTCCTCTCTGCCCCTCCCATGCTCATGCTCTATCTTTCTCTGTCTCTCAATAATAAATAAACATTAAGAAAGAAATTTTAAAAAAATGCTGAAGACCTAAAATTGGGGTTATAATGCTTCTTTTGCCAATCTCCTAATTTCCTCAGGATCAAATGAGTGAAATTATTTCAAAACACTTCAAATTCCATGTCAAATGTTGTTGTTAACTCATTTTTCCTTTCTGTGACAGAGTAAGAAGTATGGAGATTACAGAGAAATACAAAATATAAGATTTCATAATACTGTTTTTAAAAATTAGTATCTCTGCTTTGAAAGAGAGAAGAGTTACGTTTAGTTTTCAATTGTACCTAATAATTTATGAGAATCATCATTAGAATTTGCCATGTAACCATAAGACCTGCTTTTTAAAGAAACAAATGCTTCAGAGAAGAAAACCCTGGAAGCATTTTTATTTTTTGGTCTCAGGAGAAAAAGCCTATTTCAAGACAAATCTTCATACTGAAGGCATGTGTGGCATTTGGCATCGTCATAAGGGAGATTTGGCTACTACTGATTTAGTACGTTTACTAGCTGCTGAACTGTTTAAGGGGAAAGTCTGTGTCTTCCAAAACTACTTAGCAAATAGTAACTACAGTAAGAAGTTGTCTAAATGAGTACTTCCCTTCTGTTCATATTTGAATAAAACTTTCAGCCACATTTAGGCCAGTAGAGAGAAGGCTCCTGCAGGTGGAATGCACCAGGCACAGGGCAGGGAGCACTAGGTCAGGAGTCAGGGAGATGGGTCTGATCTCACTTGCCTTGAATTTCCTGCATGCCTTGATTTCAGGCCCCACTTGAAAACAAGGGTGTTGACCAGCTTAACTCTTGGTCTCTCCCATCCTAGCTTCCTACGACTTAGTAACAGTCAACAACACCTGGTTCCCCAGGGCCAGGTGACAGCAGTGCTCATCACCTCTGGTCCTTGAGTTTGGGAATCACATCTCAGGGAAAGAGAACCAGGTGGAGCAGGCACGGTTTATGAAGATTTGGAAGGTGAGTAAGAGCTTTGTGCCTGCAGAGGCCAAGCTATATTGTCCTCCCCCTCCCCACCCCCAGCATCTAACACTGTGCACCAAGCACCCAGTGAATGCTGATGGAAAGAATGAATAGATGGGAAAGCACACAGGTGGTCGACCCTTGGGAAAGAACCTGAAAGGTGTTTACCCTTCCAAGAAGTATGGGAATCTTCTCCCTCTCGAACAGTCTCCTAGTTTTCAAGTCGACCATCCCACCCAGGATGAAAGGGAATAGGGCTCCTCCTGCACTGGGACCTCCGTCTGGGTTCTGTTTGTCCACACAAACAACCCTCTCCTTGTTTAATCTGCCAGCAGGGTCTGCACCCAGGAGGCAGGACTTCAAGCCAACACCTCCACACCTCCTCTCCAGGGGCAGTCTCAGAACTGATGCACAGCCTATCCCCAGCCCCAACACCAGTGAGCCCTTCCCTTGAAGGACGATGGGTTTCCCACCCCAACAGCTGGAGGCATTGTCTCTCCACCTCAGCCTGGCGGAAACATTCCGTTTAGACAGGTGGCTGAGCTTTCTACGCACTGATGCAAGTTTCCTTCTTTTTTGGCTTCCAGTTCCATCCTCCCTGCAGCTGAGGTCCATACAGAATAGGGGTAAGGGGGCAGAAGGTGAGGTTGAGCAGAAGAGGAGCCCATTCATTAGAGATTCCTTTTGATGAGATAGGATTATTCTACCTCTGCTTGCCAAGAAATGGAAGCCAGAACATTGCAGGCAGGTGCTCCCAAGTCTAACTCAGACCTCCAGTGGTGTGCTTGGAAGCCCCTTAGCCAGAGAAATCCAGAGCTAGTAGGAAAGCTGGGTGGGATGGCCATGTTTCTGGCTTCTAGCAATGTGCCCAGTTGCTGTTCTGACTGCCCTATCCATCGCTCGTTAAACGGACCCAAGCTCCATCTATTCTTAAGGTATGCCCTTCCAGGTATTCCTCTGTATGCAGGTAGGGCTCGAAGTCAGCCTCACCATGGCATCCAACCTCATGATTTCTTCAAAGATTAGTTTAGTTCTGCCTAAATTGGCAGAAGTCTTTCAAGTCAACAAACGAAGCAGGCTTTATACTTAAGAGGTGGTTGTCTCCTTCATGTTAGAATTCTACCTAGGTAACAGTTTTTAGAGGGAAAAGTTAAATTATTTTCTGTCCCTACTATCATGGAGTCATTTGTCATGGAATCTTTATATTTGAGAGAAATGCATCCTGAGGCAGTCACACATCCCTAAATTTGAAAAGACCACCATAGATTATAATGTCTCCCAATTCATTTCAACCAAGTACTATATCACTTAAAGGAGAAAGTGAATTCCATCAATTCTGTGATCATTCTATAACCAGCAACCCCTGTTTCCTTGTCTAGCCTCATGAGGTGACCACTACATTTCTGGGAATTTTTGGAATAAGCACCAAATTACAGCAAAAGCCAGGCAGGTGGGGGCATTAGGTGTGCAGCTGGTTTGATTCAGTAGTTTGAGTGTTTGCTTCTATACACCAGCCTCTTAATCTGTCCTATTCAACTTTGTCTCTCTGCAAATGAACAATTAATGCATGGCCCTTAGTAAATGTTAAATCTGCAAGTATAAGACAACGATATAAAATGTTTCCATAAATTGTAGGTCTCTTGCCTTGTTATCCCCATTTCTCTTAAGAAGGACAAGGGCACCTGGGTGGCCCAGTCAGTTGAGCGTTAGACTTCGGCTCAGGTCATGATCTCATGGTTCGTGAGTTCAAGCCCCACTTCAAGCTCTGTGCTGACAGCTCAGAGCCTGGAACCTGTTTCAGATTCTGTGTCTCCCTCTCTCTCTGCCCCTCCCCCGCTCTCTCTCTCTCTCTCTCTCTCACACACACACACACACACACACACTCTTTCTCTGTCAAAAATAAACATTAAAAATATATTTCAAAAAAACAAGGGGAAGGAATCAGGATGACCACTTGGCATATGGGGAAGTAAAGGCACAGGACACAGAGGTGTCTGCCTGAGTATGAGCTTATGTGATAGACTCAATGCAGGCACCATATCACAAATCCCTGAGAGAGTAAAAGGCGGGAGGCGGGGGAAACCTCATGGACCTTTTCAGCCATAAATAAATTCTTATGCAAACATATTTCAAAATGTGAGCGAGAGTGTGCACCCATTCGAATGAGGTTTTATTCACCACAGGGAAGGCCGCATTTTCATATGTAGGACTTGGTGGTGGGGGAAGATGAAACCGTCTTCCAAAGAAATGAGGTCACATAGGTTATGGTTCCTGGAAGATGTGTTAAAAAGAAATAATTCCTACTTCTCATTCATAGGAAAACAGGACTACTCTCAAGAAAAATTTCAACTTTTAAACATCGTAGTGTGATTTGTTTTATGGATAGACTGCATTTGTGGTTTTATAGAATTGACATGCACTTGATCTAACCCAGCTAACAGGTTGAATTTTTTATGTAGATGTTTTCTTCCTAGATAAGCTGAGCAGTTTCTTACTCACAAATCCTTTCTGAAATTTCATATTCTGAATGAAGGCTGGGGAAGGACCACATTAGAAAATTTCCTGAGGTGTCTAATATTCTTTTCACTTTACCCTTGTATTTTTGTGTAGTTGATCTCTTCTTACACATGGATGTGTTGAAGCAAAGTATTTATGTTAAACACAGGCAGAATATCTAAAGCAAATATTCATAATTAAATGTTGTTATACAATGAGCCATTAGGCTCCTTTAATAGAAGCAAATCTTTAGAAAGTTCCATGTCATAATTTTCTTTATAGCTCCTTAAAATAAGGGAACATTGTTTTTCTGGCTTCTTTTCTATTTACACAAGTAATACATGGTGATTTGCAAATACAGCTTAGATATCACCATTATTAGTATTTTGATATATACACATATACATTTTTACAGATTCAGGGTCATATTGTATGTAGATTCTTGCTTTCTTTTTTTTTTTTTTCTTTTCTCCTTTAAATAATATGTGAGCACTTCCCCATGGCATCACATATTTTTTGAAAACATGCCCTTTAATTTTTTCTGATATAAATTATTTAGAGTACCACCTATGTGATATCCTAATATATTTTATAATACTCATCAGTGTCTACTCATTTTGTTGAAAAAAAAGTTAATTTCTTTAAATTAACCAATTTTATGGGGAAGATAACATATATTTAGTTTGGCATTGAATTAATAACTATATAATTTGATCAACAGTTTGACTTTTCAACTGCTGTTATAACATATATAAGCTTGCAGTACATTTGGTGGCCATCAGGGCCCCTTCTCCTGCAGGAGTCAACTGACCACCATGCTTCATTTTAAGCCAAGTTCATGTGCAAAGAGGCAGAGAACAGAGATAAAGGATGAGTGTACTATGCTTTGGTGCATTGTAATAACTAGAATTTCTCAGGAGCTTCACAGAGGGTATGAAATTTTAAGACACGAGGAGAAGGAAGACCCAAGATAGAAAGAAGATGGCTTCCCAGTGGGATAGCTGGATAAAGAATTTTTTTCTAAAGAAACCATTGTTTTCTTAAAATGAAGTCAGATACTCAACCTACTGAGCCACCCAGGTGCCCCTGTTTTCCAATTTTTAACTAGTTTTGTATTCCCAGGTAGTTTAGTTTCAGCCTAGTCATCCAAAACCAAACCAATGACCAACCAAAATCCACTAAGTTCTAGATGAGTCTTTAATGTTTTTTTTTTCTTCCTTGAGTTGGCCAACTGGTTACTCCTGCCTTTAAAATATCTCCTACCAAAATGCTTCTTGCTTATTTTAGGAAGCAGAAATGTGGAATTTCAAATGAAGTCTTCAGCATTATTTCATAGGTGGAAGTCCCCAAGTCCTTGTTGGTTCTTGCCATTAACATTTGCAGGGTCTTGGAGTGCTAGTGATTCCAGGTATCATAGACAATTATCTTGACTATTTAAGGGGAGAATGAAGAACATTTGGAAAACAGAATCTGGGTTTATATTTACATTTCAAGCTTCATGGTTGACTATTATGACTTCATGATAGCTTAACTATCTCCCAATTTATTTTCTCTGCCATGCTGAAAATTTTTCCTGCATTTCACTGAAACTGACCCATGATTTACTGTTTTTCATCTATTGACCTTTAACCTCCTTTTTAAGGTAGATTGTTATAAAGTTACCCCTTGTTTAGAAGATGTGCCATTGCATTGGCTTTTCACTCATAAGTACGTCATTAAATCTATGCAGCAAGAAATAAAAGGGAGTTAGTTTCATATAATAACATAAAGGGAGAGTTGGAGAACTATTACAAATGAATGAAGTAAGGGGTGTCTGAGTGGCTCTGTTGGTTGAATATGTGACTCCTAACTTCAGCTCAGGTCATCATCTCAGGGTCACGGGATCGAGCCTTGTGTCGGGCTCTGCTCTCAGTGTGGGACCTGCTTAGGATTCTCTCTCTCTTTCCCTGTATCTCCCTCCTCCACTTGCACTCTCTCTCTCTCTAAAAAAAAATGAATGAAGCAAAAAATTTGGCTCTTTCTGGTCTGAGAACACACCCTTGGAAGCAAACCCTATGAAAATATATTCTCAGTGAGTCAAGCTGCACATTTCCCTTTCCTTCTCTCTATCTTAGCTCAGGCAGTCAAGTGTGTGCCAAGTATCTGCTGCAGCCAAACCTCCCACATCTTGTCAGAGAAGCCCATCGTTACCCAATGGAAGCTCATGATTCAGCAGGTACTTAACGTGCGATCTCCTAGGAAACAGAGACCAGGTATCTGAACAATACATTGCTGACTGACCACATCTCCAGCCACCAAATGCTTCCTGTAAATGAGCAGTCATTTTACTCCAAGAGTTGCAGGGTTGGCTTGAGTCCTGGGGCAAATAATGGAATGAAATCTTCAACCAGATTGATATCCCACCCCCCAAGAAGTTCTATGCATTCATTTTGGAGCACAGGTTGGTTTCTGGGCATTCTCTTCAAACTAGGTTACTGTGTGGAAACTGGCCAAAAGCGTCTGCAGCAGCCACGATGACAACTTTCTGGCTTTTTGCCATTGGTGATTTCTCCATAGCCACTCAAGTATAAAAGACTAACCATAGAGCAAGAGCTTTCCAGCATCTGTGTATACATTCATCATCTGTTAGCCAATGTCTAGTTATGTTATCTAGTCTTATATGTGAGGTTTGTACCAAGCACTGAGAATACAGAATTGAATAAGATCTCATCCTGAAGAACTCAGTCTAGCAAGAAGAATGGCTTTCTAATCTAGTGAGTGTTCTATAGGAGTACATTTCACAGTGGAAGGAATATGAACAAAATGCTGCAGAAGGAAGATTGGGTATGAGAAAAGAACTGAATATGCTTTCACAGAAGGAGTGAGACATGTAGAGTTGGGTCTTGAAGGATGAATAGGAGTTTGGCAAAGAAGGGGGTCAAGTCCATTTCTGGACTACATGTGTGTTTGTTTGTTTGTTTCTATTATTTGAGACCATTTCACCACTGTGAAGTTGGGAACAATTCATTTTGTTTTATCCTCAAGAACTTAAGGGTTCAGGTAAATTTAGCAATAGACATTGGTTATAAAATCACCTTGTACAGTCTCCAACAATGGTTCCACTTTTTCACATCAATGTTTTCAGGTGAAAATTACTCTATCTGTAGCCACTTAAACTCTGAAATGTCAGTAGGTCTCCTAGTTTCTATTTCAGCTTACTTACTTGAATAACAGTTTATCCCCAAAAGCCTCTTAGCAATACATTTTTCCCCTCTCAGGACTTTCCTAGCTGACCTATGAGTGACAGCTGCCATGTTCTTCCTAGCCATTCACTGCAGTGCAGCAACCTGGACTCAATCATCCTTCTTCATATACCTAACTAACCCCCACTTTCTCTGGACATCCCTGTCACTACGACCCTGCTTCTACTCTCTTCCCACCTTCCTTTTGCCAAGTTTTACCCAGTTGAAACTTCCTGGTCATCCACCTTGATTTTCAATAAAGCTAACATTTCAAAATCTAGTTTGCTTGCTTCACTCTCTCCCTTCCTTTCTCTCTCTCTCTCTCTCTCTCTCTCTCTCTCTCTCTTTCCCTCTTTCTCTCTTTATCTCTGTAAATAGACACTGTGGTCTGAAACCAATACCAGAGAGACAAAAGAGTTGTTTTCCATTGTCCATATCAGTTACACAAAAGTAATTCTACTCTCATTCTTATGAGTCATGTGTGAACATTTTTTTTTCAATGTAACTACAGAGACTAGCAGAGACAACAAATTGTATGTGTTTCCTGTCCTTCTCTTCTCTCTTTCATTCTTGGTTCTGCTCATTTGTACATGTACCAGAAGGTGCCCAGGAGGAAAAAATCAATAAATTCACTCTGGTTTGTAGCAGGGGTTGACACTTCCAGAAAGTTCAAGTTCAAATCTTCTGTACTCTCTGAGAGGTATAGTCATTGATTGATCCTTGTGTCTATAATCATGGAAAATTGAGAGTTGACCAGACACATTATTGGCTTGAAATTGGGGTTGTGAGAAAAAACTGTGTCTTATAATCACAACAGAGTGTGCAAAATTCTATCCCTTACCTCAAATAAAGGCCACTAAGCCACAGACAACCTCCCTGCTCATCTTAGGGAACCCCTAACTCACTCTGGATCCCACTACAAGGCTTTGGGGTCTACCTGCCACTCAGAGTAATCACCTCCACACCCCTACACCTCAATGTCTTTCTCTATGAGTCATCTGCAATTCAAGTTGAGGCCAAACTTTGAGATTGAAAAAAAATTTAAAAAGCAAATCCAAACTTACTATTTGACAGGAAGTGAAAAGATAAGAGGTGATATTAGTTTAGGAGCACCCCATATCATGGAAGACAAAAGACATTCAGCTCTGTCCACTCACGGTCAGTTTCTCTGTTTAGCACCTTGCAAAGTCCTCAGTGACACTGTATAATCTCCCTTTCTCTCTCTTCTTCTTCTTCTTTTTTTTTTTTTTTGAAGAGAGAGTGAAAGCATGAGTGGGGGAGGAGCAGAGAGAATGGAGATCAGAGGATCCAGAGCAGACTCTGTGCTGACAGCAGTGAGTCCGATGTGGAGCTCAAATTGACGAACCACGAGATCATGACCTGAGCAGAAGTCACTCAACTGACTGAGCCACCCAAGTGCCCCTACATAGTCTCCCTTCTGGTCTCACCTCCAACACCAGGATGCATGACCTCTCTTGGAATGCATTGGGGCTCTTCAGAGGCACAAATTCTAGAACATTTCTTCTTGTAACAGTAACCTGCTTTATTCTAGTCCCAAGTCTGAGTCTCTTCAGTCAAGCAAATTGTTCTCATTTAACATCTATAACAGCTAGCATCAAGGTTAGTATCAAACATTCAGATATCATTCTATGTGAATCAGTTCAAATGTGCACCTGAAACATTTTATTCTTTTTTTGTTGATGAATTTTATACTTTAGTTTGGTTTTGTTTTAAGTAAACTCTGTGCCCAACGTGGGGCTCTGACTCACTACCCCAAGATCAGGAGTTGCACACACTACCAACCTGAGCCAGCCAGTCTCCCCAAAACATTTTATTCTGATCACACAAAGTGAATATAGAGCAGAGAAACCTTATCAATGATTAAAACCTAGGATTTTACTCATTTATGTTAATTCACAAATTCCAATTTTAATGGCGTTCTCTCAGAAAATTAAATAGAAAACATTTAAGTAACTTCCAATTGTCAATCATTTTAAAGCAAGAAACATCCGTACAGGTAGTAGAAAGCCATCATTGGTCAGAGATTTTACTTGGGGTGGCTCATGTAGGTGGAGGGGGTGAAAATGTACGGGTATCGTTCAATAGATTGGAAACCCCTTTCGGTCCAGATGTTTATCTGACCGGGTATTTTTGTGACCAAAAGAGAGCACACATGATTTGCTACCATGCTTAATAAGTGGACAGGATATCTGAAATGGGGATTGCTCTGAAAATATCCAGGAGTCTTGCCTTGGGTGCACGTGGATTGTAACTGCCAGACACCTTTCCTGTCCCATGGAGTGGCTGAGAGTGTGAAGTCACCTCTGCATTAATTCCATGATCACGTTGCTACTGAAAAAGTGTAGCAAGGAAATGAAAGGATTATTTAGGTAATTCCCAAAGGAATGTTCTGATGGTCTCAGAAGTTAGTTAGGTTTGCCTCATTGTTAGATTTGCCCAGAAACAAAACAAAAGGAGGAGGTGATAGAAATGATTAAGCACAACCCATCTTTGGGGGCCCAAATCTCAAAATTCAAAAGATTATGTTGCTCTCAATTTTCTATCGAAATATCTTTCACATTTTGCATTTTATTTTAACACAAACTGATAACTTGCTGAGAATATCAAAATCCTACATAAAGTCATAATTCCTTTGTGGTAACATGGAGAAAAAAAAAATTTCTTGGATGACACTTGACATATATAATTAGGAAGAAGACAGACCCTCTAAAAGCTAAATGCAATGTTTATCTTGAAATGTCCTAAGGTTAAGACCTTGCTAGCAAGTTTTTATTGCTGAGCTGCAACCCTATGTGAGAAATGGAGTTTATAAAAGAGATGCTGGTGCACCACCTTAATTATCACATTGCCACCAGCCACCAGCATAATGAAGGAATTTTCTTATTTTTGCACAAGGAATACTAATTGAAACGGAGCAAGGATTCTCATGGCTGCACTGCAGTAAAATGGCGCCATCTAACGGAGAGGAGAGCACAGCCACATGGGTGGCATTTCATCAGGACAGTCTCCTCCAGTCCCTGGACAGCTGGGTTTCTGCCCTTGGATTTCTAAACTCAAAAAACAAAACTGAATCCTACTGTGTTCCACAGATCGATGGCCACTCTGTGGAGTCAGGGATTGGGCAGATGCTACCAGTTTTCTCTGAAATCCCCTCCATAGTGACCTTCTCAGACCACTACAGACTACAGACAAGTGACATGGATTGGGCAGGCTGGAAGCAAAGGGAGAAGGGAGGTAAGAAAGGAGGGAGGAGGGAAAGATGAGGGAAGGGGAGAAGAGGGCAGTGGGGGGGGGAGAGGGTAGGGAGGGAGAGGGAGGGGAGAAGAGGTATGGAAAGATCATTTTGCACCAGATGTTTTGCTCTTAGATATGCAATATAACATTTAGCACTCAATCTTCACGTGGAGTCTCATCTGTACATATAAGGAGTGTGAAACAGAAGCCAAATTAACCACCCCAAATTGGTACTGTCAGCAACCAGCAGAGAAGTCTACCTGCTTCCAGGACCGTGGTATTTCTAGAAGCGCTAGGTCATGAGTGGAATAACCTGGTGGCTGTTCTCAGAAAGGGAGGGTTCACTGCTCCTGTGTGATGGTTCTCATGAAAAATCAGGATCAACTGGAAGGCTTAGTAGTGTCCTCCTTCTTCCCCATTAGACCTACCCATTAAACAGACTTGTAGAAATAAAACACCCCCCTCCCCCACATCCTCATGTGCATTCCCCTGCATACACAGAGTTCTGGCTTAAATTCTCACTTCACCCCCTTCCCTGCCTCAAGGATGTGATTTCCCAGTTCATCAAAAATTCATCCGGGGATGAATTCATCCGAGCAGGACCGAGAAACCCATTGGGTTTTTAACTTTAACTTAGGCAAACAGTCTCAGTAGAGTGAGCCCCTTTTCATAAGCCAGAGAAAACTTGGCCCTTGCTGTTCTGTTTCATGGAAATATATGGGAAACAAATGCCACTTGGTGACCAAAGGGTATTAATAGATCTGAAAATACCCTTGCTTGAACTGTCACCTACACCCTGGAGATCTGCTTAACAGCACTGAATGGATGTGAGGTTTGAGGCTAAAGATAGCATCCCCAAAGAGGCTGAGAATCCCAAATGTGGCAAACCACACAGTACATTCCTTGAATGGAGGGCATTTTTAGCCAACCGGAACAGGGACCACTGAATAATTTTAGTCATTTAAACAACCAAACTGATGCACCACAGAAGCTCAGGTGGAGGGATGCACTGGTACTTTGCTAAGGCAATGGGCAGTGCTGACTTGCTCATTCCCCAGCTGGCTCAGTTGTATTGTCTAGACACAGCCAGCCTGGGGTTTTCACCACCATCCATTACAAGGGCAACAGGCACAAGTGACAGGGACAGGGCTGCTTGCCCTTCACAGAGGTCAGAGCAAGCGGACCCAGCTGGAATGTCTCCCATTGGTTTAGTAGAAGGAAAAAAAAAGGTATCGTTTGGCTTTTTACACGGCCAAGATGGAAGCAATTGTGGTCAAAAGCGCAGTGGTTTCTTTTGAAAACGTGTATTGACATATCATAGACTTTTAGCAAGGCTTGAGCTTTTCCCTCAAACAGAAGAAAGCTCGTTGGAATCTTTAAATGATAGGCAACCAGAGGTCAGATTTCTGTTTCTTCCACTGTTTTGTTTGTTGTTTGTTTGTTTGTTTTGTTTTGTTTTGTTTTTCCTGAGGGGAGGTTTTGGCTTTAAAGGTTTGCCTCTGTCCTTGTTATTCAAGTGTGACCCACCACCTTTATATTCTACAAAGTGCGTCAGACAGGAGGAAGGGAATACTTACCGAGTTAAGGATGTGTTTTGTACTGCAGAGAAAGCCTGCTGCTCCTGGGATTTGAGGGCCCATGGGAAGTAAGGAGCCCCTGCCCAGTCTCCTTGGAGGAGGTTAATAATATTTAGGTCAGAGCTTCTTGGGGTACTTGCAAGTGTTCTTTGAAAAAAGACTTGAGTAGAAAGTGAATTTGGAGATGCTGGTTCAAATGAAGCTAAGAAAGTTATTTTACTCTAAGGCTTTTTAATCTGTGAAGGTGCCTGTGATGTTCCAGATGGGTCTGTAAGTAAAGGCTGCCTTCATAACACTCAGCACTGTGGCCTGTGGGTGCTAAGAAGGCAGGATGATATGGCAAAGGGCTGATGTGGCCGCTAAAGGAGGGACAGCGGCTGATGGGATTATGTTTGCCCAAAACATTGAGCTACAACCTGCTTTTTTGTGGAAATATTAACATATCAGAAAGCACAGTACACACCAGCACAAGGAGAATAATGAAAGCCATCCTTTCTCTCCACAGGTGCAATATAGCCAAGGGAGACCAGCTAGTCGCCATGCCCTGGGGGAGAAAGGAGGAAACAAATGTTCTGAGCTCTTTTTAAGCATCTCACTAGCTCTGTTACAAGTATTATAAGGTTTCAACAGTAAGGATATTAAGTTGTAAATCTGTCCAACACTTGGCTTTATGGAGAGGAGAGTGACCCAGGAATGTCAGGTGAGTTGGGCATTCCGGAGACCAGGGTTCCCCTGGAACATGGCATGTGAAGGAATCATTAAGATGGGCTCATGAATCCATATGTGCTCCTAGCATCAGCCATAGCCTGGTGAGATATGTCTTGAGCTAATCTGCACTACTCTGTTTCAAACATACAAAAATGCTGCGGTGATTGATAAAACACAATTAATGTAAACATTTTGCTGACTTCACAGGAACTGTCTCTTTAGGTATTTTCTCAATAGATAAGACTAGTATTATTAAATTTTTGAATAAACACTAAAATCACATGGTTTGGAAACCAGAAAAATGCCAAAAGAGATAGAATAAAAATATCTCTGTCCCATTTTTGTCCACCCCTATCAAGACTTCACACTTCTAACTGGGTAATTCATATTCTTAGTTTCTTATGTAAATTTTCAAGTTTTTGCGGCACACACAAAATCACATCAAAATGTAGAGTTTTAGTTCCCTCTTTCTGACAAAATGGCTTGCATATTTTACATGCTACCCTCATTTTTTTTAAGTTTATTTATTTATTTTTGAGAGAGAGAGAGAGAGATAGCGAAGGGGAGGGGCACAAATAGGAAAACAGAATCCTAAGCAGGCTCCATGCCTTCAGTGCAGAGCCCAATGCGAGGCTTGAACTCATGAACAGTGAGATCATGACCTGAGCTGAAACCAAGAGTCAGACACTTAACCAACTGAGCCACCCAGGCCCCCTACCCTCATTTTTTTTAAGTCTGGTACAACTGCACTGACATTATTTCCTGTCTGTTGAAAGAGACTTGTTCACATAAGACCCTAAAGCCAAAAGCTTTTTGAATCTTGCACTATTAACAGAGTACTTGATCTTGTGCATCACATCCCACTTGTTTCTTTCCCTTTGCACGGATGCCCATAGAACACTTTTCATGATGCCTGGGATCAAAGCTCCATCATTTCTTTGTGACAGTCTGCCCCATCTGCTTCCAAAGGTAGAAGACTACCTCCTTTCATCTCCTGTAGAATGACAAGAAATCTTATTATCCTGAACCTATAGAGTAGCCCACCTCCTAATTTTCAATTCTACTAGGGCAGAGGGTCACCAATGTGGTCATGATTAATTCTCTAAACGAATTAAGGTGAGCTGGACTGAAACATTACCCGGAGAATACATGATGCAGAATCTAAGTCACCATGCCTGATACTCTGGACATTATTCTCTGACTTATTTAAAAGGAACAAGGAATGGGATGCCTGGATGGTTCAATCTGTTAAGCGGCCTACTCTTGATTTCAACTCGGGTCATGATCTCATGGTTCATGTGATCGAGCACCATGTCAGGCTCTGCACTGATGGTGCAAAGCCTGCTTGGGATTCTCTCTCTCTCTGGTCTCTGATCCCTCCCCCTGCTCTGTCTCAAAATAAATAAATAAAACATTTTTAAAAAGGAACAAGGAGTCATTCCACCTGCATGGCATTTAGGTGGGCTTTGGTTGAGGGATAATTCAAGCAGCATTCATTCAAATCCTGTTGATCATCAAAATTCCAGGGGCTGAAGAGATTTTGAAAAGTACAGATAATTGTGTTCTATCCAGACACAGGTGATTCTGACCCTTGGAATCCCTTGGGGTGGTGACAAGCCATGATTATTTCTAAGCAACCCAGGTGATTCCAATGATAC
Source organism: Panthera tigris (assembly GCF_018350195.1). Lineage (NCBI taxonomy): Eukaryota > Metazoa > Chordata > Mammalia > Carnivora > Felidae > Panthera > Panthera tigris. Next base: position 46,870,039 of record NC_056662.1, on the reverse strand, counting down.
GCTTAGAAGGAATATATATGCCCCAGTGGGTCTCACAGCCTTCACGGATGCCATGATAAATAGAAAAGACATGGCAAGTAAGCCTATCTCCAAAAATGTGTCCAGTTTGGTTGAACTTCCTTTTAGCACAACATTGAAGAAAAAAGACTACATTTCTAATTTCATTTGGTTTGTAAATGTGAATCTGTCTTTTCAAAGAATAAATAGTAGAGGGTCAGAGGGTTTCTCAACCAAAGGAAAAACACCCCAAATATTTTATTTTATTTTATTTTATTTTATTTTATTTTATTTTATTTTATTTTATGCCTTAGGACTGATAAATATGACAAAGGAAGTGAATGACTTGAGCTGGAGCTAATAGGGTGAAATTAGAAAATTCTGATGTAGGAGAAGTGAACTCTATGATCAATCGTATGGCTCTGCTGGGTATCAACAAGGTGCCCCTCCCTCTAAGTTTCCTCCCCACATCATTTGATAACCTTACAACCTAATATAATACAGAGCTGGCAGAAACAGAAATCCACAGAGGTCAGGGTCAGCAGGAAATTTCCATGGACAAGTGTGGGAGAAGCCAAGGTCTTTATCAGAAGGCACATGAGAGTGAAAAGAGTCAGACAGAGAAAGACAAACACTGTATGATCTCACTTGTACGTGAAAGTTAAGAGCACTGAACTCATAGAACTTACAGATGGGCGGTTGTATGAGGCCAGGGTAGGAGGTGAGGGAAGAGGGTGGAGGTAGTCAAAAGGTATGAACCTTTGGTTATAAGCTAAAGGAGTCCTGGGGATGTCAAGCACAGTGTAGTTACTATAGTTAATACTATCTTATATGTTTGAAAGTTGCAAAGGGAATAGGTCTTGAAAGTTCTCATCACAGGGAAAAAAATGTGTAACTATGTTGTGGTGATGGATATTAATTAGACTTATTGTGATGATCGTTTCCCAATATATACAAATATTGAATCATTATGTTGTACACCAGAAACTAATATAGCGTTATATGTCAATTATGTCTCAATAAAACTGGGGGGGGGAGGAATGGTGGGTGCAAAAAAAAAAGGGCATGAGAATATCTGAGTGTATGTCAAAATCTGTAGGAACCATGAACTACACCTGACCAAAAATACAGAAGCAGCGGGAAGTATAGTTAGGGCCATTCTCATCCAGGGCTATTGTTAGTGGATTCAGTGATTAATTGCAAAAATGGTTCCAATTCTCCCCAACTCCCTGTATTTACATACTCTGCAATGAGATTTTGCAGCTCATCCTATCAGGATATGAAATCTATTTCCCTTCCCCTTGAATCAAGGCTGACCTATACAATGTCCCCTGTGACTCACCGTGGCCTAGGAAGTGTGGCAGAAATGTATGAGGGTCAGAACTGAGCCTGGACCTTAAGACACCGCATGCTGTGATTCCCTCTTTTGGGACCTGGGCTACTGCCATGGACACACACCTAGGCTGGCCTGCTGGAGGATGACTTACCACATGGAGCAGAACCATGTCAGTCCAGTGGTCCCCATGGAGAATATCTAAGACTTCAAGAGACTCCAGAGAAACAGCTAGCAAAACAAGAGGAAACCCATAGTATATGTTGTCAGAGAATGCTGGGGTGGGGACATTTCAAGAAGATTGTGGCTGACTGTGTTGGATGCCATTGAAGGCTCAAAAATGATGGAGACAGAGACACATCCATTGGATTTAGTGTCATAGAGATTGGTGGTGACCTTGACATGACTTGTCTTATTCTTAGTGCTGTGATGAGGACAGAGGCCAGATTGGAGCCATTCCAAGAGGAGAGTGAGGAGATTAAGACCCTGAACGTAGTCTCTGATGAAACAAAGTAAGATGTGATGATATTGTGTTGAGAATCATTCCCAGAGAGGGAGACAATTTTGATATAGGAAAAAGTTGCATGACCCAGCAGTAGAACCCTTGAAAGACAAGGATATTGTTGCTTAACAGACAGCCGTACTTAGACTTGTTTACTGGCTAACCCTCAACATGCTTTGAAGCCCGTGCACGATATGTGAAAGTTTATTGTGTTTCTTTGTTCCTCTTAACTCTTTACTCCTGTATAATGCTCATCTAATTATGTGGAAACTAACTGTATGGTAACTAACCTGGCAGATGCCATCTTAACCATATGATCAAATAACCATATCATCAATAATTGGACCGACTAACATAGTTGCCTCTTGATATGATAATCTAAGGACAGAACATCACTGCTACCATTTTCCTGGCAAAAATGTATCCGTTAAATCTAATTATGAAAAAGTATCAACCCCCAAAATAACTAGGCTGTTTTCTTCAAAAGTGTCAAGGTCATTAAAAACAATTAAAGACTAGAGAAATATTCCAGATTAAAGGAGACTAAAGAACCATGGCAAATAAATGCAACATGTGGGTTGTATCGTGGACTAGATTTTTGTTTCTCTTTAATATAAAAGACAATTTGGGGATAATTTGCAATAGACAAGTAAGGTCTCTAAAGCAGATGATTTTGTCAATTTTAATTTTCTGATTTTAACAATTATATTGTAGTTTTGTAAGATAACATCTTTCATCACAGAAAAAGATCCTCAAGTATTTAGGGATGATGACAAATTATGTCTGTCTTACTCTTACTCAGGGAAAAATATACATTTGGCAGAATTTTAAGATAATCCCTAGGATTCTCAAATTCTGTTGTACATGCCTATATAATTGCCTCTCCTTAAGTCTGGGCAGAGCCTGTGAGTATGATGGAATACCACTCTCATGATTAGACAGACTATGAGTTAACTCTGAGTTAATCAAAAGGGAAATTCCCCTGGGTGGGCCTGACCTAATCAGGTGAACCCTTTAACTAAAGGTGAACCTTCAGAGAAATACTCTTCTATTGGAGGTCAAATTGACATGCTGTGGGAAGCTCACATGGCAGAAAATGACAGGAGGCCTCTAGGAGCTAAGCATGATCCCCATCTGATATGTAGCAAGAAAATAGGTCCCTCAGTCCCACAATGGAGTGAATTGCATTCTTCCAACAACCAGCAAGCTTGGAAGAGAACTCTGAAAACAAGAGCAAGACCCTAAGCAGAGAACCCAGTAGTAGATTTGTATATGGACCCTTGACCCCTGAAAATTGTGAGACAATAAATGTGCACTGGTTTAAGTTGCTAAATTTATGATAGGTAGTTACATAGCAATAGAAAACTAATAATGATATCCAAAGATGTCAAAATATTGACAAGTAGAGAGAAAAATTTATAGTTCTCTGTACATTTTTTACACCTTTTCTGTAAATCTGAAATTATTCCAAAATAAAATTTTACCCGATGCATAACCCATAGAAGGCTTAATCTGTGTTGGGTACTGTTAATTTAAAAATATATTGATACATTCAGGGGTGCCTGGGTGGCTCAGTCAGCTGAGCATCCGACTCTTGATTTCTGCTCAGGTTATGATCTCATGGTCAAGGGATAGAGCTCTGCATAGAGCTTCATGCTGAGTGTGGAGCCTGCTTGGGATTCTGTCTCTCCCTCTCCCCTGCTCACATGTGTGAACTTACTCTCTCTTTCTCCCTCTCAAAAAATAAAATGAAAAAAATATATATATTGATATGTTCAAATCTCACTAAATGAAACAAACAACCCCTTCCTCCAAGACTTGGGTATGATTACAATTCTTATTTTTCAGATAAGGAAACTGAGGTTCAGAGGGTTCAGGTGACATGCCTGAGGTTGCACAGTGAGTAAATGGCAGAGCTGGAATGTGTATCAAGTTTCAAAGTTTATATTTCTAAGCTCTGTGCTGTAGTGACTCAGTGACATTGAAGTTATAAAATATCGATCAAGATGTGCTTGAGCATCATCCTGCAATGCTCTGAAGTCCAAGGGGAATCATTTCTGCTTTACCTTCTGTCTTTATTTATCATACAAGTATTTGTTGTCATGGTATGACAATCACATCAGAAAGACCCACAACATTGGAATTCAAACAATAGTATATTTGGCTCATATTGACCATATTAAATATTAGAAAATGTATTCATATACTATAAATTCTCTCATCCCCCACCCCCAGATACTTACAACTTTTTATAATAAATATATCAAGCTAGAAAAGTGGAAGCAGATGAGAAATCTGACCAGAAAGGAGACCAAATTGGACCCAGGAATGAAAGAAGAACATAAAAAATGAAAGCATGAACGTCAATCCAGAATGTACTTCCAACCTTCCAGCACACCAATTTTGTACATTTCCCATATTCCAAGACTTGGAATAAGATGAAGTCACCCAAACTCCATTGTGAAATCCAGCCTCCTCAAAATCCATCTGACCTCAGAGAGGCAAACAGTGAGTAATTCAAAAGATTTTTGAATGAAAGTGTCAGTTTAAGATCCTCAGCATAAAACATACCTACAAAGCCTATTTGCAAAGTAAATTTACTCTGGATTCTTGATACCTATGAAAGTTTTTTCTATTGTATTTATTTAAAATTACAACAGTTTACATTAGAAACAAGCTCAAACAATTAAGGTAAAAGATAAATAACTGCATACAGTTTAATTTTACAAAATGCAAACATACATCTTTCATTGTTCCATTATCTGAGTATTAAGCGCCACATAATTGCACAAGGCATTTTCAAATGTCTTAAAGGCTCTAAAATTACAGAGTTGACTTTGGTGAAATAGTCTTTATTTTCCTCCATTATTATACAAATAATTGACCACACAGATTAAATTTAAATCGGAATTGGATATGTCCCCTACAGAGTTCATTTCTCCTTTACTGCTAAAGCTTGATAGCTAATGATGGCTCATGGAGCTTACTTGGGCCCTTGTGGGACACACAGTAGGGGTCCAAATGCCTGTAATTTTGGATGTTTTAGCTGGGAGGGATCTTATGTTTCCCTGGGACCATGGTGACATCAGAGCAAGGTTTACCTGAGACAATCCAGCTTCTAGCTAACCCAGGGTAATTCTAAGAGTGTCCTTTTCACTTTGAGAAATGTCTCAGCTTGGGAGACAACATAGATAAGGAATGGAGGCTCAGGGGTGGAGACCTTGAGCCAGAGACCGGCTGTCTGCCCCTGGGAATTCTGAAACCCCACTCACTCCCTGTTGCCTCCAGACCTGTACTTCAGGAGCAGGATGTGAAAGGAAGAGTCCTTTTCATCCTTATCCGAGAATGGAAAATTATTCATCACCATAATTACTCACCAAACTCAAGAGGAGAACAGAGGAGAATGTTTTTATATTATTTCTTCTTAAACAAAAATACACCATGGTGGTTTTGTCGATACATTGGAAAACAAAAATGGAGAAAAAGAAAAACAATTTGAAGCAAATTCCTTCCCTTAGAAATAGTTAACAGTTACAAGCTATAAGTCACAGAGGAGTCACACAGGAAGTGATTCTAATTCTCAGTGGTCAGAGAATATTTTCCACAGTGCATTCAACTTTTAGAAACCTGATCCGGTGACTCACAATTAGTTCTGAAACATTATCCGTGCTGGCACATTTTTTTCTCACCATAAATCTGAGATATTAACCTGTTATAATTACAGGGGAAGAAGGGGAGAGGGGGAGGGGACCCAAGGAGGAACGGAGCTCCCTTGTTAATATGCTAAAGGCCAGAGGATGGACTTGGGTCTCGTTTTTGTCAATGTCAGAGCTCCTGGCACACCAGGAGGGCAAAGGGTCTGAGGCAGATCACACAGGGAGCAGCCAGGAGCCTTCAGAGTAGACAGCCCTGCTCAGCCTGTTAAGCTTAATCTGGGTTGGGAGAAAAGTATTCGATTTCACCATTGTTCATTGCATGATGCCAGGGATGCAGTGGGCACTCAGTCCCTTTTGACCAAATGAGTTGCTAAGGCTGGGTTTTCATAATTTGCTGTAGTTGTTGGGCTTGTTCTAGTCCAGGTGAAACCATAGACTAAAGTGTTTCAAGGTGTTTTTAAAAATGATTCTTTTCCTTTTCCAAATGTGTATGAATGTCTAATTTTTCTGTCAGATGCTGGGGATACTAGAGTGAACAGGAAAGTGCTGCTACTTCTGAGGCTCCCAGAGTCATGTAAATGACCAAATACTGGGGACGCCTGGGTGGCTCAGTTGGTTAAGTGTCTAACTCTTGATTTCAACTTCAGGTCATGATCTCACAGTTGGTGAGATAGAACTCATGTGGGGCTCTGTGCTGACAGTGTGGAGCTTGTTTGGGATTCTCTCTCTTCATCTCTCTCTGCCCCTCTCCTGCTCATGCTCTAAATAAATAAATAAGTAGACAAAGAAACTTAAAAAAAATAAACAAATACTGAGAGCAGCATGGTAGACTCGGCCAGGTTCATGAAACAGACTTGGGTTGAAATCCTGACTTCTGGGATTGAACTTGAGTTGAAATGTTAGGTTTTGTGACCTTGGCCAAGATATTTATTATTATTATTGACGATATCCCCTAACAGGGCTAATGATAATGTTAAGTCATAGACTGTTTGAGGATTGAGTTATTAATATAAGGGGTCTGGAGGGCTACCTGGCACATAACAACACTTCAATGAATGGTGACTTCTATTTCATAACTGCTGGGCAGGCTCAGACACATGAAACTGGCTGACTGTGTCCATGTAGCTCAAAAAAATAGTAAAAAATTACTATACTATGGGTATAATAATATAATGATTCACAATGGTCTTCACATTGCAAGTATTTTTAAATGTTTTTAAATTTATTGTTGAGAGACTGAGATAGAGAAAGAGAAAGAGAGTGAGCCAGCGAAGGAGAGACCAAGCAGGGGAGGGGCAGAGAGAGAGGGAGACACAGAATCCAAAGCAGGCTCCAAGTTCTGAGCTGTCAGCACAGAGCCAGACTCAGGGCTCAAACCGTGAGATCATGACTTGTGCCGAAGTTGGATGCTTAACTGACAGAGCCACCCAGGCTCCTCACGTTTCAAGTATTTTTTATTGTTCATATGAGTTTATGAGTTATGGGGTCCCCATCCTGGTCCCCATTTCGAAGACTAAGATGGGCCATCCACTCAAGTAGTCAGAATCCATGGATGGTGATGGGGCAGAAGCCCCAGGTGTGGACACAAAGCTCCTGGGATGGCATCTGTAGTGAACCGTCAGTCCTGACACCTGGCTAGAACCCCTTGGGTTCCTTTTACCAGCACTGGGTCATCTTGAAAGTCGTGAGAGATGTGGCGCCTGGGTGGCTTAGTCAGTTAAGTGTCTGACTTCGGCTCAGGTCATGATCTCAGGGTCCGTGGGTTTGGGGCCCCATGTCAGGCTGTGTGCTGACATCTGAGAGCCTGGAGCCTGCTTCGGGTTCTGTGTCTCCCTCTCTCTCTCTGTCCCTCCTCCTGCTCCTGCTCTCTCTCTCTCAAAAATAAATAAACATTAATAAAAGGAAAGAAAGAAAGTAGGGAGAGATGGCCACTCACCTACTTGGCAAAAAAGCCCTCTGAAGTGTCATTTATAATCTGGAGTCCCTGGGGGATCAGGCTGAGGTTGGGGACTCACCTGAGAGCACACTCTCGCTTGGTTCTCTTCCCTTCCTGTCCTGCTCCCCACTCCTTTCCCGGTTCTTGTGGGAGCATGTCCTTGACAAGCTACTCCCACTAGGACCCCAGGCATAGGATCTGCCACTCAGAGAGCCTGAATCAAGACTGCACCTGGCTGGTGCTTATGCAACACATCCCAGCCCAATTCATGGTGCTGTTGTCCATCAGTAATTTTGAGCTGCCAGATGCCTGAGAAGTGGGACTGAGTTGAAAGACCAGCATTTTCAAGACCAGCCCTCTTGGAGCTCTCCTCCTCAAGCCACAAGTACTTGCCCTCTGTGGTGCCAAATGCCCTGAGGACTTCAAATACCTTATTTGCTTCTTGTAGACATAGCCCTTCTCAAAGCCAGAGCCAGGAGCCAGAGCTCCTGGACAATAAATATATACCAAACACAAGCACAAATGCTACAAGTGCCTCACTGTTACTAGCCTGAATAAACATGAGGAGTGGGCACCAAGATCTCCACTTTGTGGATGAAGAACAGAGAGTTTGAGTTACTTGCCCAAGGCCACACAGCCAGCCAGGATCAGAGCTTGGATGTAAGGTCGGCCCTGTTCAGAAACATATTACTTTAGCCTCAGTTGTATTCTCCCCGGGAGTTCCTTCACCTACGGACTGTTAAACATACAGATTCATGGGCCCCATTCCAGATGCACTCATCTGATCTCCAACAAGGGAGTCTGGAAATGCCAAGAGACTTTTCTGCCCACCAACATTCGAGAATCAGGGGGCTGGGGGAAATTAGGGAATGTAGGATGACATCCTAACTGCTGCTTTGTTGAGATAAAACTATGTGAATTTAATTTTTTTTAAAAAAATTAAGTTTATTTATTTATTTTGAGAGAGGCAGAGCATGAGCAGGGAATGGGCAGAGAGAGAGAAAGAGGGAGAGAAAATCTCAAACAGACTCTGTGCTGTTAGCTCAGAGCCCAACCTGGGGCTCGAACTCATGAAACTGTGAGATCACAACCTGAGTTAAAATCAAAAGTCAGATGCTTAACCAACTGAGCCACCCAGGCATCCCCAAACTATGTGAATTTTAAATATAAAATGCACACACCACATTGACTCTATGACCAAGACTGATGCCTGGTGTCCTGGTGTTCATTGTACAAAAGGGGATGTGTGCATGCCGACATGTTGTTGGATTTGGGGTGGGGGTGGGAATGATCCACTTCCGAAAGAAGCTACAGCAGTTCACTGCCTCCTGATGATCTCCCGTGTCTTTGGTCATGGACTTCTACAGAGGCCCTGTTACCTACTATCAGCAGAGCCACCTCCACACAAAGTAAATTCAGGCTTTAGGACTTGCCAGCTCTGTAATGACTCTCTATCTCGATTGACTTAGTGCAGTCTTAGACATGCCCACAGACATCTCCATCCCATCTTGCTCACCAGACTTTGCTCTCACCAGCCTGATGTCAGTGTGCCCTAAGAGGGTAGCAGACAGGTGGGCTTTAGAGACTCTGAAGTTGGGGTTACTTTTAGTGCTTTTGCTACTTATTCCCTTTTGTCCATAAAAGTGTTATTTTTCAGGGGCGCCTGGGTGGTTCAGTCGGTTGAATGTCTGGTTTCAGCTCAGGCCATAATCTCATGGTTCGTGGGTTCAGTCCCTGTGTCGGGCTCTGCGAGGGCAGCTCAGAGCCTGGAGCCTGCTTTGGATTCTGTGTCTCCTTATCTCTTTGCCTCCCCCCCACCACTCATGCTCTGTCTGTCTGTCTCTCTCTCTCAAAAATAAATAAAAACATTAAAAAATTTAAAGTGTTGCTTCTTCAGTTCATGATTTTGCCCTTCTTCCTTCTCTCTTTTGTCCTTTTATAAATCACTGACTTCTGTACAGAGATGATTATTTCCCATGGATAGGGCTGTGTATTGACTCACTGCCATGTAGCAAGAAGGATGATCTACAGCTAACTTCCCCGGAGATCACCCAAAAAAACCTGTTGACCAAGCAAACTTCAGAGTTCTGGACCATGTCCATCAAGAAAGCAGCCTTGAGAGTTTTGACCATGTCTCAGAATGGCAAAGTCATGGGAAGGTATCTGTGGGGTTTTGGAGCCTGGGTGGGCAGTTTATGATATGACAACTTTGCATTAGTGAGCACAGCAAAGTGAGGGACTTTAAAGTGAGTTCTGATGAACAATCATTAGTCTTTTTTTTTTAAGTTTCTATTTATTTTGAGAGAGAGAGTGTGTGTGCGTGCAAGTGCGTGCAAGTGGAGTCAGAGGAGAGAGATGGGGAGAGATAGATAATCCCAAGAGGTTCTGCACTGTCAGCACAGAGCCCCATGTGGGGCTTGAACTCATGAACTGTGAGATCATGACCTGAGCCAAAAATCAAGAGTCGGACGCTTAACCAATTGAGCCACCCAGGTGCCCCACAAGCATTAGTCTTAATTAATAATCTAGTTGGTTTAGGGTCTTATCTTCTAGGAGTAGAAAATGCAACAGAGGCCTGGGGAAAGTGCACCAGGTTCGGTATTGTTTAACAGATGTCAGGAAATCAATCCCTTTGGTTTCAGCTCTCAAGAAGAATAAATGATATGCAATGGGATAAAAACATAGACTTGACCTCTGAAACCTCAAGAGCATGTATTCAATAGCCACAAACTTTAAATTCTGATGCACCTAGCTTCACAGAACCCCAAATCCCTATTGGTATAAACTTTACCCTAACAGGATGTGGGAGCAGTAGAAGGTATAGGGCTAGGGGCTCCTAAACTACACACACTCCCAGGGGAGCATGAGTGGGGGTGCTGAGTTAGCCCTAATTTCCTGGAGACACCAAATGGAATGGGGGCTGAAATTAATAGTTGTCACTGAAAATAAAATTGGATTTTTCACATAGCTGTTCTTGTGCTCTGAGTTTTTTTAAAAATGTACCTGTGTGTGTTCTGTGTGTGTGTGTGTGTGTGAGAGAGAGAGAGAGAGAGAGAGACAGAGAGAGAGAGAGAGAGAGAGATCCTAGGGCTGCCCAGGAAGAGGACCTGAGGTGAGGATTTTGAGAGCAGGTAAATGATCTGGAAGATGATCTCAGGAAGCACCGGCAGGGAATGGGATGAAGAAAGGAGAGGGTACAAGCCAGGGACATCAAGATTAAGCCTCTGGGACAGGAATGCACCAATGGGAGTCCTTGTTCTCAGGAGGTTTGCACACACACACGCAAATTAAAACAACAGGAAAAGTGCACTTCAAATAGAGTGACTTGAAACAAGTAGGATCTTTTGTGGCAAAAAGAAATGCAATCAAATAGTGCACCTGCCCTTTCTTCTCAGCTGAGCTTTGGAAACTTGTTTGTGAAGGTTCAGGTTTGGGTCACATTATTGACTTTTGAGGTTTTACTCAGATGTCAGATTCTAGGTAAGACTTTCTAGCTTCTTACATAGTTAGCACAAAGGGCATGGGGTGGGGGAAGGCAACCAACTCTTTCTCTTTTTCTCATTCAACAAGAATTGTGTTCCACCAGATGGGCAGTGATACTTTCTCTTGCATCACCATTGAGCCATTTGCATGAAGAAACAGAAAACAACAGGAGCTTCTGCTCGCCTGGAGTCCCTGGTGAGGCAAGCACCCATCATTAGGAGAAGTCATGTGGTTGTCTCCCATTCACTCTCCATTGTTTCTCTCCCAGCTGGGCTTTAAAAAAAAATGTGAGCAATTCTTTGTTGTCCAAAAAGCAGGTGTTAGAAAACGTGACAAATTTATATAGATTGTTGTCTTGTTGACAAGAAATCAATAATGGCAAAAGGAACACTGTTCACATTTAGATGAAGGTCCTGTTTCCCTCATCCTCTTCGGGGAAGGGAGTCTTCACCGCAGTCTGTCATTCTGAGGCTCCTCCACTCACAAAAAGTAGTATCAGGGGCTATAAGTGGATTTTTTTAAGTTTATTTATTTTGAGAGAGAGACAGAGACAGCACGAGCGGGGAGGAGCAGAGAGAGAGAGAATCCCAAGCAGGTGACCTGCTGTCAGCACAGAGCCTGACATGGGACCTGAACCCAAAAACCATGAGATCACGACCTGAGCTGAAATCAAAAGTCAGACTCACCCTACTGAGCCACCCAGGTGCCCCATAAGTGAATTTTTAAAAAATAAATTTTAAAGAGTCATGAATCCAGCCTTATGTCCATCTTTCAGTGTCTATCAGAGTGAGGACTTCGGGACACTCACGTTCTCCAATATCAAGGAAAGTTGTTGCCATGAGGGTCAGTAAACAAAATTAGAGGGGCAAGAATAAAAACAGTCAAATAACAAAAGTTTGTGTTAAAAAGTAACTTCTGGTTAGACAGCATTTAATCAGAAAAAGAAATCACCTGCAAATTCTTGTGCAAATGACAAACTTGCAGGTACTCAGGGTATCGGGCTCCCCACTTCTTTGTTTAGTGATGGCTGTGTTTTTCCTTCAAACTCCTGGCCCACATGCAGGTCAAAGCAGGAATGGAGTCAACATTTTCCTCTTTTCCTGAATTATTACTTACTTACACTCACTTATTTTTAGCTCTTCATTCCAAAGCAGCATATTTTCATAAGAAATGACTGTGTTTTATTTTCTGCAGTCTCAAGATCTTGGAAGGCTGTCTGGAACAGAGCACAAGGGAAGCAGGGAAGGGGGCTCTCTTGTTGGCTGTATGCATTTGTAGAGGTGCAGGCTAAGGCACCATACAAAGAGACCACAAGTACAGTGACTGATATGAGGTGGAAGCTTATTTCTGTTTAAATTAATGATCCAGAGTAAGATGTACTGTCCAGGTAAGCAGTTTTCCATCCTCAAGCCCAGCTATCATCTCTGGGAGCATAGGAGCTGCTTTAGTTTATAGCTCTTGGCCAGTGAGGAGGAAAAGACCTCCTTCTGCCCCTCCAGGAGAACAATGGCATCCTTTCTGCTTGTGTCCCATTGGACAGAATTTAGTTACACACAGCCATGGACCTTACAAGGGAGTTGGAGCCATGTTTGCACCTCTAAGAAAGATCCAATGTTGACAAACAACTAGCAGTTTTCTGCCACTTGGAGCCTCCCCTTTGCAGGTAGGTTTAACAACTGTAGAGAAGTTAGGCATATAAAAGAGGTTTCAATTCTTGGTCTCTTGGTAGTAACAACCTAGAACCATTTCATGATGAGGCTAGTTCTGGCTTAGTAACAAAGAGAGTTGCAATGCATGGGTGCCTGCATGGGTCTGGGGTTGGAAAGGGATACACCTAGTGCATGTTAGACATCCCCTGCATGGGGATTAGAGACTGGTGTATTAGAGCATCTTGCTTCACAGGGAATATGAGAAACATGGTCACTTTCTATATACTAATGTTCTCCTACTTTGATATTCCTAGGTTGCTTTCCTTGGTATAATCCATCAATTTTCAGAGTACAAAAGTTCTTGAAGAAAGAAGTCTACAGCTGTCAAAAAGATGCAGTGTTAATCTCAGGTGAAACACTTATTTGCAAGTCAGTGGAAATTCAAAGCACTCTCAGAAAATATAATTCATGAGTGACATGAAAAAAAAAATGAAAGCAAAGTGGCCAAACTTTCATCCACAACCATAGAATGTGGTATAATCTCAAAGATCTGCAGGTGTTTGGCTGTCATCCTAAATGGCCCTGCCTCCTTTTCCATAGCAGCTATTAGAGATTGTTTTGCAAGTCATAAGGAGCAAGGGAAGGTTGTCTCAGCTTGGCTTTCTAGTGGCTGTTTCATAATACCTCTCTCTGCCAACACACACATTGTTCCCTCATATTCTTTCTAGTCAAAGGGAGACCACAGCACAGGCTTCAGAAGCCTTTGTGTCTCTCCATTCTTAAATTTAGGAACAGCTGTATCCCTCACTAGCATTATGAAGGTGCTACAAGCTGTTACTGAGGCACATAAATAAAGAAAGCATTGTATAGAGAGAGCTGAAAATATCCAGGTGGTATTTTTTTATCCAGGTGAATTTCTTAACCCATCCCAATTCTGGCAGATATTAGCCAAAGCTTTGCACCAAGTGGAAGAGATGATATTAAGCAGATGTGGGCCCTCATCTCTCTGAGAGAAATGGCAAACATGTAAATCATCGGGAGGTTAACTGCACAAAGCATTTTGTTTATAAATATGTTGCATCCCTAGATTTCTGTTGTTTACTCTTGAGCATTTTTAATTTTCAAGGAATTTATCCTCATTTTATAAAAGTGATTCATGCCCGTTAAAGAAGAATAAGATACCACATAAAAGTAGAACAAAGAAAAAAAGTCACTCATACTTTTACCCAAGTCATTTCAAACTCTTGTGTACATAAGTTTTTCATTCTATTAGAATAAAACATGTTAGATTAAATGTCTTGTTTCTCTTTCATTTAACATTCTAGCATAATTGTGATCCATGTTATTCTAATTCCTTTGTAAGTATCACTCCAAATTTTTTTCCTGAATCTTTCTGGCCCATGTCATTCATCATCCTGCACCAATCCCCTTTTCCTGTTCTAGTTAGCATGTTCTCCACTCCATCCAGAACCATCCCAAGCCATTCTAGAATGCCTCCCTTCCACACCGCCTCCTTGATTCCTAGAGCAGGCTCAGTCCTACTCATGGAGAGGGGAAAGGAGCTCCAGCACACTGGGGGACTCTCACACAACAAATGTAGTTTTGCCACCAAGTGACCTGGGACAAGCCACTTAACACCCTCATTCATGTGCTGTAATAAATGTTTTTCCCCCTGATTTTCAATGCCAAACACTGTGAAGGAATAGAGTTTTGTTTTCCCATGATGTCTATGGCCTTGTATCAGTCAGCACCCTTTGGGTCACATGCTGCAGAAACCATTCTGGTTAACTTCATTGTAAAGGGGATCCTCCCAAACTGTATGGGAAGGGTGGAGACCAGGACAAGAGAAAGGACAGGAACAGAGGGAAGGAGCTTTCTGGGTATGATAACATGGCCACAGTGTGGGAAATAAATCAGCCATTGCTCCTTCTCATGTCCTGAAAGCAAACTATTCATCATTTAAGGTCCTAATAAAGAGTCCAATGGGTCAAAAGTAGGTGGTGACCAGTTGACTTCTCAGTGACAAAAGGGAGTGAGTGAGTGAAGAAGACTCTGGAGGCCCCCACCATTCTTTCTTACAGTCCCACAAATAAAAAGAGATATTTCCCAAATGCAATTCGAAGTGATATTAGGAAGGGACTGAATAGATGCTAGGCAGCAAAAAAAATGACATGTTCACCTGAGCTTCTTCCTCATCCCTCCATCCATGATGCTACACTTAGCTGAAGAAAATCCAAGTTTTCATTGCCTCTTTTCTGTTTTCACTGTCTTCTAGTTTTTCCTGCCTTTCCAGTTTCTCCTTGCTCTCACCTGTCATTATGAGTCTCTGCCTGTAGCATGTTTATCATCAGTGTCACCCGCTACAGTTCAATTACGTTATGAGAATTTTCTGGATGTGATAGCTTATATTACTCACACTTTTTTTTTTTTACCATCACCTTCCTACAGGACCCTATTCCTTGTGACATGCAGGTCCCCATCTGTAGTGAGTGCATCACTCCCCTATGACTTTGGGCTCTGCATGTGATATGCTTGACCAATGAGATGTGAAGCAGTGACATCATAATGCATTCTGTGTTCAAGCAGAGGTTTTGAGAAGAATCTGGAGATGCCTCCATCTGTCTTTCTTCTGCACTTTGTCAAGAGAATGGCATGTCCTGAATGGGAGGTGCTCCTTTAGCCCGGGTTCTGAAATGAGAGGGTACATTGGAGAAGCACCATAGCCCATAGCAAGAAGTGCTGTAAACCACTGAGACTTGGGGGTGTTTTTGTTACTGCAGCAAAGCTGGAGTGAACAAAGCAAGAATCTGTGTGTGGGCAAGGCTTTTCTGTTTCAGAAGCAAGATCTTCACAGGCTGCCATTGCATACATTCTTTCCACCTTCCTCCAGTACCTATGACAGCACTGAGCACGTGGTTAGTATCTCATAAATACTGAATGTCCAGGGAATTACGTATTTATCCCTCTCATCCTACCTCTGGCCCCATATCTAGGTTCTAAAGAACTAAACAAAATACAAAGGTAAAACACAGCTTGGTAAAGACACGGGAGGTAAGGTGAGAAGGAAACACTACGGACTTGTTAGAGTAAATAACAATATATATTATTTTAAATCTGCATCTACTCAGTATGTTCATTGTGTGGAGAAAAATAACAGGTCACAGAAGAAGGTCACAATCGTCATAATAACTCAATACACAGTCTCTCCCTCTTAAAAAGATGTGTCATGGCCAAAGATGAATGCCTTATCCACAAAGACAGGACACAAGTGAGGAGGGCAGAGGTTGAAAGTTATTTGTGTTAGTCAGTATGCTTTTGGGAGTCATACACACTGGCCTGAAACAAAACTTTAAAGGTCAGTTTTGTCTGCTCTCTGACTCCCTGCTTGCACCTGCCTTTATGACCCTCTGTAGACAAAGGAAGGGCCAGAGGCCTTCAGAAAAACCAACACTAAACAGGCTGTTTCCTGCTGTAAAATGAAGCCAAGGGTTAACTTTTTGTTGAATTAATTCCAAAGAAGGGGCATTCTTTATAGATCTGGTTCCAAAATATGATCTCCTTTTTTATTTTCTCAAAGTTCCTCACAGGTGAATTTTCAGGAAGCCCGAATCCTAGAGAGCACATTATTTGTAATAATATTTGAATGGAGATGGGAGTCTAAGGTTGTTTTTCTCCATGTGCAGGAAGACTGAACAACATTGCCAGTAGCTCCTGAAAGGAAAAACAAACAAAACAAAACAAAACAGAACCTAGGAAAGTAAAGCCCAGCATGGAAACCCATACACTTCAGTTCAAGATTTTAGTATTTGGGGCTCAGCGGAACTCCATGGTAACGGTAGCTGGGACCATGGTGCTGGGATCACATCCAGTGGAAGAAGCAGCATGACCATTGCTTTACCTCTCTGAGCTCCTCACCTGCAAAATGAGGATGACATTCAGGATTGCATGGTGTTATTAGGAGGATTCAATAAGACTCAGGGAAGTGTGTATTAGTGTGCCTTACACACAGCTATCCCCAGGGCGATACAACTTTCTTCTCTGTAGATCATACATGTGTGTGCAAAGATGGATATAGAAATGTGAGTGCAAGGAAACATGGGTATGTGGTATATTATGGATTTTAAGTGGATTTTATGGTTTAAGGAATTAGTTTTATTACTTCACAGTAGCAGCCTTCGATGTCTGGGGCCATCTATTTTTTTTATTACTGGGGTTCATGTACACGAGATCACTTGATCCTCATCACAGGCACTGAGACAGGTACAGGAGGGAACCTCAACAGGAGTACAGAGGGGAGGCAGGGGGCAAAGGGAAGAAGAGGAGCAACTTGATAAAAGTAAATAATATCTATTGTTTCAACTCTACATTTACTCTATATGTTTATCATGTGGGAAAAAATAACAGAAAGTTGATACATTCAGAACTTTCCAGAACTTTCAGACTTTCCAGTTCAGTGTGGTTACCTGATCCTTTCATTTCGAACATATTCTCTAAAAGGTAAAGGGGCGCCTGGGTGGCTCAGTCGGTTGGGCGTCCGGCTTGGGCTCAGGTCATGATCTCACAGTTTGTGGGTTTGAGCCCCGCATTGGGCTCTGTGCTGAGGGCTCAGAGTCTGGAGCCTGTCTCGAATTCTGTGTCTCCCTGTCTCTCTGCTCCTACCCCGCTCATGCTCTGTCTCTCTCCTTCAAAAATAAAAAATAAAAAAAAACATTAAAAAATAAAATAAAAGGTAGAAATTACAGGAGGCTAGAAAATGATTTAAAATCTGCAGCAGGAGGAAAATTATTTCACTTACCATAGTGTTTTCAAGATTCATCCATGTTACAGCACGTGCCAGAATTTCCTTCCTTTTAAGACTAAAGAATATTCCACTATATGTATATACCATATTTTGTTTATCCTTTCATCCATGGGTGGACATTTAGGTTGTCTCCACCTATTGGCTATTGTTAATAATGCTGCTGTGAATGTGGATACACAAATATCTGTTAGGAGTCCCTGATTTCAATTAACTTGGGTACATATTCAGAAACGGAATTTCTAAATCATCGTACTTCCACACTTAATTTCTGGAGGAACCGTCAATACAGTTTTCCACAGTGCTGTCACCACTTTACATTCCTACCTGCAGTGTACAAGGGGTCCAAATGCTCCACATCCTTTGTAAACACTTACTCTGTTTTGTTTCTTCTTATTTTTTCCACTAACTTTTGTTTTAAATACTATACTTCCCTTAGTCATAAAGTTATGCTGCTTATTTGAGATCTTTAATCTATTTTATTCTGTTTCTTGATAATGGCAATCCTAATGAATCTGAAGTAGTACCTTACTGTGGTTTTTATTTGCATTTCCCAAGTGATTAGTGATATTGAGCATCTTTTCATGTACTTAATGGTAATCTTTGGAGAAATGTCCATTCAAGTCCTTTTCCTATTTATTTATTTATTTACTTACTTACTTACTTATTTTTTTTTAATTAAAAAAAAATCGTTAACTCATAACCCCGAGATCAGGAGTCACATGCTCTGTGGACTGAGCCAGCCAGGTGCCCCCTTTGACCAGTTTTAAATTGGGTTCTTTGGTTGCTTTGTTCTTGTTGAGTTATAGGAGTTCATTAGGAATTCTAAATATTAATCCTTTATCGGATAAATTATATGCCAATATTTTTTCCCATTCTATGGCTGTCATTTCACTTTGTTCATAGTGTACTTTGATGTACAACATTATTTTTAATTTTATTCTGATGAGGTCCAGTTTATCTACCTTTCCTTTTGTTGCCAGTACTCTTCTTGTCACAGCCAAGAAATCACTGCCAAATTCAATGTCATGAAACTTCTCTTCTATGTTTTCTTCTAAGAATTTTATTGTTTCAGGTATTGCACTTAGGTCTTTGATCCATTTTGAGCAAATTTTTGTATATGGTTTAAAGTAAGAGTCCAACTTCATTCTTTTGCATGTGGATGCCCAATTTTCCACCATTTGTTGAAAAAGCTGTCCTTTCCTCCATTGAATACTCTTGGAAACCTAATAAAAAATAATTTTACTCTATATGCAAAGGTTTACTTCTAGGGTCTCTATTCTATTCAGTTATTCTGTATACCTGCATTTATACCAGTTCCACACTGTTTTGATTACTGTAGCTTTGCAGTAAGTTTGAAATCAGGAAGTGTGAGACCTCCAATTTTGTTCTCTTTAAATATTGCTAAGGGTATTCAGGATCCCTTGAGATTTCACATAAATTTTAGAATGGATTTTTCTATTTCTAGTAAAAACAACAATAGAAATTCAATAGGGACAGCATTGAATCTGTAGATCACTTTGGGCAGTCTCAATATCTTCAGAATATTAAGTCTTCCATGAACATGGATGTGTTTCCATTTATTTATGTATTTTAAAATTTATTTTAACAACCATTGGAAACATTGTAGTTTTCAGTGTACCAGTCTTTCACCTTCTTGGTTAAGTTCATTCCTAAGTATTTTACTCTTTTTAGTGCTATTGCAAATGGAATTGTTTTCTTAATTTCTTTTTCAGCTTGTTCATTGTTAGTGTATATAAATGCAATTGATTTTTATGTTAATTTTATATGTTGAAATTTTGTTGAATCTCAGTTATCATGTCTAACAGCTATTTTTTTGTGGAATCTTTAGGGTTTTCTACATATAAGATCATGTCATCTGTTAACAGAGATACTTTCATTTCTTCCTTTCTAATTTGGGTGATTTGCACTTCTTTATCTTGCCTGAGTGCTTTGGGCTGGAACTTCGATATATATTGAATACAAATGGTGAAAGCAGACATCCTTGTCTTGTTCTCAATCTTAGAGAAATGCTTTCAGTCTCTCGCCATTGTATATGATGTTAACTGTCAGGTTTTCATATGTGGTTTTTATTGTATTAAGGTAATTTTCTTCTACCCATTGTTTGTTAAGTGGTTTTTTTTTCAATTTTTTAATGTTTATTTATTTTTGAGAAAGAGAGAGAGAGCAGCAGAGGGGCAGAGAGACAGGGAGACAGAATCTGAAGCTGGCTCCAGGCTCTGAGTTGTCAGCACAGAGCCTAATGTGGGGCTCAAACTCATGAACCATGAGATCATGACCTGAGCTAAAGTCAGAAGCTTAACTGACAGCCACCCAGGCGCCCTGGTGTGTTAAGTGTTTTTAATTATGCATACATGTTGAATTTTGTCAAATGTTTTTTTTTTTCTGCATCAATTGAGATAATTCCATATGTTTTCCCCCTTTATTCTGTCAACGTAATATATTACATTGATTGATTTTCATGTGTTCCTTGAATTCAAGGAACAAATCCCACTTGGTCATAGTGAATAATCCTTTTACTATGCTGTTGAATTCAGTATAGTAATATTTTGTTGAGAATTTTTACATCAATATTCATAAAGGATATTGGTCTGTAGTTTTCATTTAGTGTCTTTGGATTTGGTATCAGGTAATGCTGGTCTCACATAATGAGTTAGAAAGTGTCCTCTTCAATGTTTTTGGAAGAGTTTGATAAGGATCAGTGTTAAATCTTTAAATGTTTGGTTGAATTCACCAGGTGGAAACCATTGTATCCAGGGTTTTCTTTGAAGGTTTTTGATTACTGATTTAATTTTATTATAATTAATGTAATTACTAAATTTCCTTACTAATTATATAATAAATTAATTGTATTCCTTATTATTATCTATTTCTCCATAATTCAGTCTTGCTAGATTATGTGTTTCTAAGAATTTTTCTATCACATCTAGGTGATCTAATTTGTTGGCATATAACTTTTCATAGTACTCTGTCATAATCTTTTTTTATTTCTGAAAAACCAGTAGTAAAATGCCTACTTTCATTTCCAATTTTTGTTATTTGGGTCTTCTCACTTTTTGTTTTTAGTCAGTCTAGCTAAATATTTCTCATATTTGTTGATCTGTGGAATAACCGGCTCTTGGTTTTATTGATATTATCTACTGCTTTTTCTTCACTATTTTATTTACCTTTGATCTAATCTTCATTATTTTTTTTTCCTTCTGTTAGCTTTGGGTTTAGCTCATACTTTTTCTAGTTCTTTAAAGTATAAAGTTAAGTTTTTAATTTTGAATCTTTCTTCTTTTCATTAGATTTTGTTAATTGTAAGTTTATTTATTTATTTTGAGGGAGAGAGACAGGGAGAGTGAGCAGGGGAGGGGCAGAGAGAGGGAGAGAGAGAATCCCAAGCAGGCCATGCACTGTCAGCATGGAGCCTGACACAGGGCTTAAACCCATGAACCAGACTGTGAACTTATGACCTGAGCCAAAACCAAGAGCACAACACTCGACTGACTGAGCCACCCAAGTGCCCCTCTTCTTTTTTTAATGCAAGCATTTACAACCATAGATTTGCCTCTTAGCACTGCTTTTTACTGCATCTCTCAAATTTGATATGTTGTGTTTCATTTTCATTTATCTCAAGATACTTTCTAATTTCTCTTGTGTTTCTTTTTGGACGATCGATCATTTAAGAGTACACTATTTAATTTCCACATATTTGTGAGTTTTCCAGCTTTACTTCTGTTATTGATATCATTCCATTGTTATCAAAAAAGATACCTCTTTCAATCTACTAAGATTTATTTTGTGGCCTAACATGTACTGTATCCTGGATAACATTCGATGTGAACTAGAGAAAAGTGTGTATTTTTCTGTTGGGTGAAGTGTTTTGTAAATGTATGTCAGGTCCAGTTGGTCTCTAGTGTTGTTCAAATCTTTGGTTTCCTCTGGATGGTTGTTCTATCCATTATTGAAACTGCGGTATGAATATCTCCTACTATTATTATAGAGCTATTTTTCCTTTCAATTTTGTTTACTTCATATGTTTTGGAGCTCTGATGTTTTGTGCATGCATGTTTATAATTGTTATATCTTCTTTAAAATTGACCCTTTATCATTATATAAAGTCCTTCTTTGTTTCTCAAAATGGCTTTTCACTTAAAGTCCGAGTTGGTAGAACCACTCCTGTTTTCTTTTGGTTACTATCTGCATGGACTATCTTTTGCCATCATTCCTCTTTCAACCAGTGTGTCGGTAGGTAGGTAAGGTGTATTGGTAGGTAGACAGCATAGAGTTGGATACTGGTTCTTTTTTTTTGTTTTAATCTGTTCTGTTAATCTATGACTGTAAGTTTTTTGACTGGAGAGTTTAACACATTTACATTTAGAATAATAACTGAGAGGGAAGGACTTCTTTTTGCCTTCTCTGGAGGGGATATGTTTTATAGCTCTTTTGTCCCTCATTTCCTGCATTACTGCTGTCATTTGTGTTTAGTTGATTTTTTGTAGTGGTACATATTGATTTCCTTCTCATTTTGTGTATATTCTATAGATGTTTTCCTTGTGATTACCATGGGGATTACATATAATATCCTATAGTTTTTAAAAATCTGTAAATTTATACCAACTTAATTTCGATCAAACACAAAAACTCTACTCTCTTTAATTCCATTTCTGTTATTGATGTCACAAATTACATTTATATAAATAACATATGTATATATATATATATATATATATATACACATTAACATAGATTTATAAATTTTTGTGCATTAATCTTTATTTCTTATTGCAATCTAAAAGTGAAGTTATAAACCAAAATTATAATAATAATGTTTTTTGTATTTGTCTATGTATTTGTCTTTATTGGAGACCTTTATATTTTCACATGGCTTTCAGTTACTTTCCAGTGTCCTTTCATTTCCACTTAAAGGACTATCTTTACCCTATATTGCAGGGTAGGTATGGTGGTAATGAACTCCTGTAGCTTTTGTTTATCTGGAAATGTCTTGACTGCTCTCTCATTTGTGAAGGATAGTTTTAGCAGATATAGAATACTTGGTTAACAGTTTTTTTTTTCTTTCAATATTTTAAATATATCATTCTACTATTTTTTGGCTTCTAGAGTTTCTGCTGAGAAATATCCTGATAATTTTATTGAAGATCACTTGTACATAACAAGTTGCGTTTCTTTTGCTGTTTCAAGATTCTCTTTTTGCCTTTGGCTTTCCATGGTTTGATTATAATAGGTCTACTGTGGGTCTCTTTGGGTTTATCCAAACTCAAATTTGTTAGGCTTCTTAGATTTGTAGACCCATATTTTTTTTTTCAAATTTTGGATTTATCATGTTTTGTTTGGGGTAGAGCATTTGACTGTATAATGTTTTGTTTTGTTCCTTTAACGAAAATATAAGACATCCTTAAGTAGAAGCCTTCCTGAGTCTAGTGATCTGTCCAACCCTACACCCACAAGTGAAAGAGTTTCTTCCTCCTGCATTTTAATATTTTCTGGCTTGCTTTTCAAACCTAGGCCAATCTCTCTTTTGTAGGGAGCTTGCCAAGTCTTCACAAACTCAGGTCAGTACAAGGAAATAGAAAGTAAACAGGATTTATAGCCAAAGCACCAAGTTTAAGTCCAGATGTTTCTTAGTTTAATTATTCAACCTTTCCAAGCCTCAGTATCTTCATCTGTGAAATTTAGACCTATCTCTCTAACCCTCATAGTCATTGTAAGGCCCAAACAAGAGCAGGTAAAATTTTACCTTTTAAAACATTTATTATTATTAAATATATAGTAAAAGTGCTCATTGCCCCATCCATATCTCTTGGGTCCCAGTATATTCTATTCTCAACATGCAGATTCCATCTGTTGGAAGATCTCTCCAGACTGTCCAAATTCCAGCCTGTGTCAAGGAAAAGGAGGACAAAGGGACAGTGGCCACCTTTCCTACAAAGTTACAACTTAGAAGTTGTACAATCACTTGCACTTTCATTCCCTTACCCAGGGCACAATCGCATGACTAGCTTTCCTATATGGGAGGCTGATGACCATGTGCCAGCTAAAACAGAGAAGTTGTATTACTCTGGGATAGTAAAGGCATAAGAAAGGAGAAAAGGATTTTGAGATATAACTGATTGTCACACACGACACTTCGCTGAGTCTTTTCGTGTCTCAGATTTGAGTGAAGCAAGTTAATATTTGCTTAGCACTTGGTAAGTCTCAACAAGCTGAAGTTATTTTTATTATTGGGTTATCAATAATAATAGATATATCTCACTAAGGAGGTCTCCTCTCCACATCTTCCTGTGTTGTTCATAAATCCTACATACTGCGGCTAAACATATCTCTCCACAGAATCTGAAGTCCCAGGTCCATTAGGAGGAGATTTTGACTCTCGAGCTTGCCAGATGTTTATATTCCACTCAAGAAACACTAGAAGAAACACCACTTGTTTCCCCAGTGAAACCTTACTTATAATATCCCTATGATAAATAACACACCTGCAACCTACAACTCAAACTGTAACCCTGAGACCTGTAGCATCACAAGTCATTGGAGACTTGACTGAAATGTAAAACTTCAGGCCTGATCTCTGGCCTACTGAGTCATAACCTACAATTTAACAAGATTTCCAGGTGATTCACCTGCACAAATTTGAGAAGCACCAGTGTTAGCGCTGGATGACAGAACCCAGACACCCTAGCTGGAGAATAGACTTCTGATTGGGGCCTTTCAAAAGCTAACCATGCTTTTAACATGCATCCAGATCTAGGCACTTAAGACATGCCACCCAGGTATAACCTAGGACACCAGAGCTCTCAGCTAAGAAATCTTAGGGAGTCTTAGGCCAAATTTTCAATCCCTTATGAGAAGTTTTCTGAAGTCCTTATGAAGAAATATAGGAAGTAAGAGAATAAAGGCTTACTGAGAAGCATCATTCTTGAATCTGACTCTTGCTTCTGTACTTACTTTTCTAAATGTGTCACTTATGAAGATATGCATTAGAAAGTTAAGACAACCAATTCTGGTGGTCTGGCCCAGGTATAAATTGCTGACACTGTCACTAGAGTTGTCACTTTAAGCAAGGCGCTTAACCATTGAACTTCCATTGGTATTTTTTTTTTTTTTTGGTAAATAACATTTTTTTGTAAGGCAGCTTCTTGAAAGGCACCAACTGAAAGTTCACACTCCAGCCTTGATTCTCTCAACTGCACTAACATCGGTGCCTCTTAAATGTGAATGTGTAGAAGAATCACCTGGAAATCTTGTTAAAATGTAGATTATGACTCAGATTTTAATATCTCTCTTACCTACTTCATAGAGTGGTCTACTGCCTTATATCATGAAATAAGTCTATTTTCTAAATCTGTAAACATATTTTGCATATGTATTGAAAATGACTTTATTCTGCCCTGCAGACTTCAAAAATGTAGAGAAAGAACAGCAGCCCCAGTCATTAGCTCGGGGGTTACTACATGATAACAACTAGGAATTTGGGAATGGCATCTTACATTTTCAATGCTTTCACATGCATTGCACATACATTATTTTTTCAATACCCCAAAACCATGAAGAAAAGTATTGTTATTTTTCTAATATAGATGTGGGCATGAAGGCTGAGACCATTCAGAAATGAGTTTATATGTAGATCATTATTTTCCACATTTTCTTTTCCAACCTGACCTTATAAAAATAGAGATTCATTTCATATGCCATAGATGTCCTTCTGAAAACAATGTTCTGAAATATGATGTCAGGTATTTGCAAACAGCACAGATGTATTTAGAGCAAAAGAGTTAATCATTGTAATCCTAAGAAGTGTGGCTCCCAGGGAGACTACTGTGTGGCTAAAGGGGTTCAAAACCCCAGAGAACTGCTTCTCACATTATAGGACAAACACTTTACCTCCAGCTCTTCAAGGCAAAGAACCTTGGGTGGAAAAAGCTGTCTCAAGTTACAAACAAATTCAGCTATGAAAGTAGGTGATGGAAGAAATGAATGAGGATCCTAGTTAATAAACCAGACTTTACCACTTCATAAAAGAATGCACATAAGCTTCTGAATTTGGTGTAACTCCAGTAGAACATATTTTATCCATATCTCAGTTAGGATTAAGGCTTAGAATCATAGAATGTTCATGTTAGGAGTGACCTAGTGATAAAAAAAAAAGTGACCTAGTGATGTTAAACACTCATATGTACCTCAAGGGATTTGTGCTTCAAGGAAATCAAGCCACTTTTCTAGTTTTACAGAGTTTATTGTGATAGATGTGGGATCCAAAGTAGGAATTCTGACCCTCAATATGATGTTTTTCCTACTCATATTATTGGAACTTACCTTTGGGGGTTTGGCACTAGGTTCCAAAAGTAGAATGTTAGATTCCTGGACATATTTCCAAGACTTAGCCTTTCAGAGAAGTTATAGGTCTTCATTGCCTCCCTTGCTCTGTTTTGCAAGGCTTCTTTAAATCCATAGAGTTATGAATTCATTTGTGAATTTGATATTATCATAGACAAGAAGACCCAAAGTGAACAGTACTAGAATTCTGGGAATGCAAATGAATAGCAGAAAAGAAGATGGGTGAAGAGCCAGGAAGATGGACTATTTTAACTTTTATCCATTTTTTCATTAGAAAAAAAAGAAAGAACTAGAGTTATATAAGACCAACCCCATTAAAGAGAGAGAGAGAGAAAGAGAAAAGAGATAGAGGGAGAAGGGAGAAAAGAGAAGAAGAAAGAAAGAGAAGAAGAAGAAGAAGAAAAGGGAAGACAAAAAAAAAAAAAAAAAAAGAAGGAGGAGGGGAGGGGGAGGGAGGGAGGAGAAGAAGAAAGGGAAGAAGACAGCAGTAAAACTGTGATTACCAAAGAAGCTATTCTTCATCCAATCAATGTATTTGGGACAATTTTTCTCCAAAGAAATAATGATTTATTATTTGCTCTCTAGGTTTGTAAGTAGAAGGCATTGGAACTGTGGTTTCCCCTTTTGTGTGGGCCATCACAGGTGGAAGATATTTTGCTCTCTATTTTCCATTGCTCTTGGGTTCCTGGCCCAGATGTCTCTTCCAAGAGTTGACGGTTGAAAGAATAAGATCAATACCAATAGGTGGCCACTATTTTAATAAATATTTTCCTACTCATAGAAATATTCATCAATGCTTCTCTAACATTGAAAAGAGAGATTTACATTTTTAAATGTCGCATTTTGAATTAGGTTATAGAAGAAATAATATGTTGACCAAATTTCCACTTGCCGTTGGTTATTTGACTACTAATTTGATTGTAGATTTGTTCTTATGTTGTAGTTGTTTTTAGGTTAACTTAGTTTGAAATTGCTGCTTTCAAATTGATTCATAGTCAAAATGTGCAGAAAATATCTTATATAGTTACAAATCAGGTACAGTAGTAGTTTTTTAAATTCTTTGATTTTATTTGGCAAATGAGATAATTATGGACACAGAATGAAATAGTTTATACTTCCTCAAGTAAGAAATTTTAAAGTTAAATGATATAGAAAAATGTACTGTGAAAAAAGGAAATAGTGAATATTTCACCTTTATAAAAAATTTCCCCTCATAAGATACACATGTAGTGAAATATATGGATGATTCAGTGAAGAAATAAGATTTAACAAATTTTACAGTAGAACAAAGAAATGCCTTGATTCCTTTTCTTTTTTTAAGTAGGCTTTACACCCAGCACGAAGCCCAACACAGGGCTTGAACTCACCACCCTGAGATCAAGACCTGAGCTGAGATCAACAGTAAGATGCTTAACCAACTGAGCCACTCTGGTGTCCCCAAAATACCTTGATTCTATGTCATAACCATTCTATCACATTTGGGAAGCAAACATTGTTTGTGAAGCAAACATTTAAATGGAGATCAAAAATTCAAAGTTTAGATATCTTCTAATACCCAAAACATATTTTAACTTCAGTTAAATATAGATTAAAACTAGAGTAACTTAATTTGAAGTGTAAAGGGCAATTTATGGGATCAAGAACTAGCACTGAACTTTGGAAATTGAGCTCTTTATTTTTCCACTTCTTGAATACAAGACCTCTTATTTATTGTTGAGAGGAGGCACAATGATGTGTGGGGTCAACCAATTCCTACAGATTTTATTTCTGAAACTTGTGAGCTTTCTGGGCAGATTTAAGACTATGCACCCTCTTCAGAAGGAGCAGGATCTCACGGGAAGTTTTCAAACAGGTTTTGTGTAGAAGTGTTCCAAATGTCAAGAGCCAGCTGGGCCCCTTGCTCTTCTTCCCCTGATTTGGTGAACTCAAGACTCCAAGATGGCATATTTGCCATAGGATGGTATGTTTTTCCTGACGATACAGGGAGCAGAAATAATCAGATTTGTGATGCTTATTCATCCTTTCAGTGAACAGCCAATAGCCCAGCCCATTTGCCAGCTGTGTTTAGAACCAGAAATATCACAAGAGAGTAAAAAACAACTTTCTCACATGCAGCAAACGTTACTGAGTGCCTACTGTTTGTGTCTCTGAGCCTTGTGATGGAGATGCCAAGGTGAGTGAGGCAGTCCTTGACACTCCCCTCATGAACCTCATAGAAACAAAACCTGTTTTCCCAGCTCTTTGTTTGGTTTGTTAGTAGTAACCATGGGTTGTTCTGGAAACTAAGCCACTTTCTCCTTTTGACCTTTAGATAGAGGTTCTTGCCAGCAAGTCCCTTAGAATTCCTTAAGAAAATCTCTGTGTGCAACGTGTCCAATAAATTCTCAATAAGCCAGTCATGGAATCATGAACACCCTCAGGCATCCAGCTTCCTCCTTTGGAGAGGTAAAGTAGGTCTCCTTGTGCATGCCTCTGACTTGGGAAACCCAAATCCTGGTGAATGGGCAATCCATTGTCAGACCAAGCCGACATAGAGGGCATGGCATGACCTCCACTCCGTTGGAACATAAACCTCTCTGTTCGGTAGCAGCTTCTGGCTTCTGAGTCTTTTCATTTCTCCGAACTGCCACCTCCGGTTGGAAGAAATTGCATATTTTAGCACATTTGAATTTTCTGTTGGAGGTATATTTTCAGACACAGAGTAGAGAAAATACTCCCCTACCCAGGATATTCTCCTGGGAGCCATTTCTAAGATAGGAAGAGAGTTTATTTTTCATGGCAGAAGTCATCTCTTCCTATAAATTTTCTTGGACTGGACTTCAGGATTTTAATAGTTTTCTTTGGATCCTTTTCATTTAGGAAATTTCTTGATGATGAGATTCCAAGTTATTTTTTAAGTCTATCAGATATGATGTAGTTGGAAAACTATGACCTCTGGGGTCACATCCTACTTATCACCTGTTTTTGAAAATAAAGTTTTATTGGAACGCAGCCATACCTATTAAGTTACAGATTGTCTATGGCTGTTTTCCCACTATAACAGCAGAGTTGAGTAGTCGTGACAGAGACTGTATGGTCCACAAAGCCTAATGTATTTGCTATCTAGTCCTTTACGGAAAATGTTTGTTGTTCCTGTTGTGGGGCATAAAAGCCAACTTCCCCCATTATCTATCAATGCCCTTCTCTCATTGTCACTCAGAGTTCAACACATGTTTACTGTTCTTTCCACCTCTTTCTTATTCATTCTCGAGCTTTGGCCCATGATATTCTAAACACAGAGCACCTGCCTCTCCACAATGATTATTGACATTCTGTCCCAAACTTTAAATTCAACTTCTTGATGAATCTGCAGTGAAGGAAGTAGTATAAATCACCTACAGTTCCAATCCCAGATCCCACATTTGCCATTTGCCATATTCTCTTGCCCAAAGGACAAATATATATATATATATATATATATATATATATATATATATATTTGTGCATATACATGTCTTGAACTACCTCTTATAGATTTATACAACTTTTAATTTTTATCTCATTAATTTATTTTCTTGTTATGTAATAAGTGCATTGCTGGGTGCCTTATTCTGTAAACACAGTTTATCATCCCATGCCTTTATCAGACTTGGAAGTTGGTATTGCTAAGCCCACTCTAGAGTTGACAAACTGAGGTCCAGAGAAGTTAGGTTATTTGCTCAAGTTCACAAAGCTAGTAAATTGGCAGAGCCAGAATTTAAAGCCAGGCCAGCCTTGCTCCCAAAGATATCCTACAAAAAACTTCATTTATAGTGCATTGCCATGAAATAATAAATAATAACTTATAGTAACCATTTTAATGAAAATATTTTAAAAACATTTTACACATTTCTCTGTTGTCTCAATTAGCTACCCTCTCTAGGATGACTCAACATCATAATTATTAATATAAGCCTTTTCGTGTTGCAGAAGAATTTGAATCTACACTATGTCAATATATCATCACCAACTGTTTTTGAAATCATGTGTCCACCCTACTTTGATGGACTAAAAGGAATTAGTCATACTTTCTTGCCACTATGTCATTTTTATCCCCATCCCTCCACCCAGATGGACAGGCTTGTATGGAAGATAAAAAACTTAGCCAATGGACTGCAGTATCATCCCATGTTTTAGAAGAGAGCTGACAAGCATACAGCTCTGGGTTCTGGTCCTGATTCTGCCCCTCAGGAGCTGTGGAGTGAACCAAGCACAAAGAAAGCATCCAGTAGGTGGCAGTTATTAGATTATTGAGGAAACTCTTTTTTAAGTTGGTTGCCTGGAGATCATTTAGCCTTCCTTTTCTCTGCTCTTAGAAGTATTGCCAAGAACACCAAACAAATTTAAGTGATGCACTGATGTTTAGGTGCCTATGCTCTCTCTTCCAGGTAGATTGTGTCTTATTGGAGGTCAGTGCCTATGTTCTGGACTTTTTCTGCTGTAGTTGGTTTTTCTAGAAGCTAGTATTGTTTTTTGGAGATGTATTGTCATTGTTGTTGAGATTTATCTTTAGCCCTGCCTGTCAGATGGATGCCCATCTTCAAGTACTGGCTGATGACATACAGAGATAACCTGTCTCAGAGTTGGACCAGCCACAGCTCTCCACTGAACTGCCTGGAAATAATGTAGACAACCATAATTTATGAATGTGCTGGTGCATCAGAAAAAAGTTAAGGGACCCACATTCATCCTGCTGATGTGGCTTCATGTGGCCCTACCAGCAGGGGTGTGGTTCTAGGGCACCAGGGAATGTGATTTCTTCAGTGAGATGTTCAGAACAAACCGACTCCTAAAGGAACTGGATGTGGGATCTTATTTATGGGAAGGAAATTCTTCACAGGCAAAGAGAGGTAATCTTTTCTCTAAGTGGCTGTGTAATGTAAACAATGGGCCAGTAGGTGGTAGTTCTAGGGAACTTGCCTTAGGGAAACACTTTTGAAAAGCTCTTCCTAGGAGAGAAGGCTTCCCAGCCCACAATGGGCTCCCCTACCCAGGTAAGGTCTTTCAGAAGGGATTTATGCATTTACAATGGTTGGAGGAAGGTCTCTCTAACTTGGAAATCCTCTAAGATTTTGGAAAAGTTATCCTTAACTCTCAATGAACAAAATAGAGTCCCAGAGTGTGCAAGGTGCAGTGCCCCTGGCAAGGTTTGCCAATGTACAGCTGCCCAACTTGAATGCACATAAGGGTCACCTGGGGTCAGTAGGTTCAGTAGGTGTAGTCTGAGATTCTGCTTTGGTGACTGTTATGCCCAGAATTCATGATCCCCAAATACCGCCAGGGAGCCGAGTCCGATGTAAAAGCAAAAGAGTCATTATTCGAGCTAGCTCGAGCTCAATCCCCTACCTGCACCGAGGCAGTGGTGAGATACCGGGGAGAGAGCGAGTTTCAAAAGGACAAAGGTTTTATTGGGGCCTAGGGGCAGTTGGTGAGGTAATGGCTGTGGCCTCAGCCGATTGGCTGGGGAAGGGTCCCAGTCCTGTTAGGCAGGTGGGGCGGTTATTCAAGGGGAGGAGGTGTGGTCAAGGTGAAGGACACAGAACAAGATGGAGTCGGCCAGCGTAGGCCTGCCCTTTCATTCCCCCCTTGTCATGTAGCTTACAGACCCAATCATGGGACCGGCTGCATTTATGGTGACAAGCGGAACAGAGTTTGGAGGTTTACGCAAAGTTCTGGGAAGCAAGTGTCCCTGGGGTGGCTCTGGGAGGTCTGATTAAGTATTGTCCCTGAGCTGGTGTCTATGATCTGCCAGGTGATGTTTTGGGGGGCGTGGGGACTCCCAGCAGCATGAGCAATGACAAGCAGAGTTAACAGAGTTACCAATATTAGGTGGGTCGAATGCGCTGTAGCTTGAGCTTGAGTGGGTTGTGTTAGTCCTGATTGATGGCCCATCGCATGACGAAGTCCTTCCGGATCGAGGAGGGGTCCGCTGGCCAAACGTGGGTGTGATAGACCCAGGTCGCGATGCTGTCTACTTTGAGAGCGGAGGGGGTTGTCAGCACCACGATGTAGGGTCCCTTCCAGCGCGGCTCGAGGGTCTCTCGGTGGTGCCTCTTGACACAGACCCAGTCTCCCAACCTGTACTGATGAGGTGTCGGGGTAGTGCCAGCCTCGTAGATGGCACGGAGGCGTGGCCAAATGTCCTCGTGCGCCCTCTGGAGCCCTCTCAAGGAAAGAAAAAGTTCTTGATCTTTAAACTAAAGGTTGGGAATAATAGGGGGTGGCCTGCTAAACATGATCTCGTAGGGAGTAAAACCCAGAGTGTAAGGAGTGTTTCTAACCCGGTAAAGGTCGTACGGTAGGAGAGTCACCCAGTCCCCACCAATCTCCATGGTTAATTTGGTAAGGGTCTCTTTTAGGGTTCTATTCATTCTTTCTACCTGTCCTGAGCTCTGGGGCCTATAAGCACAATGTAATTTCCAGTTTGCCCCCACCACCTTGGCTACTGTCTGTGTTACCTGCAGGATAAAAGCTGGCCCATTGCCTGATCCTACCATGACAGGAAAACCATACCTGGGTAAGAGGTCTTCTAGTAGCTTCTTAGCCACCGTCTGAGCCGTTTCATGCTTGGTTGGGTATACCTCCACCCAGCCAGAGAAGGTGTCTGTAAATACTAAAAGATATTTATAACCATACTTTCCTGGTTTGACTTCAGTGAAGTCGACTTCCCATTGGGCTCCCGGTCTGGTGCCTCTGAGCCTGGTTCCTTTTTTTATTTGATGTGGCTCTCACGTTGGTGAGTTGGCAGGTCTTGCAGGCAGATACATCTTGCTCCATTTTGGTGTCCTGTTCATGAATCTTGATTCTGGCATGTCGGATTAAGTCTTTTAATTTTCGGGCCCCCATGTGAGTAGACTGATACATGTGCTCTAATATTGAGACTCCGAGCCGGTCTGGCAGCACGAGCTCCTTGTTAGGTGTATACCACCATCCCTTTATCTCCTGGGCCATGGGGAGTTTCTTGATCCGCTGTAACTCCTCCTGGGAGTATTTGGGCTGGTCTGGTAAAACTGTGTCTCCCAAGTCCGGTGGTTGTTAAGCTATTTTCTAGCCCCCAACATTACTGCCTTGGTAAGGGCGATGAGCTCTGCTCGCTGGGCTGATGTTCCAGAGGGTAGAGCCTCCGCCCATACGGTGTCCATTTCGGTGACCACTGCTGCACCCGCATACCTGTGTCCGTCCCGCACAAAGCTGCTGCCATCAGTGAACCCAGTAGCCTCAGCATCTGGGAGGGGCCGGTCGGTCAGGTCCATCTGGAATCCATGTACTTGTTCCAGGATTCCTGCACAGTCATGTAGTGGAGCAGTTAGGTCAGGGTCGGGCAGCAGGGTTGCAGGATTGAGGGCTACACTGGGGTGGAACCGCACTCGTGGAGGGTTGAGTAGGAGGCTCTGGTAATGAGTACTGATCTTTCTGCAGCCTCTGCTTCCCCCCCCACCCTTGGTGGTTCCATTACCTTTTCTTGCGTCGTCTGCCAGCTGCCGGAGACGGCGGTCTCGTTCCTCGGGGAAGTCAGCAGTGGTAGCTAGTAGTATTCTGGCCAGATCTCGAGTCTGCTTACTGCTGGCAGCCGCCATGGCGCGAGCCTGCTTGTCCTCAGGAGGCTCCCGGTTATTATATACCTTTTCGGCTACCACCAGTAAGTCCTGCAGACTTTTTTCTCCTAGTCTATCTATTTTCTGTAATTTTCTCCTAATGTCTATGGCTGATTGGTTTACAAAGGCCATGATAACAGCTGCCTTGCTTTCCGGAGCCTCTGGATCCATGGGGGTATAGGTACGGAATGCCTCCATGATCTGTTCTAAAAAGGCAGCCAGAGATTCATCTTTTCCTTGTTGTACATTTCCTACCTTGGCCAAATTGGTTGGCTTTCTAGCAGCCATTCAGAGACCCCCCATTAGAGTCTGGCGGTAGACCCGGAGCCTCTCCTTACCTTCTGCCGTGTTGAAATCCCACTGGTGCCGAGTTAAGGGGAAGGCGGCATCTATCTGAGCCTGGTTGGTGGTGGGATTCCCGTCTGTGCCCGGAACTAGTTTTCGGGCCCCTTGAGGATTCTTTCTCTTTCTTCAGTCTTGAACAGGACATGTTAAAGCTGCTTGCAATCGTCCCACGTGGGCTGATGGGTAAAAAGAACAGTGTCTAATAAATCAATAAGCCCTGACGGTTTCTCGGAAAACTTAGGATCCTGAGCTTTCCAATTGTAGAGGTCACTAGTGGCAAAAGGCCAATAGTGATGGGGCTGATTCCCCTCCGTGTCTGGGGGTCCGGTGACTTGCAGGGGCAGGATAGTGGA
Organism: Panthera tigris; assembly: GCF_018350195.1. Lineage (NCBI taxonomy): Eukaryota > Metazoa > Chordata > Mammalia > Carnivora > Felidae > Panthera > Panthera tigris. Next base: position 46,836,013 of record NC_056662.1, on the reverse strand, counting down.
GTCGGTGGTGGAGGCAGATTGCTCCCTCTGAGCCCTTTGTCTGGTAAAGGGCGGGCTTCCCACTGGATCGTTTCCACCTCCCGCTCTCGGAACAGCGTCTGCCTCCCCCGGAGGGGGAGGATGGTGTTCTTCCGGCATCCTAGGGGGGTTATACGGGGGAGGAAAAATTAATTCTTCTTCAGTACCCCCCTGTAGGACAGGGTAGAGGGGTGCTGAAGGCTGGATAAGACTTTTGTTTTCCTTCTTCTTTGTCCCCTGCAAAGCAAGAATGGGTTTTGGCTCCGGAGGGAGTGGGGCTAGGAAGGGCTTAAGCCAAGAGGGTGGGTAGAGGGGTAGTCTGAGTCTGTCCCATAACGTCCGTCCAGTAAGTCCACAGAACAAAACAGAGAAACACAGAAACAGACAAACAGAGGGCCCTTAGAAAGTCTTCCAACTCCATGGAAGCAAAACTGAAAGCTAGCTTAGACCTTTGAGGGGATTCCATTCCACGTCCCTCCAAAACCGATGAGGGGATTCCATGTCCCTCCAAAACTGAAAGCTAGACGACGGCCTCATGCCGACCAGCGGGAGCGACCCGCCTCATCTCAGCCCTTTGAGGGAATTCCAGGTCCCTCCAAAACCGATGAGGGGATTCCACATCCCTCCAGAAGGGAGGATTGCAACGTCTTCTGAAACTTCCAGCCCATGGTCCTCCAGTGCGTCCACTTAGACCGTGTCGGGCACTATCAGAATTCCAGAAATGAGCTCACACAGAAAAGACGGAAGGAACAGACACAGTGGCCAGTCAGGCTCTCCAGGTCGGGGGTCCCTCGGGGGTCTTGGGGATCCCGGACGAGCCCCCAAATGTTATGCCCAGAATTCGTGATCCCCAAATACTTCCAGGGAGCTGAGTCCGATGTAAAAGCAAAAAAGCCTTTATTCGAGCTAGCTCGAGTTCAATCCCCTACCTGCACCGACGCAGCGGTGAGATACCGGGGGAGAGAGAGCGAGTTTCAAAAGGACAAAGGTTTTATTGGGGCCTAGGGGCAGTTGGTGAGGTAATGGCTGTGGCCTCAGCCGATTGGCTGGGGAAAGGCCCGAGTCCTGTTAGCCAGGTGAGCGGGGAGGGGGGTGGGTTACTCAAGGGGAGGAGGTGTGGTCAAAGTGAAGGACACAGAACAAGATGGAGTCGCCGGCGTAGGCCCGCCCTTTCATTGACAATCACTCAAGTCACTGGGTGGTCTTGCTGGTCTAGGACCACACCACAAGTAGCAAGGTTTTAAAAGTCATGCAAATTAGGAAGGGTTAATGATAAATCCTCTCTTCCCCATGTGGAAGTCAAGATCTGCCCTGCTGTTACCTCCACCCATCTAAATTAAGTGTTCTGCTTCTAAGTAAGGTTATTGTATACTTTCTTACCCAATCCAGGACACTTTTGGGGTGGAAAGGAGCATTATTATGCTGAGATATATTGGACTGAGATTTTTTTTGAGAGAAGTCTCTCTACTGAAGCTTTTCCCCTCTCCATAAAATTTTTGGTCTTACATCTTTCATTCCTAAAACAGTATTTTTTTTTGTTTTGTATCTGCTTTTGTGGTGAAAAGAAGCAACCTGGATTATCTGTCCAAAGGGAAATAGGAAGAGAAGCAAAAATCTGTTCAAACAGTAAACAAACTATTTAGGATTTGATGTGTATTCATGAGTCACAGGAGTAGAAGGGAAACTTAACTGCACCAGGTCGGGAAACCACAAACCCTCTGAATCAATAGTATTCAGTTTGCTGTTCTAATAATGGCAAACACCAAGTTGTACCAGAGTGGGTGTGAGGGGTTTCCTTCTTTCCTTCTTTATTTTTTTTTATTTTTTTTAATTACATGATGTTTGAATACAGTGTTAACTTCATTGAGAGGAGGCAGGGAAGATTTTCTATTTCCCCATCAGGGAAGATAGTGAGTCCTCTCTGCCTGGGGCTCTGGTAGAGACAGGATCTGGTCACCTGTTGGGTGCTAGCCTTCCTTCTGTGAGATCCTAACAGTGGCTAGGTGTGTTTCTGTATTTCATTTAATCTCCACAATGACCCATGAAGCTGGGTCCTCCACTGAACCCAGGAGAGAGCAGGGCTTCCACATGAGTGAACTAGTGAGGGATGAAGGTGGAGTTTGCACCCATGCCTTCCAGACCCCAAAGCCTTTGTTCATGTTTGTCAAACTGTTCCGGTCACAAGAGGATTCCATCATCTTCCACACCTTCATCTTGCAGATGAGGAAGGTTGGCCCAGTGGATTAAGGATTTGTGAATTGAACATAACACACTGAAGAGCAACCCAGTGGAGTAAGAACCAGGTTTTTGCTTTCTGGGTACATGTTTCTTCTATTCCACAGTGCCATTTTTCAAGCATTCTTCTATGCACAGTAGTATAAGAGGCTACCACTTTCATTTGTCTTCAGCCCTGGCATTTACAAGCATTCATGCATATGAGCACAGTGGGCATGTGTGACTGTGTGTGACTGTTTTGGGTGTGCATGTGTGTGCAAGGGTGTTTTGCATGCAAATGTGTGTATTTGCAGGAGTTTGTGCATATGCATGAGTGTATATGTAAGTGTGTTTTGGATGGGAAAGGGGAAAAAAATAATAGTTCTTGAGATCCAACCATGTGCCTGGAACTGAGCCAGAACTTCTCTTAAATTATTGCCCTTAACCAGTACACATTTTAGGTAGATATCACTTATCATCCTCTACCCTTTTCAGATAATAAATCCTGTAGAAAAAAAAAAAAAAGAAGCAGTGTGCAGAAATGCACCAATCTGACAGCAGAGAGTGAGAGAGTATTGTTAATTTAATATTTGAGTTAGATAACGCAGATTACCTATGTGCAATATGATACATTGATTTCAGGAGTCATAGTGGATATAATCTAAATTTCCCTATATGATTCAGACAGCACTGTGAGGATCTGCAATGAATGTCACTAGAAATAGGAGTTAACCTTACACTGGAGTATGTAAATGTGCCAGGTAATAGAGATTGTTGGTCAATCCAGTGTGTGGACACCATGTTCCAAGAGCTCAGACTTGAGGCAGCACACCTTGGCTTTCTCTCAAGCTCAGCTATACCCAGCAGCATGTGGTTCAGCTAGGTCTCCAAAATAATGCCAAAACCAAGGACTACTACCCATTTAAAGACATCTTGCCACTGGCAGAATAAAGGGTTTTTTGGCAGCTATTCTGTATGCACCCAAGGGTGCAAAGCACATTTCTTGGCTGAGTTCAGTAAGACACAATGTGGCACTTAATGCCACAGAAATTATTAGATTACATCATACGAAATGGCCAATATCCAGCTATGTTTCTTAAACATACAAAAATGGTAATTTAATAGGGCTTAAGCTGATCTCTTATTAAACTGTAAGAAAGAGAAACGGCACTAGTGGATTGGCAAATGTCTTTGGAAAATTAATCTAGGTGATAAAAAGGGAGAATTCTCATCAGCCATCCAGAGCAGATCTTAATGATCTCCCACTTTCAAAGAAATCCTCCTCGCTCTTTGTTTGTCATTAATTCAGCTGGTACAAAGGACAGGCATGTAAACTAAGATTTAGAATGAAGCAGTCAGCATTTTATGTCAAATCCAAGCTTCTGATTGATGAGAATTGATGAGGAGGGAGGAGAGAGTGTCTAGGAGACTGGAAATAATGCCCTTTATGGACCCAGCCTGCCTGTATGTTAGGATTCCATTCAGGTCCAAACTTATGTAAATGAGAAAAAGGAAAAGGAGAAAACAACCCCTCCTGTCAATTCTATCATTGGCTAACTTCTAAGCTTGCTCTCTATCTTTTAGTAGAGGGGTCTAGACCACAGTTTCTCAAACTTTGTGTTCCCAGGATCCCTTTACACTTTCAAAAATTATTGAGGACTTCAAAGGCTTTGATCTGTGTGGGTCATATCCAACGATATTTAATGCATTAGAAATTAGAACTGGGACACTCAAAACTTCATTTATTAACTCCTTTGAAATAACAATGATATACCCAACTTAAAAAGACTATTTTTCTGAAAACATATGTGTTCCAAGACAGAAAAAAATGAGTAAAAACAGCAATGCTGGTTTACATCTTTGCCTTTTCTTTAAAGACTGGCTTAACAAAAGACAAGTGGATTCTCAGGTCTGCTTCTGCATTCGATCTGTTGTGACGGCACATGTCACGTAGCCTCTGGCAAATGCCGCTGTGCACTCGTGAGAGAAGCATCTGAAAAAAAGCAAATAGTGTCTTAGGAGCACAGTATTGTGCAAATAGCTCTGACTTCATGGCTCTCCTGAAACAACCCTTAGGATTCTAGAGGTGACTGGACCGTATTTTCAAAGCCATTGGTCTAGAGTGATTTTCCTATAATTAGTAGACTATAGTCTTTTAGACTTAAAGACTATCAATTATGTAGACTCTTCAGATCAATTTTAGGTTTATAGAAGAAAATGAGCAGAAAGCAGAGTTCCCATACACCCCCTCATCACACTGATTCTATCAGGCAGACGGTAGTTGAGAACTACCACTCTCTATTGTCTTAATGTCTAAAACATTAGATTTCCTCATTAAAAGCCCAAAGTCTTTAGCAAGTGTACAGAATCCCTCAAGATCTGATAGCCCTTATCTGCTGTCCCCCACAGGTCCCCCTAATTTTCTCCACTCCTGCTCAGGGTAGCCTGTGGCACCCAAGCCACTCCATCCTAGGATAAGTCTGTGTTAGCTTGACAGTATTGATAGAATTTCTCTGGTTCGCTCCTCTGTGCAACGCTTTCCTGCTCTCTGCAGTTTCTCAATTTCTACCTGAGTTCCCCAGGTGGTATCTTATATTCCCTGCTAATTATTCTTCCACAGTAGATTCTGATTTTCTGGAGGGCAGGGTCTGCCTTTTTTTTCCCACAGGAATACTGTCAACCTTGCCTTGCAATTGCTGGCTTAGTGAATATTTGTCAAATGAGTGAATGCACAAATGAAAAATGAATGAATGCCACAGGGCAAGAGGCATAATGATACTTAGTCTACCACCAAACTTCTCCATTGTTCTTAGTTCTGTTCTACAGATTTTAAGGCTTTCAGGCTGACCCAGACATTTGTGCACATACCCTGACTCACTATAGTGCTGCCATGTTCAATCTGAATGTGGAATGCCTGGTGGGTGTTGTTTGCTGCTGGCTGGGGGTCAGGATGAAAGATGCTGACACCTAAGGGAGAGTGGTTTTCCTCCTAGATGATCCTGCTGGGAGTTGCTTTATGCAGTGACAATACCCCAGATTGGTGACCTAGACACTCATCACAGTCAGCCTGAAGGAGGCACTATTTCAACCCAACTATTCTTTCATTGTTGGGTTGGCCTCCTCCTTCTCATTGTGAAAGACACACCCAGGGGATCCTTTCTGAAGGGCAAAGCGGGCCATAAAATTGCTTTAGGAGGCATCATATTAATGAATAACAAATTAGTGAATAATTGGTAGATTGAATAAATGAATGTTTGGCAGTGTTGTCTCAAGTTAGATACATTTCCAGCATGGATTGCTGTCCATCATTTGAAAAGAGAGATTTGACTTTCTGTTTATCATACATGGACCCTTACAGATCACTTCAGAGGAAGATCAATGGAATCCACCCAGAAGGTTTTGAATCTACATGTCAAAGACCGCATGGCCTACTACACCGGCTGTTAGTCTCGTTAGTCTGATGGCTTGGAGCAGTTGCCATGTGGTCAGTGTGACTGAAGAACTGTATTTGCCTAATTTTAATAATTTCTAAACTTAAGTTTAAGAAGGGGTCCTTGGTTCAGCTATTGGAAACTCTTAAGAAGTTTTAGGACAACTTGAGTATGTGAATCTACCTTTTCAACTGTAAATTTTGTGAAATCTCAATACAGACCAAATACTTCTGTTGAAAGTTCATCATCCTAATTGAAATATATTATAAATGTAAAAAATATTACTAAATTTCTCAGACTTAGTACGAAAACAAGAATGTAAGAATGTAACATACCACCAATAATTTTGTGTCTGATTACATGTTGAAATGATAATATTGGAGGTATATTGGATTATACACAATACATTATAAATTAATTTTACTTGTTCTTTTTTTTACAAATGTGGTCACTGGAAAAGTTGACACTGCCTTGGTGACTGTGTTGTATTGGAGGCAGTGCTGCTCCAGGGCTCACACTAAGTTGTCTTCCTGTGAGGCCCTGATAGAGCTTCAGCGGTGGCCTTTTCCCCACCACAGAGCATCTTAGAAGTTTGCTCTGGATTAAAGCAGGAAGTTTCCTGCTTTTTGTTTGCATGTGGAATAAGGATGAATGTGGTATTACAGCCAAGCAATGGCTGTAAAGTGAGACATCCATGCTCTCAAAGTCATTAGCATAGATTAAGCATTTACACATACTGGTGTGATGGTTAATTTTATGTGCTAACTTGATTGACTTACTGGATGCCGAGATAGCTGGTAAAACCATACTCCTGGGTGTGTCTCTGAGGGTTTTTCTGGAAGAGATTAGCATTTAACTCAGTAAACTGGTGAAGACATTTACCCTTATCAATATGGGTGGCATCATTCAATCAGTTGGGGGCCCCAGCGGAACAAAAAGGGAAAGGAAGGGCAAATTCTCTCTCTTCTTGAGACAGAATGTCCATCTTCTCTGGTCTTCTTGCACCATTACACCGGGGTTCTCAGACCTTTGACTTGAGAATGAGTGACAGCCCTGGTATTCTTCCTTCTCCAGCTTGCAGATGGCAGGCTGTGGGACTTCTTGGCTTCCATAGCCAAAGGAGCCAATCCTATCATAAATATGCTCCTCTGCTATCTATCTCCTATTGGTTCTGTCTCTTTGAAGGATTCTGATGAACACACTGTGCCAGGTGTCCCAGGTACAGTATGTCAGTGTGTCCAAAAAGGAAACCAAGGGTCAGAACCGTGAAGTGACTTGCCTGGGACCCAGTACCATTACTTGAACTCAAGTTTGTCAAACCCAAATCCTTTCTTTCCCATTTCTCCCATTAGAGGAAGGGTCCCTTTAAAGGAGGGAGATGGACCAAGTGGCCCCACGTGATGGTTCAGTCATCCTCGTTCCAGGCCCAAATGTCCAGCTTTTTCATTTCTCTCTTACCTCTGGCCTGAGACCCAGGGTTTGGGATGAGACTGACTTAGGTTCGGATCCCAGTTCTGCCATGTCCTAGAAAATTGTTTGGCCTTTTTATTTTCACTTGTCTTGTCCTGAAAAGGGCCAAAAATAGCCAGGTCTGAGGAACACATGAGTGAGTTCATGCAGACTGTCTGTCATAGTCCTGACTTCTAACCCTCACAAGGGAAGCGTTTCCTCACCATTTCCTGTAATGAAGTCAAAAGAGACTTCCCAGAATATAAGTGTATTTCTATACTATCTATTTCTAATGTTGTATTTCCATTTCTTAGACTTTGAAGTTAGTGATCAAAATGAATTTAAAAGGATATATATATTTAATTTTAATATATATATTTAAATATATATATATATATATATATATACACACACATATATATATTTATATTTTAAGTTTAGGTTTTGGAACTTCAGATGGCTAAACTTTACTTCTGCCTTTAACTTTAAAAGAGCAGTGGTGTAAACAACTCATGTACTCAGACCACACCTGACCAGTCTTTACAACCTTCCACCCAAACTGACGGAGAATGGGATGGAGAACCCGAAGCTGAAGCCACAGTGCATGAAGTCAGCTGCCTCCACCTTTCCTGGACTCTGCTGTTAACAGCGCTGCTTTACACTTTTCCTGAAAGAAAAGGCCATTTTACCATCAAGAAACTCATACTTAGTCCAGCTGCAGGGGAGAGAGGCTTCCTTCACATCCCATAGACACTGTTTAGTGTGTTGGAGACAGAGGTGTTCTTAAAAGTCATCCCTGCATTTCATCAAGAAGAAAGTGGGGTGCCTCAGGGTCAATGGCTCCATGTGCAGGTGAACAGATGACCCAGGATCATGCCTTAGGCTCCTTCCTCCCACTGGTGCTCTTTCTTCAAAACCCTTCAGCCTGAGTGTTGTGCAGGTGTGTGGCATGAGTGTGTGTGAGTATGAGAGTGTAAGCATGCACAATGTGTGTGAGACTGTGTGTGAGGGTGTGTCAGTGGGTGAGAAAGAGGTTGAGATAGTTTGTGAGAGTATGAGAGTGTGTGAGCATGCAGTGCTGTGTGTGTGTCAGAGAGAATATGTGTATGAGTGTGTGAGAAAGCGTGTGTTTATGTGCATATTTGAACCATTTGAAACTAAGTTGAGATAGCATGCCCTTTGCCGACTAAATACTTGAGCGTGTATTTCCTAAGAGAAAGCATATTCCTTTCTATAACCATAATGCAGTCCTCAAGTTAGCAAATTTAACATCAGTACAATAGTATTGTTCAATGCACAGGCCATATTTACATTTTATCAGTTCCTCCATAAAGTAATGCCCTTTATAGCTATGCTCTGGCTCTTTAATTTTGGACATCTCCTTGGTTTTGTGTGTGTGTGACTCAGTGTTGGCATTTTTGAGGAATATAGGCCAGTTCATTTGATTAAATATTTATCCTTTTGGCTTTGAACATTTGAGTATCCTAAATCAACAGTGAGAGGTTCTGATCCCAGGTAGCCCACTCCATCTCTCCTGAAGAATGTGGTCATGATACCTGGACAAATGCACAGGATAGCTTCTGAGGACTCAGAGAAGTAAATCATGGAAGGAGACCACGTTGTAAAGCACCACTGAACAGGAGATGAATTTACCATTATTTGAAAATCTCTGTTCTTCCTGTCTGGCCCTGGCTCTAGGCACAGAGGCGGAAGTGCAGGTCAAAGCAGGGCAACCAAAGTCCCAGCTTTGTTGTCAGAAAGTGGGAGCCCCAGGGAAGTGGAAAATGCTGGAGATGGTGGCAAGGGAGGAGCTCAGGAGAGGGACCCGTAATGTTGGTGTGGGTTTCCTGTAATCAGCACTAAGACACCGAGAGCTGACACAAAGACAGAGCATCGCCCGGTGCTGGACCACCACCCGGTAGCACACACATGTGGTGAAGCACTGCCAACATTTTTTGCTAAGATTTGATTATTTTTTATTGTTTATTGTTTATTTTTATTTTTTTAATTTTTTAACGTTTATTTATTTTTGATACAGAGCATGAATGGGGGGGTGGTCAGAGAGAGAGAGAGACACAGAATCTGAAACAGGCAACAGGTTCTGAGCTGTCAGCACAGGGCCCGACGAGGGGCTCGAGCTCACAGAGCACAAGATCATGACCTGAGCTGAAGTCGGACGTTTAACCGACTGAGCCACCCAGGTGCCCCAGATTTGATTTTTTTTTAAATCATAGGTTGTTTTTTTTTTTTTGTAGAGCAGTTTTAGATTAAAGGAAGTTGAGCAGACAGTACAGAGAGTTCCCACATGCCCCCTGTCCTCCTCTGTTCTAGTTTTCTTTTGCCTGAGCCAGTATTGATACATTATTATTAACCAAAATCCATTAGTTACATTGAGTTTTAGTATTGGTGTTGTGTGTTCTGTGGGTTTGGACAAATGTTCAATGTCATGTATCCACTATTATTACAGCATCACACACAGTAGTTTCACTGCCCTGAAAATCCCTGTGTTTCACCTGTTTACCCATCCCTCCCCTCCCTACCCCACCCCTGGCAACCACTGATTTTTTTTTATTATTTCTATACTTTTGCCTTTGCCAGGATGTCATATAGCTAGAATTATGCATTAAGTAGCTTTTTCACATTGACTTCTTTGTGTATGTATTTGTGTATGTATTGACTTCTTTGCAGTATGTATTTAAAATTTCTCCACATTTTCTCACGGCTTCTTACTTATTTCTTTTTATCACTGAATAATATTCCATTGTATTTATATATCACAGTCTGTTAATTCATTTGTGAGAGGACCTCTTGGCTGCTTCCAAATGTTGGCAATTGTGAATGAAGCTGGTATAAAGATGGATTTGCAGGTTTTTGTGTGGACAGGAGTTTCTATCTCATCAGGTAAATGCCCAGGAGCACAGTTGCTGGATGATATGGTAAGAATATATTTAGCTTTGTAAGAAACTGCCAAACTTCTTTCTAAAGGCAGCCGCACAGCTGTGCATGCCCACTGGCAGTGGGTGAAAATTCCTGTTGTTCCATATCCTTTTCAGCACTTGGTGTTGTCAGTGTTTGGGATTCCAGGCATGGAGGTAATTTTTAAAATGCAAGCTTCTCTATGATTTGTTAACGTTTTATCAGTCATCTGTGCTGTGAATGTGACCCACAGATCATCTTCTAAGGTGGCTTTACTTGGGGCAAGAGAGCAGATTAACAGTGAGGAAGAAAAGGCCCAGAAAGGGAAAACTGTGGCCATGAGGATCAGCACCTTCTGCCTGGCCTGGGCAAGGAGGTGGTGTTGTTCTTAGTGGGCTAGACCCTGATCTGCCCCAAGTTGCCTTTGGTCCTCAAGGTTTGTGACCTTGCTAACTCTGCCACTCCACTCCAGCACTGGCCTTGCCCCCCCCCCCTTTTTATTAGCATTTCTTCCAATTCACACCCAAAGCCCAAATCATCTGCAATAATGATGATTTGTTGGGTTCTGGGTGCAACGTCTATCAGTCAGAGCTAGAAACCACTACAGTTACTGTAACACAGAAGATTTCATATAAAGAATTGTTACTATTACTGAAGAACTAAAGGGGCAAGGGGAACCTAAGGTATCACAAAGGCGACAGCAGACGAAACTGCACCCCTTGGGTTCAACAGGAAGAGGTCGCAATGATGGAGCCTAAGGAGTTGGGTGGCTGAGCCCCACAGGCCTGGGCTCAGTGCTGGAGGCTCCCAGGGGTACAATGCAGGCAGCCCTGGGAGTTCTGGAAGATGATGGGACTCAGCTGCAGGAGTGAAAACCACTTCTGGAGAGATGGGTGCTCCCCTTCCTTGGAGCCCCCCTCTGGCCTGCCCACAAGGAGCAGAAGAGTCCCAAACTCTTGTCACAAGGCAGGTGTTAGTCCTAGGATCCTTCCCTGCAGTGACAAATCCCAACCTCATTCTGGCTGTGGCCTACTGACGTCAGCTGGACTAGACATGGTCCCTGACCTGCTGGACACAGGGCATTTACTTCTCTGATCTAACACTGCCTCCCTGCTGAACTCAGGAAACAGGCAGCAAAAATGGGTGACTTTCTATCTTGTCCCTGACGTCAGTCTTCCTTGAATTATCCTGAAAAAGCTGAGCCTTAAGAAAGCTGGATTCCCTGAAGCCTTGAGCAGCTCGGCACAAATCAGAGTCATGTGCCATTTTCCTTTTAAATCGTTGCCCCCTTTTGGTAGAGGAGGGGGAGGGAGAACCAAGGCCACCTGGTAAAGTTTCAGGAGGATGCCCTGCTCCTCAGCCTCTGCCACAGAACTCACTGGGAGACAGTGGACAGTACAGGGAAGGGGAAAGAAGCCACAACCCGGCCAGAGCAAAATTCAACAAAGGGTATCAGAGTTCCCTCTTCTTTTTGTCCCCGGTTGGGGGAGGGGAGGGTCACATCTAATCAAATTCACCTTCATCTTTATTTAGTGGGCAATGCTGGACCCCACAGGCCACTGAGATCCTGTGGATTTGCCGGCCTAATACTCCCCCTGGTGGCCAAAACCATCCAAAATCTTCTTGCTGCTGCCTCGAGGACTTAAAAAAGAAAGAAAAAAAGAGTATGAAGTCAAAATATGAAAAAAACTGACTAGAAAATAGAAATGAAAACATGTCTAGGAATAAAAATATGTATATGTCAAAAAAAGCACCCCAAATGCTGTCGCTCCATTTTTTGGATTAGATGTTTCACTTCTTTCTGGTTGTTTTTAATTAACACCTCCACTTTCAGGCTGTTTTGTGATATTCTGCTACTCCCATACAGTTGGGTCACTGACACAGATCAGAAGGAAGACCTCTGAGGGTTCACTTTTGAGTAGTAAGGATAAAGCAATGGACCTTTAGTGACCTATAGTTTGATAGAGAACAAATGCTCTTTATTGTCCAGCAAGCCACACTCATATCCCCACTCGGGATATTTTATAATTTAAAAGATTAAAATTCAGTGATCTATAGGTTAATACATAATTAAAATTTTTCCAGGTTTAAAGAACTTGAAAGATAAGCCAGATGACTGGTGTCCTCAGATTATTTTATGATACAGGATTTTTCTCCAATGGTCTCTGAATATATTCCCCCCAAAGCATTTTTTTCTCCCCCTGCTGATTCTGCTGTGGTTACATCAGTGGCCTGAGGTGGAGGAATGCCCCCAACCTAGTGCAAATTCTCCAGAGGTTGGGAGCTCAGTGAAAATGAAAGCCCTGATTCAAACAGGCCCAGCTCTCACCCACCTGTGACCTGGAATATTATTATCCACCTTCCTGAAGCTTTGTTTTCTCAGCTGTCTGATAAGGGTAGTGGCTACTTCAGAGGGGACACAGCTCCTTGAGAGCAGGAATTTTACCTGCTTGTAGCCACCATTCTGTTCTTACCTCTTGGCAACTGAAACCAATCTGCTGTCTTAACACCAAGAACAAGCAAAAGTAACTCACCTGTATGCTCCAGGAATTTTCTACTCCTAGAAAATAAGAATCTGAACCAACTTAAATAGTTTACTTATTAAGACTGACACTGGCTTTTTAAGGCCCATTTCATGCTCCTCACTTTCCTGTGTCCAACAATCCACCGTTGCTAAGGTAAAAAAAAAAATTGGCCCAATGCCAATGGCTCCCCACTTTGCAAGACCTGCCAAAAATCACTCCAGCCCCAGGACCCAGTAAATACTTTTTCCTAACATCCCCCTTTTGAGACCTTACTGTTAGGTGCCATCTTCCTTTATTGCAGTACGTGCTACATGAACTTAGCTTTACTGGGTCAACGAGTTTTCCCTAGTGGTATTTCTGATCACTCAACATTGAACATATGTCACACCTAGTAAGTCTCAGTGAGCACTGGTGTCTCTAGCTTCCTAGACGTTTCAGACCAGAAGATGGACCTTGTGTGGACTCTACTTCAATGACTGGCCAGCTCTGTGACTTTAGGAAATTTACCTAAACTCCCCATACTTTAGCTCCTTCTCTGCAAAGTGGGCATCAATGATAGTTCTCTCCCTATGTATTTCTTATGAGGATTGAAGTTGCAAAACCACATAATACTTTCTGAGTCATGGTTGCTTCTCCTTAAGATGAATTTTCTGCATTGGAATCTATCTAACTCACTGGGCTGCAAGGGAAGTCCTGCCATTTTGGTGACCTTTGGCTTTCTTAGGTGTCCCTGAAGTTTTATTATGAGGAGACCTCCAAAGACCCAAAGCTAATTCTGGGTTAATTTATAGCCAGTCTGGGGACAAGCAGACACCTGAGCCTTCACATTGCCCAAGGACTGAATAGGTAAATGTGAATACATTCAAGTATGTGGAAATACTCTGAGGCCTAAATAAGAAAGGGGGAAGTTATGGACCCAAATGTCTCCGGGAAAATGAAACATACAGGGTGAATTTATGACTTGGCACAGAGAGCCCTTGGCAATGACATTTGATTCTCCTACAACATGGAGGTATGAGAAACCATTCCTGGGTGTGAAGCCGTCTGTGTCCAGAATTCAAGTACCCATGGAACAGGGGGGGTTGTCTTTTAAAAAGAACAGATCGTCCTGGGTGAAGCTACACTCTCCACAATGAACCTTATATTCTAGAATTCTGGCCTCTCCTCCCTTATTCTTGAAGGCATAGTATATGGGCAATGGGTCAGCAAGTCCTGCCACCCCACATCTGTTTTAAGGTTATGAAGTCGAATTTCATGTAAATTCTCAGAACCAACTGCCAAGTGGGCAAGTTTTAGAATTCAAACCAAACTGGCAGGACGACTGAGGATTTTACCTGAGATCCAGCAGCCTCAGTGGGACCAACATAACCCTGATGTTCTCTCCCAGGAACTGAGAAGCCAAGCCCAGGGATATTCTACTCCACTCAACCTACTCTAAATTCTCCATCCTTGATGGCTGTTTTCTAGGGGGTTACCAGAAGTCTGTTAAGCAACTGGGGAAAAAATAGGAAGAAATAAAGATAGAAAGGAAGGAGAGAAAGAGAGAGAGGGAAGGATGGAGGGGGGCAGGAAGGAAGCTGGGAATTTATGAAAGAATATCAGAGTCCCTTCATAGGTGTATCTGATTTTTACAGGGAGTTGGCCACTGAGAGCCACAGGAATAAAGGCTTCTTTTGTGACAGAACCTCTTCTAAAAGCAGGGTTGCTGGGAGAGGCGGAAAGTCCCCTACAAAGCCCCTTTCCAGTAGACCCATTCAGTGAATCCAGCATTGAGAATTTCAGATTCCCCATGAAACCTGAAAGCAATTATCTTGGATTAGTGGAAGATCAGAAACGGCTTACTTCCAAGTATTGTTTTCTAAACCCAGAGGGTTGGTGAAATTATTAGCTGGTAATAATTCTGGAAGCCCTGAAACTGGTAACATTTGTGCAAACTGAGGAGGAGAAATATAAGACCATGACAGAGCATATGTACCTTTAATGGCAGGATATAGTTTAAACGGAGTTGGGGATATTTGTTTTCATTTCAGAAAAATACATAAGGATCCTAGTGAAAGGACTCCACCTTAGCTCTTAGGTAACTTCTCAGAACCAGGTGCATCAGGGAAAGGTTTTTACAAACTTAGGTACTGAATGATTGATGGCTTGAAATAACTCAGATGTACCTGTTTGCATCACAAGCTTATGCTTTGTCTATTTCAGAAAGACCATATTGTTGAAAGGATGGCATACAGATGATTAACTCAACCCTCCAAAGAGTAGTCAAGGAACAGTAAGTATTGGATGAGGAATAATAAAAGCTAGTCATTTATTTCTGGGACAGTCATTTCAATCAAATACTAGTTCATGTGTATTTTAGGAGATAAAATGAGATACACACGTGAAAGTCCATACACCTGACAAAGAGCTGTAAAAACTTAGGGCCAAAATTATTACGAGATGTTTTCCATGCCATAAAGACATCCTGACGACACGAATAGTTCTTTTATCAATAGGATACCATTTGCATGTTACTTCTTGTGAAGTTAGGGTCACTCAGAGTGTTTTCTTTCTTCAGACCTGGCATCCACTGGTTTAGAAATTGGATTTTTGACAGTGAGAGTCTAGGATGGAATGCTTAGTTCATGGTGCCTGGTGCTCATGAGAAAGTCCCTTCAGAAACAGCAAGGCAGTGACCCCTGCACACCCAGCTGATGCCCCAAGTTAGGTGGGCATCGGCGCAGTCCCCTTACCTGAATGGGGACAATGTTTAAGTCTCACTTCTGGATTGGCTTCTCTGGCTAGAAAAATCTCACTCCCCACCCCCTCACAATTTTTTAAAATTTCAGTAATGAAATTATCAGATAACTTTTATTATCATATTTGCAAAAATTAAAAAAAAAATGGGCAGGTGATGCAGACATGTGTTACATTTGGCCTGAAGTCGCAATTGAGATGTTATTGATTTTTTTTTTTTTTTTAACTATCCTGGAACACAGACATTGTTCTATGGAGCCCCCAAGTGGACATGTGTAGGTATGTCCGCCTTGCATAATGCCATTGGGCAGGCTAGGAAGGAAAAGTTGGGACTTCAGTCTGTCTGAGGACAGTCTATGTAATCATTAAGAACAAACATGTATCACTTGCTAATGGGAAGGATTGTAATGTGGATGCCACGCTTTAACGCGAAAGTACAAGGGGTCAGTGTTAATACTGATGAATAAAAATGGGTTGAAACAAGGTCAAGTTGGCATTTTCATTCATGAATTCATAGGACTGAATACATTTTTTCCGTGGCGTATTTCTTACATGGTTTTACACTCTTAACTTGTAGTATTCTGACTGGCGAACTTGCTTTCTGACCGTGACCAACTTGTTCCTGTCATGTGGTAGTCTATTTCTCGACCAGATTCTTCTGACATTAACAATCTCTCTGCTGGCAAAAGTAAGGTGTACACATGTTCACTTCATCCTGTGTACTTTTGATCTGAACAACAGCCTGAAACATCCATTTGTTGTTTTGTAAGATTTTTGGAAGATTAAAATTTCCTCTACATCAGATGTTGCCAAACTCTCATTAAAGAACACAACAGCAAATATTTTAGATGTGTAGGTCAAGAGGAAAAATTTAATAATATTATCTCAGTGCTTATATAGTCCTTTACAATGTTACCATTGAAAAACATAAAAACCATTCTTAGCTCTTGAGCTATAAGAAAACAGGTGGCTGGCTGGATTTTGACCCAAAACTATTTGGGTCATAGTTTTTTGATTCCTGCCAACAATTAAGATTTATTTTGCATATTAATGTATGAAGTTTTGTGACTCAATTTTATGGCAAACATGGCAGGTTTTTGTTTTGTTTCATTTTGCTTTGTTTTCAAAATAGTCCATCCTCACACTGTGGTAAAGGGATTGTCTTTTTCCCTTGGGCCACAGTTTGGCCCTTTGGACCATGGGAAGGAGGGTTCCATATCAGCCTTGCTATTTCCTGAGCACTTGCTGTTCGCTTGTGAAGCCAGATGTCTGTCTATCCCTGAAAACACCTGCCAGCCAATTGGTAAAGAGAAGGGCTCACCTGAGGGGATGGCAGACAGATGTTAGTCCAGAGGGTGAGCAGAGGCAGAAGGTAGACTGGCCTACAAGTTCAAGATGCCATACCTAGGACAAGAAATATATCTGGCATACTGTGGTCAGGGATGGCTTCATACCTGCATTAGTTTATTGCACTAATGTTGAATGTGACTCTATTGTGTCCTTGTACTGGCACTAGAAGTATAGCTGTGAGCAACACAGAGGAAGTTATGCATCCCATGGAGCCTACAATTAAGTAGGGCAAGGCCAATAACACGTAAGTAGACACAAATTCAAGATGATTTCAAATGGTCCTGTGCACTGGAAGAAGGTAAAATAGGCTTATGTAATAGTGTCAGTGTTTGGGTTGGGGGAAGTGAGACTTTAGAAGGAGCTGGTTAAGAGAAAGAACTAGGAAGACTGAACAGAAAAGCAAAGGCAAAAGCAACAGGAACAGGAGCTGACAAATACATAATTATATAGGAATGTGGATCAGGAAGTGTCATCAAGAGAATGATGTTTGGCAGAAACTCTCATAGGGGCTATTGAATGAAGAAAGACAGAGTCACTGGCTAGAGAGTTAAGTTTTCTAAATCCTGAGAAATTGTATGAGAAAGGCACAGGATCCTGGGGAAATAATGCAAAGACCAGTTTGGGAAGTACCAAAGTTTTGTGAGCTGTATCCCTATGCAGTTGACAACCCAGCATTATGGCTCAGAGGACAGCTGTTGACAGCAATTGGGTTGAGTTTGGATTTTTCCCCATAAACAATGGAGAACCAGCAAAAAGATAGTTAAGAGTGAGTTTTGGAAGATTCACTTTGCAGCACTATTTAGAATGGGTTGGAAGAGACAGAAAATGGAAGCTTGTTTTTCTTTTAATTTAGCAATCTCAAAATTTAATCGACAGTCTGTCCAGGATAGCGAAGCTTGTACAGTTCCCTGAACTGCGCTGCACTGGGGAAGTCAACTGCTCGCGGCCAACATGACAACTCAGGC
The DNA here is from genome assembly GCF_018350195.1 of Panthera tigris. Lineage (NCBI taxonomy): Eukaryota > Metazoa > Chordata > Mammalia > Carnivora > Felidae > Panthera > Panthera tigris. The sequence goes on along the minus strand of NC_056662.1, from coordinate 46,818,409 downwards.
CCAGAACCTTGGCCTTAAGTCCATGGTGCTGAAATTCCAGCACATGTCTGAGAAAGCTCTAAGGATAGAGGGTTGACACTGAACCCATAGGTGTCCCTTGTTGTCAACAGCAGGAAAAGGGAAAGAAGGGGAGCAGAAAGAGCCTCTCATGTGGCAGCTGAGTGAGGAGCCAAGGTGGTGGGAGCCAGTCCGAGCTCAGGGGCCAGTTAAACTATATAACCTCTGGGTAAATCACTTAACCTCTCTGGGCCTCAGTCCCCTCTCCACTTAGCTTCTCCCTGCCCTGATTTCAGGAACACAGAGCAGAGAAAGGGTTAGTGTTGATGTCTGCCCACTAAAATCATCTGGGAAGCTTCAAAAAATTACAAATTCCAGTCCCCACTCCAGACAAGCTGAATGGGAAGGGTCCCAGCATTTGCATTTGGTAACAGCTTCTCAGGAGATGCTAAGACTCAGAAAGGGTTAAGAAGTACCAGTAGTGGGCAACAGTGTCAAGGGGCAATCCATATCTGGGGTGCCTGAGGAAGCACTGATTTCTAGACCATTTTCCAACATGTACCATTAGTGCAGATCTCTGATCCTTCTTGCCAGCCATGAGAGTGGCCTCCTTAGGGTATCAGTCTCTTTTTCTCTCTTCAACTTCATGCATCCTTCTCCTGCTTTCCACACCACGCATCTTTCACAGCCTGGACCCGCCAGGCAGTAACCACCTTCCTGACCTGTGTCCTGCCACTACCCTGCATACTGTACTCTAAAGGCAAAGCTGTGTCTTTCAACAGCCCTTCCGCGGATCTGGAACCCTAAAATATTTTAATTTGTATCTTATTAATGCTTCTTAGCTTCCAAAATGATGCGCCCTCTTCTACCACCTCATCTAACTTCTAAGAGTAGAGAACACATTATCTCTAACTTGAGTGAGGACAGACACTTGAGGGACCAAGTGTGTGCTCACTTTAAAAATCAACTACACAGAGGAATAATTCACTTGCAACAAGGTATGCCCAACTTTAGGGAATAGTCTGATGAGTTTTGACAAATATATCCACCCTGGAACCACCACCCTGTTGGAAGTATGGACCATTTCCATCACCCTAGATGGAGAATGTGTTTCACCTTGGTTTATATTCCTTCTACACATGAACTCATGTGGTAGCCAATGTTTGTGGTGGTGTGCCCAGGTGTCCAACACTGTTCTGGTCATGGAGACCCAACTCAGAGGTTAATGCAATTCTCCATGCCCTGTGGGGCTAACAGAAAGTGTGAAGGTAGGATAAGCAAGGTCAAATGAGTTTCTACCTATTGAAATCTTGCCAACTTCTCAAGGGTCAGTTTAAGTCCCCTCATTCCCTCATCCACCAAGTTGACCCCGATTCTCATCCTCTCCCTAAGTTTCCCAAGCCCTAAGCTGTACACATCTTTGCATTATATCTGGTCCGTAAAGTGTTTTTGTTGAAGTGCTTATAAAACATCCCCAGGATAATCAGATAAAAACAGAAAAAATCTGGCCACGGAGATGATGGAGATTGAATGAGACCACGTAGAAAGCTCTCAAAGGAAGAAATGTGTGAGATCCTCTACCTTACCAGAGAATTATAAAATTCATGAAAGTAAGCTGCCTTATTATTTAAGCCTTCCTATTGTATCCCTTACTCCCTGGCAACACTCAACTCCAGAAGAATAAGGAACTACTTGGTCAACCCACTTCAAACTCCTTCTGTGAAATTCCACTTTCCCATCTTCACACATTGCCTGTTTTCTTTATTTCTGCCCCAAAGAGTCTCACCTCATTTCTACACATTGGAATCTTGCCTATGTTATAAGGCACACTTTACTCAACCTCATCTACAGAAATTGTTAGTGACCCTCACCTTGCTTCTAAATTTTTTGAGCTCTTAGCTGCAGGTGTCCTTAAACCACATTCAGTCAAGATAGACCCCATGCAGCCCTACTGAACCCAGTCTCCTGGGACCAGCCCTTGAGTCTGTGTTGTAATTAATACCTGGGCAATTCTTTTTTTTTTTTTTTGAGAGAAAATCTTTTTTTTTTTTTTTAATATATGAAATTTACTGTCAAATTGGTTTCCATACAACACCCAGTGCTCATCCCAAAAGGTGCCCTCCTCAATACCCATCACCCACCCTGCCCTCCCTCCCACCCCCCATCAACCCTCAGTTTGTTTTCAGTTTTTAACAGACTCTTATGCTTTGGCTCTCTCCCACTCTAACCTCTTTTCTTTTTTTTTTTTTTTTCCTTCCCCTCCCCCATGGGTTTCTGTTACGTTTCTCAGGATCCACATAAGAGTGAAACCATATGGTATCTGTCTTTCTCTGTATGGCTTATTTCACTTAGCATCACACTCTCCAGTTCCATCCATGTTGCTACAAAAGGCCATATTTCATTTTTTCTCATTGCCACGTAGTATTCCATTGTGTATATAAACCACAATTTCTTTATCCATTCATCAGTTGATGGACATTTAGGCTCTTTCCATAATTTGGCTATTGTTGAGAGTGCTGCTATAAACATTGGGGTACAAGTGCCCCTATGCATCAGTACTCCTGTATCCCTTGGATAAATTCCTAGCAGTGCTATTGCTGGGTCATAGGGTAGGTCTATTTTTAATTTTCTGAGGAACCTCCACACTGCTTTCCAGAGCGGCTGCACCAATTTGCATTCCCACCAACAGTGCAAGAGGGTTCCTGTTTCTCCACATCCTCTCCAGCATCTATAGTCCCCTGATTTCTTCATTTTGGCCACTCTGACTGGCGTGAGGTGGTATCTGAGTGTGGTTTTGATTTGTATTTCCCTGATAAGGAGCGACGTTGAACATCTTTTCATGTGCCTGTTGGCCATCCGGATGTCTTCTTTAGAGAAGTGTCTATTCATGTTTTCTGAATACCTGGGCAATTCTGATGATCCCCAACTTTGGTAACCTTAGTGCTGGTCCATGTCTTCATTTTACATAGAAAGACACAGAAGCCCGAGAAGCTGAGCTTGCTTGCTGAGGTCTCACGGCAATGATTGTGGAAGCAGGAATTGTGAGCAGGACCCTCACTCACAGTTTCCTGCTGTTTCTTCCTTCCCCAGTAGGCGGACTTTAATGCTTAGTCAGTTACCATAATCATGAAACTCAGTACAATTATAGTGATAGCTTACAAAGGTATAGAACATTTAATGCACTCGCGAAGGTTGCAAGATTTTAATGAGATCCAAAATAATAATGACAGAGTTATGGTTCCATATGACCTAATGTTGGAGATCACGTAGTATAGATCAAATTCTAGGAATGGAATGGAATAACTACCAAAAAACACATAGTCAGAAAGTATCTTCAATGTAGCCATGGTTATCTATCAGACAGACTGCACGTTTAGGCCAGGGAAAGAGATGGAATTACACAACAGAAGAAAAGATTTGGGGTCACACACAAGGAAAAACAACCTGGTCGTAGAACTGGGTGGAACACGGCTTCTCTCAGAGTAATTCAAGCCTTTAATTTATCCATCATGATTTAAATGTAGTCCTACTGTAAAAAAGAACATATTAAAATATTTTTAAGATCTACTTGACTTAAGTTGAGGACTTCTCACAGAAAATACAGAATGTTCTGTCCTGCTGCTAAGTACCAATTGTAAGGTCCCAAACTATTTCCAGGTCTGTGTGGATCTTTCTCTCAAAGGAAACTTACAGAACATCCTCTAGAGACATTGTATCTCGTTCTGACAGAGTAGAATTTCAGGGACCAACCTAGTGGTCTCATGCCTCCTAACTCTGAGCTGTGCCTAGTGACGAGCAGCACACACCACGTATGTGGTCAGGTCAAGAGTGTGCACGTTCTTTATTGCCCTCTGGGTGGAGGGGACCCTAGCTGGAGGCCTGCCGTACAAACTTGCCCTTGAGCATATGTGGGTGAGACTTGATTCATCCTGGGAATGATGGAAGAGCAAGCTGATGTAAGAAGCCCTTCTATGGGTTCCAGAGTGCAGCACCTGGACAGTGTGGCTTTGGTATTACACACACACAGCCACCCCCAGCTCTGATATATACGCAGAGTGTACATGCTTCCTACATTGTGGGATGTGTGGAAAAATGAAAACATACAATTAATCAGTTCTCATATGTCAGCTATTTACATATTTATTTGTCATTTATTTGTCATTAGTTTGCATTTATTTTCATTTGTTTGTCATTAGTTTGCACGTGGGTGGCTCAGTTGGTTAAGTGTCTGACTTAAGCTCAGGCCACAGTCTCGCGGTTCATGAGATCCAGCCCTGCCTGGGGTTCTGTGCTGAGACCACAGAGCCTGTTTGGGATTCTCTGTCTCCCTCTCTCTCTGCCCCTCCCTCGCTTGTGTATGCTCTCTCTCTCAAAAGTTAATAAACATAAAAAAAGAAATATTTATTGGGAACCTAGAATGTAGAAGTTATGTGATGAATAATATAGGCGAGAATCCCATCCCCCACAGAGGTTACTCTAATAATTATTTATTGCAACTCCACTCAGTGTCACCAGGACAAGTGCAAGATGTCACAGGGGCAGGTAACCAGGGAGGTTTCCTGGAGGAGGGGGTTTGGAGAAAATGGAAGTAGGATTAACTGGGGGGAGGGTCAGCTAGCTAAATGCAACCATGAGCAGACAGTGGGTTTGTAGGACGTGATGGAGAGAAAGCTACAGCCTCTGGAAGTTCTCAAATTTTATGCACAAACTTGTCTCCCCGGGCCCAGTTAAAATTCAGGCATAGTTCAGGTCCACAACAGGGCCTGAGATTATGCACTCAGCCCCTGGGTGATGCAAAGACACTGAGTAGCGAGGAACCCACACAGCATGTATACTTTAGGAATCGAGCAGGAGACAAAAACTCAGGCCCCAGAGGCAATTTTCATCTTGATTCCAAGGTCAGTGGAAGGCAGGCAGGGTTTGAGGGTGGGACTAGAGAATTAGACTGTGCTGGAAACCTCGTTCAAAGCAAAAAGCAGAACATGGGGTGGACTGACCCAGAGTTGATGTGGGGGACAACTTTAATCCTCACTTGAAGTCTTTGGGGAAGGAATTCTATCCATTTTACAGACAGGGAAACTGAGTTAAAAGAAGCTAAATGGCTTGAAACAGAGTCACATATATTCAAAGTGGAGACAGGAGTGGGAACCAAGTGTCCTGATTGTAAGTCCAGTGTCCTCGGTTGGAGCTGCCAGTCCTAAGTGTCCACAAGCACTAGGACACAGGAGGACAGAGAAAGGGTAAGGGAGAGGACAGAGAGAGTGAGGAGTGAAGAGAGAGGAGGAGAAGAAGTGGGGGCAAAGGAAGGGGCAAGAGGGGAGTAGAGGGAGATTGTATCTTTCCAGTTGTATCAGTAAGAAAGCTATGACATAGACGACTTGGATCACTTTGAGAGAATCACACCTCCAGTGGGGTTAGGGTCCCCAGGGGCTTGTCTCCAGCCTTCACCTCTGCCCTCCCCTTTCTGAGAACTCCTCCTCTGGGCACTGTCTTTCCAGTCCTGGCCACTCTTCCAGGCTTGACCAAAAAACTAGTCCTTGTCCAACCTTCCTGGCTGTCAGCCTGGGCAATTCCTTCCTCTAATATTCTCTGTCACCCAACTGAGTACTTAATTGTAAATGGTGATGAAGTCTCCACTATATATTATGTTGTTGGTATAGAAAGAGGTTGAGAGCTTGTTCAAAGGCTAGGGGGTCTCATATGTCTACTGGGCTCAGGAGTGTAAAGACACTGGAGTCTGAGCTGTGTGACTCTGGGCAAGTTACTAAATCACTCTGAGCCTCAGTTTCCTCCTCTATAAAGTGGAGAGAATTACTCCTTGGAGTCTCAGGGGGCTGATCTTCAAAGGGTTGTTAATTAAAAAAAAAAAAAGAAGTACCCACTTTAAGATAATGTAAATAAAGTGAATTTTATATCAAAACATCTAGGGGGCACCTGAGTGGTTCAGTCTTTTAAGCGACCCACTCTTGGTTTCAGTTCAGGTCATGATCTCACGGTTTGTGAGTTCGAGCCCCATATCGGGCTCCATTCTGACAGTGTGAACCCTGTTTAGGATTCTCATTCTCTGCCCATCCCTTATTCATGCTCTCTATCTCTTTCAAAATAAATAAATATAAACCACAATTTCTTTATCCATTCATCAGTTGATGATCATTTAGGCTCTTTCCATAATCGGCTCTTGTTGAAAGTGCTGCATAAACATTGGGGTACAACAAACTGTAAAAGACTCTTAAAAACTGAGAATAAACTGAGGGTTGATGGGAGAGGGAGTGGAAAGTGGGTGATGGGCATTGAGGAGGGCACCTTTTGGGATGACCACTGGGTGTTGTATGGAAACCAATTTAACAATAAATTTCATATTAAAAAATGTAAATAAGTAAAATAAATAAACAAACAAACAAACAAATAAATAAATAAATATTTAAAAACCTACAAAAACATCTAGGATTATGTGTATGGGGCATAGTAGTCTTAATAAATGGTTGTCAAATTATGCATTAATTAGGATTCTTTCAGTTGGAAGAGTTCAAATTCAATTGAACTTTGCTGAAACAGAAAGGGGAATTTTTTTTTGGCTCACATAAATGGGGAACTCAAGCATAGAAGGATCAAAAAGTTCAGCAATGCCACTCTCTCCCCCCATCACTCACTTCTACTTTTATCCTATTGGAATCATTAGGTGTTCTTCCACCTTGTAGGAATGAATACCAACAGCCTGGGTCTTGAATTTCATCCTTAGTTACTCAGGAGAACAAATTTCTTTCCAGCAAAAGACTCTTGACCACGAGCTGACCATGGCCAGGCCTGGATGGAATGTTAAGACCTGATAGGTGAGCCAGCCCCAGTCAAACCACAAGCCCTACCCTTACGGATGGAAGGAGTTCTGTTACCAGAAGGAGAGACATAGGTTGTGGAAGACAATAGCCATGGATTTCAATATATGAAGGCACTTTAAAAAACTAAGTACTATAACCTTTAATATATGTTAATTATCACAATACAAGCTCAATGCCTTTTTGCATTTAGCAAAAGTAGCTCCTTATCTGCTCAGCAGGTGCTAGGAATGCTGGGAAATGGGACATCTGCTTGCCCATATAGAAAGGAAGGTGCAGAAAGACAGAAGAACGTGAGAATAGACAGTTCGAGAATATAGCTCAGCTCTGTGTTGCCAAAAATCAAAATGAGCACAGAGAGGAGTTAGCTTGGGGAACAGGGGAGTTGAAAGGGGACATTCTCCAAGAGAAAGACAAGTGCTGACAGAAAGGACAGAAAGGCACAAATAACACACTTTACTTTTCAATGATGTACTTTTTAAAGTAAGCACAGAAAGGTAGATGACAGGTACGAAAACTAAAATAGAAAAAAAAAAAAGAATGAAAAGGTAGTGGCTACTGGATTTCTTTGTCCTGAGCAAAATCATTTTTTGTGCATGTAGTTTGGCTCAGAATACCTATTGGTATGCATTTATATTTTATACAGAACAAACTGAAGACCGTATTGAACATGATTTGCACTGTGAAATATTCAAACTCTGCTTCTTGACATGTTCTAGCAAAGGGATTTTAAAAACTGCTTCCTCCCCCTGTACTTAGAATCATGGCCTCCCATGCTTTGTACCACATTTTCCCACTGTTTCAGAGGTGTGGGTTTTTTACAGGGTTCCCCAAATCTTGTCCCTCAATTGATCTGAGTCCCAACTGTGCAAGATGGTATGATTTATCCCTCATTCCTTCAACCGATATTTATAAGGTTCTTGGAGGCAAGTTTCACAATGAAATTTAACCCCAGTATTGAAAGGTGTAGTGAAACAAAGGCATTCCCAGGAAAGCCCTATTTCTACCACCATGTCCACCATGTCTTAGGAACTCGACAGGGTCTCATTTTCCTTTATGGGTCTCATATTCCCTGTTCAGAATGCTGCTTCCCCAGTAAGCACACTCCCAGGGACTCCCAGTTTTCTCTTTCTCTCTTCCTTCCTTCCTTCCTTCCTTCCTTCTTTCCTTCCTTCCTTCTTTCCTTAATAGAGATAGGGTGCAAGTGAGCAAAGGGCAGAGAGAGAGAGAGACAGAGAGAAAGAGAGAGAGAGAGAGAGAGGGAGAGAGAGGGAAAGAGGGAAGGAGAGAGAGGGAGAAAGAAAGAGAGAAGTGGGGCTTGAGCTCACCCAAAGTGGGACTTGGTACAGGGTGCTCACCGAATGTTGGACCCAAGCTCATTAACTGTGAGATCATGACATGAGCTGAAGTCATATGCTTAACGACCAAGCCACCCAGGCATCCAGAACTTCCAGTTTCTTGGGTAGAACACCCTGAATTATTTTAAAGGCTGTAGTTCCTATCTTGTTTCCCTGTGAAAGTCTAGTTGAGAAACCACTGGATACTTCTGCACTGAGTAAGTCCCTGTTCTTTCATGCCAGTCTCTTCTTATATGTTGTATAAATTCAGAATTAAACAACCTGTTTTTTTTTAACCTTATGAGGGAGGGGACAAGTGTGAGTCTGAGGGTTAACTCACACCTGATTGTTCATGAGTTCTATTTTCAGTCAGCAATTGGCTTTCAGTGAGCATGAAGGTTTGTGACTCACTTGGGCGTTGACCACATCTCCCAGCATAGCCTTGGAAAATTCAGCTGTGGACAGTTGGGTTTGAGAAGACCAATTACATGTGGGCCCATGTGTAATTTGCCCTGGTGTGACATTCTAAGGGCTCTGGCCAAACAATTGTTCACTTGGGTGCAATAAAAATTACTGAATCAATAAATCCAATTTTTGTAGGGGTCATAATCTGCTTCCTTCTTCCACCTCTGTTGGGTGAGTCTCTGACCCAATGTCTATATTATCTGTGCTCACTCAGGCCCAAGTGACAGAGCAGATGTTGGGGCTCATGCATCCATGATCTGGATAAACAGAGAGAGATGAGAACAAGGCATTGCATGAGGAGGACCCATCACCATTCCTTTGGGGTGTTTTGCAAACCAGTACCGTCTGCTCCACACAGTCACTGAGGTCATGCCTGATCAACCCTGGCCCATCGAGGTGTCAGAGCCCATGAAAGCTTTAGAATCTCTATTTCCAAAATGCATCTGTTCATATCTTCTCTAGCTTCAAGAGAAGTCCAGTGTGTGGTTGGTTAACATATGTTATTCTAACCTCACCCAAATGCCCCGAACACATAAGCCTTCCTTTTTCTTTTCTGATTCATGCATGTGATCCACACCCCAATTCTCTTCTAGGGAATCCATGACTTTGCAGCCACCCATGACATAATCTTGTACCAAATCCACAGCTGTCTTTGATCTTGGCAGGCCTGAGGTTGGTGTGAGCACAATATGGGGGCATGGCTGGTCCCTATATTCTTTTTGTTTCTCTTTGAAGATGTTGGTCTAATAGCAACTCCCACCCAAAGATGCAAATTGGAAATATGTAACAAAAGAATAAATCTATTCTGCTCACACACCAAAAAAGGAAAGGTAAAAAAAAATCTAAACTTAGTCATAAATAATGAGCACTTTTCATACCTTTTATTATCATTATTGATGCATTTTTTAAAAAGCACTGTGCAAATGTCAAAATGTCTTAACAGTTACTTTAGGCATAACAATGCACGAGTACATTCCTAAGAAGAGGAAAAAGTTCTATCATAGCACAGCCAAGAATGTAAATAAGGGTTTGTTACACATCATAGCAACTGGGTGATTTGCTGGGATGGATTCTAGGGAGAACCAAAATAAGGGGGATGCTTATATAAAATTTGAATCAATTGGTTGAAAATATTACTTTTCTTACTCAAAAAGATTCTGTAATATTGAAATAAAAATGTCGTGACACTGAAAGTCTTGATGTCATTTTGCAAAACCTCTATTTAAATCACATAGATGTGTATAATTTTAAAATCAGTCATCAAAAGATACTGAATGAAGTGAATGTTGGATTCACTTCACTCTTTTTGTTTATAAGTATTTTCTTTTCCAGTTTTCAGCTCTAACTGTACAACACTATCCCTGAACCTTATAAACTAAAGTTCCTTGCCACATATTTTTTCCCCTCTGCTGTTAACTTTCAACAGTTTGGAGATTGCTCTGAGGTTAAATCAAAAATCTAAATCTTGTCATTGGTGTTTTGTTTTTCCCCAGGGGAAACGTTGTTGGCTTGGCTCAGTCATGACAAGGTAATGAAAGTCATTCTAATTTTTATTTAAGAAAAAGCAATTTTCATAAATGGTGTACCACTAATGGATCATGATCATCTATAAACCCCACAGCAAATTACTCTTAATCCAGTTTGCTGTGTTGCCTTACCTGAGGGAAATAATACCCACCCTTCCTCTGGGCCAGCATACTGTTCACAGAGACTTCTTCAATATATATTAATCCCATCATTTATCTTTGTCAACTGAGAACAAAAATAATTTGCAGAAGAGTAAACAGAAGCACACAGAAGAAGGGAGCTCGGCATTATTAAACGGCAGAAAGCAGGTGCTCGCAAAGCCAAACTTATTTTTATTGCAAAACTTGAGTAATTCTCCTTCTGCATCTGTGCATAGTAAATAAGAGCAAGGGAAAAATTTAATATTTTAGAGGAAACTGAAATCACTTCAGCTGAAGAATGAGGGCAGGCAATGGTACTGGGGCTTTTTTAAATCAATCTGAAAATAGGAGATTAATGGCCTCCAAAGGGCAGGAAAGAGAATGGAAGATGTTAGAGTCGGAGGAAACTTCCATTTGATTTGAAAAATGAAAAATAGTAAAATATGCCTGGGTATTCACTTTTCAGTACCAGGTCTGGGTATTGACTGCATATTCTCTCTTACATTTTTGTATTGTTAAAACTAATATCATGAAAACTATTATTAAAACTAATAATACTCATATGTACTGGTATTAAGTTTAATAGTAATAATACCAATAATGTTGTTGATGCTAAGATGACTCACCATCAATTTCACTTTAGAGCCACAAGGCACCAGACCCCGTGTAAGCATCTTGAGGTTGTCCTCACAACATTGTATGGGTGAGGAAGGAGAAGGAGGTCTTGGAGGCTCAGAGAAGTTAAGTGACTCCTCCCTTGGTCGAACATGACTGCAGCCTTTAGCAGCACACAGATGTGTGCCAGATCCCATGCTACCAAGGCTTTTGAGAGCCTTTGCCATTCACTCCCACTTTACAGATGAGGAAACCAAGGACTGGAAAGGTTTAGAAACACACCAAAGCTCACACAGGCATTTAAGTGGCTGAGCTGGAATCCTAGACCCAGGTCTCACCTTCTAACCACTCCACTAGTTGGCTATTAAGTCGGGGCTGATTTCCAGATAGAGATTCACGGGCTGCGAAATCCATGCTCTTCCCACTGCTGTGTGGCAGCTCATTTAGAAAAGCATGAAACAAAGCAAATGCCACGTTATTTAAAAAAAAAAAAAACCAAGATGAACCCAGCACCGTTCTGTGGCCAGTACATCTTGGAGAATCTCTATTTTACTCCCAACCCAGACCACCTCCTTCCCCCATCCTTCACCATTCCCTCCTGGTTCTTGTCTGGACTGTGGTTTGTTCCTCGCGCTGACAATGTTTTCTACTGGCAGTGACTCCTAACTGATCTCTAAGGCATTTCAACTAAGAGATGATGTAGCAGTGAGAAAAGAAGAGCTTGTACGTTTCCCAGCAACCCTCTGTCCACTGAAAATGAAACAACAGGTCAATAATGCCTACTTAGCAGGAATAGAACACCTTACCTGCAAGGAAAATGAGCAGGGAGCACTAAGCTGGTAGAAAAAGTGGGGGAAGTCTTATGTTAGGCCAAACAACACTGAACTGAAAGAATATTTCAGTTACCTTTCATAGAGCCAGGTTGCATGATGATGACTCAGGTGCACTGCTATTCAGTAATACAGGAATTCATTAATATATTAATTCATTCAGTCAGTCAGTCACTCATTCATTCCATTAACAACAGCGTATTGAGGGCCAAGCATGGGATCAGAAACCAAGCGAAATAAAACAAATTATTCTCCTAAGGGACTTGGAGTTTATCTTGTTCCGTGTCTAATTAGCACAAACCACTCAGCCCAAACATAAAATTATGTGTGCACAAAGAACTGGTCTACCTTTTTTGTAAATCAAATTAGAGTGGCAAATTAATAGGTTTTAGAATTAGGATAACTGCATCCAGCACTTAGTAACATCAGTAGGCAACACAAATGATATTACGACACACTTATCTTTAAGTATCTGTACCATCAGGTAGCTTCCCTCACTGTACTATATTCATCTGTCATATGTAATTCAGAATATCTCAAAGAGGTCCAAAAGTGTGTTTTTTAATGACATGTTTCACTCTTAAGAGAAGCTAGTCAAAGACAGGAATTCTCCATAACTTTTCTAAGGGCTATATTACTCATTAAGGAACACTCCCCTTCTGTGGGATGCCCTGGAGAGTTTTTTGCACTGGACAAATGCAGCACAGATAGGTTAAAGATGGGAAACCTCACTTCATGAAGAGTGGGATATGCATGCTATTGAAGAGAGAATTTATTTATTTTTAATGTTTATTTATTTATTTATTTATTTATTTATTTTGAGAAGGGGGGGGATGGCAGAGAGATCAGGAGGGAGAGAATCTCAAGCAAGATCTGTGCTGTCAGTGGGGCTCAATCCCATGAACTATGAGATCATGACCCAAGCTGAAATCAAGAGACCTGACTGAGCCACGCAGGTGTCCCTGAAATGAGAATGTAAATCAATGTTAGGAAGTACTGTTATAGGAGTTAAGACATAAACATAGATTTTCTTATACAGCCCTTGCCTGAATACCTGTGGGAAAGTGTTCATGTTCCTCCAGGAGTATGAGTACCCCAGTTTAAAGATCATTTCTGGAGGGTGCATGGCACCATAGTTCCAGGGTTTGTGCTTTGGAAAACCAGTGTTCTCCATTGATGTGTTTGGTCCTCAGAGCAAGAAGTATGGAAAGAGAAAGAAGGCAAAAATTAACAGGAAGGCAAAAATGAACAGTAAGACAGGAAATTCCAGAGATGAATTTGAACTGTCCTACTGATGATCGTCCACTTGTGAATCTGATATTTGAAATAGAGATTTCGAAGAATGTGGTGGAGCAGGGCCAAGGTGTGATGATAACCAGCAGCCCTCCACACTGGATGACAGCGGCTCGTGATGAAGATATGTGATGAGGAGCTGGCTGTGGCATATGGCCTTTGCCTGCAGCTCTTGCAATTTTGCTACCAGGGTTGGCTAAACACACAGTGCAAGTGCTTTCCCAGAACCCTCTAATTATAAATGTCCATCTGAATGATTCACCCAGGTTCATCTCTGGGACCATGTAGTCACCTCCATTGGTCCAAACTCTGATATATATTCATTATATAAGAAGAGCTTTCAGTTTTGAACTCTTCCTCTGTTTCTGTAAAGTTCTCAGAAATAACTTATGGATCTTTAAAACAACCCTTTAAGGTTGTTCTTGCTGTTTCCATTATGCAGATAAGGAAACCACTGCACAGGGAGGCTAATCAACTTACCCAAGATCACAGAGTGAGTGACTGGATAAAAGTTTTTATTTTATTTTATTTTATTTTACTTTATTTATTTATTTTTTTATTTTCTCAATATGATATTTATTGTCAAATTGGTTTCCATACAACACCCAATGCTCATCCCAACAGGTGCCCTTTTCCATGCCCATCACCCACTTTCCCCTCCCTCCCACCCCCCATCAACCCTCAGTTTATTCTTAGTTTTTAAGAGTCTCTTATAGTTTGCCTCCTTCCCTCTCTGTAACTTTTTTTTTCCCATTCCCCTCCCCCATTGTCTTCTGTTAAGTTTCTCAGGATCCACATAAGAGTGAAAATATATGGTATCTGTCTTTCTCTGTATGACTTATTTCACTTAGCATAAAACTCTCCAGTTCAATCCACATTGCTACAAAAGGCTATATTTCATTCTTTCTCATTGCCAAGAGTATCCCATTGTATATATAAACCACAACATCTTTATCCATTCATCAGTTGATGGACATTTAGGTTCTTTCCATAATTTGGTTATTGTTGAAAGTGCTGCTATTAACATTGGGGTACATGTGCCCCTATGCATCAGCACTCCTGTATCCCTTGGGTAAATTCCTAGCAGTGGTATTACTGGGTCATAATGTAGTAATATTTTTAGTTTGTGAGGAACCTCCACACTGTTTTCCAGAGTGTCTGCACCAGTTTGCATTCCCAGCAGCAGTTCAAGAGGGTTCCCGTTTCTCCACATCCTCACCAGCATCTATAGTCTCCTGATTTGTTCATTTTAGCCAATCTGATCAGTGTGAGGTGGTATCTCAGTGTGGTTTTAATTTGTATTTCCCTGATGAGGAGTGACGTTAAGCATCTTTTCACATGTCTATTGGTTGTCTGGATGTCTTCTTTGGAAAAGTGTCTATTCATGTCTTCTGCCCATTCTTCACTGGATTATTTGTTTTTTGGGTGTGGAGTTTGGTGAGTTGTTTATAGATTTTGGATACTAGTCCTTTATCTGATATGTCATTTGCAAGTATCTTTTCCCATTCTGTCAGTTGCCTTTTAGTTTTGTTGATTGTTTCTTTTGCATTGCAGGAGATTTTATCTTGATGAGGTCCCAGTAGTTCATTTTTTGCTTTTAGTTCCCTTGCCTTTGGAGATGTGTTGAGTAAGAAATTGCTGTGGCTGAGGTCAAAGAGGTTTTTTCCCTGCTTTATCCTCTAGGGTTTTGATGGTTTCCTGTCTCACGTTCAGGTTCTTCATCCATTTTTGTGGTTGGTGTAAGAAATTGGTCTAGTTTCATTCTTCTGCATGTTGCTGTCCAGTTCTCCCAGCACCATTTGTTAAAAAGACTGTCTTTTTTCCAGATACTATTTCCTGCTTTGTCAAAGATTATTTGGCCTTACATTTGTGGGTCCAATTCTGGGGTCTCTATTCTATTCCCTTAGTCTATGTGTCTGTTTTTGTGCTAATACCATACTGTCTTGATGAATACAGCTTTGTAGTAGAGGCTAAAGTCTGGGATTGTGATGCTTTGGTGCAATTTTGATTGCAATTGCATGGAATGTGTAGATTGCTTTGGGTAGTACTGACATTTTAACAATATTTATTCTTCCAATCCATGAGCAGGGAATGTTTTTCCATTTTGTGTGTCTTTTCAATTTCCTTCATAAGCTTTCTATAGTTTTCAGCATACGGATCTTTTACATCTTTGGTTTGGTTTAGTGCTAGGTATTTTGTCATTCTTGGTGCAATTGTGAATGGGATCAGTTTCTTTATTTGTCTTTCTGTTGCTTCATTGTTGGTGTATAAAAATGCAACTGATTTCTGTACATTAATTTTGTATCCTGCAACTTCGCTGAATTCATGTATCAGTTCTAGCAGACTTTTGTTGGAGTCTGTCAGGTTTTCCATGTAGATTATCATGTCTTCTGCAAAAAGTGGAAGTTTGACATTATCTCTTCCAATTTTTATGCCTTTTATTTCATTTTGTTATCTGATTGCTGATGCTAGGACTTCCAACACTATGTTAAACAACAGTGGTGAGAGTGAACATCCCGGTCCTGTTCCTGATCTCAAGGGGAAAGCTCTCAGTTTTTCCCCATTGAGGATGACATTAGCTGTGGGCTTTTCATAAATGGATTTAAATTAAAGGCTGTAACAAGAGAAGAAGAAGGCCATTATATAATAATTACAGGGTCTATCCATCAGGAAGAGCTAACAATTAAAAATGTCTATGCACCAAATTGTAAAGCACCTAAATATTTAAAACAGTTAATCACCAACATAAGAAATCTTATTGCTAAGAATGTGGTAATTGCAGGGGACTTAATACTCCACTTATAGCAATGGACAGATCATCTAGACACAGAATCAATAAAGAAACAATGGCCCTAAATGATACATTAGACCAGATGGACTTGACAGATATATTTAGAATGCTACATCCCGTAGCAGCAGAATACATTTTCTTCTCAAGTGCACATGGAACATTTTCCAAGATGGATCACATACTGGGTCACAAAACAGCCCTCAATAAAAATACAAGAATTGAGATCATATCATGCACATTTTCAGATCATAATGCTATGAAACTTGAAATCAATCACAGGAAAAAGTCTGGAAAACCTCCAAAAGTACGGAGGTTAAAGTATACCCTATTAAGAATGAATGGGCCAACCAGGCAATTAGAGAAGAAGTTTAAAAATATGTGGAAACAAATGAAAATGAAAATGCAACAATCCAAACACTTTGGGATGCAGCAAAGACAGTCCTAAGAGGAAAATACATTGCAATCCAGACCTATCTCAAGAAAGGAGAAAAATCCCCAATACAAAATCTAACAGCACACCTAAAGGAAATAGAAGCAGAATAGCAAAGTCACCACAAACCCAGCAGAAGAAGAGAAATAATAAACATCAGAGCAGAAATAAACATTATATAATCCAAAAAAAAAAAAAAACCCAGTAGACCAGATCAATGAAACCAAGAGTTGGTATTTTGAAAAAATACACAAAATTGACAAACCTCTAGCCAGGCTTCTCAAAAAGAAAAGGGAGATGACCCAAATAGATAAAATCATGAATGAAAATGGATTTATTACAACCAATTTCTCAGAAATACAAGCCATTATCAGGGAATACTGTGAAAAATTATATGCTAACAAACTGGACAACCTGGAAGAAATGGACAAATTCCTAAACAGTCACACACTACCAAAACTCAAGCGGGAAGAAATAGAAAATTTGAACAGACCCATAACTAGTGAAGAAATTGAATCAGTCATCAAAAATCTCCCAACAAATAAAAGTCCAGTACCAGATGGCTTCCCTGGGGAATTCTCCAGACATTTATTTTTTAAATTATTTTTGATATGGAATTTATTGTCAAATTGATTTCCATACAACACCCAGTGCTCATCCCAACAGGTACCCTCCTCAATGCCCATCACCCACTTTCCCCTCCCTCCCACCCCCATCAACCCTCAGTTTATTCTCAGTTTTTAAGAGTCTCTTATTCTACCAGACATTTAAAACAGAGATAATACCTATCCTTCTCACCTGTTCTAAAAAATAGAAGTGGAAGGAAAATTTCCAGACTCATTCTATGAAACCAACATTACTTTGATTCCCAAACCAGACAGAGACCTAGCAAAAAAAGAGAACTACAGGGAAATATCCATGATGAATATGGATGCAAAAATTCTCAACAAGATACTAGCATATCGAATTCATCAGCATATAAAAAGAATTATTCACCATGATCAAGTGGGATTCATTCCTGGGCTGCATGACTGGTTCAATATTCCCAAATCAATCAACATGATACATCACATTAATAAAAGAAAAGATAAGAACTATATGGTCCTGTCAATAGATGAAGAAAAAGCATTTGACAAAATACAGCATCCTTTTTTGATGAAAACCCTCAAGAAAGTCGGGATAGAAGGAACATACTTAAACATCATGGATAAAAGCTTAAATCCAGACCTATCTCATGGCAGCAAACCACAGGAGTTGCCTTGTGTGCAATAGCATATCTACCAATATGAATTTTGAATGATTTTATAATGAACTTTTAAAAGCTCAAAAATAAGTTCCAATCATCATTAGTCTTGACACCTCAACCAGACAGACTTATGATTGTTAATTTACTCTTGTTTAACAGATGTCATACAGGTTCTATCAAGAATCACATTTTTAACACTTCCATTTATTTTTTTAAGTTCCGATTCATCTTTCCAAGAAATATTTACTCACCATCTACTGGGTTCCTGGTTTTGTTCTAGGCATGATGGATCCAGCTGGAGCAAGGCAGGCAGGTCATCTTGTCCTTGGCACAGACATTTTAATGAGGTGTTATTTATACTAAAAATGAGGTTTATTGTATAAAGGAACATGAGTTCAACCCGATTCCAATTAGGGTCAAAATACCATAAAATATATAGGTTTGACTTTAGAATTTCATTAAACAGCTAAACATAGAGAAAAAAAAAGATTCTATGTTAGAGAAAGAGACCTGTATGGACAGATTGTTTCTGGACAAATGGCACATATTGCCTGAGCTGGAATAGCCTAATGTTATAAACTTTTGGTATTTTTATCTTAGTAGAACATCTCTATTTTCCTCAAGAAGGAAATTTTAAACATCATTTTAAATGGTATTAATTATTAAATGTTCTATAAAATATAAAAATATTATACAGATCTATCCACCACCTATGTTCTATAATTAATATTTTAATAGACTTGTTTTATCCATATTAATTCCTCCATCAATCCATCTTGTTTCTTGTATGCATTCAAAGCCACTTGCAGATCCTTTACACACTTCAGCATGTATATCATGCATACGGAACCTATTTGGTCACAGTTCTCTTTCCTCTTTTCCTCACATTTTTCTTCTTCTTCCTCCATCCACCTTTCTCTTCTCTCTCCTTTTCCTCTTCTTCCTCCTTTTTCTTCTTTGAGGTAAAATTTATGTATAATAAAAAGAATAGGTCGTAGATGGGTCATCTGTTGAATTTTGACAAATACACATGCCTGAGAACACATGTGTTTGTTTTGGCACATCCCAATCCTGGTCTAAATGAAATTGTAAAAATCCAAGGAATTGGTTTATCAAGCCTTCCCACCTCACCCATCAGAGATCAGTTTCCTCCTCTGTCATATCTTTATCTTTTATACTTATGTTCAACTAGAGGTTACTTCATCTTTACTGTTTTGGTATCAGCTCATCACGAAGTCATTAACTGAGATATGTCCTGGCTAATTAGATTTGTGAGGCAGGTGTCTAGGGATCATAGTTTAAAGGAGACATTTAATACCCACAGAACTAAAAGTGTAAAGAAATAATGGTGGAATCATTGTGATTGATAACCAAAAGTTTTGACAAAAACCTTACCAAAATTCATCTCACATTGTATGACAAGAGCACTGGTGTTGGGCTATCTTTAAAAAAAAATTTTAATGTTTATTTATTTTTGATAGAGAGAGCACACATGAGTAGGAGAGGGACATAGGAGTAGGAGAGGGATATATATATATATATATATATAGAGAGAGAGAGAGAGAGAGAGAGAGAGAGAGAATCCCAAGCAGGTTCTATGCTGTCAGCACAAAGCCTGACATGGGGCTCAAATCCATGAATTGTGAAATCATGACCCAGGCAAAGTCAGAAACTCAACCAACTGAACCACTCAGGTGCTCCTGGTTTTGGGCTATCTTAACTTCCTGGCTTTGCTTCATTTTAGGGAGATGAGCTTGTTATACACTGGGCATGGTATAGGTTGTTGGATTACACACTTGAATTGGAGAAAATCTCCATCTCTCCTGATGAGATTGTACAGATTAAAATTTTACTTCTTTGAAAATAATTTTCAGTCTGATATCAGATCAGAGTGACACTATCCATGAAGTTGTGGTATAGACCAATTGCTCCAAAGTGGGATTGGATGGAAGGTGGGCCATCACTGAAACCACTTCAGGAGGAATTAGTGGTTAAGGCTGCATCATAGGAGCCCTTAGATCAGTATGATTCTCATGAGACAAGCAGGTACAGAGTAAGACAAATTTATTTTTGTTTAGTGTTTTGACTTCCCAGTGTAGAAAGGATAGAGTATTTCAGATTGGCCTAGGAGTTACTGGGTGGTAAAACTGGGGTAGACTTGGAAACAGAGGTCAGATTTCTGTTTTGCCTGAGCAAGGAGTGAGGCTGGGGATCCCAGAGACATGTCATCTCAGCTCCAGTCCCCATTTTGCCACTTTTCAGGTGTGTTATTCTTTTTTTAAAAACTTCTTTTTGAGTTTATTCATTTATTTTGAGAGAGAGAGAGAGAGAGAGAGCAGGGGAGGGGCAGAGAGAAAGGGAGAGAGAGAGAATCCCAAGCAGTCTCTGCATTGTCTGTTCAGAGCCCAATGCTGGGCTCTGACTCAAGAACAGTGAGATCATAACCTGAGCTGAAATCAAGAGTTGAATGCTTAACTTACTGAGCTGTCCAGGCTCTCCTCAGGTGTATGATTCTAAGTCACTCCACCTCTTGGGACTCAAGTTTCTTGTAAAATAAATTGATATAATTTCAAATTTGCAAAATGTTGCAAGAATAGTACAAAGATTTCTCATATACCCTTTACTCATATTCACTAATAGTTTGTATTTGGCTCAATTTACATTATCTATCTATCTATCTATCTATCATCTATCTATCATCTATCTATCTATCTATCTATTTAAACATACACACATTCTTTTCTAAGTCATTTCAGATTAAGTTATAGGTATCATTTCCTTTTACCCTTAAATACTGTAAGACATTATTTTATAAGAACAAAGACATTTTCTTTCATAACTACAATATAATTATTAAAATTAGGATATTGAATATTTATATAATACTGTTATCTACCCTACAGTCCACATTCAAATTTTACCCATGTCTCAATACCTTTTATAGTATCTGTGTGTGTGCATGTACACATGCACACATGTGTGTGTTTACTGCTCCATCATTCATGCAATCCAAGATTCCACGTCGCATGCTGTTGTCCTGTATCCTGACTCTTTTAAACTCCAGAATGGTTTTTGAGCCTTGTCTTTGTCTTTCATGATCTTGTCATTTTTGAATTACCCAGGCAAGTTGTTTCATACAATGTTGTTCAGTTTGAGTTTGTCTGATGTTTCCTTCTGAGGAGATTCAAGTCATGCCTATTTTGACAGGGATGTCCCAGAAACGATGTTTTGCTCTCAGTGCATCCTGTCAGGAGGCACATGATTCAGTTTGTCCCAATATCAGTCAGCTCTGATTATTTTCTTACCATGCTTCATCATTGTCAAGTACTTTTTTTTTCCCCTTTGCAAGGCATATGTATCTTAGGGGAGAGACTTTGAGATCATGGGAATATTCTCTTCCTCAAAATTCTACTCACCACTTTAATCAGCCATTGGTGATTTTTGCCTGAATTCTGCATTACTAAGACAATTGGTCAATACTTGTGATTGTCTGGTTCCATCACTCTTTATAAATTCATTAACTGCTTTTCTACTGCAAAGAAGAGCTCACTCTTATCCCCTAGTTTTTAAAAATTTATTCATTCATTTAGTTATATCAACGTGAGAGTGTGGATTCTTTTTAAAAAAATTTTTTCAGTTAATTTATTTATTTAGAGAGAGTGTTAATGGGGTAGGGACAGAGGGCAGAGAAGAGAGAGAATCCCAAGCAGGCTCCACACCATCAGTGCAGAGCCTGACACAGGGCTTGAACTCACAAACTTTGACATCATGACCTGAGCCAAAATCAAGAGTTGGATACTCAAACAACTGAGCTACCCAGGCGCCCATGTGGATTCATGTTTTGGTCAAAGTTTCATTTTGCTATTGTAAGTATTTATTTTGATAATGAAGTGGTATCATATTTGGCCATTGGAAACCCCTTCACACTGACTTCTGTGTACTTTTGTCATGTGTTATAGACTGAACTGTGTTTTCCCAAAATTCCTATAGTGAAGCTCTGACCCTCAATGTAACTATTTGGATACAAGGACTTTCAAGGGATAATTAATGAGTTTGTAAGGGTGAGGCCCTAATGTGAGAGGACTGGTGTGCTTATAAGAGAAGGGAGAGACTCCAAAGCGCGCTCTCTCTCTCTCTCTCTCTCTCTTTCTGTCTCCATGAAAGCACAGAGAAAAGTCTATGTGAGGACTTACCAAGTAGGTGATCATCTGAAAACCAGGGAGAACTTGCCAGAAATGGATTATGCTGGCACCTTCATCTTGGACTTCTTAGCATCCAGAACTAAGAGAAAATAAAGTTCTGTGGTTTAAGCCACCAGTCTGTAGTAATTTGTCCATGGAGGCAGGAGCAGACTAACACAGCATGGCCCCCATCATTCTTTGAGTGCTTCTTTATCTTCTAGCTCATGTTTCAAGTTCATTCTGACCTTTCTTTCACCCAACCATTCCTCCAAAGATTCTAGATTCCTTTCAGTAAGAATAGTGGTTAGTAACTGAGACCTGGGTGCTAGATGTGTCTGTTACTATAAGGAATCCATAGCCTTAAGAGCTAGGGAAGATCTATGCTCTTTCAAATGAAGATCTCCTCACACTTGCCTAAATCTTCTCAATTCCAGTTTCTTGCAGTAATATATGAGGTGCTGACTCCTCAGATAGTTGGTTCTGCTAATTTCTCATGCATCAGACCATAAAGAGTTCAAACCTTATTTTCCACATGTGCGGAAACGATCTCTCAACACAAATACACACTATGCACTTACATATACACTCAATTTTGTCTGACACAATTACACAAATCCAAGTTGGAGAGGCAGTGGGGAATTTATTTATTTACTTTTTAGTCAAACATCCCCTCTACATTTGAAAATCCAAATACCACACACTGGCAAGGGGCATGGTCAAATGCTGACAGATTTAAATGTTGTTGAAATTGGCAGGAAAAAAAAAAAAACCAGAAAAATTTTATGAGAATAGGAGCACGAGAAAGTCCAGCCTGGGCATGGGGAAAAGAGGAAGTGCTAAATTTGTCTAGCCACCCTGGTAGATTTGGCTTAGAAAGGGATAACTTGCAGGGTTTGGCTTTGTCTGAAGTAAAAGGGCTATCAGGAACTTGACCTGACAGCCATCTTTCATTAAAGGAGCACACCTGAAATTATTTGCTGGTTTCCAGCCAAGAGTGTCAGGGGCCAGTGACCTGGTGGATGGTAATAGCAAAAGCGAAGGATTGGTGACTTATTCTTATCTTCTGTTGAATAGAAAGGGAGGGTACTTGGAAAAATGTGCCCTTCCCCCCAGAACCATGCATATGAAAACAGACACACACAGCTTTCTGATCTGCTATGTTTGAATGTGGTCACCACTCTTACCAAATACCATGCAAAGGCGCACAAATTGGTTCTTAAAATATCCAGATCCAAGGATAAAAACCAGAAACCATTGTGAACAGCTCCTTTATTTTAATGATGTCTGTATTTTTGTTAACAATGTTCTGTGACAATGTTCTATTTGGTTTCAACTGAGACAACCAGATACCACTCTTTACCTCTAAGACTGTGCTTAAGATCCACCCCCCCCCCATTTCACGTTACCTGTGACCTCTCATTCCTGGACTCTGTCCTGGCTCTTCTAAAACAACCCCAATAGTGACAGTAGTAGGGCTACATGCAACAGGCCACTCCTACATGATTTTGCTGCTGTTTTTTTCTCATTGACTAATGAACTCAAATCAAGTCTGCTTTTTAGCTCTAATATATATATTTTTTTCCTGAATGCACATGAAACTGCCATTTGTTTTTCTCTGGAAGTCTACTGTACAGAGAATAAAATGCCACCTCTTACTTTCTGAGTCATATTCCAGTGTCTCCCACCTCTTCTGACACTGGGAGCCCAGAAACTGAATCAAGATGTATCTTGGGCCCTGGCACCTGGTACCTGGCTAGGCTGAGGTCTGGGGCCTTGCAGATATGACCCAATAGTTTAGGTCCACTCTGGGGATTAACACAGGAGACCCTGGCTCTGAAACTGATCTCCCAACTTCGTTCCCTCACAGACACCTAGCACGGACTTTTACCCACATCTTTCCCAGACTTCTGGTCCTCATACTTGCACTTAGAGGTTGGGTGGGGACATGAACTGAACTTATACTCACTTTTATGCCCTTTAGGATAAAATCTCTACTTTTTTCTCTCCCAGACAATTGGGACATCTTCTATCTTTGCACAGTAGAAGGAATGTTCAAAGATCTTCCCCAATCATTCCTCAGGCACATGCCTGTGTCAGTTTACACAAGCTGACCCAGGCACAGGTCTCTAACTCAACCTAGACCAAATAGGATCACTCTCCTCAAAAATTAACAGTTATGACAGAGGTATGGACCAATGAAACAATTCTGGCTACATAATGGAATAATCTGTGAACTTCTAAAAGAATACAAAAGGTCCCTGCTTCAGATACCTGCTTCAATTTGTCTGGTGTGGGCCTTAGGCATTTTTTACCGAGTGGGTGTTGTTTTTATATTTTATTTTTAATTATGAAATATTTTAAACATATAGAGATGCACAGTTAAAATATAGCATATATCCATCAACATACTAAATTTAGCGACATAATCCTCTGGTTTACAATAGGGAAAAAAGAAAGGAGGGCCTGAGGGAGGGAAAGGCAGGTGAAAAATTGAAAGATAGGGAAGTAAAGAACATATCTTAGTAACTAATGTATATCAGGTTCTAGGATCTGTGTCTTCCACTCTCTATTTCATTGAATTCTCATACAAATGGGAGTAGGTGAGGAAATTGCTTCTTGGTTTGTGTAATAACATCCCAAGGTTATCCAGCAACTAGAATGCCCTGATTCTGGCTATCTGTTTTGGCTCACATCTGTTCTGACTCCCAGCCCCAGGGCTCTTTCTAGCACCCATTCCAAAAAGAAGAGGAAGGAGAAGAGGAATCCCAAAGCAGGCAGATGGAAGTCTGTGTGCTTGGTGAGGAGATGACACATCAAACACATCCCGTAGGGTCTGGCTGGCTCCTCCAGTCTCACCCAGGACCTCTATACCTAAGGAAGGGTGGATGAAACTGGGATCATCAGAGCTGAGCTTTCAGGCAAGAACAAATTCAAGTGGTGTCTGGGAATACGTGATGTTGTTTGCTTACACGGGCTTTAAGCAGCGTGACTTAATGGGGGTCTTAGATCAGCTGTGAAGTAGGGTGGGGAGAGCTCAAATCTCCACCTCAGCTGTGGTCAAATGACCCCCACTGCCCTCCAGCATGGGCGGTCAGGACCACTGGCAGAATTTTTACCTATTGCGCTTTGAGAAAGCAACAAGGAGCAAGATTAGCCAGGAAGGAAAATAAACATAATAAATTGCTTGGTGAGCATCCACTGGAATCTGAAATTGAGCTACAATGAAAAGACAGGTAGCGAATGTTCCCTCTTGGTGGTTTGTATATTAGAAATGACATGCTGGAGAGCACTCATGTGCATGGACATTCCAGAACATTTCCTGTCATATGAACAAAGATGCAGAACCATTCAGGTGGAGGTGAACATGGGTCAGGTCATTCCTGAGTTTACTCACTCACTGTGCTGGCATGAGGGGAAATGCCTTGGGATATCCATTCCCTCCCCTCTTGGAGGCCTCTCCCCTGTTTCTTCTCTCCCCCACTCCTCTCCTCCTTATTTCATTAAATAAGTTGCTAAAAATGTTCCATAGAAAATTGTTATTCTCAATTTACACTAAATTCAATGGAGCAATTGAAGCTCAAAATTGCGATACTCATTGAAAAGAGCAAGCTGCAAAAGGATTCAAACACAGGAATACCATTTACAGGATTAAAAATACAATGAAAAGGGCTTTGGGGTGCTTAATTTTCATTATCTAGTGGTGGTTACATGAGTGGGTCCCATTTGTGAAGGTACATGGAAGTGTACACTTGGGACAGGGCATTCTTACACATCTACAGTAAGCTTCCAGAAGTTATAGTAAATTATAATGAATAAATACACTAAACAATGCAACGTGTCCACAATGGACAAGCATATGTGGCTAAGCACAAAACCATGAGGAAACTGAGTCTCAGAGAGGTGAAACAACTCAGGCTGAAGTCTGCGTGCTTAACAAGTGATGCACGTCTGGAACATTTCAAAGACACAACTTTTCCACGATACCATGGTGACTCTACTGAGTGGGTTATTTTGCATCAAACCAAGGAGCAGTGAAAGTCTATGAGACACTGGCCTATTAGCTCACACTGACTCTGTCCGGGATTAACTCATAAGACAAAATGGAAACATTGCTATTCATATGTGAGCTCCAATTTCCCCATTAATAAAATGCCATTTGTATGCATTTGCCATTTAAAGCATGCTCATCCCCATGCTTCACAAAGCCATTGTGCAAGTCTGATGAGATAGCACAGGGTCTGAGATGTGGTTGGCATACACGAGGTAAGTGACCCATAACCAGCTCTGTTACATCATCTGACTTCATTCCATGAAGACATGTTCTTTCTACTGGCTACCCACACCCCTGACCAGCAGAAGGGTTCTGTACCCTCTTTCTGTGTGCAGGGGGCTAATACAGTCTTTTTTTACTTTTTTGAGAGAGAGAGAGAGAGAGAGAGAGAGAGAGAGAGAGAAAGTACATGGGAGAGGGGCAGAAAGAGAGGGAAATAGAGGATCTGAAGCGGGCTCTGTGCTGACAGCAGAGAGCCCTATATAGGGCTTGAACTCACTAACCATGAGATCATGACCTGAGTCAAGGTCAGATGCTTAGCAGGCTGAGGCACCCAACCACCTCGGTCCTAACACAATCTTTAGCTCTGAGACTCTTGTCTAATTTGATCTTCAGGGCATTCCTGGAAAAGAGGTTAAATAGAACAAGTTGAAGACAATTTGTCTCCTCTCAAGACACACGGAATTTGAGCCCCAGGCCAGGCATCCCTAGGCCAGGGCAGGAAGCAGGAACCACAGACAGGATTCCCTGTCCAGTGGTGCAAGAGCACCACCAACAAGCAAACTTACCTCGCTTCTCTGGGTCTGTGTGTTGATTTGGTTCTTACAGGTTTTCTTAAGGTGTCTATTTCCAATGACCAAGAAAATGTTTGTACATAACCACAGTGTTACTATCAAAGTAAGAAAATTGAGAACTGATACCTTGCTATTGTCCAGCCCAGAGACCATTTTAAAATGTCATCACCTGTCCAACCAATGTCCTTTTAAGCTATTTCTCCCAGTCCAGGATCCAATCATGCTTGGTTCCACTTGTCATGTTTTTTTAGACACCTTCAATGTGGTGGAGTCCCTCAGCCTTTGTGTCTCTTGACCTTGATGTTTTTGATGAGTAGAGGCCAGTTATTTGGGTTTCTCCAATGCCTTTCATTTTGGACAGGAAAATCACAGAAGAGATGTTGTGTCCTACTCAGGGCATTTTGTTAGGATCCACATGATGTCTGTCTGTTACAAGAGTGATGGTGTTAACTTTGAGCTTATAACTGAACTGCTTGGTTCATGCTGAATGAAATGACTTTGTGCAGCTCCCACATTTAGAAGGCCGATTCTGGATTCCCTGAAGGCATGTTTTACTTTGAGGGTTAGGAACACACTATTGTATTATGCCCCTTTGCCATTGATATATACCTTTCAAACATTTGCTAGTAAGTAAAGAAGGAAAATAAAAAGTAAGAAAAACAGATCCACTTGATATTTTTTAAGGTTTTATTTTTAAGTAATCTTCACACCCAGTGTGGGGCTTGAACTCAGAACTTTTAGATCAAGAGTCGCATGCTCCACGACTGAGCCAGCCAGACACCCCACACTTAGTGTTTCTTGACAAACTAGATAGATGGTCTTATAAAAGACATATTGGAGGCCACAACGTCAAAAAAACATTTGAAGGTCATACATAAAATTGTTTTATTTTTTAAGTGGATGGATAGGATACGCATCAAATTTTAATAGTGTATGAGAATCTAACCTGATGCAGGTTAGAGTATATTTGTTAAAGAAAATTTCCAGGATTTGTTTCCCTGCCTTTTCCTAGTAAACTGCGATGTGCGGAAAGACCACTAGGTGGCACACTGACTCCAGTGGTTTTATCAGCATGGTTCCCTCTGGGAAATTGTCTTGCTACTAGAAAATGTTAGTTGTTCAAGAAGTCAACTCCGTTAGCTCTCTGAATCTAAAGAAAATAATTGGTTTGTGAGAACTTCTCATTGCATACATTTTGAGCTGGTATTGGATTCCTTTCCATGAGAAGGTATCTCTCTTCCTCATATTCTGACTCCAAATTTAGAAAACACAAATATTTAGGTGGACGATTAAAAAGAAGGGAAAAAGAATATCAGCAATGCAATGGAAATACTATTTTGGAGATATTTTGCCTCTGTTTGGGAGGAAAAGAAATACAAAAGGAAAAGTCCAAAAACTCTTGGAACTCCAGTTTCATGGTGGTACTTTGTGCTAGCATTGGGGGGAGGGCAGTGAGGAGGCTGGAGGAAGGACAAGAGAGGAGAAAAGAATGGCTTCTCAAAATCCCTTTCCCATCCATACTAAAGTTTAATGGAAGCATTAAGCTTTTAACCTGCAATAATTTGTGCTATGGGTGTGAGAGAATTTCTAAATAAATAGTAACACAGTAAAAATTGGCAAACTGAAGTTTCTTCTTACTTCTAATATAAATGGCAGGACACTCTCTTGCCAGCTGTTTTTTTGTTTGTTTTGCTTTTAGCACACTGAAAATTGTAAGAATCAAGTGCAAATGCACTCATATGATTTCATTATAGTTCTTAACAAGTTTGATTTTATAAATGCCATGCAATGCTTGGCCAAAGTTCAAAAGTACTAGAAACCTCCTATATAATGTCCAAAGCAAGGTGTGGACCAAACTATGGTGTATTTGCTGAGTCGCTCATATTCCTGATTTGATGATGTCATAAGATTCACTTAAATAGGTAAGTGAGTGGTTCTCAAAATTTCTGTGGCATGCCAATGCATCCCTGAAGTGACACACAGAAGGTGACTAGAAGTCATGGAGCAGCCGTATGTTAACCTCTGCTAAGACCACATGGTCAGGCAATTCCATACAAATCCAAGGAACACTTTGCAGGCCCAACTACAAAGTCACTTCAACTGTTCAGACACTAGAGGGCAATGTTCTGGGCTATATCAGAAGTTTTGCCTAGGCTGATATATTAGAAAGGAAAGAAAGAAAGAAAGAAAGAAAGAAAGAAAGAAAGAAAGAAGAAAGGAAGGAAGGAAGGAAGAAGCGTGAGAGAGAAAGAGAGAGAGAAGAAGGAAGGAAGGAAGGAAGGAAGGAAGGAAGGAAAGAAAAAGTTTTAGGTGAAATAAAAAATTCACAAGTCCCCTTCCCCCGCCCCCCCCCAAACCCTTACATAATTGTAATTAAACCTAATAATTTTTGGTTTTACTACTATAAATGCTATAAATATTTTGATAAATTTTTAGATAAATAACAAAAAAATCCTTTTAAATTTGACAAATGATAGTACATATATGTGCAAATTAAAGGATCAATTCAGACCCCATACACAAATGTATTTGCAATTCCACTAATAACTCCTTCACCACAGATATTGAGGACTAAAAAAAATATTTTTTATTTGAGTTAAGTAACATTAAATAATAAGTCAACACTTATTATTTCAAGACATAAAAGCCACAAAATTTGCTCTTTGTTAAGGGGTATAGACCTTTGCAAGTACTGTCTGCTTCCAATTCCCTATTCTACAACATTATGGTTCTCAAAGTTTGGAGCATATAACAATGATACAAGGAACCTGATGAAAAAGTGGAGCCTGGTTGTATTGATCTGGGATAGACAGGCTCAGGAAGCTGCATTTTAATAAGCATACAAGGAGATGTAGACTCTGCTTTAGTAAGAATGTATTATAAGCAGTAGCCGTTTCTCATAATTGATCATGCCTCATGTGCATGTCACTTTCAAGTTTACAAAGTATTTTCAAATATACCTTGTGTCTTAAGGAGTCCCAAGTATTTATAGCAGGAGACCTGTCCTCCAATTCACACTCACTCTTTAGAAAGAATAGCCCTGCCTTTTTGAGTCTCATACATAACCCATGTAAGAATCAGTCACCTTGAGGCCAGTTATGGCAGAGAATCACAAAGAAATATAATCAATTATAAGATGATTTAAATCCCTACATCATTTTCTCAAGTAATGCCTTAAGGGAGTACAGATCTTCTTCAACTTTAAGTGGAATTACATCTTGATATACCTATTGTAAACTGAAAATATCCTAAGTCCAAAATGCATTGAACACACCTTATCTACTGAACATCATGCATAGTCTCACATACCTTAAATGTTCTCAGAACACTTGCATTAGCCTTCAGCTGGGAAAAATAATCTAACACGAAGCCTAGTTTATAATAAAGGATTGTTTACCTCATGTAATTGACTGAATACTGTACTCACAGTGACAAACAGGATGTCTCTATGAGTACAGAATGGTTGTAAGTGTGTTGGTTGTGGACCCTGTGATAGAGGGGCTGACTGGAAGCTGGGGCTCACTGCCTTTGCCCAGCATCACGAGAGAGTGTTGCACTAAGTAGCACCAGCCCCAGGAAATGGCCCACATGCAAAATTCAAAGTACGGTTTCTACTGAATGTGCATTGCTTCTGTACTATCACAAAGCAGAAAAATTGTAACCTGAACCGTTGTAAGCTGGGGATTGTCTGTACAATATAAATAAAACCTTATTTTTCTCATCCTCCTCACTTTCCTTGACAAGAGTTACTCCATAACCTCTCTCGTGTCTGAACACAAAGTCTTTCCTGAATACAAAGTGTTTTTTCTTCCCTGTCTCATTTACTTTTTGGTCCATTCTTTTATTTTTGACCAATAATTTTATCTTGTTCCCATTAAATTACTTGGCCTCATCATCTGCTCTGTTGTTCTCTGAGCTCTCTACTCAGTACTCTGATTTGTCTACACTGACAAGTTTCAAGGAGTCCTGGAGCAATTCAGACACCAGAGCAAGTGGGCTTGGGGGTGGAGAGAGATGAGTAACCAGACATGGATGCATCACTAACATACATACAGAGCTCAAGGGGAGGCCGTTTGGACAAGAGCCCCTTTCCTAAGAAGCATTTGAAAGCACTAACATATTCTATGTATTTTAGCTCTATCACACTTCCATAAATTGGTTATTAACCCCATTTTCCAAATGAGGAAACTAAATTTCATATACAATAAATACTGCCAGAAGATAAAAGTTCCAACACCCCCACCCATCGGACATATTAGTCAAACATTTTTAAAAAATGGTTTTATATACTAAAAAATTATTGTTTTTGTACAACATAGCCTATGGAAGTGATTTCCAGAAGACTATATAATGAATATTGAATTTAGTTTGATTTAATACAATCATTGCTATTCATGATTTATAAAGCAAATAGTTTCTATTTAACAAGATGAATATCTTAATTTTCATAATCTACCTTCATCTCATTTTCCTTTACATTATTCTCTTTTGAATATTGGCTTTTTCTTGTATCTTTCTCATTTCTACCAAAACACAAGGCTGTGACACCGCTAAAGGCTAACTTCGGGTTTATACAAGCAAGGCTTTACATGGTTGTACAATCACCCATAAGTATTTGGGATCTGAGGTATACAAGGTTTTCCACATAGCTTGGTGCTGTGGTTGTTCTCATGTGGCGCACTGTTCATTTTTGCTTCAAAGGTGGCTTCAAGGGAAAACTTCACTTAGAGTCTTCACTGACAGATCAATTTAAACTGGGAAGAAGCAATCATACCATCTAAGAACATATGGGCACAATTCAATCCCACTCAAATTATAACAAGAACTTGAATAGCTGATTCTAAAATCCAGGCAGGTCTATAAACACACACACACACACACACACACACACACACACACAACTATACAGTCTTATGTGGGAAAAAATTGCCCAATAGAAAATAATTCCTATGTAAAACTATAGCAACTAAGAAAATGTTGTACTAGTGCAAGGATAGACAGAAAACAAAACCAAAAATCCCCCAGCACTGAATGAGTGCCCAGAAACATACCTATGCACATATAAACAACCTGATTTGAGGTAAAGCTGGTTCTGCAGATCAGAGGTGACAAGAAGGGCTTTCAACAAATGGCACAGGGTAATTTGTCATCCACAGGAAAAAATAAAGTTAAAACAACTTCACGCCATACTAAAAACAAAAGGTGGATTAAAAACTTAAAGGTGAGATGCAAAACCACCGTACTTTTAGCAAATAATATAAGATAATATAAAATAATATAATCTTTGTGACCTAGGAGAATGTAGGAGTTCTTAAGCAATTCACAAGAATCAAACAGTAAGGGATGAGATAAATTCAATTATAGTTTAATTATGAAATAATATTAATAAGTAATTGAAATAGTGAGAACAGAGTGGGAACAGATCCTTCAGCACATGTAACAAAGAGTTTGTATATACAATACATAAAGTATGCCAAAAATGTTAACTAAAAGGCAGAGAGAGAGAGAGAGAGAGAGAGAAGAAAAGAAAAAAAAAAGAAAAGAAAAGAAAAGAAAAGAAAGAAAAGAAAACAGAAAACCTGATAAATGAATAAACAAAACAGCTAAGGAGGAACTTTACAGAAGAGAAAACTCAAATGGCTAATAAGCATATGAAAGACATTCGATCTAATTAGGAATAAAGGAACTACAAATCATACAATCAGATGAAAGGCTATTTGACACCCGCAGAACTAAGATGAAAAACCTTGACAAGACCCAGTGTTGGTGAGGGTGTGCAGAAATAGGAACAATTTGCAGACTGTAAATTACTACAGCCTCATGAGCAGTTTGGAATTTTGCAGTAATGTTGAGGAGGTGAGCACCCAGGACCCAGCAATGCCACCCTTAACTATATATTCTATATATTCCACAGAGAAACACTTGCTCTTATGCCTGTATGAGAACAGTCACAGCAGCTTTGACTGTGACTGCACATGTGCAGACACAAATAAACAGGAAGCCACCCAAATACCCATGAAAGGAAAATGGAGAAAATAAACTATGAGATACCCAGAAAAAGGAAAATTCACCCATTAGGCCATTATGAATAAATGCCCTTCCAGTGCATCACCCATATCTCTTCAGGGAAATCTACCTGACACACAGGTGTCCTTACTTTAGAATCCAGTGGCTGACCACAAATAAGGAACCCTGGTTTCACTGGTTCCATTATATGGTCCTTGTTCCCCTCTGTCACAGCCCAGAGGACAAATGCACCTAAGAATATGAGGGTCTTGAGTGAATGCAGTGTGACCCATTCCTGCTGTGTCATCTGGTGAGTCATACTTATTTACCCCAGTGGTAAATAAGCAAAGTCCCTCCCATCCCCACCTTACCCCAGGCCTGCTTGTGGGGACTTCTGTGGGCAAGCACTGGCAGACTCCTTAGAACGTGGAAAAATCCAGCACTGAATGGGCAAGGGCATGATTCAGTGGGTAACAATGATAATGTGGGCAGAAACGTGGTGAGCAGATATGTGTCCAAAGCAGAATAAAACAAGCTAGTGAGAGAAATTGTAAATGCCTGAATTAGACACACAAATGACTGACAGTAGTAGAGAATTTGCAAGAAGATGGTTGGAAAGTTAGGAAGAAGCTTAGATGTGTTCCAAAAATAGGGATGCATGTACTAAGTACAGGAAAATGATCTTTTAATGTGGTATCAACTACAGATGAACCCAAGGAATAAGTATTTAGTTCCGAAGCAGAGCTCCGGAAATGATATGAGCCATCTCAAGAGGTTGAGTCACTTACTAATGGCAGAGACTGCCTTCATGACACATGGCATGCAGCCACATGGTGGAAAATGTCCCTGGAAGGGATGGGATCCAAAATCCCAAATCCTGATGTCATGTGCTGTCTTGCTTTTTTTTTTTCTTATTTTTCTTCAAGTGTTAGAGTCACACAGCAGTACATTTCTCCCATCCCAGCCCCTCAATCCTTCCCAGGGCTACTGATGACATGTGTGTGAATGTTTGTAAACACGGTAAGTTTTTGTTTTTTTTGTTTTTTTTTGTTTTTTGTTTTGTTTTTTAAGGAGACTTTTAGGACGTGAGGGCGATCTGACTTTGACATCTGTGACCCTGTTGATTGCCAGAGTTGATTTGCCTGATCTGGCTGTCTAGGCAGGTGTCCCCTGCTCCATGTGTGTCCCTCCTAAAGCTGCATGCTTGGTTGAAAAGGGCCACCTTCCTGATAGAGGAGGACCATTTTCTGGTCAAAAGTATACAAGTAGCTGTGCTTCCCTGCCGGAACCTCTAAAGAGACTCTCAGGGTCCATTTTCAGGAGAACATGGGGGTAGTTAAACTTCTAAGACTCTGGATACATCCAAATGAGGTGCTGCATGTGGCAGTCTGCTTAAAAAAATAAATACATAAAAATAAAAGTAAAGATACTTTAAAAACTGCTATCGCTTTTACTGGTTTTAGAGGTCATGCATTTAAATGGAAATTGATTAAAATATTTTCATTTTAAAATATCACCAGTTAAGAAAAATAATTTGCTTTTTAGCAATTCTGAAACAATGCTTTGAAATGGTTTGAAATGCTCCTACAGTAAGAATGTCCTTAACATATTCTGCTAACATGTTAATGACAGCCCACAAACCAAACATTTACAGTTTTTTCAGGGAGAATATGAACATTTCTCCATTGGTGTTTCTTTCTGTCTGTGGGGTAAAGATACAGAAGAGGGATAGAACTTGACATTCCTGGTTTACGTCCTTGCCTTGTTTTTACATCTTTTCCACCCTCAGTCCAGTGAGATGGGCCCACCCCTTTAAAGCAAGCCCCATTACACAGGGTCTATTTTAAAGGGCCATCCCATAAAACAATGTGTGACAGGATTAGAACACCTGCCTTTAAAAGCACTTCCTCCCTGTCATGTAGGACTTGATTTAGTACTGAGGCACAGGATTTCCCTGACAGCCTGAGTACCTTACAAGGCCCAAGTACAGGTGCAAAACAGATCTTCCCAGGACTGTGAGCTGGGCTTTACGCAGAGTACAGTGAAGTGTCACGGACTGTGGCCATTCTCAGTGAAGAAATCACTGGGGAGGAGGAAGGATGGACCAGGGTAGCCAAATTTTCAGGGCTGAGTGCAAATTTCCCTCATTTATACAACAGCAAATAAATATCTGTCTGGTCAAAGAAGGTGACTGTATATACAGGTGTCTAGTTGGCGGTCCCTTATTTTATTTGTGTACATGGAAGGGAGGCTATGTAGAAACACAGATGTGCCTTTGGGCCCATTGGCCATTCTCAGTGTGGAAAATGTGGGTCCCAAGTCTTGATGGAAAAAAAGAAAGACATTCTCCTTGGATTCCAGTAATTTCACTCACAGGCCAGAGATGGGCTCCTGAAAGGACCAGATGCCTCAATTTAGATCACAAAGGCCTGGTTGATCTTCCTGAAACTAGCCCTGTGTACAATCCCAGAGGCACAGCAGATCCACATCTTTAGTAATAATAACTTCAAAGTTACTTGTCCCCTAAGATGGGTGAGCTGAAATTTGGACCCAGAGCACGGACTGTGAGGTCAGACTAACCATTCTCCATCCTTCCAATAACTTGCTAACTTCACATCCATGGGAAGGTGATGCAACTTCTCTGAGCCTCAGTGTCTTAATCTTTAATGTGGTTATTATACTACCCAACCAATTAAATGAGACAATATCTGTGAGCACTTAGCAAGGGCTTACCACCTAGTAATTACCTATAACTAGCAAGGCTAATAGAATTACATTCTTACCGATGTTCTGACAGTGTAGGAATGGACCATGTTTGTTGTGTGAATCCTGACCAGAATTTTAAGGAGTCTCTTTGTATTCTTTTGGGAAAGATCTGATTCTAGTTTACACAGGCTAGCAAGGGAGAGGGTAAATAGTGGCAACTGCCTCTCTGAGAGCCAGCTCATACTGTGTTGCCCTGATCTAGTGCTGTAGACTCAGGAAATTTAATAGCTAGAAAGCTTTTGAGGCTAACTAGACTAAATGTCCTCAAAGTGAAGTAGTGGTAACTCCGGGGGTACCCAGTGTCTTTTGGTGGAGGACATTGGCATGGAGACTTTGATGGTAACCAATTTCAAACCCCTGATTTACATGTGACCTCTTAGCTAAAAATCAGTGTGCAAGAGAACATGCTTACCATGCTTACCATTCCCTCATTTCCTTTTAGAGTTTCCTTCTTCTACTTCATTCATTCATCCATTCATCCATTCATCCATTCATTCAGTATCCACAGAGGAGTACCCTCTGTGCCCTCAGGCACTTTCTAAATACTCAGGACACAACAGTGGAACAAACAGACCATAATCCTTGTGCGAGGATGTATAATAAATAATATAAAACCGGTAGAATCAATAGACTTTTCTTTTTCTTCTTCTTTTTTTTCCCCAATAGCCTTTTCCATGGTGACACCACACTAAGAAGGAAAAATGGAGGGAAGGGGGATTGGAAGAATTGGCGATGGCAGTTGAAATTTTAGATAGAACATTCAGGAAGGGTGTCACTGAGTCAAGACCCAAATGAAGTGAGGGTGTCCCCCTGCAGATTTCTAGGGTAAGACTATCTATGGGGGTAGGTGCAGGACCTCTGTGTATGGGTCTGACAGAGGGATGAGCATGGGTCTGACTGAAGAGGAGGAGAAGGAAGGAGGAGAAGGGCTTCTGAAGAAGCAATATCCACTCTCACTGAGCATCCTTTTACTTTAGGATCTTGTCCAGTAGAACCAACTGGAGGCTGCCATGCATTTCACCAAGACAGCCATTGCCAGGTGAAATGCAGTCAGAAGACCATGTAGCAGGTCTTCCTATCTTTGGGACTGTGCTCCTCAGCCATGGAGATCATTGGAGAGCATGTGACTTTTTGTGGCTGCTTGCTCTGAAAAGTACAACATTCCTGATAATGTGGAGAGATGAGCCAGAGCCCATGGAGATTCCTCTGGCAATGAAATGCTTCCTGCCACAGGGACACGGACTGGAATACAAAAAAAAAAAAAAAAATCATGTGAGGGTGGGTAGATCTGCAACCCCAAACAAACAGAAAACCATGCATGCTGGACAAACCAGGGGTCTGAGGATAGGACAGAAGGAAAAGATTGGCCAAAGACACAAACCCATCGCTTAGAAATGGTAGCGTAAAGTTGATAGACAACTTGGAGGAAAGAAAATTCTTTAAATTTTATTTTGCTTCAGAGTGCACATTGGTTAAGGGGGCAGACACCTAAAATGTGTGTTGCAGACAAGATTCTGGAATAGATTACTCATTCTGCTTCCCTTATAAAAGGAATCTGATCACCAGAAGCTAGCATGAGTTCACTGAAAAATAGCAATTTCACACTAAATCTTATTTCTGTTTTTTTTTTAAAGAATACTGGATTAAACCATATAGTGGTCATTATATTTTAGGGAAACTTTTGGCCAAAGGTCAGAGAAGACTCCTTTTTTTCTTGCCAGAACCTAAATCAATCAATAAGTTTTATTTATGAAGGAGTGAACAAAAAATAAATTTCAAAAGTCACAATTTTAATAAAAAATAGACAAGAAATCAGAGTTCTATTCAATAAAGGACTAAAGATGATGTTAATAAATACTCAGCCTTCTTCTGGAGATACTTTTCTTTGAATAGTCTGAAAGGTGTGAGCAGAACTCTGGATTGACTTCACCCCGTACATTTACTCCTTTCCGTCTTAAGATTGTCAGACAAAGAAGGAAGGAAGGAAGGAAGGAAGGAAGGAAGGAAGGAAGGAAGGAAGGAAGGGAGGGAGGGAGGGAGAAATTCACCTAAGACAGTGGTTCTCAAAGTATGGCTTTTAAACCCACAGCATCAGCATTACCCGGGAGTCTGTTAGAAATACAAATACTCAAGCCCCACTCCAGGCCTGCTGACTCAGCCTCTCTGGGGTGGAGGCCTTGCAGTCTTTGTGTCAATAAGCCCTCCAAGGGGATTCTGATCCTACTGAGTCAAAGAACAACTGCTCTATGGTAAAGAACATGGACACCATGTGAGACTTATGTAAGTTACCTTGTATAGTGGAAGGGCCTGGTCCTGTTGTACTCTGCTGTTGGCAAGAGTTTAATAATCCCCCTTTGTCCACTGCTGAAGAAGGCATTTTCACCTGACAAATAAAAGTACAAGAGGTCCCTAGATTAGGCCCTGACCCACTAGATTACAGTTAGATATTTGACTGGGTGTTTAATGATGCATTTTGGAAAATAAAGAGAAATATAGATATAGAGAGAATACTATGACACTTGTTTGGGTCAGCAACCAGCTGACAGACTATACACCAAATATTCTACTGAGTGAGCACCATCAACCCACATGAAGTACTCTAGCAGAATGACTTATGGCTCTGAACCCTGCTTCACTGATTTATGTGTTTTATTACTAATCTAGGTGAAAATTCTCAGATTATCTAATAATTCAATAGATTATTTCTGTTAATGCCTAAAAAGTTAGGATTTAAAACATTGATAAACTGTTGCAAACAATTGGCAGGGATTTTTTTTTCAGTATTGAGTATATTTAAAAATTTTTTACATTTGAGACTCAAATATGAATGACCCCAAGTTTAAAAAAAAATGGTGGTTAAGTTGACACAGAAACCATGTGTGTGAAGAATTCTTGATGGCACTTGTTACCATCTTTAGGAAGAAACATGAGACAGGGCCACCACACATTTGACTTCAATATTTTCATGACCTTACTGAAACTATTGGTTCTTAAATGAAGAAGGTAATAAGTTTGCCCTGTTCAGATCACACCTACAGAATTACACTCAGTCTGGGCACCATACTTTAACTGGTATGGACATCAGTGGGAACACATTTCAAGGACACTAACCAGGAAATAGAAGATGCACAAAACCATGTTAAAGAAGTATTGAGAAAGCCTGTGGGGTATTTAACCTAAAGAAGAGAAGATTCAGAGGCCTTGCCAATCATCTTGAAGTTCTTGAAACACTCTCCTGTGGAAGTAGAACCAGCTTTTTCTTGTGTGGCCACCAGGGATAGAACTCAAATAAGGAAGAGACAACTAGGAAGACATGGGTTTCTACTCAATATACAATACAAAAGATTTTTCCCCCAACACATAAAGATTTCCCCAGGTTGTAGTAACCTCTCTGTTGCAGGAGTGTTAAAATCTAGAAGATCACTTAGGAGGTGAAGTTGTGGGGATTCAAGCAACATAAAAATAAACTGCCTTTAAAGTCTATTTAATCCCCCTATCCTTGCACATAAGTGTCCTGATAGCATGAGTACATCCAAAAGAGAGTTAAATCTTGGGATGCCTGGGGGGCTTAGTTGGTTGAGCATATAACTCTTGGTTTTGGCTCAGCTCATGATCCCAAGGCCATGAAATCTAGCCCTGTGTTGGGCTCCACGCTGGGCATGGAGTCTGCTTGGGATTCTCTCTCTCTCTCTCTCTCTCTCTCTCTCTCTCTCTCTCTCCTTCCCTCACTCTCATCTGTGTATGCATGAATTCCCCCGCTCTCTCTCTCTCTCTCCCTCTCAAAAAAAATATAATTAAATCTTGTACTGTGCTGACTGTGCTTGGCATTGTTCTGAGTACTTTGGATATATTCACTCGTGTAATCATCATGATGATCCTATGAGAGAAGTACTATTATTATCCCCATTTTACAGATGAGGAAAGCAAGACACAGAGAAAATAAGTAATTTTCCCATGACCTTACAACCAGCATTCAGCAGAGCTGAAATTCAACCCAGGCAATCAAGGTCTCAGGCCAAATTATGCCATCGTGCTCTCCAGCATAGGCATGAGCTCTGGCTTGCTCACAAGAGTACACCTGTCAAATAGACCAAGCAGCTCACATGAAGAGAAAGACACGTATGTATACATGTGCACATAACACTTACATATTACGTATAAGTAGATATAAATATGTAAGCACAAGATCCTTCATTGTTTATAATCCAAAATTCTTGTGAACACAAATAACCTAAACAAGAGAATCCTGGTGAAAATCATTATTAAGTCTGGAAATTCAAGGCACTCAGCCTTTTTCTCTCCTTGTAGGTTTTGTATTTGCTGTTTCCTCTCCTTGGGCTATTTCCAAGATGGGATCCTCATCAGAGAGGTCTATTCTGACCTCCTAATTTAAAACATCCCCTAATTTTCTCCCTCTCTGTGATATTATCCTGACCTATTACTTAAGAGCTCTTATCTCCATCTGATACTGTATTATTTATTTGCCTTTTATTTTCTCTCTTCTCCATCTAGAATGTATCTTGATGCACAGAACCTACACACTTTTTGAATTAGTAGCTGGTTGAAAGGCTATAAGCAACATTTGGGACCCTAAAATAAATATATAGTTGAGTATAGGACTGAATAAATCAATGAGTGAGTGAGGAAATTCTGAAATTTTTATATGATTAAAGATAGATTAATGATAATGCCTTCATATCATTTCACATCCATTAGGATGGCAGCTTTTTGAAAAATAAATAAATAAAACTAAACTAGAAAAAAACAAATGCTGGAGAGGGTATAGAAAAATTGGAACCCTTGTGCACTGCTGGTGGGAATGTCAAATGGGAAGCTGCTATGGAAAACAGTATGAAGGGTTTTCAAAAAATTAAAAATAAATTACTGTATGATCCAGCAATTCCACTTCTGGGTTTATACCCAAAGCATTGGAAGCAGAGTCTTGAAGAGGTGTTTGCACACCAATGTTCACAGCAGTGTTACTCACAATAGCCAAGAAGTGGAAGCAAACCAAGTGTCCCATGGACAGATGAATGGATAAACAAAACGTGGTCTATACAGCCAAAGGATTATCATTCAGCCTTACAAAGGAAAGAAAGTCTGACATCTGTTACAACATGGATGAACCTTGAAGACTTTATGCTAAATGAAATAAGGCAGTCACAAAAAGACAAATACTGTATGATATCACCTACTTGAAGCACCTAGAGTAGTTAATTCATAGAGACAGAAAGTGAAATGGTGGTCTCCAGAGTCTGGGAGAGGGAAGGAGTGGGGAGTTTTGTTGTTGGTGAGTATGAAATTTCAGTTTTACAAGATGAAAAGAGTTCTGGAGATGAATAGGGCTAATGTTTGCCCAACAAGGAGAATGTACTTAATGCCACTGAATTGCACATTTAGAATGATTAAGATGGTAAATTTTACATGTGTTTTATTACAATTGAAATACTACTACTAATAATAGTAATAATAATAATGATAATGATAATATAGAATATACCTTCTTCATAAACCTGTGAGGCTTTACACTTTCTTTAATGTTTATTTATTTTTTTTTGAGAGAGAGAGAGAGAGAGAGAGAGAGAAAGTGAGTGAGTGGGGAGGGAAGAGAGAGGAAACAGAGAATCTCAAGCAAACTCCTTGCTGTCACTACAGAGCCCAATGAGGGGCTCGAACTCACGAAATGTTCGATCACCACCTGAGCCAAAATTAAAATCAGATGCTTAACTGACTGAGCCATCCAGCTGCCCCTATATTTTTAATTTGAACAAAGTTATCACTTTCTTTTTTAACCAGGTACCACGTGCAAATGTCATGGGAGACACACTCATCCATGACAACGTTAACATCTCACATTCACCTTCTTCAAAATTCTGCCCAAGGCTGCTCTTGGTCGCACCAATTCAGGTTCTTGGAAACTTTTTTTGCCTTAGGAGAGTGATGATGGAAACTCCAGGACAAATATTTTCCCATCACCTTTCTTACTTGCCAAGACACAATTTTTCCAGAATGAAGACCAATTCGCTTGTCAACATGAAAGCCTTACATTTCTTCTTCTAAATAGCTTTACAGCCTGCTAATTGGATTAAATTTTGAGGTCACATGACTTCTGCTGCCTATGTGTATAGTCTTTTATTTTCTGTATCCTGAGTAATATAGGCAGAACGTCATGTCAAGGGTGATTTCTTCTTGGTCTGTTAAGGGAGAGTGAAGACTGTTGGAACACCTGAGATGCACTGGTCAGCAGTGCTGGTCACGCACATGGCCCGTGTGGCATCATGCTGCTGGGCAACATGCTGCCTTGGCAGACAGCATGCACACATTACAGACTGAATGGACAAATCCTAGGGGAGGGGGAGGTCGTCCTCTGAGCCTCCTTCTATGTGCTCTTGGACTTTCATTGCAAATGTTGTCGCTTGGCTCCCTCTACCTGGGAGCACACACCTGTGAAGGATCTAGATGAGTGATTTTTTCTTCCATCCCCACTTTCTAGATCCCTCCTTGCTTCACCTTCTTTTCATCTGTTCATTCTTGCCTCTGGTGAGTTTCTTTTTCTGACCTTGCTCCTGTCCCTGTCCCCACATTTCCTATGCAGATACTATAGTTTTTTTTCTTTATTTCTGCCAGAGTTTCTCTTTAGTTATTTGCCATGAATGTGTCCCTTAGGCTGCATTGCAGGGACATCTGGCACACAGCTGTTGGGCAAGAGTCCACCTTGCTGGCCCTCTCCTCAGGGCCCCTGAGATCCCATCTTTACCGTCAGTATCATATTTTCCTTTTTTCAATTTAGGACACTGCTGTTGTCTGAGTTAGAGAGCAGTAGATGTTCAGAAAGAAGTTGGGCTGTGGACAGATTGCACCCCTTTGACCCTCAATCCTTCTGGGGTGACCTTCCTCATGATGCTTAGGATGGACCTTCACCCTGGCAGGTCTCTCCAGGCACACTCCATGCTGCAGACACCTCTGGGCACATTTTCATAGCTGATGAAGATATGTAGGTTCCTGAGAGCACCACAAGTAGCAAATTAACTTGCAAATACTTCTTTATAATGTGAAAATTCTTCTGAGGGCTCATCCCATTCTCTCTCAATTCTGAGGATTTCCAGAACAGAGTCTGAGTCAGGAGCTCAGTAGCTAGAGTTTGCTTTCACACTTGCTCATTTCCTTTCTCACCCATATTCACTCATGCACTCCACTTTCACAGAGGCACACTTCTTTGCATCGGTTTTCAAAAACGATTGACAACAATTTCTTTCTAGATCCTACCTTTGCTAGCTAGAGAGATGATACTGTTGGTCAGGTTGCTTATTTCTCAGTTGTCTGGTTTTTGTTTTGTTTGGTTTGGTTTGGTTTTGCTCTTAGAAATTATTCATATGAAGTTGAATCTGTCTCACTGTTGGCTGGAACGAGCTGAACCCAGGAAGACATTCTCCATGTGTGACTGTCCTTCTTTCTATTGCTAACAAAGGAACTTTTTCCAGCATCTGATTGGCACAAACGAGTGCCTGAAAGTGTCTAGCTGGTTTTCTGAGTCTGTGCACAGTCAGCCAGGCCATTTCCTAGACTCTGCAGTGCACATGCATATTTTCTCAAACTTGTACTCTTTTGCCTTTTGTTGATTAAATTTGGGAAGAGTCATAATTACTGTGACATAAATGTGTTCAACTGTGGAAATCCTGTCCTTAGAAGAATCTGGCATAGACTCCTGTAGTCAATCAAGAGCTTCAAAGAAAGCAACTAGGGGCATCTAAAGTGACAACAGTTGCCTGACAAATTGCCATTTCAAATCCCTTTGAACTAGAAGAGCGAACTTAATAGCTTTCAGCCACTGATTGTTATTCTTTAAACGGGGGCTTTTCTTCTTGTCTTTTGGGTCATCTGCTGAGCCCTGCTTCTGTAGCCTTGGAGACAGTTCTTGCCCCCAGTTTTGGGTTAAAATTGAGATATTTCATACTGTTTAGTGGCTGCCATTTGAATTTTTCTTCAACTGGCCAAGTCAATCATGGTGCTGGAACAATGCCAGAATAGGCATTACTACCAGTGGGGATTGCTGGCAGCAGCCATATTGGAACCGAACACATTTTTGTTTAAGAGGCAATTTTAAATTAGAATCGGATATAGAGACATGGCTTATGAGACCAAGATCTCACCACGGGTTGGGGTACTTGGGTGGATGGAGACCTGTTCTGTGCCAGATGATTCAGGTATAAGGATGAGATTTATTTCACTCCTGAAACCATACTCTAAAGCAGTACTATCCAATACAGCAGCCACTGGTCATCTGTGGCTATTTAAATTTATATTAATCGAAATTAAATAAAATGTAAAAACCACTTTCTCAGGCTCAGTAGACAGATTTCTTGGGCTCAATGGTCACAAGTGGCCAGTGGTTACTGTACTGAACAGCACAGATATAGTACAGTGCTGGCCTAAAGGGGGACTTTTTTTCTCATTGTTCAGATGCAAAAGATTCAATGCAGATATGCTAAATAATTCAGCCAAGGTCACATTGTTAATGCATGTTACTTTGAGACTTTAAGTCAAAACTCCTGGAGTCATTTCTCTTGTTGGCTTCCTTCCACATTCCCTCCTTTCATGGGGCTTCTCACACCATGACCTCTCTTCTTAAGATGTATATGGTCCCCTGCCCCTCCTCTCCACCTCCACCTTTCACCTAGTTAACTAGGTTAATGCATCCCCATTACTCAGGTCCATGTTCCTTTCTCCCAGGATGCCCCTTTGCACAGGTCAGGACTCACCATTTCACCCTTTGCCATCCTTTTCCATGTGTATGTATCCATTTTC
Source organism: Panthera tigris (assembly GCF_018350195.1). Classification (NCBI taxonomy): domain Eukaryota; kingdom Metazoa; phylum Chordata; class Mammalia; order Carnivora; family Felidae; genus Panthera; species Panthera tigris. The sequence goes on along the minus strand of NC_056662.1, from coordinate 46,774,302 downwards.
TTGTAATAATTCTGGGTAGACTGATTGGTTTCTTGGCTAAACTTCTGCAAGGAGCTTAAATCAGCTTATTATGTGAAACATATGTACACACATAAACACACATACATGTGTGCTTTTAAACTTCTCTGTTGTATGTAGTTAAGCTAACTGGGCTTTTAGAGAAGTCCTCCAGCTAGATTTAAGTAATATCTTTGATACAGGATCGAAACCCTCTCCTTGTCAGCAAGGCAGTCCACAACTAACCCCACACATTGCATAGAAGGTCAATATTTACATTCCAACTCTTTTTTTTGGAGCCAGTCATAAACATTTTTTCCCAATCAAAGTCACCTGTAGCAGACACTGGCTGTGCCTGCCCATTTCTTCCTGGCCTGACCACTTTCGGGGAGAAGTGAACAGCAGCCAATAGCTGCATCTCTTTACTTGGATCTTTCTCTGGAACCTTGCAAGTTGACTCTGTCTGAGTACAGAGAAGGCTGGAAGGGCCCTGGGACAGCCTATAACCATAGACTGATGGGGGTTGGTGTTCCTATACCCCAGTCCCCAGACCCTGAGTTGAAAAAACAAGATGCATGTTTCCCATCCTTTCCAGAGTTCCTTTGCAGCATTAGGAGCTCATTACCCACCATAGCAACTTGCTTGATAGCTCCCTTATAGTTATTTCCCTTCTCACTTCTCTCCTAGAGTCTCCTGGGATCACCTCTCAAATAAACACTTGTGCTCAGATCCCCTACTCATATGTAGCTTGCTATACAGTTGAAAACTGCAACACATATATCACCCGTATACAAGACAAGGAGTAATCTGAGGGAGGCAAGGACAGGGGGAAGGAAAATACATATTGAGAGTCTACTTTGTTGGATTTCCAGGACAGTATTTCACATAATCCTACACACAGTCCTGTAAATATCAGGATCATGTAACAAAGGAAGAAACAGAGGCTCAGAATCATAGTACATCCTGGGGCTGGGTTCTCAACAAGTTCTTTTTCTTTTTCAGTTTGCTTCTTTATTTTGAGACACAGAGAGAGTATGATCAAGGGAGGGGCAGAGAGAGAGGGAGAGAAAGAATCCCAAGCAGGCTCTGCACTGTCAACACAGAGCCCGACGCGGGACTTGGACTCATGAACCACGAGATCATGACCTGAGCTGAAACTAAGCTGGACACTTAACCAACTGAGCCACCCAGGCACCCTCATGGGTTCTGAAAAAGTTCTATGAAGCTATTCCATGTGACTTCTCTATACGATATTATTAAGTAGCATATATGCAATGTAATTAATATGTGATCAGACAAAGCAAGAATGTTTGGGATTGGAATGACCAGATGATGTTTTTCAGATGCTTTGACGTGGAGGGATACTTCAGTGAAGAGGATATTTGACAAAGCATTCCAGGAAGGAGGCTCAGACTCAGAGGCCAGAATGCGCATTTTGGCTTCACATGTTTTCATTCATTTCTGAGCATATTTTGCCTTTGGCTTCTCTGATCTTAAGACTCTTAAAATAACATATGTCAAAATACTTATCTTCTCTGCAGTTGCTATTGGGGAACTGAATTAACACACATTAAAAGGAGGTGACTCCTTGTGAATTTTTGGGACAGTTTTCAATAAAACATGAAAGAAGATAGTTGTTATTTTTAGAGTCATATAAAGACAACAAAGCTGACTGGCCAGGCATCTCAAAAACATGGAAGTAAAAGCAAAACCAGAGTCTCCATTGGGGTGGAAGAAAGGCCCACATCAGCGAGCATTTTGTAACTGGTGACAACTGACAAATATTAGTGAGCACGTGCCATTGAGCAATGTTCTGTCATCAGATTCCCATGAAAGCTGGTAACACAACAAACATTGCTCAAATAGCCAGGGGAATGGTGTAACCACCAAAATAAAATAAATATTTTGTTGACTTTGCAGCCTCATCATCTATAAGGTGAAAGACCATTTTAACTGGTAGTTCACAGATCTCATTTCTGATTGTGCCTATATGCAGGTATAGGTGTCAAAAAATGTATGACTCTAGTTTGAGCCTCTTATAACATATTCCCAGCATTCTCTGGTCCTCATGGGGAGCTACCCTGGGCTTAAGTGGTACAGAGAGTCTGTCCTACCTGAAGGCCTGGGAGCCAGACTTTTAGCTCATCAGTCCGTTACTGGCTCCAGGTTGCTCCAGGATGACAAGACCCAACCCAAAGGTCCTCCGGGAAGCTGGCTCAGAGCAGATGCCCAGAGATGTTGCCATGGAGAGCCTTCATAGCAGGTACCCAGGCAACCAGTGAAACATAACTCTGGGGGTCTGGGTAGGCCACCAGCAGTATCTGCTCTAGGATCTTCTGTAGAGACCTCTGAAATCCTGCTTGTCACTGCAGCCCCAAGATACGGGGGCAGAAGGGGTGGCAGGCAGGGGGTGGGGAATGGAAGAAAGGAAAGGGAGAGGCTCTCTGTATCCCTTACCACTGAAGTTTGTATTTGAAAGTCTACTCTCTGCCTCAGGAAACCTGACCCCTCACCCAGGAAGTGATGTCCCTTTTCATTCACCTCAAAATCTGAGTCATGCATGGTACAGCATGACCAGGCCCAGCATGAGCAGCACTGTGAGTGTATCCTCTCACCACCATGGGAGGGGGCATGTTTATTCATGCAGTGAGGCCAGATGCACTTCCTTTGCTCCTTTGCATTTTGATTATTTTCTTTAGACCGCTGCTGGGCCCCCTTTGATCAATATTAAAGAAAGCACACCTTCTAAGGACAAGTACTACTAACTATATGGAGACAACAGAGCCTATATCTATATTGAGGAACAACTAGGTGTGTAATTAGCAAGACATTCATTCCTCTCTTGCAGTCGTAGCCTGGACTGCCATGTTGATTTCTTCCCCACTCCTCACAGGCTTCCAGCATCTCCCAAGACTGTGCTGGGCCCTAGAGGCTGTTCTTTCTGTTTTCCTCTGGAAAAGCACTGCTTTTGATCAAATTCTTTGTAATTGTTCAGTTCCACCATATAAGCAATAACAATATCAACCTCAATATCAACGGTTTATATAGGGAAAGGACATCATTTCTGTTCTTGTTAAGGCTGATATTTTGCGCCTCTGTTCACTCAAATGAACCAATGAACACTACTTCTCAGTTATAGCTCTGGATCAGAAAGCAATGAAGGTAGAGGGAAAAAAGAAGGGGAAATGTCACATACCAGGGGTAGGGTTGAAATATGGGGTGAGCTTCCAGAGTATTTTGAGGGAATTTCTGAAGATTTTGAGAAGGGTGGCTTAGGGTAATAAACTTGATCCCCTTCAATGGTAAAATGGTAGATACAAACAACCATTGGATTCCTCTTCGGTTATTGCACTAACTGGGCTGAGGTTCCTTGAGTTTACCTCATCTGGACAGTATGATAAACCGCATGGATTATTTAATTTGGGCCCAAGAACACACACACATGTATGATATATGTATGTACACATATATGTATATAAATATGTATATTTATATTTGTATATGTATATATGTATAAATATGTATATAAATACATATGTGTATGTATATAAATATATATGTATGTATTCAATATATTAGTTGAAGATTTAATCATGATCTAGAGAGCTATGATCTAGAGGTGCACTTTACAGAAAACTGGGAATTTCTGATATGAAATAGCTGTGCACATGACATCAGATCCTGTGCTTTTCTCATCACATTTTTCTTCAATCTCTTGATTTACCGAGAACCATCACTCTTCCTCAAGAACTTTCATCCAGATTGAGAATATATTAGAGAGAATCTTCCCACAGCAAAAGATAGAAATATCAACCCAAATGGGCTTAAGCGAAGAGACAAATGTACTGGTGCATGGAAATGGGATGACCATGACCAGTCATCATCAGAATCCAAGTTCTCAAATAATGCCATTATGATGTGTGCCTCAATCACTCGGCCCTGCTTCCTTTCTGTTGATTTTGTCCTTAGACTGTCTCTTGGCAAAGTTTGCATAGAATAGATGAAAGAATGCCAAGGTTTGACCACCTGGTTTGTTGGCCTTGGTAGCCACTACTCAGGTGGCAGAAATTAGAGATATGCACTGTACCCAGATGTTCTCCAGCCTGAAAGCCTCATTTCCTTTTTATCCAAAAACCAAATGTTTGTTCTTTATTATCTCACCTTTGCTCTTATGTTTCTTCTTGCACAAATCTCTGATCTTGCTTCCAAAACAAGAACAAGTTTTGTCCTTCCCCCAGTGACTCTTAACTCTATTTACATGGGCTTTTTTTTCTAATTATAATGCAGGGACAGAGTATCAGAGTAACCAGGGATGTAGTCAGTGAAGCTTGTATTTTACAAAGACTTAATTCTACTCTAAAATACTGCATGCTAGGCTCTCTTAGAACTAAGGATTGTAGGAAGGTGAAATTGTTGATAAGTGTACCAGCCTCTTCCCCAAATAGTGAGTGTCCACTCAACAAAATCCACTTTGGCTCTGGAAAGCAGCAGAGGGATCTGGGCACAACAGGACTGTGAGACAGTTCTGAAAGATGAAGAGCTGGTGAGAATATATTGAAAGAAATCCACAGAACCACATGACCTGCAGTCTTATACAAGGAAAAGAGAGTACTTGCAAATCAATTGTTCTTTGCACCACCTCAGAGTAACCTCAAGGTTATAGGCCTTGGGGCTCGGTGAAGTGGTCTGTGGGCAGTAAAGCACCAGAGGGTAGAACAGCTGTGCTAGGGTCTTCTTCTCAGAGGGACTGAAGCAATGGCACTGTATGTATGAAATTGTTGAACAAACTTGCCTGGGATCATTTACCTCTCAAATAAACTACTTGCACTGGAATCCTTGTCTCATGATCTCTTTTGGGGGGGGCAACCCAATCTGAGATAGCATGTACTGCTAATACATCATTATGCAGGCACCAGGAAAAGACAGAAAGCACAGAGGTGACAATGAATTCCACCTAGAGGGGGTTCTAAGGAAGACTTCCTGGAGGTGGTAACATCAGAGCTGAGGGAAGAATGGTCAGTGAAAGTTGTGGAAAGGAGAAAAGGCAGGCACATAAAACAGAGAATCAGCTCCATGAGCTTCTTCTCTGCAAATATACATATATATATACACACACATATATATGTATATATATACACATATATATGTATATATATGTATGCATATATGTGTGTGGGTGTGTGTGTGTGTACATCTGATAATATTTAAAATATTAACCTTAACTGTTAATGTTTGAATTTTAACTGATAATACACATTCAAACTAATGATGAAATATCAGATGCTTTATGGTAAGTGGAAATGGATTTGGAGTTTTCTTCTCCTGGCTCTGCTTTTGGTCACAAGGAATACAAGAGGAAAAATAATCTTTTGTATTTATAATCCCCCAATTCTTTCTAAGGACATTGGGTGCTTGTAGTTGCAGAGTCCCTTAAAGTTTAACTGGAGGAGGTATCCACCTACCTGACCATGTAGGGACTGACATATAATCACGGCTATGGGAAAACCCAAGCAGGTGGAGGGGAAGGGGAAAAAGCAGAGTGAAAATCAGGGTCAGGGAAGAAAAATTTTCGAAAGCTTGGCACTGTGTTAGGGGGAGGAGAAAGGTTTAAAAAGTAATTTGTTTTTCCATTGCCAAAAAGGGAGATTTGGGAAAGGTGGTTTTATGGATACACCCTATCTGAGAAGACATTTCAGGTCTTATTCCTTATGCACCTGTTCCTCCCTCTCCCCATGTTGGCACTACTTAGATTCTCACTTGCTTGGACAGTAATTCTGCATTTATGAGGGCAGGCTTTTTTACAAAATGAAGTGGGGAACAGTGAAATAGCCTAATACTTCAGTCAACACTTCCTTTATCAACATAGAACCCAGGGCTGAGGGCAGGGGCTCCTAATGTTCCTGGTGGCAGAGTTCATGTCCATCATCATTTGTAGTTCCTCCGTGAAAGAGGTATTGTGACACTCACTCTTACAGATGGCATGAGCTGGGAGATACATGAAGCCCAAGAAAACCATTCTGGAACATTAATTTCTCACAAAAAATGCACAAGCAATAGTTAATATTTTAACTAATAATTTAAATGTTTTAAAAATACTAAAAGAAATGTGATGTGCTATGAAACAGGATGCAATTCATAGAAATTTGAAAAACCAGTCCCAGAGAAGCACTTTCCTGGTGACAGGCTACTTTTGGCTAGGACTAAGTGTCCCAAGACTCCAGGGGATTATACATCCAAGTCGTCTAATGTTAGAAGGGGATATTTGGCTGAAAATTCTGAAAAATACTCTGGAAAAATATTGAGCCATGAGCCCAGCTTCAGGGTCTCGATCTGTCACTTAGTTTTGTAAGGTTCTAATTTCATTTTCAAGTACAACTAAAATAAGAAATATGCCTGTTATGGGCCATATCTTAGGGATGCTGAAATAGTACAATCCAGGCTCTGTCTGTCTGGGGACACAGACAAATGATTGCCTTAGAAGACACCTTTGGCCACTTGACCCATGCTGGAGGTCCCTAGCAGATAGTTCCAGGTCTTTCTGCCTAAGAACTTCCTCTGGCTGAGAGTGTGCTTTGCCCAAAGTTTGAGGGAGGCTAGACATGTCAGGGAGTTCATGTTCCAGAAGCAACCTCCTAAAACTAAGGCACCTAGTTGGGTAGATCAATGGACAAGCTTCCTTGCTCTTTAGTCTCTGAGTGTGTTCTTACAATGAGCCCCACCATCCACAGGCAGAGCCTGCTCAATGCCTCACCCTTTATATGTTTTCCTTTCTTTCCATCTCCCACTGGTGGCTCCCCAAATTCTGTCCCAAGTCAAGTGCTGGGCATTAGAATCTTTGTCTCAGGGTCTATTTTGTGTGTGTGTGTGTGAGGGGGAAGGGCGGGGTGGAAAGTACGACCACATCTGTCATGCACTGTGAGAAGCTATAATGGACATGTTATGCAGAACCAGGAAGCCCAAAGAGAAAATAATGAATTCCATGGGAGAATGGTGAAGTGGGGGGGTGGGGCAGGGGGAGCAAAATAAATTTCTCAGAAGTGGTGCATTACAGCTTAGCGAAGCATGGTGAGTTGCAGTTCACCACAAGGTTGCGGCAATGAGAGGGTACACAAAAGTAGAAGGTTGAGTATGCAAGGCTGTGAGGCATGAGGACCCTTGATTGACTGGGGGAGCAGCAAGATCCTATTGGGGGCCTCACTTTTTTTTCATGGGCACAATAGGAGTGGGGGGCAAAATAGCCTTCTAGAATCTGTTTGATCCATAATATTCTGTAATTCCAGCTTTAGCTCTCATTCAGAGGAAATGGAGATAGGGACTATGGACTACCAACTCTGCCAGGGGACCTTCAAAGAATTCTGTTTAGGTAGGAGCAAAGGAAAAAGGAGGAGGGCAGGCAGTGAGCACTCATCCAAAGGGTCTGCTTTTAATTTAAGCCACATTGAGTGATGAGTCTCAGTTGACCAGAATGCACATAAAAGGTTAGGAAAAGGTGTTCATGTCTGAGCCTTCTAGGGGGAAACTGAGTCTGGAGGAGGAAGAGAAGCCTGGAAGTGGGAGAGAGTAAGAGAGGGTGCATCTACAATTGGAAAACTTGCCTTAAAAAATAAGTGAGCTAAATAGAATTATTAGCAGAAGGAGCTTAGATGACAGCTTTCTCCAGAGGCTTTGGGGTGCAGGGTGGGTGGAGATGGCTTCACGCTACTCTTCTTGGAGTGGTCCTCCCTCATGAATGAAATACTGCCATGCTTGCTGGAGATCTTACCACAGTGGGTTTAATAGCCATGAGTCAAGGTGCAGAATTTATACGATATTGAAAAGGAAACTTCTTGGATTTATTCAGGTGCACACCAGATGTTGTGTTGGCATTCGCCCTGCAAGGAGGGACTCTTGGAAATCAACTGCAGGCCCTGGAATCCCACACTCTTTTCCCAGTTAACCCTTGGGAGACCACATCTACCAACCCTGAGACCATCTGTGGTCAAGAGGAGCTGGTGGTCATAAGTTAGGTAGTCAGCAACATTTATTCAATATTGAGACATGTAAACCCATGCCCAAAGCACAACAGGTAATATGTGAGAAGTAGCATGAGGGTCTCTGTGTTGCAAAGGATTTAATTCATGTAGTAGGTCTACATACAGGATAAATGGATAAATGGTAACTTTCATGTTGAAATTCATTTAACTAATGGTAAATTCCTCTATTAGGAAAACAATGTCAAATGTGTATACCTGTATTTTCAGAGTTTTCATGTGTGTTTGGGGATCCTAATCTGGAAGTTCACAGAAAAAAAGGGGCTATGCTTTATCCTTCCCTATATCCTTTATCATACCCAAAGTCCCAAGTGATGTACACAGCAGGTGTCTAATAGATGTTGCCTATTGTGAAATTCCTCAGGGGATCTTGGGCCCACTCTTTGTGAGTCACATGGCTCTGTCCATGTCCTGTGACATCTCTGGGCCATGGTTTCCTCATCTGTAAAATGAGAGACAGTCTTAAGATGAAGTATTTGTTTTCCTCCTCCATGAAATACCATAAAATCCAAATCTGTCCTAGGAAAGAAGCAGCCACTGAAACCTACATGGATTGAATTCAGCCATGAATTCTGGTGTAAAGTTGGATTTGTCATGGAAAGCATGTCCTCTTGTTGGCATAGCTTATCTAAGAGCATCCCTGCAGTGTTCCTGCCCCCCCAGCCCCATCTTGCTTGGGTATGAATCATACAGCATGACCCTCATTACTACAAAGCAAGGAAACACTTGAAAATTGGTTTCATTGGCCACAAGAGGACAAGGCACTGTGGCCTCAGCAAAGCCCTTGGGTGACATTGGGTTAAGTGTTTGCTTAAGGAGACTTCTAGGTAAAGAAAAGTCCAGAGCATATTGGAAATGGCAAAAAAAGTGATCATTGAGACTAGAAGACCAAAAAGGGTTCTGTAATTGAAGAAAATTCTTCTCTATGCAGCATTGTTCAAGGCAAAGCTATCTGAATCTGGAAGGTTCTGTCATGCTCTGGCATGAAGTGCCTGTGGCAACATCAAGATGTATTATTCATAAACAGTAGGCATCCATGGTTGTGTCTGTCACCTTTCTTTCAGATGAAATGTATATTTCTCCCATTCAACCATTGACTCTATTAAGACTATCAGTCATGAGTCTCTGATACCCTGGACACTGGTGGGATGTACTACTCAGTCGGAGCCAATCAGAGTCCTGTATGGGAATTCTTCTAACTGGAATCGATGTGAAGGGTCCTAGTTCCTCCATAGTCCCAGCATTGCTGGGAGGGAATGTTCCAGCATTCCAGAATAAGCCATAGCTCCAGCTTCCTCTGACACCCAGCCAGGGATGAAGAGGGAAGCACATAAAGAGAACAAGGACAAGAGACAGAGTTCCAGTCCTTGGTCACCCTGAGGGCCAGCTCCAGCCCCTACTCCACAACTGCTTTCTTGAGGTCTGGGCTTCTTTTTTCCCTCTCTTGTTTTAAAATGTCTGTCTTTCATTTGCAAATGTAGAAATACAAAATGAAAGAATTTGCAAATGAAAGAATCCCTGCTCTGTGTGCAGGCACACACCTTCCAGAGGTCCTGAAACAATAACTTGCTATTTTTTGCCATCTTCAGACTCTAGATTGCTCTGCTTCTGGCTCCATCTGTGGTTATCAGGCCTAGAAAGGCTGGAAGAAACAAGTGGCTTTTCCGAGTGAGAGAAAGGTACCGAACATTTTTCCTATGGGAACAGTATCTCTAGAAAACTCCAAGGAAGGTGAACCAGCTTAGGCATCCAGGAGTTGTGATTTTTATCCTTGTTCAAATGGCCATCCTTCTAGGTGGCTGTCAGAAGAAAGGGCAGAGTACAACATCAAAAGAAGGTTAAATCTGCCTTTCCCCAGAACAGTGAGAGACCTTTGGGATAAAAAAATGAAGAAACGATGACAAGAGAAACCAAGCAATGAATTGTATGGAATTAGACAAACCCATCTACTTTAGAACTTGGTGGAACAATTATTCATCATTTTAAATAAATTTTAGTCTGCTGTTGTGGCTTCTCTGTGGACCTAGAAGGTGCTGAATATAGTCTTTTGATTAGATGTGTAATATTTCTTTTAAGATTTCTGACTGATGGATGTTAAGACAATATTCAGCAAATTATCAAGGCTAGAAGAGAGCTCATAAACACCTAACTCTTAGCATTCCCAAGATGTGAGTTAGTATTTGAGGCTATTGCCAGTTTTCAGGGATTTTGCTTTAGCAATTTGTTTAAGATTCAAGAAAGAAACAAAGAGAGCACCCATTTACTGGCTGGAGTGCATGTCAGAGATTTTGAAAAAAAATTTTTCCATTCTTTACAGAGTAAAGTCAGGACTCTCCATGGGTACCAGAAAAGCTTCTTATACTTCTTCAGCTGCATCTTCCCTTTTTACTTTTTACTTTTGTTTCTTGTTCATTCTTTGGCTGATTTTGAGGATTTGCTCTTTAGGATACAGAGAAATGAGAAATTTCTCTGATCATTGAAGTGTTAAGTTGTATTAGCAATTCAAATTCAAAATTTGGCAATTTTCTAGTAAAGTTGAACTTTATTAGGTACTCTCTGATTTACCTATATCTCTTCCAGGCATAAACCCTAAAAAAACTCCCATATTGCACAAGGAGAAATGTTTATTGAAGCACTTTTTGGTTTTCTTTCTTTCTTTTCTTTCTTTCTTTTTTTTGGTGATTTTCTGTTTTTTATTTGATTATAGTTGGCACACAATGTTACATTAATTTCAGGTGTATAACATAGTGATTCAACAGAAGCAGCTTTTGGTTTTAGGTACTCTAAAACGAAAGAATCTAAATATCCATTCATTGGTAATGAGTAACTAAATTGGAGATGCATTTTAATTACTACAGCTGTTTCAGTAAACTAGATCTAGTTACCTCAGCATAAATGATTTTATAAAGTCTAATGTTTATAAATAAAGCAAATTGCAAATACATTATATAAAAATAATACCTTATTCATGTAAATCAAAAACATAAAACAACACATACATTGTTTATGGACACATACATATATATATTATGAATTTTAAGATACAGATCAAAGATATGTGAACCGCTACCTTCAGAATAGAGTTGTCTTTGGTGAAAGAAGCCAATGGGATAGAGGTGAGTTAAAGTAGCAGCAACATTGTATTTCTTACTTTAAGAATGTCCAAGCAAATATGACACCATTTTTTTGGATGCTACTTTGAAAAATGCGGGTTATGTGTGTGTGGGTGCTTGTAATATTCATCAATAAACTTTGAAATATTTGATAATTAAAAAGAAATAAATAAAAAGAAATATTTGATAATTTGAAAGAACTAAAATCTGCTGGAACAGCAAATAGAAACAAGCAATAGATGTGATATTAATATAAAAAAGTGAGGAATTTAAGAGTAAAATCCTAAAAAGAGCAAAACTCTTACTTTACTTTCATCTTCCATTTTAATTGATATCTTCTCTGTTGAGGATTTTATGAATATTTTACTTTTTAATTATATTGTATATGTTTTTATAAACCACCCCAAATCTGTTGTAGAATGAGGCAAAATTTAAACAAAGCAATAAGTCATCCAGTAATTTTCATAAATAAATAATTAATCCTGGTACTTCTAAGGCATGCTATATGTCGTCTACCATTATTTTGGTTGGTTTAACTATATAGCGAGGATCATTAATACTTGTGGCTAATGGATAAGTCTTGAGGAAATTTAGAATGAGGTCAACGAATTTCTTTAAAGCTCCAGATAGTAAATATTTTAGCTTCATCTCCCAGACAGTCACTGTTGTAACTCCTTGATGATGTTGCAGCAGGAAAGCAGCCATAGACAAAATGTAAATTAATGGGTGTGGTTGTGTGTCAATAAAACTTTATTTACAATAACTGACAGCAGGTTGGGTTTGGCCAAGTGCCATAAGTTTGTCACCTCTAATTTAGGAGACAGTACTATCCAACGGATTTTATAGGCTATCCTGAGAAGCATTTCAGGTTGTGTTCTGAAATAAATGGCTTCTTTTAGGAAAGCACAAGATAAATCATACCTTAGTTCTTTGTTTTATGTGGACAAGAGCCTTGGTTTCCAATACTGGGTGGAACAAGGCATTTTCTTATATTTGTTTTTGTTTTTATTTTAAGCAGCTCTTCATCTATATAATTTCTGCATCATAATTTCCAGAGACTTCAAACTTTTCTTTTCAGTCATGAAATCTGTGACTTGGATAAGTCTCAGGGAGATTCTGTCCAAGAACCTGTGGAGACCTAACTACAAAAAAGACTCATCAGCAGTAATTTGCCCAGGATGGGGTCCCTTCAGCAACCGCTGCCATTCCCCGCCACTGCAGACTACCATGGAACAGATATTTAGAAAATCACTTGAGAGCATGAAAAGAAGGGGAGAAATGCTCACTCATTCTGTTTCTTTCATTCGTTGGACCAGTATTTGCCAAGCACCATGCATGAATCTGACCATGCTGGACACTGAAAATATGGGGGTGAACAAAAGAATCATTGTGTTTTCCCCACTGGACTCAAACCAATGTCTATACAGGTTGGATGGATAATGTCAAATATTAAAACAAATGAGGGCTCTCATTTATCTAGCAGTCTTCATCCAGATTGAAAGCTGATCAGAAAAGAAAGGAAAAAGCACAATTTGGATAGCATGTATACAAACCAGAAATGTAACAATTTGAAATCATCTATTGACGTGGACACCCCAACATGAAAGGCTCTAGTACATTGGTCAAAATATCAGTCTTACTAGAGAAACTCCTTTCCAGAATTCAAGGGAGACTTTTACCTGAATAGGATTATTGGTACTTTCATGGTTATTTTTGTTATATTACTTAACTTTGTGAGTATTAGCAGTTGGCTTTAGACTATTTGATTACATAGAAGTTAAGGGTTTTTTGGTGGAAAAGAATAGCCTCCAAAGAAATTAAAGGCGGGTGACTTCTCCTTTCATAACTCAGCTCCCAGGCCACAATGAATATCAGTTTCAGATAAAATTCTGACACGCATACAGACTTTTAAAATTAAACAGTTATTACCAGGCAAACACAGAAGAAGCTCATACAACCTGTTTTTTTGGCTCAGTGAAGTTCACACTCTCCTTCCTTGTATGTCCTACAGCTACAGCCTCACTTGGCAAGTTTGTTTAAGGTAGACATCCACGGTTCCACAGACAGGTTTTTGCTAATAATGTGGCTGACTTCAGGCAGGCAAAAGCCTCTGGATCTCTGGATGCATATAGAATGGTAAAGGTCAAGCTTCAGAATCATCAATCCTCTGGTTGCATGTGCCTGTTTATGCAAGGGAATGTCTCTGCAATAGTTTTGCCAATCTACATACCTTGATTACCTTCAATTTCACCAAATAAGAACATATTTTCAAAGTGTATCAGCTTACTAACAGGTCACAAACTTCATTCAAAATACACATGCTAATAACCAAGTGTCAGATAGTGTTTGAAATATAAATAATGGAAGCTTTTGCCATCACTGTCTCAGGAGAAAGCCTGCCTTTCTGAATAGAAAGCAAGTGTAGCTGCTTGGTTCCAACATCATTGGTACTTGAGTTATAGTTCAACCCAAGTAACAGGCACATGATCTCACATCTCCTTTTGCCTCTCTGTGCTCAAGTATTATAAAGTAAATTACAGGTAATACAACAATCAAGGGAACTGATTAATACATGCCTACTATCTATGCTTTTAATAATTAATTCATAAAATTACTGAAAACTGGGGAGAAAAGGTTATTTTTAAAGTGGAAGTGAGAAGGTAGAGTGTAAATGTAACCAAATCCAAAGATATAGCCATTAATAACCACCCCACACACAGGTAATAAATGATAGATAGACAGATGGTAGATGATAGATAGATAATATATAGATTGTTGGATGGATAGCTAGATAGTAGATAATATACAGATTGTTGGATAGATGGGTAGAAGGATAGATAGATAGATGGATAGTAAATAGATAGATAGATAGATAGATGATAGAATAGATCCTGTTGAAAAATTTAAGTTCTAGGCAGAGCCATTTGCAGTGGTTGTATCTAAGACGTGTACAGCACAGACTACTAGTAAATGCATCATCTGTGAACAATGACAAATCTGAACCTAAATTCATCTTCTGGTGACCATCTTCTGCTCTACAGCAAAATCTGAAAGATCATAGACAAAGAAGTAACATAATGTACTTATTCTAGCTGAATGTTTCACCTCCATCACCATGTTAGCCCTTTCCACAAACCCATGTGGTAAGCATTGTGATGCTTATTGAGGAGATGGGCAGTTAGAAAGCACTCTTCCCAGTGTCATTCAATTGGTGAGTAGCAGAGCTAGTTCTAACCCAGTCTGAGTACCTCCAAGCCCATGTCTTTCCTTTTATACTACACTGAACTTCAGGTTCCCTGCAAGTAAGGGGACTTTCAAGCTTATTCAGCTCTCTGAATCATGTGTGGATATTGGCCATAACGTACATGTTTCTATGATGTACATTTGTTCCTGCAGATTGTTCTAGGTGTGTCTGTCTTTTTATCATGTGAGCTGGTCTCAAGACTAACCCAGTTGAATGTTGCTCAGAGTCACGGACTTTTTAACCTATGAAATTTGTAAATGCCCAATATTTTGTGAGATCATTAATGAGACCAATTAACAAGTTTGTCAAGGACCAGTTTTTCCATTCTCTTTAGGTCCCCATGTCTAAGCGCTTTCTCACAGAAAATGAACTTATTTCTGGAAAGCTTGGAATTTATTTTTTTGTATTTCGAACTTTCTCAACTTTCCTTATTTCCAGATCAAAGTATTTCTACAATACTGAACCCTCCTTTCTCTGCTATCTTCAAGGAATAATGATGTCTTTCCTTGTCAAAGAGAATCCTTTGCCTTTGAATTCAGCTTTCTTTCCCCCTGAGGACTATAACCTATTTATTATCACCATTCATTCTTCAATCTCTATTTTCCTTCTGAATTCTTCTCCTTGACCAGTGAAATAAGATGCCCCCTGACGGAAAGTATGATGCCTTCTACCCTATGACTTCTTTTCCCTGCCCTATCTTCCCCTAATTTTTCTGTCCTAACATATTTTGAGCCTTTTTGAAGGTTTGTAGTATATCTTACCCATGTGTGTATTTTCCAGTTTTGCCCCACTCCCCACTCAGATCATCTAATGTAAATGTAAAACACTAAATAGGCAACATTTGCTTTTGTGTTTGCCTTGATTTTGCTTGTGTGGTGTATTAACATTTAAAACTTGGTTTGGACAACTCCAAAGGATAGAAGATATATACGTGACTTGTTCACTACTGTAGACTCAGCATATAGTGAATGTGCAATAAACATTTGTTGAATGAAAGACTGGATAAGAAATGAAAAGAAAAGCCATCAATACAAGATGAAAAAAAAAAACTAAACTAAAATGTTGCCCAATATTTAACTCTTTGGTGTTGTGAAAACCATTTTCTCAGATTGTGTTTTTCATTTCATTGGCTATTAATGATGATGAATACATAAATACCTAACCCTATAGTGGTTTCCTTAGTGCTCCTGGAGGCAGGGTAGCACAAGAGCAGGAATTTCTTGCTTTTGCTTCCTACTAGAAGCATAGCACTTGACATGTAGTAGGCACTTAGTGAATATTTGTGCAATGAATGAATTAATGAAGAATAATAAGGAAGTTGGTCTCTCTTCTCACTTGGACTCTCAAGTTGGACTCTCAAAGTCCTAGGCCAGACCCTGAGAATTGCACAATGACAGTCAGACTTTATGTTTGTAGAGTTCAAAGCAGTGTAGAAACCTAAAATGTGACTGGCTACTTTTCCCGGTAGCCAGCTCAGGCTGTGAGTGGGTATCATAACACAAGAAGCCACAAAATACTTGCTTCTGTGTGTTGTAGCAGTACTTGCTGGGACACTTAGTATAAATTTAAAATGTATAAAGAAAACTAAAAAAACTATAAATGTACTATAAACTTTAAAAAGTAAATTGTGCATCAGATTAGATAAAAGACAATCTCTATTTCGGGGATTTATAGACAGAAGAAATCTGTGTAGATGGGGATTATGTATAGGGGTAGTGAATTTGTGTGTGTTATGGGTATTTATAGACAGGAGAAGAGGGGGACTGAAACAGATCTCAGCAACACATCCTGGTACATAGTGGATGATATATAAGGGCACACAGGTGCACTAGTGTACAAGGACACACACACACACATACATACACATACATTCATGCATACACACACATGCTGAATCAATGGCTGCCCTAGGGATGGATGATTAGGTGTGTCTAGGTAAGGTTAGATGAAGAGTACCAGTAGAGTCCTCTCTCTCAAAACGCAGATGGCCCTGATGTTTATTTGGTGACTTTATAGTCCTCCCTCAAACAGAAATTGTTTTTTTTTTAAGTTTCTTTCTTTTTTTTTTTTTTTTTTTGAGAAAGAGAGAGAGAGAGAGGGAAAGGGAGAGAGAGAACACATGGGGGAAGGGCAGAGAGAGAGGCAGAGAGAATCCCAAGCAGGGTCTGCACTGTCAGCACAGAGCCCCATGCAGGGTTTGAACTCGCAACCCTGAGATCATGACCTGAGCCGAAATCCAGAGTTCGATGCTTAACTGACAAAGCCATCTAGGTGCTCCACAAATAAAAGTTTAAACATTGCACTACTCGTCTAAGTCAGAATGCAAAGATTAAAGCTGCAGGGGTAGCTCTCCAATACCATCACTAACCACCATCAGACACGTTCACACTCACACTACTGCAAAGTCATCCTTGAACCTCATGGCACAGTAGGTAAGTTGGGGTGGGAGGGTGACCCACTTGAATGCCCTCAATATCAAGGGGACAGGGAAGTGGTGGAGTTGCCACATTGCCTCAGCAGGCATAACCCCAGGGGGAGACAGGGTTGACTCCTGCCATGAGCTCCCATCCTACTCTGCACCAAGGTTATTCTTTGGCACTCAGTTTGAGAAGCAGCAAGAGCCTTTTATTCCTCTCTTTAATTGGGTATGTCTTTCAGTCCCCATTGCTGAGCTAATGGGGTGTCTCAGAGCCTCAGACGGAACGTGCAGGCTGTGGGGAAAAATCACAGACTAGGACCTCAGGCACCACAGTCACCTTCATGTTTCTTGTTTGACATGATTCTGGGTTCCTACAGGCAGAATGGAGTGCATTTCATGTTGGGAGTGTCAAACATGGGCCGAACACTAGGGTGAGAGGAGGAAAAGAAATAGATGAAACTTTTACCTCTTTTTTGACGAACCAGAGCAGATGGAACTATAGGAAACCACTTCACACGCTTCCTTATTTTTTTTCAAATTACATAACCTAATAAAACATTCAATTTCAGTATCCCAAAGTATGTTGGAAAAGTCTGTAGAGAAATCTGAGCTGGAAAGAGTCTTGAGTTAGAAACGGGAAAATATGCCCCAGGCCACCCAAAACCACTTGAAATTAGTGGCTTTAAAGTGCACTCCCAAGAAGTGAACCTTTGGAAAAGTTACACAGTCTGCAAGCAGCACTTCTGCTCAGGTCTAGTGAGTGGTGGCCCTGCAGGTGGGCACAGAACACTTACTGCCTGGCAAAGAACAGATCCTGGAATGTTGGTGGGAGAATCACTTCAGTAAATAGCCCTAAGGGTGGGAAGAGGGACCAGTAACAGAAGAGACCTGCAAATGGGAAGAGGAAATATGAGTGCTCTTGACCAAGGAACTCATGAAATAGGTGTAAAGTGTCAGGAATGCAGACAGAGGAGCAGAAGGCATGAGACATGTGACAAAGGGAGTCATGGACATGAGCTCGGGCGTAGAGCAAGCTCCTGAAAAATGCCATCTGTGGTGTTGGTGGAAATAAGGCTGGCCAAGACCAGGGGGCCTTTCAGGTGGAGGGGCCTGATTAGAGCAGCATGATGCATTCTAGGCAGGTTCAGCTCTCAATCACCGTTACATGCCACTCCAGGCACATCCAGACAAAGCAAAAGGGAAAGGGAAGGTTTCAAGGGCTATATATGGTCATAAACACTTGTGTCCATAGAGACTATAGTAAAAATCACATGTCAGCAAGATGATGGAGACACAACATCAAACTCAGTGCCTCCTTCATGAGGCCCTCCCAGCAATGTAGTTTCAAAGCACAGTGTTCAAGCCCCCATTCATTTGTTTATTTACTCAAGAATTTGTGCCAGTCACTGTTTGGGGCACAGAAGAATTAGCAGTGATGGATGTTTCCATGGGTTTTACAGTCCACTATGATGGAAAGGATGAAAAATACAATTTACATGTTGGGAAGTACCAAGTGCTATGAGTGAAAGTGAAGCAAGGTAAGGAGAAAGGAAGGTTTAATGTTCCCCAGATTGGTCAGCAGGGATGAGACAATGAAATAAGGGACCAAATCAGGAAGATATCTGGGGGAACAGACCATTAGAGCAAAGGAAACAGCAAGTGCAAAGGTCCTAAGGGGAGTGTACTTTGTGCACTCTGGGAGTAGCAGGAAGGGCAGGGGATTGGGGCTGAGAGGTCAATGTGGCCCAGAATAGGTAGGAACTTGGAGGTCACAGGAAGGATCTTACAGTTAATTTTTTAGTGAGATTGGGAATCATTAAAATGCTTGGACAGAGCTTCCACATATCTCAGTTTGTGTTTTAAAAGGAAACTTTGGCCGTTTGAAACATCATCAGAGGCAATTGCAATAGCCAGGTCAGGAGAAGGTGGTAAAACCGGCATAATTTCTGAGTGAATTTTGGATGTCAGTTCTGAGTGAGAGTTAAGGATGACTGTAGGGAGGAGAAGCATCTTTTACTGAGGTGACTAAGCGGGAAGGTGTGGCTGGTTTAGGACTTGGCAATAATACCCTTAAGCTAACAGTTAAGCACTTGAGTGGAACACTCCTTTCCAAGGCCTTCTCTGTGTTATTCCAGAGCTGCACGCAGTGAAAGGTGGCAGATGGCCGCTTCCTTCACTCTGTGACTGTCATTAGAGCCCTAGTTCCAAAACATTATTGTATTCCAAAACTATTCCAAAACCCAGAAAAATTGCTCAAAAATACAGACTCCAGAGAGCAGCAGAAATTCTGATTCAGTGGGCCAGGAGAGGGATTCAAAAATGGAGTGGTTGTTAGCAAACACTCAGGGGATGCTAATGCAAAGAGTCCATGGGCCAGATTCTGACAAACCCTATTGTGGATGAGGGACACTTGATAGTTTTGCTGTCATCAAAAACAATCTGGGAAGAACACATTTCTCGTATGTTGACCCAGTGACATCAGCCAACTCACCTCCTGGCCTTCTCTCCTGGATCACCCATGTCAAAGATCTCATGGTCTTAGCCCAGATGAGTCAAATTCACTAGCAAAGGCAACAGTCCTATTGGGAAGAAGGATGAACAGAGCAAGCCAAGCCAACATCTGGAACACCTCCTTCTGGGACTCATTCAGTTTTAAAAGGTTTGTTAAAACAAGCCTTGAGACATCAGGATGCTATCACTTGACCAGAGGCTGGGTTCAGTTGTTGAGTCCAAAGTGATAGGCTGAAAAATGATAAACTTTGAAAGGGCTAGTTGATGATAAACACTGAGAATAACCTTTAGGGTCTCATAGGTACCTGGTCTAATATTTCTAGTCAGCATTTATTTGAAGGTTGTTGAGAATAATGAGAAAAGTTCTAAGGCCCTTTTTATGATCTTTATATCAACTGAGATTAGTATGGTCACATCCGGGAAATTATGTGTGGTCTGTGACTTTGCACAGGATGGTCATGAATGCAACAAGCATTTCAACTAACCGGGCAATGGAACTCTGCTTCATCCAAAGAAGTTTCATACTACAGGCATTCTTCCTCTGGTTTGATCTTATATACCAGAAGATCCTACATATTCAGTGTGATTCCAGAGCTATGCACAAACAATGCTGGTTAAAAATACATATTCCTAGGCTCTAGGCTAAGTGTTTCAAATTGGAAACTCCAGAAGCTCTGTACCTTTAAACAAGCTTTTCTATGTGATTCTGATATTCAGCCAGGCTTGGGCACCAATGATGAAGACAGTTCTTCAAGGAAGACCTTCCTCACTTGAGGTATGATGTAGAAAACATAGAAGCTAGATTTGGGAACAGAATCGCAACTGCCTTATCTTTTAAAATAGGTGATTTGTGTCAGTGGGTGACTGGAAGTCACCCAGCAATTCCTCAACTGGCTAGCTATTCCTTCCACATCAAGTTAAGACAGAGACCACATGGAATGACATGTGGTCTATTTGCAACTTAACCATTAGAAAGAAGAGCTAAACATTTGTGTCAATATGGAAGCCTTTGACGGCAGTAACAGAGTGTGATATAAAATCTCCAAATCGTATGATGGGGGACATCAGCTTCAGCATAATTTTCCAAGCTTGTAGACTAGTGTCAGTCAGAAATCATAACCATAAGAGGCCAACACTGAATTATCTGCAGCAGTACTGACAGGCCAATGTCTTAGAAAAGATACAACTCAAATTATAAGTAAATGAAGGCAAAAATGTCTTTAGGATATCATGAACTACGGACATTAGCGAGAGTTCCTCAGTTAATCTGTCCAATTTTTTTTTTGTTTTTGTACATGGTTCTAGAATAAAAAGCCACTGTGATTCAGAAACACCTGGCATTTAATAGACAACCACAGTCACAGAATGTGAAATTGCCATGGTGAAGAAACTGTGGTTTATGCTCTTGGTAACATAATAACTCAGGCTGAGATTGTACCTGCTAGAATTTTCTGGAATATTAACCTCTTCCTGTTGACCTCCAAAGGCTCTGAATGACTTTTCTGGAGAGGTTGTAAAGATGATTAGAAATGTGTGCCGCTTCAGGAAGCGAAACATGATTTGAAGCTCTCAAGTTGTGTTTTGGAGATGACCAAGCTCAAACTGAATAGATTGTACCCTGGGAAGCAGAACATTACCAACCCCTTATAAGGGGCAATGGGCATTCAAATTCACATTTTTATCTCAATGACACCCCTGCCCCTTGACCTAGTATCTGATGCCAGACTTGCTGGAGTCTCCCCAAAGTTCTTATTCCACTGATCCATTAGAGAAATGGTGCAATATAGGACATCTTAGAGATTTTTCAACTATTGTATTTCATGCTTGAATACCTTCTCTCTTTCTGTTTTCTCTCTTCAGGTGACCTCAGACATGGTCATGACGTCAATTACCAGCTATGCAAATCTTTCCAGAATTCTCTTCTAATTTTCAACCCAGCATTTCCACTTTTCCAAGATTCTTAAATTTAACATATTTCTTTACAAAGACAGTGCAGATTTTTTTTGCAGTGGAGCCATGGTCTGTAGCCCCACCAGACACTCCAGCAACATTCCTGGGAAGTCTTTGTCTAAATGAGAAATAACAGAATCCTAGGAGAAAATTAGTGCATGGGAGCACCACTGATGATGGATGCTCTGATCACGAATATGTCACCCCAGAGTTAACTTCCCTGCTTTCATCAAGCTGGGTTTTGGTGCCTACGCAACTACTAGAGTATCTTGAGGCACCTCCTGCTCAAAATCTCCACACTTTTATGTCTTAGCATAATCCACAGACATGGCAATAAAAGTGACAATGTAGGTGCAAAAAAAGAAAAAAAAATCTGCTCAGAGTTCCAGGTACCTTGTGCAGAAAGAGCTGAATAAGCAGTAATCTTGAGGAATTAGCACATCTCACTTAGTGAGACTTCTAAAAACATTCATCTTTTGCATTCAGAATGAAGCCAGATACAACATTTGGTCAAGGGCCAGAGTTGAATATTGTGCTGTAGATACATTTTGCCTCTCCCAACTTTCCATGTAGAACCAAATGTCTGCTCTACTGTGTCTTAACCAACATCTCAAGAAAGCTTCAAGGTTTTTCCAACTTGTCCAATATGAATGAAAAAAAAATCCATTTGTTCTGGAAAAAACCTTTCTTTCCCAATAATTGGCATCAGAGAAACATAAATTTCATTTAAATGTCCCAACCAATTTCATATTCAAATGTCCTGATCTCATTCTATGGTTGGGTTGTAATCAATACATTCATGAGTCATTGACAAGCTTGGTTGCTTCAAACATGTCTTAGAGCTTGGAATCTTCACCCAGAGCTCAGTTCTAAGGGTTCCGTATGTTTTTAGTTAGGAAGTCAGCTAGAAATACAAAAGTGGAGTTTTTCTTTGGCGCTGCCTTAGGAAAGATGGTTGTTCTGGGGAGGAGCGAGTTAGGGCAGGAAGGGAGGGGATGAAGGGCCAGGATGATGCTGTGGAGAGTTTTATTTGTAAATGAATTTCAGCCAAATGACAGGACTCTGAACTATTTGACATTCTTTCCTTTGCTCTCCATTCAAGTTAAACAAACAACATTTTTCTGTCCCTCCTCTTCTTTAGGCTTTTTGGATGCAACAAAGCTGTGCATGGTGCCTCTGATTTTAAATATTCCACCAAAAATACAAGTATGTTCATTTTTTTTCCCTCTTCAATGAGCACAATGTTTCCAAAGACCTGCAAAACAAGACATAATTTTAGGACATGAAATCAGATGAATACATGCTACTGATTCTTCTCTTCTGCTAACTAAAATCACACCTTTCCCATGAGTGACCCCCCCGAATGACTCTAGGACACCCCAGCAATGGTGCTGTGGACACCTAGCATGCTTTTGACCAAATGCTAAGCATGGCACAGTCAGCACATTCAAGGTCCCTTGCAGCCTGTGAGGCGGGTGCCACATTATCTTCACTTTTCAGATGTGTAAACCAGAGCTCAAATTTCCAGACATTGCCCATCGTGTCAAGGCCATATAGTTAGTAAGAGACAAAGCCAGGGCCTAATGCTCCTGACCAGAGGTCCATTCTGTAGACCCCTTTCCACAACTCTTCGGTGCCTCTATCATGCCACAGCAACCTTGCTCATGATTTAATTCCAACTAGACCCTGGAGCCCTTGATGATGGTTCATGTCTTGGGCTTTCTTTGCATCCAGGATGCCACCTCACAAAGGGATTTGTGCAGAAATGCCAGCTGATTGAGGCTAAGCGTCGTGTGGATATATAAAACCAGAGACTTAGGGCACCTGGGTGGCTCAGTCGGTTGAGTGGTCCAGCTCTTGATTTAGGCTCAGGTCATGGTCTCATGGTCATCTGCACTGAGTGTGGAGCCTGCTTAAGGTTCTCTCTCCTTCTCTCTCCCTCTGCCTCTTCCCCCTCTAAAAAAAAAATTAAAAATTAAAATTAAAAAAACCCAGAGACTCAAAAAATATGAAAGTAAGTAAACTTTATCATTACATGTCTTGTTAGTAATAGCTTATATTAATGGTTATAAAAATTGTATGGCTTCCAGGCAAGTGTCAAAATAAGAAAAGAAAACCCAATAACCCATGTTAGCTTTTGTGAATGTATTGGGATCAGTTTTTTTTTTTCTTTTTTATGACCACACTGTAGTAGAATATGGGAGGAGGGTTGTCCAGACACCCCAATGCAAGGAGTGTCCAAACACAGCCTCACCTCCACCATGAGTCTCTGGCTTGGATCCCACCCAGCAATGGTTGTCAATGTTCCAGTACCTGAGGACATGGGATGCTCTTTTTCCAGAACCCCCTTGTTCCAGTGAAGCTTTTGGATCTCTACTTGGTTCTGAAGTCTGGACAGTTGCAGGGCATGGTCCTCCCCCAGATAGACACTGTGGGCTTAAAGATGGGGAGGAAAACTGAGCCACTATTTGTATGTGTGGAAGAGATCACTGGCCATTTGGGAAATTTCTAGAAGTGTCTGAAAAAACCTCTCCTATTCATGCAGGCAAACCTGGTCTTAGAATTAGTTCCAGTATTAACTGTCACAAAGAAAGGGTCAGAGGATATTACACAGAGGAAGTGGGCTTTGCCATGGCCTAGGGTGTGCAGGCAAAGTGATAGCACTGTGGAGTGGTAATGGGGCAGAAGCGGTGGCCAGAGAAAGGGGGAGGACCCCGGAGGAGAGCTGATGCCAGACCAAACCACACTGCCATTAGGGCCCCGCCTGGGGCACAGCCCAAAAAGGAGCTGCAGCCAAGGGAGCGGGTGTCCAGGGTTTTAGGAAAGCCGTTTTGACAGGTAGGGAATGTCAGCTTTCCATAGAGTAACGCTCTGTTCGCCACTTGTCCAAATAGCGATAAATCACCAGTAAATTCCTGCTGCTGTCGGGAAGGTTTAGACTTCAAAGCCTAAAATTCACAAACAGGAACCTTTCATTAACTCTGGAAAAAGAATTTCACTTTATTTCAATTTGTGTATTTCGGTTATTTAATGGCAGCATATATTGCTAACCAGCATGGCATACTGTTTTGAATCAGATGCCTTTTATTACATAGCCATCAGACACTGAAATTATTTGCTTAAATACTACACCAGCCTTCATCTGTACCAAATGTTTGAACTTGCTTTCTTAAAAGATGAGACAACTTTGCTTTTTAGTTTAAAAAAAAAAAAGCTAGTTTTATTCACTAGATACCATGAGACTAAAAAAAAAAAAATTAAAACCTCAAAACTGTAACATTTTGATTTTCGTGGAGTTCAAAGCACTACCTTTCTTCATTAAATAATGCAAAGCATCTTTCCTGAGAGAAGGAATAACAGCATGGTATCATCTGGAATTAACTGCCTGGTGGAGTATTATTTTGTTGCGGTGAATAGCCTTACTTAGACCTTCATTTTGCCTCTTGTCTTCATGTCTCATCTGTGCTTAGATAATCAATGTCAGAATTATTTTTTTTTCATCAGGCACATGCAAAATGGAAAACTATTCTCTCCACTGAACATGCTGCTGCCTGGACCTTTTAAGGTTCAGGTCAAACACCTCTTTTTGTTTTTATTAAGAGGCACTACCTCATACAAAGAAAATATTAAACATTGATCTTGAGCAAGAGCATTCAAGAGCAAATTGGGGTCCAGCTTATTTTCAGCTGGGACAACCATTTCCTTCGGGCTTGACCTGAGGATCAGATGTTTGACTCTTCCAGGAATCAAGGTGAAGAAGGATAAACACACAAGTTTGAAGGGAAAAAAATATGGCAATCCAACTCACGTTTTCTGTAAGTCGGCAGCAAAACATTTAACTGCCAGCCACTGACAGGGTTTGGAAAAGTCATCAGTGGGAAAGTAGCCAAAACACTGCTCAAGTATGGGTGGTCACCAACAGTAAAAGGAGAGAAAGAGGAAGAGAGAAAGAGAAGGTCTTCATACAAATTGCACATGATGTGCTACCTATCTGCTTTTCTATGGACCTGAGACAGCATCACTGTCAACATCCTGCTAGAAGCTCAAATTAAGGAGACGCAATGAGGAAGCATTTCATATAAACCAATTAAAACACAGATGACCCAGTCATCCATACAGCTTTGAGTGGGCTGGTATGCACCACATTTCCTGATTTCAAGAACAAAATTGCCATGTTACATCATATATTTTGCCTCCCCAAGCTCATGGTCAGGTGGATCTGAACATCAATCTGGGGTAAAAGTCCTTCCCATTATTGAAGTTTTCTTGTCTTACTGTTAGCCTGGCTATAAATTGACAGATCAAGCTTCCAATAAGCAGTACAGCTGCCAACCAGCTCAACAGTGAGAACAGATAAACCTAATACATTTCAGAGGTGCTCACAAACACCACCAGCTAATGAATTTTGTGGGGCCGGAAAACTACATTCTTTGGGGGAAGAGTAGAGTTCCCTATTAGGTTAATCATGGTGATAGCATTGATATACATAAATAAGGTCTTTGATTTACACTTCCCTCTCTTTTTGGTTAGTAATTTATTTTATTAGTGAGATGCACATTCATCAGAAAATATGGGTCGTTATTGTTTGCCTGTCTGGGGAAATGGTGTGATTGCCCTTGCAAGGCAGCCCAGCTACAGCACTACCCTGGATTTCCAACACCAACCACCCTTGGATTGTACCAGAGGGTCACCCCTCTTCATGGCAGAATCTTGCTGTGCTTTGGAGCAAAAGCATCTGAGAGAAAGTTCAGAGGCAACATCTCCCAAGTGAACATTTTATATTTGTACTCAAAAAGAGTTGTTTTTGTTTTGTTTTGTTTTGTTTTTTATGAAGGTTGCCTCAAAGACCATTTTTAAAAATTTACTTAAAATTTATTTAGTTAACACACAGTGCAATATTGGTTTCAGGAGTAGAATTCAGTGATTCATCACTCGCATAAATGAAGCCCTCTGCTACCTTTGCATTTAAGACCAAAATCCAAGATTCTCTGACAGCCTCCATAATGGTTGTAATGGTCTCTGCTCATTCTGTAATGAATCTGCGATTTCATCATCCAACCCATACCTCTCACTGTTCCTTGCTCATTTATATGGATGCAACATAGAGCCCTTCTTCTTCATTTAGAAGACCCCAGAACTAATGCTTATCTTCATACGGAGAGCAGCCCCCTGAGTGTCCTTGCTTTATGAGGTCGTTCGCTTTACAGGTTCTGAGCAGGTGGCAGAACATGTTTCCATCCTCATTTTTTCTTCTGTCTGCAACACAGTATTCAAACTGTAAAAGCCAGTAGTTGCCCATATTTTCAGGTGATCTGCATGGTAACCATCCAATTACATACAATTGGTGTTCCTGGGTTTGTTCAACATACTAAACAGTTGTGGGACTGAATTGGTTACACTTTTTGCATAGATGTGGGTTCTGGAAATTTGCAATAATTTTGAGTCATTCTATTGCTTGGGAGACTACACATTTTGAGAGGAAAACATTGAACAAATCAGGAAGTGCAGCTGTTAGCACCTGATCAAGTTCTGCTGCCCATTTCAAGCACTCACCAGGATAAGTATTACATGCTTGTAAGGTGTGGCATCACTTTGCCATCAAAGCTTGTTTTCTCTTATGGTGTTAATTTAATAATCCCATATTGACCTGATATTGGAAGAAGAATAGGCTGTAGTTTGTCACATGGTAGTAACTCTGTCTTCTGATTTTTCATTACATAATCCAATAGCAAATCTCATATATATGTGTGTGTGTGTATATATTACATATATATACATACATAGATACTCAAAACATTTATTCTTTTTTTGAAAAATAATTTTTTGAGTATAGTTGATACACAATGTTATATTAGTTTCAGGTAAACACTAATTTGAAAAGATATATGCACCTCTGTGTTAATTGTAGCACTATTTACAATAGCCAAGATATGGAAGCCATCAAATCTCCTTTATATTAATGATTGTATCTGTGTGCACATGAACATAATGATTGATACCATGTAATATAATTGTGTTGTTAAGAAGACCATGGTCTGTGTAGCAGTGGAGAAAAAAGGCAACATTATGAGCTTGGAGTTCTTGCAATGATTTAAGGCAGAATATTTTCCTTCTATGTATTCTGGCAATTTTAAGGCAACATAAAAATATGAATAAAAATCACTTAGACAGTCTTTTCAACACTTCTTCTCCAAACTGATAAGGTTACTCATGAGATGCTTTGACAGCCTTTACATGGAATGGGACAGATATTCTTGGCTAGCAAACAGAAGCGAGGGCAGTGTGTCAGAAAGGAAAGTGCTCTACTTAACTACTGGAAGAATGGAGTCCAAACCTCTTCTTTGTCCCTGACTATCTGTGTTATTTGAGGCAAACTAATTCTCCCAAATCACTTTTCCTTTATCTTCAAAATTAGAGAAAATATACCCATACCCTGGAACTACTGTAAGGGCTGAAGTCAGAGTTTCACAATTACCTTTCCCATAATATGGAGAGAGAGAATTGTTGAAATTAGGGGAGATTTCAGACGTTTGTTCTAAAAATAATTTTGCAATGGCTTTATCTTTTGAATGCCATAGCCCCTCATAGGGCAATGACAAGGAACAGATGACAGCGTGGGTAGTGTGGAGCTGAAATACCTCAAGGAAAAAACTCTCATGACTTTCCTACTTTTGCAATCTCTACCCCAGGACAGCTGTTCATTATCAGACCCTATGCCCGTTTTTAATCTCTTTGGAATTAAAACAAGTATATTTAGTATTGTGAGTTGCAGTCAGAACTCTTGATTAGGAATGGAAGAAAACCCTGTGGGAAACTTGGAGAATAAAAGAATGGCACTGGTCATCAGGAGATGGGTGCTCTTGGAACCATCCACAAGGGTACCCCTGGGTCCCTGGGCCATGATAAACCATAGTCCAGAGCATTGATGGGAGCCCAGGGCATTTTGTCTGTGGCTCTCAGCCATGCTTCCCTCCAGGGGCTGCTGATTCTACTATCTGTTGCAGATAAGCCTTTGGTTTCCCACTCTGCAATAGAGAAAAACATTATTTGCAATCTTTTACAGGCAAAATCTCCTTAATTCAGGGTAGCCTTGCAAAGGGGTGGCCAGTCAAGGAAGTGCTATCCGCCCCCCCAATTCTGCTGGTTTCAAAGGGGCCCAACTTGTGTCAGGTCCTTCTGCCTGGTCGAATCAGTGTAGGTGGCAGGGATGGGAGGCTCTCATTTTATAAAACATAGCTGCTCCCACTGTAACCATGTGGTTGAAGATCTGGGATGTGTAGTTTGACTCTAAGAACTCTGCTCTCCAAACCAGGAGTAGGGATGTGCCATGCATATTATGACTGAGAAAGAAAGGGGGGAAGGGAGGGAGGGGAAGTCAAGGGATGAGGAAAAGAGGTAGGGAAGGAGGGAAGCAAGAAGAAAAGAGAGACAGACAGAGAGAAAGAAGAAAAAGACCTGTGGTTGTTGCGGTTTGTCCTTACAAAGCAAAGCCCCACATTCAACACAAGATAAGAAGAGTTTACGTTTACAGCAGCGCTATCGACAATAGCCAAAGTATGGAAAGAGCCCAAATGTCCATCGATGGATGAATGGATAAAGAAGATGTGGTATATATATACAATGGAGTATTACTCAGCAATCAAAAAGAATGAAATCTTGCCATTTGCAACTACGTGGATGGAACTGGAGGGTATTATGCTAAGTGAAATTAGTCAGAGAAAGACAAAAATCATGTGGCTTCACTCATATGAGGACTTTCGGAGACAAAACAGATGAACATAAGGGAAGGGAAACAAAAATAATATAAAAACATGAAGGGGGACAAAACAGAAGAGACTCATAAATATGGAGAACAAACTGAGGGTTACTGGAAGGGTTGTGGGAGGGGGGTGGGCTAAATGGGTAAGGGGCATTAAGAAATCTACTCCTGAAATCGTTGTTGCACTATATGCTAATTTGGATGTAAATTTTAAAAAATAAAAAATAAAATTAAAAAAAAGAAGAGTTTAGGCTTTGTAGTTCACTACCACCTGTTTGGAATTAACTTTTTTTCATACCAAAGTTTATTTGTTGTCCCAGATAAACCGGAATCACTACTTCAAATGACATAAGAAAGCACAATTTGATTTTTCTAATAAAGAAAATGTTTTTGTTAACTCACAAATTAAGGATTAAAAGGATTTTCACCAGCCTTCAGTTTGCTATGTGCAAACTGCAAACAGTTTAATATATACAGAAAGCTCAGGTTTGCCATGTAGGCATGTTCTTTGTGTGGAAAAGAGTGAAAGTTCTTTTCATCATTAAGGAGAAATATGTAATTTTGTTCATACATTTACAGTAGACTGCATCCTGGAACTCCGTAGGAAATTATAATTTTGGATAAGGGGAAATAGTATACATTTTGGAGAATAAGAAATAGAAGGTATAAAATATAAAATCATATGGTTAAGAATTGCATGGTACACAGTAAACAGAAAATTAAGCTCCATATCATACTTGTAGTATTTGAAAAGCAAGCAAGCCCTAACATAGAGTAAAATTGAATAATTTTTCACTGAATGTAATATGTATTTCAGGCATGTATAAAGGCAATTTATTGAGCAATTATGTTACTTTGCCCACTTTTTATTGACTAATTAAGTCAACTATATAGAATTGTTAAAAAGAAGAAGGAGAAGAAGAAGAAGGAGGAGGAGGAGGAGGAGAAAGACGAGGAGGAAGAGGAGGAGGAGGAGGAGGAGGAGGAGGAGGAGGAGGAGGAGGAGGGAGGAGGAGGAGGAGAGGAGAAACAAGCCCAAATTGGAGTCATTTGCGCTCCCTCCTCCCAGGACAGCAAACTAAGACAATTGTGATTTCAACCTATCCTAGGCATATGGCCTTTTAAGTCACTCTGAAATTTCCTGGTCAGCCTAGTGATGTCATCTATATGGTAAAAACCCTGCCTTCCTTCCCCACCTCCCCAAAAGACATCCTGGCCTGAAACAATCTTTCTTTTCTTTGTCAATAATTTCTTGTCCCAACCTCCTTCTTATAAAAACCTTCCATTTTGTACAATAGAGCATGTCTCTACTTGATGGATGGGATGACAATTTGTGAATCGCTTCATAAAGACAATGAGATCTTTAAATATACTCAGCTGAACTTTGTTTTGCAACAATATTTTTATTAAAGCCTGATGAATGTTTTCTAGTTGTTTTTCTGAATGCTCTGACCCACATGAGTATATGGATATACATTTTTTAGGCTTTATCTCCCCACATAGAAGATGAGATGGCAGCCTATAAATCTCATTCTCTGAGTTGCTTTGGGAAAAGTCAGTTACCTTTAGGACACCCCGGTGCAGCTATGGAAACTTTGTATAACAAGTTCACTATCAGAAATGAAACAGGGGGCACCTGGGTGGCTCAGTCGGTTAAGTGCCGACATTGGCTCAGGTCATGATCTTGTGGTTTGTGGGTTTGAGCCTTGCATCAGGCTCTGTACTGACAGCTCAGAGCCCAAAGCCTGCTTCAGATTCTGTGTCTCCCTCTCTCTCTCTGCCCCTCCCCTGCTCATGCTCTTTCTTTCTCAAAATGAATAAACATTAAATTTTTTTTTAAAAAGAAATGAAATAGAACATTAATGGTGAGACTGGATTGTGCTGATAACTACTGCTGATCCACTTCTTTCCATGAAAGTGTCAGCCAAGGGTTTTTTTTTTTTCATTTTTGTACAAATGTGTGTGTGTGTGTGTGTGTGTGTGTGTGTCTGTGTGTCTGTGTGTCACAACGTTTGAGGTCTTTTGTTACAAATCGTTCTTAATCTTGAGCTTTAGACAGTCCAAAAAGAGGCTTGGAGCAGGGATGGTACATACCTCCATCTCAGGGGGAATGAGGAGTACAGACAGGTCTATGTTTTAACTGATGGCCAAAGAGCCACAGCTTGATTAATCCCATAAGCCCCACCAAACAAGCAATGAAACACGTGGTGGTATGTAGAGGGTACAGGGACCAGGGCTAGCCAGAAATGTTGCTGTGTTCCCCCTACTCCTGGAGAGGTGGGGGCGCATACAGAAGCCCTGTAGCTGACCATTGGTGTTCCAGAGCTACAAGGATTGCTACACTCAGCATCTTCACCCGTTATATTGTGGATTTGCCATGTGGATGTTCTCAATCTTACCAGGGAATCCCAGAGTGAGTTATGCTCCCAAATCCCTGCAGATCCAAAGAGGGAAAATGCAATTGTCTCCTCTCAGTCAAATTATCTTATGAATTTATGAATCGTCTGCTGTATAGTATTGTCCACCCACCTTACCAACTACTTGTACAACAGCCCTGTGAAGTAGATGCTATTAAGTCTATATTGCAGAATCCAAAATTGAGGTTAATGGGAGGGGAGTAATTTGTCAACAGTTCTAGCTAATAACTAGTAGAGTCAGGATTGAACTCAAATCCATCTGTATTCAGAGTTTGTGTTTTTCTCACTATGCTCTATTTTATACAAATATGCTATCTATATTCATATTATTCATTATATTCATTATAGATTAATGAAATAAATCTTGTATTTCAGGGGCTTGAATCTGACTTTCAATTCAGAATTTATTGGCAATATTTACTGATAATATAAAGCACATGGCATCATAGGTTATAAAAACAAGGAGCATCACAACTATATTAATTTGGGATTGCAGTGATTGAGATACTTAATTCTGTCACCAGGAAAACCCATAATCAAATTTAATCCCACTGTTGTTTTTTTTTTTTAGAACATTTTTAAAAAGAATTTTGACTAAAGCCAAATTTTGAGTAAAGCCAAATATGGTTGTGTAGTAATTTGAATTTCCTGTTGTATAGCTGTTCTGTTCAATTGGCTACCTATCAATTCAGTCCATATTAGGAGCTCCACCCTTTCCCCATCTGGCTCTAGTCTCCTGTTCCTGATTGTTTCTTATTGGTTTTGAGTAGTCATTCACACTTTAGTCTAAACAAACCTTTAACATCTCTTTTGACACACTTTCATTTTTAAGTAAATTCAAGGTTGAGGAAGATGCATGAAAGAGAATATGGGGGGTGGATATAATTCAGAAATTCAAATCAGCCAGATATAGATGATAATCTCTTGGAGAGGGCCTAATTTTCACTCGGTCCTTGTCTGTTGTCAGCACTGCTTTGGGATTTATGGGCTTGATCAGCTGTTTCTCCTCTGGTCCTTGGGGGAAAGTGGGGGAAGGGTGGATAAAAAGGTGGATATGTCCTGCCTTCTCATGATGTTATGGTTTTGAGTGTCAGGCATGTATGCACATTCACTCGTCTCTGTTCTGTTCCTGGGCACCCTCTCTTTGCCACTGGTCCTCAGATTCCTTATCTGTCAAATAAAAAGTCGATAGTGGCCTCCCTGGCATGTGTGAGGATGACATGAAGTGAGGTGTGGAATGGCCACAGCCACGATGTGGGCTCCCCCCTTTCACCCCGGGATTCATCACAACCTCTGATGAGACCTACTTCTCTCGGGTTCAAAATCGGCAGAGAAACAAGATGCTTGTTCAAATCTAGGCAAATGAGCTGTGGAAGGGCAGTTTCTCACTTCCCTATTGATCATCTTATATGATTACATTTGAAACAACTTTTTTGATGACCCTGACTGACTTCTTCTGTGTCATCTTAGGAAAGCCGCTCATTGCTTTTAACAGAAATATCTTCATCCACTGACTGAGAAGATTAGGTAGCCCTTTTAATCTTTGCTTATTCAGTGATTCTGAATTATTGGTAAAGTATAAAGCACGTAAGCAAAGGAAGACTTTTTGGGTGTTCATTACAGTACCCTTTCAGCATAAAACAAATAAATTAAATGATAGGTAAATTGTTATAAGTTCATGATGGAATATTGCACATTCCTTAAAATATCATATTATGTAAGAATATGCAATAAACATCTTTACCATTGTTAACCAAAATAAACCAGTTTAACAAAACACCATAAATTATTTGATTCCCAATTCTGTAGATACAAGTGTGGATAAAGAAATAGAAATGAGGAAATAGATATAAATAATTTATGAAGAACTATATGAACACACATCAAAATATCAAAATATTGGATGTTATCATTGCCAGGTAGTAAGAATTGAGTGTTTTAATTATTCCTTTAGATTTTTAGGTATTCCTTAAATTTTTTAAGTTTGTTTTGTTTATTTCACACATTAACCTTAATTATTTGGTTGCATTAAAGCCATGTCCTTGTGCCAGAGAGCAAAGTGAACTCATCGACGTTGAGGGAAAGATCTCCTTGTCAGTGAGAGCCTTATTTAGCCACATGAAGACAAGAGCACCTTTCTGGAGTCCAAATGTGGCTCCTAACTGCTGACATACTGAAATCCATCCATTTTTCCCTCCACTAATGATAAACAATACAGAAACTCAGATAGTTGCACCCTGAAGTTTTAGAGCGGAAAACTCAAATGAGTATTCCCATCACTGAAATGCCATCACGTTTTATGAAAATGTACTGTGTGTGCCTCCTTTTCCCAATTAAAAGTTCCTATTGGCTGTACTTCCGTGATGGTCTCAGTCTTGATTTCTAGATCTTTCCTTGGTCCCTCTGCTCCTCCCTTCCACTGAATACGATGCAGTTCAAAGTTTTGCCTATCTCCATTTGCCCCAAGTCTTTAGACAACTGCAGGGCCCGCTGAAAAGTTGCCCACCTTGAGAAATTTGCCACTCTGGCTCCACCCAGGTTTTCACTTCAGCAATCGTTTGGCATCCATGAGCTCCTTGTCGCCAATTTCCCTCCAAGTGGAGGGACACTGCCTGATCAGAATGAAGTTTCCTTGAGATTTTGAACCTTGGTATATGGCACAAGGACATCTGATCTTAGATGTCAGTTTTGCATTTGCTGGGGGCCTAAAGCCCTCTGCCAGACATCCCCACCAGAAAGGAAAATTAACTGGACAGGCAATGCATGGTCACAGGCATTTCTGGACTGCAGCTGGACATGTGCTAGAAACCAGTGGGACTTTAAAGCCATAGGATGAAAATGGTCCCTGATATGTAACTAAGGGGTGAGTCAATGTGAGCAGTTCAATGATGTGTACTTTTACACTACATGCAACATTATAAATCTATGACAATGATCATCATCTGCTCCAGCCCAAAAATTAGTGGTACCACTGGAAGAATGACTCACTGGGTCAAAACCATGCCACTCGGTTAAACGCCCTGTAACTATGAGCAAATGTGGCATGTATTCAGAGACTTTGAGAATTAATAACTGGGGTTGGAGCAATCACAAGCAACACTTGTTCCCAGCTTTCAAAGGGTCTTTTGTGCAGTACCTCACTCTGCCATTAGAGGACAGCAGTAGACAGCACCCTGAGAGGCTGCTCCCACTTGACCAACATTTTTAGGTCTAGAACATTCTTCAGAAAAGTATTTCTCTCGTGTCCTCACCTATAGCACTAGTAGGGCTATTGGTAACTTTTCTTTTCCTAAGATTTACTTTCCAGGTGTGCTTATAAGAAAATACATTCAGGAACCTAACCGTCTATTAAGATACCAGGTTTTCATTAAGGGGCACATTGGTGCTGATAAGGGAAATTGTGTTCAAAAGGGCATGACATCTGGATATCTGATATTCAGGAGGGGAGCTTGGCCATAAAAACCATAATGCAATAATGATCTGAAACAAGGGTGTGAGCCATAGCTTAAATACCGCATGGACCACCTGTAACATAGACTACTCAATATCATGGAAATAATTTTAAAAGGAGGCCATAAGTGTGCTGACAAGAGATGAGCATGCCATATTGTTGGGGAGAAAAACAGTTTCATGAAGAGTTTGTAAAGTATGATTTCATTGTGTATATAATATACATATAAGGCTGTTCTATGCTTCCATGTGGTTCAGATTTGGGGTAACTGTGCATCCCTCTCATTAGGGTTTCCCTTTTAGATTGCAGAGGAACCATCAGCTTTCTTATGACTTCCCTGTGACTGCCAGGGGGCCCCAGCTCCTTCCCATTCCCTGGATAACAAGCCATACTTCTGCTGTGGCTCCACTCATGCGGGATTCTGGTGGTGCTCTAATTTGTCTGCCCTGCTAGCGTGCAAGAAACTCCAGGTCAGGGAACAGGTCCCCATCTGCAACTGTGCCTCCAGCACCTACTGCAGCTGCCAACACAGGTGAGCAATGGAACCGTATTGGCCGAATGGAAAAGGAATAGAAGGTGGATGTGAGGAAGCTCAGTTGCCTACGCCAGGTCTGGAGTAGGAGCCCACATGAAACTGCTAGTGGGGGTGGCCCTCCTTCACCACCCTGTGGGATTGTGATTTATAATAAGAAATACGTGTTTAGTCTTTGTTCCCATTTTGGACACAGAACTCCTAAAACTCTTGGAGTCTCCTAAGTGAAGTGAGACACAAATATGAGTCTTGTGCTAATGAGGTGACTTTTGGGCCCCACCTAAGGTTGGAGGCTGGTGGCAAGGGGACACAAACACGTAATTATGGGTTAGAACTTTCAGTCCCACTTCTGATCTCTAAGGAGGGGATGGGCTGGAGGTTGAATTGATTGCCAAAAACCAATGATTTCCTCAGCTGTGCCTATGTAATGAAACCTCTATAAAACCCTGAAAGAGCTGGGCTCGGCAAAATTCTGGGTTGGTGAACGTGGGAGATTTGGAGAGAGTGGCGTACTCAGGACATGGAAGGCCCCCACCCTTTTATAATAAATGCATGACCCAGTAAGTAATATGTTTCTCTGAGTTCTGTGAATTGCTATAGCAAATTAATTAAAGCTGAGGAGGTGGTCCGTGGAAACTCTGGTTTATAACTCGTTGGTCAGGTGATAGCTTGAACTTGCTTGTAACCCATGTTGGAAGTGGGCAATCAGTGGATGGAATGCAGTCTGGTAGGACTGAACACTTACCCCATGGAATCTGCAGCTATATCCAGGGAGATGGTGTCAGAATTGAGTTAAATTGTAGGACGCTCAGCTGGTGTCTCAGAATTCCCACGTATTGCTTGTTGCTGTAGGGGAAAACCCACACACTGGAATTGAGTGCAGGACCCAAAAGATCCCCTTCCCTTGTCCTTGACCTAGGAGGGTCACTCATTCGGCAGCCACCAGATGACCTGTGGGAGTGGTCAGCATGGGCCACTGTGCAGGAGGTGCAGGCACTGTGGGGAGTGACAGCCCACAGGACACAGTCTGAGGCAAGGTAGAACATTATCAGAGTTTCATTTCTGGGCTCCACAGCTGCTGACCAACTGGCCTCCCCATATGAGCAGCTTCCAGCTTTCAACAGGTGGTCCTCTGGGTCTTCTGGACATTCTGGGAATTTAAAACACTGTGGTGTCGTCGAGGTGGAGTGGAGGTGGGGACACTGCACATCGGTCCTCCTGTTTCTGACACAGGCAACAGGCAAAACAAGCCTAAGTGTGTCTTATAACCCCATCATTCATCAATCCCACTTTCAAAATGTGTCCAGGGACACTTGGGTGTCTCTGTTGATTGAGCATCCAAGTCTCGATTTGGCTCAGGTAATGATCCCACGGTTGTGGGATTAAGCCCTGTGTTGGGCTCTGTTGTGGGCATGGAGCCTGCTTACGATTCTCTCTCTCTCTCTCTCTCTCTGCCCCTCCAGAGGCACACATGCACTTGCATGCATGCATGAACATGTGCTCTCTCTCTCTCCCTCTCTCAAAAACTAAACTAAAATAAACTAAAATAAACAAAATGTATCCAAAGAAAACAATGTGTAAAGATACATGTGCATTGATAAAGATAGCATCATTGGAAAAAAAAAACAGAACTTGTCGAAATGTCTATCAATGGAGCATTGACTAAATCAGGATCTGGCATATATATTGGAATACTCTAGGGCATAACAAAGATGATGACTGACAACATGTAGTGCATATAATAATCACTTCAAAATTTGGTTAAAAACAAATTTTTGGCTCCCATGCTGTGTGAGATTTTGATTCAGTGGAACGAACAGTCTCGGAATATGCATTTTTAAAATGCACTTCAGGCGATTCCCTGCGCATATGGTGGGAACCTATCCTCAAGAAACACAAACGCAGCTATGGCTTAATTGGCATAGAAAGGCAGACATGAAAGCCAAAAATCCATAGAATGTATGCGCACAGAAGATTACCTGAAATATCGTAGATCTAAATGTTTAATGAGGTGGGATAGTAGTGTAGGATATTTACAACTTACTTGTTTATAGTTTATTGTTGCTGTTTATCTGTGTTTTCTAAATTTCTAACAAAAAGTTTGAATAACTTGCATACAAAGGAAATGATAAAATCTAAAACCAGAGTCACTGACTTGCTTCTCTGGTGGGAATTTATGGCAGGGCAGTGAGACCCCAGTGGTGACGGGGGGCGGGGGTGGGGGAGGACAGCCACAGGGGATTGCAGGAGAGGTCTGGGATTCTCTGCCTCCTCACTTCTCTCTACCAGTGATCATGGGCCAGGCCCCAGAGCTGATCTCCCATACTCCTCTTCCTGAGAACTAGGAGTCCCCAAGCTGGACACAGGGCTTCTGTTATATCTCGGTTCCAGTTGTGACCTTTTTCCTGGGTCACGTAAAAATCATACCTATCAATTTTTCTCACTGTTATGTTTCTCTCCTGTAAAATTTAAAGACTCACTTAGCACTAGCTAACTGGAATCTATAGAAAGTGACATTGTATCTGGTTTAATATGAGATTATGTATTGAGCTATTGTAAGTTTGACCCATCAGTGTTTCCGAGTGATCCACACACCACAAAAAAAAGTGCACATCTTCTGGCTTCTCTGACACCTGAACAATTTGAGAATCACCAGTATGACAGGAAGAGTTTGGAAGACTTTGGACGCCAAAATCAAATGTGAATTCAAATCTCAGTTTTGTCAGAGTGACATGGGAACAGAAGTGAACGTCACCTTTCTGAGACTTGTTTGCCTCTGGACACAAGAATAATTTTAATGAGTAGAAAGGATGTTTATCAGAATGGGAGGGAATGATGCAACGCTCATGGTCCTGAGCAGGAACCCAGTCATTGTCAGGTCCACTGCTTGATGTCTGGGTTGAGCCCTTCCCCCCACAGGGACAAAACTCTGCAGTGCTAAAGCGTGCTTCAGTGACACACATGCATGGACCTCAATGTCACTGCCATGCACTTTGCACCGGCCAGGAGGACACATCCTCAGCATCGTCTTCACCTGCTTTATTTTTATTCTACCTCCTGTTTATGCAGTCGGGGGGTTTCTGCCATCAAGTATTCTGCTCTCTAGCCTTCAGAATGTTATTTATTAAACAGAGAAAGCACAGGAAGTACTTTCACGTATGTGTCTCTTAGGTCCTTTGATAGTCACTATATGAAAAAGTCAAGGTAAAAACAGGTCATTCCTGATTTTCCTAGAGAATTGGCCTGCCTGGACATCTCACAATCTGCAGATTTCTGGGCATGTGGGAACAAGGGTGTCTTTGGGTGTCTCCAGCATCAGTGCCCTGGACACAGAAGGCCCCAGTGCTCCCTTCCATGGATTTAAGTGCTAGGGGCTGAGAGATGGTAAGTACACAAAGCAATGGTAGAAAGTGCAGAACATGATTAACAACCACACTGGGCACAGAAGTAGTTTTCTCTTCATATGAAAACAAGCACCTTTTGTTGCCAGAGAAGGTCAGAGAACAGAGAAGTTGCCAGCAGTGTTCTTATGAAATCTCAAGGCATTTGTGAGCTGTTATCCACTCAACTGACAAGAAAGAGGGCCAAGGATTCAGAGGGGCCAGAGTGACTTCAAGAAAAGTTTCTTGATGGAAAGGACTAAGAAATGGGACTGGAAGAGGGAGGTGAACCAGAACATGCTGTGGGCAGAAGGTAAAGTAGATCCAATGCCAAGGAGGGGATTGACCAGGGGATTTCTTACCATGGAAAGCCATGGAGAGCTGGAAAGGAGTCTACAGTGGTGCCACAAAGCACATAGACATTGGGAGGAAACCTTCAAGCATGGCTACTTGAACTTGAGATCGCTAATATTGCCCAAGAGTTGAAATTTGCCTTACAAAAGTAGATTATTATTATTACTTGTAGTTAACTTAGGGTAAAGGGATCTTTCCAAAATGTTAACTCATTGGTCCCAAAATCAAACCTAACACTGTCAAAATCTGTGTGCATTGAAAACCATCCATAAATTAATAACCTATAGAGTACTGATGAATATTTTTGCCTCATTTAGACACTAATGTAAAATATTAGTGATTCTGTATTTTGAAGAGAAGATTACTGTGGCCTT
Organism: Panthera tigris; assembly: GCF_018350195.1. NCBI lineage: Eukaryota > Metazoa > Chordata > Mammalia > Carnivora > Felidae > Panthera > Panthera tigris. The sequence goes on along the minus strand of NC_056662.1, from coordinate 46,734,771 downwards.
TCCTCCATCATGTTGTCAGATATTCTGCCATTTGCTTTTCTCTAGTTGTTGTTCATTTGTTTTTGTTTTTGTTTTGTTTTGTTTAGTTTAATTTTGGTCTGGTTTTCCTAAGGGGGCAGAGCTTACATGCACTAAAGACCATTAGAAACATATAATAGACTATAATCTGAAAGCAACTAGAGCAACCACTCAGAGATCAGGTTTCCATAAGTGGCTTAAATCTGGTCCCGGGCTTTACCAAAGTTGGGGGGAAGCTGGCTGCCACCCACAGAGTGGACCCCAGCACAGCCAGGATTCCTGCCAGCCCCTCACCTGTATGCTTCTCTGAGTCCTTTCTCAGGGCCTGGGGGAAAATAGTACAAAAAAAAAAAAAAAAAACAAAAAAAAAAACACCTCACACCAAGATGCAACTACCCGCTCTATTCAGGGTGCCACTCCTTGGTTGAAGCAGATTTTGTGATCTATAAGTTTATTAGACCAGTGTGTTGTACACCTTAAAGTTACACAATCTTGCGTGTCGATTATATCTCAATAAAGTTGGAAATAAGTAAATAAACAAGCAAATTAAGAAAAAAAAAAACAAAATCAGAGAGGATACCATCAGGGTATCCTGTCACTGGGGAAGGACACCTACCATCTGTCCTGCCACCTGGCTCAAGGGCAGTCCATGGTCAGGTTGTCATGTTCAGGGTGTTGGTCTTCAGAGATTACTTCACTCTTACCAAGGGCATAGGAACCTCGTGCATAGGTGAGCTTGTCCATTTATTTCTTAACAGGTGCATGTCAAACAATCAAAAGCCTCCCCCTTCCACCTTCCCAGTGGGGGAGTAGAGTGGACTCTGCCCCAAAGCTTCCTTAGGGACAGAAGTAGGTGAGTGACCAGGGGAAGGGGGGTGCTATCATGTACAACTGCAGCTTTCTTTTCACACATTCTTTTTTGCATCTTAATAATTCTGACTTGGCACCAGCCATCTAAGTCTTGGCTAAAGAGTTAAACTGGCTTTTAAAGGTCACTAAAGATGCCTGATCTCACCCCATTGGGGGCTGACTCAGCTGGTTAAGCATTCCAAGTTCTAAGGTTGAAAAAGGGAGGAATACTGACTTTCAGGAGGTTCTGGGCCATAATTTCACACAGGGCCACACAGGTGAGACAATCTTGTTAGGATTGCCATGAATCTTACCCCTCCATGGGCAAGACGCATAGCTGACCATGAGAATCTGTGGCCCATGTGGCTTTTCCTATATCTCATCTTCAGAGTCTAGGATTAAAAATTCACTTGGCAGTCAATAACCTATTGCAACAAAAAACATTATTGCTACAACTCCTAACAATGACACGAAGAAAAAGAACTCACCTGTGCTCTTACTAGATGCCGGGCACTGTCCTAGGTCTTTACATGCACTGTCTCAATCACATGATGCACTTGTTCTCATTTGAAAGATGAAGACACTGAGGCACAGAGAGGTTCTGTAGCTTACCCAAGGTCACACAGCACTCAAAAGCTGGCTTTAAGATTTGCACCAGCCTATCTGACTTCAAAGCCTTTGAACTTTATCCACTATGTTCTCTGTTCTTTAGAAGGCAGATTCGTAAAGTCTTTAGAACTAAGGATGAGGAACATGATGTCCCAGAGAATTTAATGACTTATCCAAGGTCACATGGCTAGGTCTTCTAAAGTTAATTTTCGTCCATACCCTGGAAAAGTGGAATAAATCAATTCAAAAGACTCCCGAGGCTCTCCATACTATTATTTCTCCTCTGCCAGATGCCAAGTGGGAAATGCAATGGCTTGCCCAGACTGTTCCACTTCACTCTCCAGGAAGGCAAAAGATGGGACTTGCCCTGCGCAAGGGGTAAGGATAGGAAAGGAAAATTCAATGCGGAACTTCTCTGCTTTTCCCTTGTGAGTTTGTTATCTGTTCTCTGAGAAACACTTCAGACACTAGAAAATCACACACACACACACACACACACACACACACACATCAGAATCATTAGAAGAATAAAAATTAAGAATTTTTTTAATAAAAAAAGCACATTAATATATCAGGCATTAGGGAAGGGAAACAAAAATAATATAAAAACAGGGAGGGGGACAAAATAGAAGAGACTCATAAATATGGAGAACAAACTGAGGGTTATGGGAGGGGTTGTGGGAAGGGGGATGGGCTAAATGGGTAAGGAGCACTAAGGAATCTACTCCTGAAATCATTGTTGCACTATATGCTAACTAATTTGGATGTAAATTAAAAAAATAAATAAATAAAACAAGTTAAAATAAAAAAATATATCAGGCATTAAAAACAATATAGCTTTTATATGATCATTACTTTAAAAACTTGTTTTTAGGAGCGTCTGGGTGGCTCAGGCTTGATTTCGACTCAGGTCATGATCTCACGGTTTGCGAGTGTGAGCCCCACATCCAGCTCTGTGTGTGCTAACAGCTCAGAGCCTGCTGGGATCCTCTCTCTCCCTCTCCCTCAGCCCCTCTCCTACTTAGACACAAATTCTCTCTCTCTCTCTCCCCTCCAAATAAATTAAATTAAATTAACTTTTAAAAAAAAAACCTTGTTTTTAAACAGGCAACTTTTCATTAGCTTTGGAAACCAAGTCGCATAATTACATTTGTCTAACCAACATACTACCTGTGACAACAGTCTTTCGAGGTGCACATATGCAATGCTTACTCTGCCCATTGCTTTATTCACATTTTATTAGAATTCTCAGTAATGGCAGACTAATAAGGAAGTACTGGAAACTTCCTTCATGATGGTATTTGACAAAGTTTGTTATGAGAATTTGACTGTTCTTTGTCTTCCTCAGAACTGAGAGGAGACATTTTGCCCATCATGTACCTTTAAAAAGTGGGAATCTACTTTTGAAAAATTCATTTATTTTTTCCACTTTGGAGAGCATTAAATAGAATGAGTTGCAAAAAAAAAAAAAAAAAAAAAGGGAGGGAGGGGAGGGTATTAAGGAAAATAAGCATATCTTCAATTAGTGCCACTAAATGATCCCGAAATCAAATCTTGAATTGACCCTTTCTTGAAGATAGGGAGGGGGCTTGCTCATGAACTCTTCTGGGTTTCTTTCCTTCAGTCAGGCAGGGGAACTCACACAGGGCCCTGACACATGGCAGGTTTGTAGGGCTAATCAGATATTGCTCTCCTTCGATACCTGCTTCCAAGAGAATAAGAACAGTGTTTGGTTCCATAGAGCTTACTAAGGGAGTGATGGAGTACATTTTATGTTGTCTAGGCTTCATGGTGCATTGAAAGCCTGATCTCCCATTGCCCTTGTGTCTTGTTCTTTCTTCTCCTGGCCAAGGAGATAGCCGAAATCCTTGATCTTTCCTTGATCTTCTTTTCAAGAGGAGGTGTGGAGAGAGGGCCAAAACAAGATGTGCAAACTGAGATTGAGAACAGAGACACCCAGGGTGTCAGAGATGCTGAGGACCTGTCCACTGCTCTACAGGGCCCTGAGGGGGAGGCAGAGAGGATCTCTGGAGGCCACAGTATGATTGGGGCCAGGAGAAAGCTGCTCCTGGGCCCTGTGGTTCAGGGTGGCTGAGCCCTGACACAGTAGGACCTCCACATTTCAAGAGACTGTGTGCACTGGACAGTGGAATCACAGAGGTGGCCTGCATATCCTGAAGATGGAGAGGTCCTACAGAATATTTTGTTGAGCATGATACCCCAAAATCTTCATACAGACCTGGGGATGCCTTACATGGGGTGCTTTACCCCAATCTCAGACATCCTAGGGTCAGATTGAATTTAACTGAAAAAAAGAAAGAAAATTAAGTAGCATGACATGATTTTTATTCCCAGGTTTGTGGACTAAGATTCATGCTCATCCCATATCTATGTGTGGCCAGTCTCTGTATCAATCTGGGTCTTGACAGGAAACTGACTTCTACTCAAAAAGTTTTGACTGAAGATAATTTAATGGTGAGGCTCTTTGTGAGAGTGTGTGCACAGTTAAGGGAGCCAAGAAGGGAGACTGAGGCATCCAAAGATGAACAGCATGGGGAGACATTACTGCCTCTGGCCTGAAGGAGCAAGGAGAGGGCTTGGTGTTTGTCAGAGCCCATGATAACTGGCATAGGGGAGGGAACTGCATGATAGAAGACTCGGCCATTGCCACACAACCAAAGCAGAAGCAGGGAGAAGGCAGACAGAGAAATACCCTATCTTCTCTCTTCCCGCCCTCTGGTCTATTGCTAGAGTCTCATGTTGGCTGAACCCATGGAGCAGCCAGAGTCCAAAGGAATCCTGGTAACCGGTGATGAAGTCTGGGGTGTCAGGCTCTCAGCAGAGCAGAGGACAAAGGATTCCTAGTATCAGGGAGGGGAAGAGAGGATAACCAGCACACCACAGTCTGATACACTCATCAAGATGGTTTTCTAGAACAAGTCCTCTTGATATATGCTTGAGAATCCTGCACTTGGACCTGGGAAGCCCAACATGGTTCAAGTTCAAACTTTGTCACTTTCAAGCCATGACTCAAAGTTCTTTCACCTCTCTGAGATCCAATTATTACTCATCTACAAAGTGACAGAGGATTAAATGAATTAATGTCTGTAAATGGTGAAGCACACTTCCGAAAAGCTGGATACATGCCCTCTCAGTAATTAGCCTTGTGAGGGGCCTTTTCTCTCTGGACTTGAATGTGTTAATTGAAAAGGGGAGAGGTGTTTATGGCATGTTACCTGTAATGTAACAGTTCCTGTATTCTAGATTCTGTGAAGCCAAAGGAAAAGGTCTATCCTGAGCTTCTTCACCTGGTTCCTGCATGTAGTACACCTTTAAGAAAACTGGAATTTTTTAAAAAGTTTTTATTTTAATTCCAGTTAGTTAAGATAGAGTGCCATATCAGTTTCAGGTATACAATACAGGGATACAACACTTCCACACAACACCACGTGCTCATCTCAACAAGTGCATGCCTTCATCACCATCATCTATTCCAACCATCATCCACCCAGCTCCCCTCTGGTAACCATCACTTTGTTCTCTATAATTCAGAGTCTGGAGAAAACTGGAATTTTCAAGAATATTTAGCTACATTACAATACATCAAACTTTTCTGGGTTTCAGCTTCCTAAACTATGAAATGAAATAACTCAAAGTACCTCCCAAAATTAATTCAGATTAATCCTGGGGGATGTGAAGATTCCTAGTATCATGGCTGGAATACAGCAAGTCAAAGTATCCCCACCTCTAAATCAAACTCACCTGAGGAGTGATTTTTTTTTCTTCTTACCTTGCTATTGTGAAATAAAGCAGACATTCAGAAAATTACACAAAATCTGCATATCACTTAGGAAACAATTTTGTAACTGCTTACTGAAATAACGAAAGGATCTTGCAGTCTGTACCTTCAGTGCATTCCTAGTATTTCTAGCAAACTGGCACTAGGTCCAAACCCATGATCAGATCATGTCAGGGATCATGCTGGATCCCTTTGGCAAGATCAGAGATGTTGTTATTAGGAGATTTTTCAGAAAGATTGGTAATAACCAACACTCTACCCTGACTCATTAAATAATAATCATTACTTTTAAATAAATCCACAAGAAGTTCTGGTGTACAGCCATAGTAGAGAGCCATGCCAAAGACACTACAAAGTTTGTTATTTCTTTCTTAGAACAATGTCCAAAAGGGAGGTGATGGGTCAGGAGATGCCCCTGCTCTCCACACTCCTCTTCACCTCCAGATCCTTACAATACTATAAAGAATTTTACAAGTGTCACATCTCCTCACCTAACATTTCCCCCATGAGATAGTTCAAGACTCTCCTCTCCTCATATTTTGTATTGAGGCTTTGAGTCCAATTAAAAGTTAGTATAATAAAGCATAGTTCTATAAAACAGCTGCTGAAGCATGAGACCCAAGCTGTCGGAGACACAGACTCACCCCCCACACCATATGCCTAGCATGAGGCACAGTGGGCTGCACAGAAAGAGTGTTGGCCCAGGGCCCATCCCAGAGACCTGAGTTCAAGTCCAGCTCTGCCATTTTACGATGCCCATTCTCCTTTCCTTACTAGTGGAATGTGGGGGCTGGACTCTCCCCAGTTCCAACATCCTATGAATCCAGAGTTGTGTTTCTTCTTCACCCAGTGCAGCTAACACAAAGACAGCAGGGGCTCAATCCATAAACTGAGCAAGACAGAAAGTTAGCATGCCTACCACGGCCTCCTCACCCCAAACACTGTGCCTGTCACCAAACATGTTGAAGAAATAACAATTGAATGAAGTTGTCTCCCCTCTGCACTGAATTAGTATAGATACACATGGTTTTATGGCTTGTAATAACAGCATTATTTTTCTTTGTTTTGGCCCAGATATTCTAGATGCCAGGGCTATCTTATACTAGGTGTTTGGTTATCCTCCTCCAGAGTGGGTCATAAATATTTTTGAATCCTGATATAATGCATCTCATATTCTGTTTTCCTGGAGCTCACAATTCCCCTCTTTGTTAGGCGGCTCAGTTTCCTGTACACCTATGATTTGCTCATGTCTCAAACTCCCTTGGTTAAAAAGAAAGGAAATCAACTTGTATACATTTAAGAGAAAAGGGGGTCCTGCCAGGGAACTTGCTTGCTCCGCGCAAACACCCAACTCTGTGCTTCTGCGGAGCCAAACCTCCAGCAGCAGATCTGACTCCCTCCTGCTGCCACAGGGCCCCTCCTGAGTGGATCACCTAAGGAGAAGTGAGCTAAGCCTGCCCCTCCTGCCCTTGTGCACCTTGCCTACCCACCCCAGCTAATACGCCAGATCCCCAGCACCACAAGCCTGGCAGTGTGCAAGTAGCCCAGACGGGCCACGCCACCCCACAGTGAATCCCGCCCCTAGGAGAGGGGAAGAGAAGGCACACACCAGTCTCACTGTGGTCCCAGCGGTGGGCTGGGGGCAGACATCGGGTCGGACTGCGGCCCCGCCCACCAACTCCAGTTATACACCACAGCACAGGGGAAGTGCCCTGCAGGTCCTCACCACTCCAGGGACTATCCAAAATGACCAAACGGAAGAATTCCCCTCAGAAGAATCTCCAGGAAATAACAACAGCTAATGAACTAATCAAAAAGGATTTAAATAATATAACAGAAAGTGAATTTAGAATAATAGTCATAAAATTAATCACTGGGCTTGAAAACAGTATAGAGGACAGCAGAAAATCTCTTGCTACAGAGATCAAGGGACTAAGGAACAGTCACGAGAAGCTGAAAAACGCTTTAAATGAAATGCAAAACAAAATGGAAACGACGACAGCTCGGATTGAAGAGGCAGAGGAGAGAATAGGTGAACTAGAAGATAAAGTTATGGAGAAAGAGGAAGCTGAGAGAAAGAGAGATAAAAAAAATCCAGGAGTTTAAGGGGAAAATTAGAGAACTAAGTGATACACTAAAAAGAAATAATATACGCATAATTGGTATCCCAGAGGAGGAAGAGAGAGGGAAAGGTGCTGAAGGGGTACTTGAAGAAATAATAGCTGAGAACTTCCCTGAACTGGGGAAGGAAAAAGGCATTGAAATCCAAGAGGCACAGAGAACTCCTTTCAGACGTAACTTGAATCGATCTTCTGCATGACATATCATAGTAAAACTGGCAAAATACAAGGATAAAGAGAGAATTCTGAAAGCAGCTGGGATAAACACAACCTAACATATAAAAGGAGAAAGATAAGACTCATGACGGATCTCTCTACTGAAACTTGGTAGGCCAGAAAGGAATGGCAGGAAATCTTCAATGTGATGAACAGAAAAAATATGCAGCGGAGAATCCTTTATCCAGCAAGTCTGTCATTCAGAATAGAAGGAGAGATAAAGGTCTTCCCAAACAAACAAAAACTGAAGGAATTTGTCACCACTAAACCAACCCTACAAGAGATCCTAAGGGGGATCCTGTGAGACAAAGTACCAGAGACATCACTACAAGCATAAAACATACAGACATCACAATGACTCTAAACCCGTATCTTTCTATAATAACACTGAATGTAAATGGATTAAATGCACCAACCAAAAGACATAGGGTATCAGAATGGATAAAAAAACAAGACCCATCTATTTGCTGTCTACAAGAGATTCATTTTAGATCTGAGGACACCTTTAGATTGAGAGTAAGGGGATGGAGAACTATTTATCATGCTACTGGAAGCCAAAAGAAAGCTGGAGTAGCCATACTTATATCAGACAAACTAGGCTTTAAATTAAAGGCTGTAACAAGAGATGAAGGAGGGCATTATATAATAATTACAGGGTCTATCCATCAGGAAGAGCTAACAATTATAAATGTCTATGCGCCGAATACCGGAGCCCCCAAATATATAAAACAATTACTCATAAACATAAGCAACCTTATTGATGAGAAAAGGGGGGATTTCCCAGCTATAGAGATGGGAAGGGCAGTGTAATATTTTTCTATTGTTGCATGACAAACACCACAAATTTCGTAGCTTAGGGAAATATACTTTTATTAAATCACAGTGCTATGAGCCAGGAGTCAGGCACAACTTTTCTGGGTCCTCTCCTCAAGGCCCCATCAGACTAACGTCAAGGTGTCAGCCAGTCTTTATGCTCATCTATAGCTCCCCATCCTCTTCCAGTCTCCTTCAAGTTGTTGGCAGAATCCAGTTCCATGTGGTTGTGGGACTGAGGTCCATGTTTTCTTGATGGCTGTATGCCAGGACATTTTCAGGCCACCTTCCAGTGACCCTCTCCACAATATGGATGTTTGTTTCTTCAAGGTGAACACAAGACTCTCTGCAGTTGGCTAAGATGGAGATTTCCATAATGTAACGTGATCACAGAAGTACCCATCTTTACTCTTGTTCCTTGCAGGGCTTGTCCTGGTGACAAGTAACATAATGGCCCCTGGATGCCTGTGGCATTATTAGCAGCTTCAGGATCAAAAGAGATCATGAGTCTTTCTTTCCAATTAGGAAATCCTACTGAAGGATTCTGACTCAGATCACCATGCCTAGGGCTGAGAACCAGGACTGGCCCCATCTGTGGCCATGGGGACAGAATTATTGCAAGAAGTTGGGTAAAACCAATTATCTCCACGTTAGAGGATACTGAATCCCATGCCTTCTTTAGATCCCCTACAGCTAAATTCAACATATCTGAAACCAAACATAGCAAATCCCCCTGAAATTAACTCCTCACACTCGATCCCCGAGTTTAGTTGGTGGGACCATTCATTATCAAATCCTTCTAGCTATTCTGGAAGCTGACTCATTTTTTCTTGTCCTCCAAATATAATCACCAACTTTATCCTCACCCCCATCCCTTTGCATTCTTCCTGTTGCAGGTTGGGTTCACAAGAGGCAGATTTTGAGGTAGAATTTAGCATGCAAGGTGTTTATTATTAAGAAGTACCTTTGGGGGGCACTTTGGGGGGCTCAGTCGGTTAAGCATCCCACTTTGCCTCAGATCATGATCTCAGGGTTCCTGAGTTTGGGCGCTGCATCAGGCTCTGTGCTGACAGCTTGAAGTCTGGAGCCTGCTTTGGATTCTGTGTCTCCCTCTCTCTCTGTCCCTCCCCTGCTCATGTTCTGTCTCTCTCTTTCTCTCTCAAAAATAAATAAACATTAAAGAAAATTTTAAAAAAAGAAGTACCTTTGGGACTAACACCTGTGGGAAGAGGGAAAGGAAGAAGAGTGGACAGAGGGAGAAGTTGAGCTGTGATGCAATGTCAAGCTTGGTCAATGGGATGGGCAGTCCCACAGCAAAAATGGCCAGTCAGAGTTCATCTGGGTTGTGGTGACCAGTTCTTTATGTTCCCAGACTGTGCATGAGCCACTGGAGGAGGTGTCTTTGGGTGAAGTGGTTCTCTGCTCCCCCCCCCCTGAAACCACTACAATCTAAAGTGTGTCTGCCTATAGCCCTCCCAGCAGCTGGAGCTATGAGATCTTCTGTAACAGGGGTTTGGGTGGTATGGTACACTCCTAACCACGTTCCCTTACATTTACCCCTTCTGTACGTTCCCAGAAAGTCCACCCTAGTGCAGGTCCTTATGGTCTGATGCTTAACTCTTATATAGTGGGATCCTTCAATTCCAGTCAACTACTAAATCTCTTCTGTAATCACTTGAAACCACTGTCCAAATACCCTTCATGGCTCCCAATTGCCTATGGATTCAAGTTCTTAAATCATAGCTAAGTTCTGAGATGTTTTATAATCCACCCCAATCAATAATTCTGAAACTTTCTTCTATTCATCTACCTTCTTCATCACAATATCTAGTTCTTGTTCTCGAAGCTGTTTCTCCTCATCTTCTCTCCCTCCACACATTTTTCCATTCCCTCTGCTCCTCCCCATCCTATTCTACTACAAAATCCTACCAACCCTTCAAGATCCTGCCATTAAAAACTTCCCTCCACTGATGGTCATAGACCAGAGAAGTTTCATCTTCCCCAGAAACATCAATTTCTTATTTTAAGCAACATTAATTCTATGCTTCTGATTTAATGTCATGTAGTCTACGTTATCAATTACTGTATACATACTTAATTTAGGTCTTCCTGAAAGCAGGCATTGAGATAAGGACATGGGGACAGGTTGTCTATTTGGAGGGGATCCCCGTGAGTTGTGGGGGGGAGTGAGGAAAATAAGACAAAACAGGAAGACATGTGTGTGTTAGTGAGCAAGTAGTGCGTGGGTTCTTGGGGCTCAGGCCCACCCAGAAACCTTTGAGAAACTGCACAGACCCATCCCAGAGTTGTCCCTTGAAAGACAGGGAGAGTGGCGGCCTTGACCCATTGACTCCCATCTGCCTTAAGGGATGACCTTGTTGTTCCCAGGAATGTTGGCTTTCCTGAACTGTGAAGTTACATGTGCATGTAAAGGAACAAGTGAGGGAGAATGCTTAGGCAAAGGACACAAGAAGGTACATGTGGTAGAGAGCTACTACAACTGCCTGGAATTGTGGACCACAGAGCAGGTGGACTCAAGAGAAGGAGGGAGGGCATGGAGGGGGTGCATCTGTAGTGTTCACTCTTTCCCCACCTGAATGATAAGCTGTGAAGCCATTCTTTGTATGTCCCGCTTGGTTTTGCACATGAGGACCATGCACAAATACTCATTTATTCATTTATGGGTCTGAGAAAACCCACTCTTTTGTTGTCCTTTACACCCAGAACACTTCTGTGACCAGTTGTGTTGGGATATCACAGCAAGAAATTCTGTGACATCATCCAAGTGTCATACAATTTGTACCCTACAGGTGAAAGGCTCAGCCCCACAGAGCTGCCCTCCACCACTTTTGATGCCAATCACAAGTTCAGGCTGTCACCTGTGCCTGTAACCAACCAGTGAAAAAAATCAGGGTTCCTACAACCCCCTCACTGGGTTTAGTAATTTGCTAGAATGGCTCACAGAATTCAGGGAATATCTACTCATTTATTATAAAGGATACATAAAGGATATGGGGTGCCTGGTTGGCTCAGTTGGTTAAGCGTTCGACTTCAGCTCAGGTCATGATCTCACAGTTCATGGGTTCAGGCCCCACATCAGGCTCTGTGCTGATAGCTTGGAGCCTGGAGCCTTCTTCGAATTCTGTGTCTTCCCCTCTCTCTGCCCCTCTCTCTCTGCCCCTGCTTGTGCTCTCTCTTTCTCTCTCAAAATGAATTAACCTTAAATATATATGTATATATAATATATGATTATATATTATATATTTATATTATATATTATAAAATATAATTATATATTATATATTTATATTATATATTATAAAATATAATTATATATTATATATTTATATTATATATTATATTATATATAATTATATTTAAATAAATAAATATATTTTATATATTATATATTAATTATATATATTAATATATTATATAATTATAACTAATACTATATAGTTGCTAATTATATACAATAATAATAATTATATAATATATTATACAATATATTTATATTACAAATATATAAATATATAAATATATATAAATATATATATATATATATATATATATATATATATGGTTAAAATGAAGGATATGAATGAGCAACCATGGAAAGGTACATGGAGTGAGGTCTGAAAGAGTCCTGAGCACAGGAGCTTCTGTCTCCATGGAGCTAGGGTGCACCACTTTCCCAGGATATGGATGTGTTCACCAATCCAGAAGTTTTCCAAACCCTAAATTCTTTTTTATGGAGGATTCATTGCACTGGCACAGTCGATTAAGAAGTCTACTTCCAGCCCATCTCTCTTCTCTAATCATGGCTTGATTTTTCTGGTGACCAGACCCCATCCAAAAGCCCTCCCAGAGAAAAAAAATACTATCACCCAGGAGGGTGCAAAGGTTTGGGGAGCTCTGAGTCAGAAACCTGAGGCAGATACCAATATACGCATTTTCCATTATTTCATGAATGGACATTGGGACTGGAACAGGTCTCTTACATCTGCAACGTCTTGACTCTTCCACATTATTGCTTCTCTCCTCCTTCAGTCTCCTCATTCTTCTTCTTTACCTCCTGGTTACCTTCTGATTTACCTCCTAACTCTCTGACCACCCTTTTTACTTCTCTATTGCAACCTTGTATTCCTCTTCTCTACCCATTCCTGTTGTCTTTTCCTACATTTATCCTATACCCTTCCTGCCTCTGAATGTAACTATTAACTGACCTTTTAATTCATCCATTATACTTGTTCTTACTCAGACTAGGCCTTGTTCCAGGGGCAGGAATGCAGCACCCAGGGGGTTTGCTTTCTCTCGTTGGCACATCGACCAAGAGAAATACAGTAGAATATCAGTGATTAAAAATAAAACAGGTTAAGAAGATTTTTTTAATGATCAGGTGGCTGATTCAGGTGTCTCCAAATGGATAATATTTTAGTAAACACATATCTCCATTATTAATTGAGGAAAGTAAGATTTAAGAGGTGACTTGTCCAAGGTCGCACATCTAGGAATGGTGATAACTGGAGTTTTTGCCAACCTTTTTCACCAAAGCCCCAACTTGTAGAAGCTGTCCTGAGCCCTTGGAGGGTGAAGGGGGCAGGTATGAAGAGGTCCAATCAATCTCCTGCAATGGAGGAAAGCAAGAATGTTCTCCACCATTTGTCTTCAGAAACAAAATGTCTCTTAGCAATTTGCTGCTCATGTTGAAATAAGATCAGGAAGTCTTTACAAGTTCCAAATGATAAAATAACTGATCGTTTCAGCCTGAGTCTGCCTGTGATTAAAAAGAATAAGAATACAATTGACAATGAGGAGGAGGAGCAGAAGCCAATCCATGTCCTGGAGGTTAGGTCCCAAAATGGAGCTGATGGAAGAACGTTTACACTTGGGCAAGGTAACAGGGATGTAATCTGAACTCTGACTTCCTCTCCACATGCTCTCCTCTGGCTTTTGGGGTCTCAGATGTAGCACATGAGAACCCCTTTAAATTTCCAAGCTTCCTGGTTATATGATATTGATTAGTTTTTTTATATTTTATGTCCTGTAATTTCATTTTCAGGCTCATAAACTATATAGCACCAAACCTAGGCTGTTTCAAATATAATGAGACTTCAAAACCTTCAAAATGCTTCTGGTTTTCCTCAGCATCATTTTACAATAGCTACACCACCTTATATTTAAAAACCTTTCAGGGTGGTTTTGTTGGGTGATTTCTTCAGCTAGTATATGCAGTAATACATTTTAAATTTCAGTTCGTGGGGCTCCTGGGTGGCTCAGCCAGTTAAGTGACTTACTCTTGATTTTGGGCCAGGTCATGATCTCATGGGTCATGGGATGGAACCCTGTGTCCGTCTCTGTGCTGACAGCGTGGAGCCTGCTTGGGATTCTCTCTCTCTCCCTCTCTCTCTCCCTCTCTCTCTCTCTCTCTGCCCCTCTCCCACTCACTTGTGCTCTATCTCAAAATAAATAAATAAATAAATAAATAAATAAATAAATTGCAGTTCGTGCTCTCCACCTCATTACCCATGGACAAGTTAGGATGTATCAGGTCTGGTATTCGTTTCTGAAGATGATACTGTGTGCAGCGGGTTCAATTCATAAACAACCTGCACTGAACTTTATTCTCATGTTCTGGGCTTTGTTGGTTTAATTATAATTTCCCTATCAGGTGGCACTGAGCTTCGGAGCTCAGTTTCTCCTACAGATAACAGGTTTTGTTCTTCCCGGGGGCATTTGCAGACCCCTGCCTCCAGCCTTTCTGAGGAGGAGTCAGTAGACACAGTTTATGAGGACAGCCAAGTTAAGAAAGGCTATTGCTAATTTTCCTACACACACTGGTACTTACTGATAGCACCTGTACCCACTCTTGTCAAGGCTTATACTCTGACTTCTCCTAGCATGGCCCCCTGAGCCCCTGGGCTCCCAGTAGGGAACCGGTGAGATCCAGCCCTGGGCCTCCAGCACCATGGTTACACACTTCAGCAGGTGTGCAGAGTGACATCTGTGTCACTCAGAGAGGGAGAGCGAGGGAGAGCCCTGGCCTAGACCAGTCATCCATGGGACAGAGGCCAGAAGCAAAGTTCTGTATCTCAGCTTCTTTCCCACAGTCAAGAAAGACCCCGCCTTTGAAGTTTCCATGAAGAAAGGAGGTTCCGACCTCCAGGGAAGGCAGCAGAAGCAGCCTGCTCCCTGGCACATGGAGCCTCAGCAGCTCTCTGCTAATGACATATGAGCTGTTGACAGCGCTGCCAATGTCTGAATTAAAGTTTATGTACTGACTCACGGGGCGAAGAGAGAGTTTTAGAGTCAGGATGTGAGAGTTCTTTTTCTTTCCACATTGGAGGTCGTTAGAGGCAAGCCCTGTTCCTGGCTGCCTGGCCAGCACCACGGAGAGCTGGCCCGACATGAGCAGGGCTATTTATTGCTCCTGCAGGTGAGCTTCCTGCTGACGGCCCTCTCAGTTTTCATCATGGATGACGCTAAATCAATTAGTAGACAGAACGCAAATCATGCCTGTTGCTCATGCCGAGAATCTAGCAGGAGTCAGGACTGGACCATCCGTCCCTTGGCTCCTCACCCAATCCACATCAGGTCCTAGATGGATATACCCTGTCCCATTTCTCCATGGAGTTGGTCTCTGTCTAGTTCTCAGTGTCCTAGGCTCGACACTGGAATGGCCTCCTTCCCAGTTTATCGGTGCTCATTTGATGCCCCTGCCCAATTTTCTATCCCCTCCTCACATGCCTCCTCCAGACACATGCTAGTCTCAAGCCTCCGCACCTGCCTTGGCTCCAGCCTGCAGCTTCCTGAACTTGGCTTAACATCGGGGTCACCTGGGGAGCTTAAAAATAGGGATGCCCATGTCCATTCAAGTGACTCTGATCTAAATCGGTCTCGGGTGCAGCCTGGGCAGGAGTATATTTTTAAAGTCTTCCTGGTGAATGTGCAGCCAGGATTGAGAGCTACATGTCCCAGTCTTCAGTTGGTGTATCCTCCACCAACCAAGCCTTTAGGGTCTTGTTCAATGTCACTTTCCCCAAGAAGCCTTCACTTTCACCAAATCCCTTTTGGAGTTTCAGTCGCTCAATGCAAACTTTTCCTTCATTTCTGTTCTCAGAATGTGTAATTATATATTCGCAAATGTCATTTTCTGATCAATGTCTATCTCTGTCATTGAGCCCACACATCAAGGACCATGCCCACGTTTTTAAGTACTAAGTCTTCTATGGCTAGCAAAGTGCTGGGCACAAAGTGGGGCTTTCAGTGTGAACCAGCTGAAAGAATGACAGCACCAGGTTGCAGCCCTGTCCTGGGTACCAGAGGATGCAGAGTCCCTCTGTGGACTTGCTGTGGCACTTCTTTCCAAATGACAAACAACGGGTCACAGGGTTCTGGCTGTGTGATGGTGCATGGGTACTTTGTGGAGTTAAAGTGGAGGTGGGGGAAACAAGAAGGGAAGAGGGGCTCAGGTGAGTAGAAAGTAGAGGCTGAGCCACCTGCCTGAGATGTGCCCCGAAAAGAAGGTCAACATGCTGTCAAAAGTTTTGAGTCCTACCATTGGCAGCCACAGTGCATTTGCTTTAATGTGAAAATGACATTTCAACTATCAACTATATGACTTTTCCAGAAAACATGCCTTATCTGTAACTATAACTGTAGGTTCACATACCCCAAGGCACATACCCACCCATTCTTGAGAAGTAAGATGTCCTTTTGATAGTGTGCATTCCACAGAGCCATCAGGTCAAACAGGGAAAGAGATGACAGTGCTTTTCACAGAGAAGCTGGCATTATGACTTAAACTGGAATCTTTAGACTCAGAAAGACCTGGGTTCAAATGTTGTCTCTACCAGGCTTTTCCTTGTGGCTTTGGTCTAATTACTTCATCTCTTGGAGTTTCAGCCTTCTCATCCACAGATTGGATCCCCCTGGCAGAGCCCCTAGAGAACTGTCAAGGAGATTATTTGAATCAGCTTTTCAATCAGCCTTTATCCCACTGTCTGGCACGTAATAAACTCTCAATTAATGCTCAGCAGTTTCAGATAGGGAAAAGCCAATGCAATATGCAGCAGCCTTTTTGAATCTTGATGTGGCTGTTAATACCAGCAGGCAAGTACAGCAGGGGGGTAGGAGCCAGTGTTTCCTGGTTAGCGTTTCTGATTAAGAATAGCCATTCTTTTATGGGAATTCAAAGGAGAGTCATTGGGGCGGTGGGGGGGTGGTGGTCTGCAATCTGCCATTCTTCTTTCCTGGGATCCCATGGATGGTGTGATCAGAGTAGATGAAAAGAGATGTCTCTTCTAGCTTTATAGGCCATCCAGTGACTCCCCTTTGCTCCCTTCCACCTCCTGTCTTCGACCTCAGCCCTCCCCACCCTACCTTTCACCACCGAGAAGGGGAATGTTCCCCATCAGCTATTTCAGAGGCTGTGGACCGAATCTGAAAGATGCAAATATTCAAAGCCAGTTAACATTACATGTAAAGCAAAAGGTCAGGTGTTTTGGAAGGAAAACTAGATTCATTTATATATTGTGCTTAGAGACACCAACATTTAGACTTTTTAAAACAGAAGGGTCTGTTTTCACTGTTGTCATCTGCACTATTCCATGTAAACAGGGAGAAAAGAAGACACATCCCAGACAGACAAGTGTCTTGAGGGGTGGATCATAGTACTCATGATGCCCTTTCTATGGTAAGTGACAGAATCATACTCAGGCATGAGAGAGTATGAAGACAGTGCTCAAGAGAACATGCGTGTGCACATGTGTGCATAGCCTTAGGCTAGGTTCCCCCAGGAGCCCACCCTGAAACCAGAATTCAAGTGCAAGGAGTTTAGATGGAAGGTGAACATGGGAATCCCTAGGAGGGCAAAGGGATGTGAGGTGGGAAGCAATTTACAGGCCTGCTCTCAAACATCCTGGGGAATAAGTCCCAGTCCCTCTGGGGAGCTGCGGGGGATGGTGTACAACACCCTTAACAATGATATTTATCTACACACTTCCTGTCTTTCATTGTTTCTGTCTTGCTGTGTGGCCAGGGAAAAGCCTCAAGGCAGAGACTCCCAGGTGACAGCAGCCCCACCTTCAGCAGGTAGAGTGAGTATCCCCTGGAAATAGCACCTGCCACCAGGTACAGGAAGCTGCCTTCTGTGGTGTGGCCCAGAGGTTTCCGAGGCAGATGCAGAAACAGGAAGGAAACAGGTAAAACCTTTGTTCCTGCCAGTGGAACTGTTGGAGGTTGTCTGAGCCTCTCCTGCCTTGGAATGTCATTTCGTACTTAAGTAATCCATTCTTCATTCTTCTTAACCCAGTCTTCTGTTTATTGATGAGCCTGGCAGATAGGTGACTCTGGCTCTAATGTCAAAAGGAAACAAAGGTCAGTTTAACATTGCATAGGGGGAAGTCCTTGCTTTGTGCTGAATCTTATCAAGTTTTTGTTTGTTTCTTTGTTTCTGAAACCAGGACCTCAACACCAAGGTCCTTGGGAAAGAAACATCAGCAGGTCGTAGGGAGAGGACAGGAGTGACAAAGGCAGCAGCCAGCCACCAAGGGCTTCTTCAGGAACTGTGCCAGCAGGGTGGCCACCCCAAGGCCTCCCAGGGGCCTGCAACCCTCCCCCCACCCCCATCAGGAGCCACATTCAGAACCTGGACTGGCTCGGGCTGTCACAATGCTCTGCAACTCACACCTCAACCAGCTGTCCTTTAATTTACTGTTTCCATATTAATAACTTTTCTAAGTCTTATTAGAAATAAGGTCAGGTAACTTTCCTTAACTCCATGCAACATTTTTTTTGGGAAAAATACTGGTTGGTTTTCTTATATTTTGCCTTTACATGAGGAAGATGTAATAGCTTTCCTTTTTTAATTCGCATATAATAAAATAGTCTTCTTTTGGCCTACAGGCCCTTGACTGTTAACACATGTTGACATCCCTGTAGTGCCCAGTGCGACTGGAATGCAACGTGACTGTTTTTTAACACTTCTAGCTCAGAAGGACATTTATTATTTTTCCTCTTTATTTGTTTCACCATATTTTAGGAAAATTTCTAGCTAGCATAACGAACCTGCGTTTGTCCTGATGTTATCCCATAGGAACCAGATGAAGTTGGTATGTTGACTTAAAAAACAGGGAGTGAAAGTACAGTCACATTTTAGATATGGAAAAAGTAAAGGAGGTGGGAGAGTGGTGCCTGCACCCTTAGAAAACTTGTTCTCTTCACTTGGTCTGAGATCAAAATGATGCGGCCTGTCCTGGGGGCCATCTGGGGGGCAGACATTTCGCTGTCTGGGGTGATGGTTTCATATTTCAGAGCCAGACTCCTTATCAACCTTGGGGTGCTCTGTGGACCCACCTTTGGTTCCAGATGATGCTGTGAAGGTTCAGGACACAATGTGTTGCAGAATTAGCCACGGATGGGGATAGTGACTACTCTACCAGAGCCAATCCCGCAAAACCAGGTTTTCATGTAACTTGAAAACCATACCACTAACAGCATCATTCATCTTGAGGGCTATGGTTGGCACTATGATAGAATGAAGAATTCTATTCCTGTGAAAGATAAAATGTTTATCTTCGAGTTCTTGGATAACCTTTCTTCTGGCCTTTTTTTTTTTTTCCTTAAATGTTTATTTACTTTTGAAAGACAGAGAGACAGAGAGAGACAGAGAATCTGAAGCAGGCTCTGCACTGACAGTAGAGAGCCCGATGTGGAGCTTGAACTCACGAATGTGAGATCATGACTTGAACCAAAGTTGGAGGCTTAACAGACTGAGCCACCGAGGCATCCCTCTTCTGGCCTTTTAAGTTTGAATTCACATCGTCACCTGAGCTTTATGCAGTAAAACCTAGGATTGTGAGTTACTTGTTCTGCGAGTGTTCTGCAAGACGAGCAAACATTTCCAGTAAATTTTAAGTTGATAATTGGCCGATGTCTTGAAATGCAAGTAGTATGTGATGTTGAATGTCACATGAACATAACTGAGCTAATAGTTCTTGAAATTTGCTTTGATGTATGAGTGCTTTGGATTACAACCATGTTTCCGGAATGAATTACACTCACAAACCAAGGTTTCACTGGTTTAAACCAAGGTTTAAATTCTAATTTAAAAGAGGAAAGAAGCTTAAGCTTTGTATTTTAACTGCCTTTGGCCAAATGGCCTACCCCAGAAACACTTAAAGATTGAGCCATGTTCTTTCAGTCTGGGATATTAAAATAAAATTTTAAAAATACAGGTGGTCCAAGTCCATGTGTGGTTGCCATTACTTCTAGGAAATTTCTACCAAGCATGTGGAAGAGGCCCAGCTTTGCCACCCAATTCTTCCTCTGGTCTTCTGAAAGTCACTGGGTCAGAATTTCACTTTTCTTATTTTCGGAATGAGAAGTTTGGACTAGATTGTTTCTCAAGTCTTTTTAGTCTCTAAAAGCAATAATCCTTTATTATCAATCTTTTACTATGCTCAGCTTCCTTGCTTCCGTCCTTCTGATAATGAACCGCAGGAGCCATTTGTGGAGCACTGTCCGTGAAGAGAACTGTGGTGTGGCCCTATGTGCAGGACCTTATTTAGTCCTCAATCTTAGCCAACCAAAGAGTCATTATTTACCCTGGCTCCAAATTGGGAAACTGAGTCTCTGAGAAAATTAAGTCAAGCACTCTAACTCACAAAGCCCACAAGTGAAAAGGGCAGGCAGAATTGAAGCTTGGGCCCCATGTTCATACCCACTTGGCTTTATTGCCACCCTTTGCCTTTCAAAAACAGATACCAGGGGAAAAATGACATTCCAAAGCAAGACCCCAAGTTCATTTATTTTCTTAAAGTGCCTCAGGCAACTAATGTACTTAGGACTTAGAATGAACTCCCTGGGACAAGCCCCCACCTGTGGGGGATTCTTCAAGCAAGTTTCTGTGCTCTGAGTGCAAACCTCATGTCCCCTTTCCCCAAGGGAGCACCTCTGAAGGCTTAGTCCACTACAAAACCAGCAGGAATGGCTGGTGTTCGGGCTTTGTTCAGTCTGAGAAGTAGGTAGAGGGAGAGCAAAGTCCAGCATCATTTCTCAAATGGAAGCTGGGACAGAACATTCATCCCTGGGTACACCTCCGAGGGCTAACAGGTAATGGGACTCCTCAGGCATCCGTTTTGTCAATCTTCCTGACTCCCCTTTTGAGAAGGGTTTGCAGTAACTCACAATAGAGAAAGTAGAGGATCAGGGAATAAAGTGTCCCAGAGGACAGAGTGTTCTGGTGATTGAATTTAGCCAGAAACATTTTGCTGCTGTTTTAACACCTGTTGTTAATTTGATTCCGTTAAAAAAGTACTTGGTGTAGGGGAAAAAAAGCGGTTTAGGAAAGCGATAATTCTACTTTTGCAAATATATATATATATATATATATATATATATATATATAATTTCATTGACCATAAAAAGCTTAATTATTAGAAGCATTGTAATTTACGTGCTACCAAAGGAAAAATATTATCAATTAAATTTGATGCAAATGTTTCTTATCCTTTAGCATTTTATCTTTTATTTTTTAAGGTTTATTTATTTATTTTGAAAGTGAGAGTGCAAGTGGGAGAGGGGCAGAGAGAGAATCCCGAGCAGGTTCTGCACTGTCATCACAGAGCCCGATGCGGGGTTCAAACTCATAAACTGCAAGATCATGATCTGAGCCCGTTCGATACTCAAAAGTTCAATACTCAACCGAGCCACACAGATGCCCCTACCTTGCATGACATTTTAATTTTAATAATGTTTAATGCAATTTAGTGAGATTTTAAAACTTTTTTACACATAGATTTTTTTTTTTTTTTGGTATATCACTCTTTAATGTATGAAAAAGAGACAGCTTCAGGTAAATAAGTGGGTTGATGATTTTCTAAAACCTGGCCATGATGAGTTCCGCTCTTTTGGATCAGTTTTCAACCAGAGACTGATTTTCTTATGGGGTTTGTTTGTTTTTTTTCACACAATATCCTCTCCGATACATTGAAGACACAGCCTTTCTTTTTTTTTTTTTAATGTTTATTTATTTATGAGAGAGACAGAGCATGAGTCGGGGAGGGGCAGAAAGAGAAGGAGACACAGAATCCGAAGCAGGCTCCAGGCTCTGAGCTGTCAGTACAATGCCCGATGCAGGGCTCCAACTTGTGAACTGCGAGATCATGACCTGAGCCAAAGTCCGATGCCCAACAAACTGAGCCACCCAGGTGCACCGCCCTTTCTTTTTTTTTTTTTTTTTTATTAATGTTTAAGATACAGCCTTTCTTAAAGGGACATTCCACTATTGCCTTGACTAATTTCTTCCAAACCAAAGGCATTCATTCTACCAACTCAGAAGAGCATGTGAAGGAAATGACAATTGCACCATTACTACTGCTGGGGTGACCAGAATCGTAAAACGCATTCCAATTTCAGGATGGTATATAGCAAAAAAACCCAAAAACAAAAAACAAAGTAGAGCAGGTAGGAGTGTACACAAATCGGGCAAAGACTTTTCTCTGAGATTGAGTCCCTCAGCCTTACCTCTCATGTTGTAAAGTATTATCCTATTGACCTGTTCCCCATCTTCTCAGTTAGCTATTTCTAGCCTCTGAGCCTTTGTACATGCTTTCTTTTGCTAGGGAAGTGACCCTTTCTTGTTCCTACTTCTGACTTGGATACTTCTTTTTTTTTTTTTTTTTACAAATAATATTTGTAGAATACAAAATGAAAGGTACTGAGATACCTCTCATATTGTAAAATACAAAATATTATTTTGCTTTTCCCTTACAATACTTGATAGTTATGGTCTTAGCTTTTAGTTTTTTCTTTTGCTCCATTACAGCTTTTTAAAATATCCTTATATTTTTATCCTCAGTTTTAGTGAGTTAAGCCATGATTTTACATCAGTAACTTGACACATACTGCTTCTCTGCAAAAAAAAAAAAAAAAAAGGCTATTCCCTGACCTCTCTCCCCACCCCTACCTCCCCACTGGAACTTCTATCAGTTCTCTGATGTCGTATTATCATAGTTATTCTCATTTGCCTCCTATTTTGTATAACAATTAACTTTGCATGACTTGCTTATGGTTTGGATCCATAATTGGAAAGCCAGTAAGTATAATATGCATTTTGTGACTTTAAAAATACCATTTGCTGCTACGCCAGATAGGATTATAATATTACAATTTCTTTAACATGGGTCCAATGCCAGTTGAGTAAAATTTGTTCTAAGATCAAAGCCAAATAGTTTTTTGGATCAGTTTTCAACTGGAGACTGATTTTTTCTTACATTCCACTAGTTGTTTAAAATCATGCCACTTTTTAATTTGCTTCCACTTAGAATATGACTTTATTTGATTTCTGTTTGTTTTTCCTAGAGTTTTTAATTGCTTTTCATGCTTCTTGTTGACAAAAGAGTCATGTGTCCATCATATTTTTAAGTTGCTCTATCATCTCACCTTCTCAGAGAGTCCATTACATGTTGTTTTTCTAATACCTTCTGTAACTGAGATGCTTCCTCCCAGAGCCTGTATCCTTCGAACCCAACCTGGAAAGATTTCCCCCAGGTGTCCAGCCCAGCTGCAATCCTATGACTTCACTCTCCTCTGCTAGAGTCCACTATTTCTACTATTTCCCACATTCCTCCTTTATTTTGTTGGGGTACATTTTATCAACTTTTTAAAGAATTTTTTACTTATTGTGTATTTATTTTTGAGACAGGGGAAGAGAGAGAGACAGAACACAAGCAGGGGAGGGGCAGAGAGAGAGGGAGACAGAGAATCTGAAGGAGGCTCCAGGTTTTGAGCTGTCAGCACAGAGCCTGACGCAGGGCTCAAACTCACGAACTGTGAGATTATCACCTGAGCCGAAGTCTGACACTTAACCGACTGAGTCACCCAGGCACCCCTATTTCTTAAGAAAGTTGTGTGTCAGATAAAGGGAGATTCTCATGGCTAGTTAATTTCATTTTCCTTGACCGTTAGTTTTACTCAACACAGAATCCCACATCCAAAATGATTTTCCTTCACAATATTCAGTGCTTTGCTTCACTCTTTAACATTTAGTACCACTTTGAGAAGTCATTTCAGTCTTGTGTTTTGTCCCTTGCCAATGACCTTCTATGCTTCTCTTCTTGATGTCCCATAATGTGTTAAGGAAGTGTCTTGGATTTAGGAAGACTCTCACAAAAGGTCTTTACATTAGGACAGACACCTGCCCTTTTGGAAGATCCCAATTTGGAGAATAAAACCCACTTTGAATGATTTCCTTGACAACTTTGGAAGTGGTTGTTTTGCCTGTTTACGACTGTTTAGTTCCATTTCTTCTACCCATTTTGCTAAGGTGTAATCATGCCGAAAAAGGCACAAATTGTAAGTGTCGTGTGGCTTGAAACTTCTTCCCAAAATGAACACATCTGTGTATTCTACACCTGGCTCAAAACAGAGATATCAGCACACCTGAAGTGGTCTTCTTCTCTTTCCCAGTCAGGCTCCCCCATGACCTCTCAAGCAATAGCTGTTCTGACTTCCAAGGTCCTCTGACTATGCCGCCATCTCAGCTCCGCCTAGGTCTGACTTCTAAGTTCTGAAGATTACTTCTGCCTGTCTAGACTTAATGTACACAGAAGCACACAGCATATACTTTTTGTGTCTGATTCTTCTCCTTAAGCATTACTTTTGTAACTAAATTTTTGTGAGTCAACTAAATTTTTGCCTATAATTGTAATGCATTCATCCTCAATGTGCTGTAGTGTTCTATTGTGTGAATATGTATCTTTATTCTATTGTTGTTGGATATTTGGGTTGCTTCAGTTTGGAACTTGGCTGAATTGTGTCCCCAACACTGTGCCCCCCAAATTCACATATTGACCCTAAATCCCAGCGTGACTTTTTTTTTGAGATAAGGACTTTAAATGGGTAATTAAGGTAAAATAAAGTCATTAGGGTGGGCCCAAATCCAATACGACTTACCTCTTTACAAAAAGAGGACACAGCCACATACAGAAGGAAAGCCACAAGAAGACATGGGGAGAAGACTGCCATCTACAGGCAAGGAGAGAGGCCTTAGGAGGAACCACCTGTGCCAACACATTGATCTCAGACTTCTAGAAGTCTCCAGAATTAGGACAAAACGGCTCTCTGCTGTTTAAGCCATCCAGTCTCAGGTACTTTATTACAACTGCCCTAATAAACTGACAGAACTATTACAAACAGTGCTGCTTTGAGCACCTTGTATCTGTCTTCTAGTGAACATTTGTACTGGTTTCTGCTAGAAATATATTCAGGAGTGGAACTGCTATGTTCTGGAGTATGCCTATGTTCAGTGTAAGTAGATACTTGTCAAAATGGCCTCCAAAGTGGTTGCATGAGCTTACATTCCCCCCAGCCATGTGTTAGACCCCTCATGGGTCCCAACCAACACTTAGCTTTGAGTCTCCCCTCCCCTCTGTTAGCCTGGACCCTGGTCCACCATGCTCCCTGACTCCTTCTTCCCCTGGTTCTTCATCACTGAATGCTCCCATAGCCCCTTCTTTGCCATCCTATCTTACTCAGACTTATTCCATTTTTCAAGTCCAGACTTTTTTTCCCTTGCCTTTTTGATTCATTGATCGCCTTTCTCCTAGGATGACTTTTTCTCTTTCATCAAGGCTTATCTATCCTGACTTCGGTTAGGCAATGGTAACTATGAATTAATCAGGCAGATTATACAGTGCAAATGGCATAGCCTCCTAAGGTTATGATCTTATTCTTGAGTAATTATCACATCCTGTTAAAGTTTAGAAAGAGTGGGCAAACTGTTGGGGAGCTTTCCCAGGTAAGAGACATTTTTGTGCCTCTCTGAGCCAGGATCAATATGCAGATGACTGTCCTAGGCATGAAATCACTTCTGGACATGGAAAGTGAGTTTACAAATTTTTCACTTCTTCTGGGTTTGAATTTACTATTAACACTGATGGACACATTCATTTTCAGAATTCATTTTACCATACTCCACACCAACATTTATTCAGATGTTCGAAAGGCTTAAGATAGAGTGTAATGCCATTAACACCGCCAAGAGAAAAAAAAAAAACAAAACTCCCAGCTTCCATAGGGTAATGTTGCACATGTTGTGCAAATCAAGGCAATTCTGATCACAAGTACGTGTGGGTTTATCCCTGAGATGAAGGGTGGTGTATAGGGGAAGAGACAGCTTCCCTTTAAAAGCCTGTGGCCTCTGGGAGCAGTTTACTTGATGGATGACTTAAAATCTGTAGCACAAGATTCTACTGTTTGCAGAGCTCAGATAACACAGCTGGAAGAGCTAGCTGATGCACAGGTCAAAGGGCAGGAGCTGACATTGACACAGGGCCTGCACGTAAAGTGCATGGCCATGTACTTTACAGATGCCATCTTTTTAGCCCTCACACAAAGCTATTCCTTGGTGCTCTCATTTTACTAAGGAGGAAACCAATGTTCAAGAAAGTTAAGTAACCTGTGTGAGATTATGCACCCCTTCACTCTGTAACAGGGTTTGAAGCCAGGCCTGTCTTGCTCCAGAATTTATGTCCATTCCAGTCTAAACATTTCTGATATTTAAAAGAACTTGAGGAATGATTCACTGAAATAAATGTGATGCTATTCAAAAGAAATAAATATAATACTCTCTATTTTAGTTTAAAAGGATGCAACTGTGCAAGTGCGAGATTGGAAAGATTTAGGGCAACTAGCATTGTTGATGTAACCACCAATTAAAATTTGGTGTTGTCATCCCAGCCAATTTTGCAAAGTAGACTCATAGAACTATACTGTCTCCTGAGGAGGATGGAGAAAAGGGTTAGCTTGGAATATCTGATGTCAAAACACTTGTTTCCAACACATATCAGTTAGGAGACCTCAGGCAAGTCGCCTTAGGCTCCTTTTTGAGCCCCAGTGTACAGATTAACCTATAGAATGGGGAGAATCAGTTCCTGATTCACTGTATTGTAAGCACTAAAGAATAAAATGTCTAGCATGATGCATGGCATATAGAGCTCAGTATGTGTCTACTGAGCATTCCTAGTTCCCAAGCCCACACATTAAGATTTAAGAGTGGCCCTGAGCTGCCTCCAGAAGAAGGTAAGTGGACGCTGCCACCTGGATTCCATCTCAACTGCACTAAGAGCAGAATCAAGACTGGTAAGTTAAAAGACAGGAAAGAAGAGAGATTATTTCCTTTTCTTTCTGCCAGCATTTAATAAATATTGCTTGAGTGCTCAATATATGTCAGGCGCATTCCAGACACTGTGAATAAAATGGCAAATGCCTTGTCCATACCATCAAAGGACTTCTCTTTTAGCGGAGGAGACAGGCATGGAACAGTTAAATAGACAAAATGAAAAAGATTACTACAAATTTTAAGTGTTATGAAAGAGTGAATCGTAGGCTGAGGTAGAAACTAATAAAAGGACGGACTGCATTAAACAGAGTAGTCACAGAGGCTTTTTGAAGAGATTCCAGTTACTTAGAGACTTGGAGGCTGTAACAGGCAGAAAACATGCCTGGTGGAAGGAACAGCATGGTGATGGCTCCCAGTGGTAAACAGTCTGGACTGGCCTAGCAGCTGGACATACACAGTGAGTGAGGTCAGAGAGCCTGTCAAGTGGGACTGAGAAGACCCAACAGTGCCCATGGCAAGTGAGGAGTTTGAGTTTTATATTTAGTGCAGTGGATAGGCATTGAGAGGCTTTGAGTGGAGGCCAGTGTGAGGTGGGTGATAGCTCATGCAGAAACTGGATTTGGAGAAGGATAAAGGAGAAGCTTGCGGTAACTAACTCGGGAAACAACAGTGGCTGGGATAGGTGGTGGTAGCACTGGAAATGGGGAGGATGGATGGATTTCAGACATGTTTTGGAAAGGAATTTGACAGGACAGAGTACATTGTCCAATCGGAAAAAGACCTCTAAGTTCCAGAGCTCCCTGCCTGTTTAAGGGATGGATAGCCATCAGAGAAGAATGTTGTTTGGTCGGAAGTATACTAGGGGCGCCTGAGTGGCTCAGTTGGTTGAGTGTCCGACTTCGGCTCATGATCTCACAGCTCGTGAGTTCGAGCCCCACGTCGGGCTCTGTGCTGACAGCTCAGAGCCTGGAGCCTGCTTTGGATTCTGTGTCTCCCTCTCTCTCTGCCCCTAGCCCACTTGCATTCTGCCTTTGTCTCTCTCAAAAATAAATAGACATTAAAAAAATTTTTAAAAAGGAGAAGTATACTGAAGGGAGCCACTAAGAATTTGTGTACTGTCAGTCTAGGATTACTGAGTACCTGAAATTGTATATTCCTCACTTGTTTAGGATAAATATCAAAATCATCTTATAATGATGATAATGGAAAGAACTATATATCAAATCATCATCTACAGATATTTGGGGATTAATTAATTAGGCATAATCTAATATGGCACTTCACAGATCTGCTAGAAAAAAGGTTGGGGGGAGCAATTCAAACATATATTTAAACTGGGGAAAGATCTAGAACTTTATGGGCACCTGACGAGGGGATGTATAAAGGGGAAATGGTGCTGTGCAGAAATTTTACACCATCGGAAACTTCAAGACATCCTCTCAGGCAAGCTCGGGTCCTATCCTTTCTCTCATGGGATTGTTTTTCTTTGGCCAGATATTTTTTTCAGGACCTAAACTCTTCCATGTTAACAAATACTGCCCCTCAAGCTATTTTCAGAGATTGTGAAGCTCTGGAAAGAGACAAATATTGCTTATTTTGAAGACTTCTATGAAAAGTCATGTAGAATTAGGGCTTAAACCAGTGGGTTGTGACCTAGGTTTCACATTAGAATCATTTGGGAATCTTCTAAGAAAAAAAAAATGCCTAGGGTTTCACTTTAGAATCACCTGGGGGATCTTCTAAGAACAGTGAAATGCCCGGGCAGCATTCTAGGAGAATAAACCAAACTTTGTAGTATCTTTAAAGCACTCCCCAGGTGATTCTAATACAGTCAAGCTTGAGAAACATTGCTGAACACTTTCTGACACTGTCTCACTGTTGTTTTATTTTGAAACCCTTCTCCTCCCCCAAATGGCAAGAATTTTCTTGGAAAACATATGTGAGTGTATGTATATACACACACACATATATATTTTTTTAATTTAATGTTTATTTTAGAGAGACACGAGCAGACAGAGTACAAGTAGGGGAGGGGCAGAGAGAGAGGGAGAGACAGAATCCAAAGCAGGCTCTAGGCTCTGAGCTGTCAGCATAGAGCCCAATGTGGGGCTTGAAGTCATGATTCGTGAGATGATGACCTGAACCGAAGTCAGATGCTCAGCTGATTGAGCCACCCAGGTGCCCCTGTAAAACATACATATATATTAAGGGCAAGAGAAGTTTCAAAAAATGAAGGAAAGGCATAAATGGAGAGGTCCACAGTCCTCCTTCTTTTCCACTGACCATGGAAGGGGAGTCTGTGGGGTTAATACCACCTGGTATCTGCAGTTTTCTCTCTCCTGATGAACTCAAAGTAACCATCCATTAGCTGGACAAGGGTGGGGGGAATCAGATACAGATGCCCTATTCACTGTACTCCCAGATGGCTCTGCCCTGCCTTTTTAGTTGGCCCTTTATTTATCTTTTAAAATTTTCCATTTCCAACTTTTAGTCAACAGATTCTCCGACTTCAACTCTTCTCAGATGAGGATGGTGATGAAGAAGAAAAATACCTACCTGAGTTCTGCAAACATTTTTAGCAAACCCACACACAGGGTGAGCATAGTCTGGGGTGCATAGCTAAGCCCTTTGTCAATCCGAGGCCTCACTCCAACTGCACACTGCTTGGCTGGCGATCAAAATGGCTTCATCTTATTAGAAATCCCCAAGGCTTACAGAGTCAAAACTTGGACGTTTACTGTACACATTAACAGGACTTATTCCACAGGCTCATAATAAATCTTTATAACCACATATGGCTGAGCTATAAATATCAGCTGGGAAGACCAGTAAAATCACAGCATACAAAAAAGGTGTCTGCCCAGCTTGGAAGCACTTTAGACTTTATTAATTTACTTATTTTATCGAACTGCAGCATTTCAGATGCTGGGGTGAAGTTAAATCACTAGTGATGTGAAGTGGAGAAACTAATAAAACAGAAAAATCACTCCAAGAAAAATAATGCAACAATTAGTTCACTTAGTACATTCCTTGGCAGGGGTGGTGAGGGGGCTCAGTTCTTAAAACAAAAGAAAATGAAACACAGGGAATTCTCCATAGATCATTTCTTCATGCCAGGCAGGTGTAGGGAAGTTCTATTTGTTATGATTCTAATACCTCTCTCCTGAAATAAATAAAAGGTTGAACTTCATCCACCTGGAAATGTAGGACATGTAATAAGGGAAAAAAGCAGGATGTGCCCCCAACTGTCTTTCAGATGCCCGAGCATTAGCCAGCCTGGGCTACTTTTCTGTTTTCTGAAGACTGTGTCTTGGGCAAGGCTGGTGAGCGGTGGAGGGAGGACCCAGTCCCTTAACTGGTGAAACTCCGCACCTCTGTTTACACATCAAAATGGAAAACTGGTCAACACAGCCCCAGATGGACACACAGGGTTCCAAACTCAGAAAGCCTGTTTCAGTTTTAAGGTACCCTTTTAAAATGCCTTCACAGCTAAAATCATAGGGGCGATTGTTATTCTTTTCCCAGGGAAGTGACATCTTTATTTTATGTCACTCTCTTTCTCCTCCAGTCACCCTTCCACAACATTTGAAACGTGTCTTCAAAATCCACAATGTAAAGTGTTACCTTGACAAAGATACATTTTATTTCATACAGCTTTTTAAGACCTAGGAAGGAAAGCAATTCTCAAACATAAGGAGATAGAAACTTTAATTGAACTGGTGATGATTCAGAATCACTGCTCACTTTGTAACATTCTTTTACTAGAGAAATAGAAATACTTTGGACACTTCTTATATTTCATTGTTTTCAAGATTACTAAGTGGTTCTAAATAACTTTCTTCTGGCGTTTCAATGTTTGCTCTAAGACATACGACGCAGTGCTTTGTTGGTGCATTTGCAGCCAGAACTCTAACATGGACTTTGGGACATAGGAAAGGAAATTTAAAACATGGCTTTGGGAACCAAACCTGCAGAATTTGGTTACAAAAAATTACATTAACCCTAAATAGATTAGGCACATATAGGAGATAGTCAATATCTTCTTTGGTTGTTGTTTATATCAAAAAACATTGATTAAGTAATTTGCTATCATGTAATTTATTATTAATCATTTATTAAGTAAGCCAAATAGAATACATTTGAAAAGTACTTTTTCATGTAGTTTGTCTGTCTCCCAAAATTATGTTGTCCATAAAGTGAGCTCAGAAACACCAAAAAAAAATGCAAATGTAATACATATTCAATTTAGCATTTCTCAGTAGCTGCATAAATACATTATTTTAAAACTCTAGAAGGAAACGGATCCTCAAAAATATAAATTACTGAGAAATTTTAAACGGATTAAGGAAAAGATTGCTTTGTTTGCTTTTCTCAAATGAAAAAAAAATATTTTCTTTTTACTTTGGAGACATTACAGTATTTTTAAGTTATATTTCACCAAATAGTTAAAAGCTAATGAATATGTATGATGAGATATGCATACTATTTTAAGGGGAAAATTTATTTTACCAAGGTTGGGTACGTGCTAGAGTACTGCCTACTTGCTACATATCCAAGGGGGATTCTCAGTGCTGGAACAGAAGGTTGCAGACAGCATCACTTACATTAGAATTTAATGATCTAGGGTGCCTGGGTGGCTCAGTCAGTTGGGCATCTGACTTTGGCTCAGGTCATGATCTCCCAGCTTGTGAGTTCGAGCCCTGTGTTGGGCTTTGTGCTGACAGCTCAGAGCCTGGAGCCTGTTTTTGGATTCTGTGTCTCCCTCTTCTCATGCTGTGTTTCTGTCTCTCTCAAAAATAAAATAATCATTAAAAAATTAGAATTTAATGATCCAAAAACTATCCTGTGGGTCCTTTTTTGTTGTGGTCACCATAATGCTCTACCAAGAAAATTGTCCCATTTTGTTCATATGGGCCCAGCTGACATTTCAGGAAACAAAAGAGACTAGTAAAGAAAGCAAAATACAACACCATATATTTTTTTTCTAATTATGGCTCATAAGCATTGAAACAAACCATGCATTTAAAAAAACACTATGCCTGAACTTTGAGATACACTCATACAATTGTTAAGCCAATAAAAGTCATTACAAGGCGATTATTATAAGACAAAATTGCTAAGGACACCCTCACTGTCTTTGAATCACCTACACAGTGGGCACTTGCTACATGGCTCACCCAGTTCTTCAGAGGGCTCTCCGTGGTGGATCAGCTAAGCATCAAGCATTCTGGAGTTTTTCCACATAAAATTTGCAGAAACCACAACTATGTTAATGACTCATATTACACACATGTTGTATATACGTTGTTGAAATGTCGCATGGTCATTTAGCCTTTAAGTCATATCACTATTTTTTAAATGACCTATTGCACTTTCAATTGGCCAATTTTCTTAGAAATTCAATATCTATTATATGCCAGTTCATCACACTTCAGGTCACCCACCCCCACTGCTTTCATCCCTGACTTGGAATTTGCTGGATGGGGCCATTTTAAGACAGGCTTTAAGATCTGTAATAAGATAGGGGAGTCTTTACATAACATTAGGTGATTTTCTCCTCATTATGGGAAATAGGACAAAATTAAACACATGTCTTTGGTAACAAGATTCTACTTCCTATATCTTAGAGTTTGTGACATTGAGCTTTTTGGAAATCTCTGCTGATGGTTAGGTCAGGGCATAAACGATATTCGAAGATTTCAGACAAAGGCATTTCCTTCAAAGTCATGGTCAGGTGAATCTTTGATTCCCATGTGGACTCCAAGTAGCAACTCTGTAACAAGACCTTTTGGCAATTCTTTCTCAAATAAGAATTCATCTATTGCCAAAGAAAGCACCTACAAGTGCAAAGTTCTGTTAGGGAAAGACAGTGCATGTATCCTGCAGGAGGAGAAGGTGCCCGCAGTCTATATGGGGAAGGGGTCATACCAAACTGCTCATTTTGTTGTAACCTCTGGATTAGTTCTGCAGATTTCACCTCTTTTGGCTCCAGAGAAATGAAACCTAAGTGTACAGTAAGCCTGTATGAAGGGCCCAGAAATACCTGTTGGCTGACTGATTTAGGGCAAAACTTGGAACATGTTTTCAATCCAATCTCCAAATTAACTGGAGGGCAGTTCTGTGAGTTCAGATATTGGAACAGCTGGTTTTATAGACAATCTGAGACCAGGCTTTCGCCTTCAGTGTCAGTTAATTTTTTGAGGGGGGGGGAGGGCAAGGAATGTTCATATTAAATTCTATTCCTCTCTGAATAAGTACTCCCATCCCAGCCGGTTGGAGAGAGACTCCTAAAGGCAGCCCTGGTGTAAAACACATGTGCTAAAATAAGCACAGCTTTCAGCACCCATTTGCAGGAGCCGGTTCAATCCTAAACACACTTTTCCTCTCTGTATCCAAAGCCTTCAGTGGAGAAGGGCAGGGGTGGGGGGCAGTGTGAGAAAAACTGAAGGACGAATGGGAAATTAACATGCATGTCACAGGACAGAGGAGCTAGGCTGTGGAGGGGTTCTCAGGGAAAACTGTGTGCACCAAAGATTTGCAGGGGCTCTCTCTTCCTTAGAATTATAGCAGGGCACCTGGGTGGCTCAGTTGGTTAAGTGCCTGATTCTTGATCTCAGCTCAGGTCTTGATCTCAGGGTCATGAGTTCAAGCCCTGCATTGGGATCCACGCTGGGTGTGGAGCCTACTAAAAAAAACAAAAAAAAAACAAACAAAAAAAAAAAAAAAAAAAAAAAAAAAACCTGAGTCTACACCAGGGGGTCAGGTTCATCAAAGAAATTTAATAATATATACTGAATTGAAATGAATTGATAACAAGCCAGGTAAGTATTTATATCACTCAATTAATTTATCTACCAACTCCCTTAAAAATATTTTTAAAAAACATCAGATATGTTTTAGGATCCAGAGCAAAGATGCAGTCCTTGCTCCCCATAGCAATCTCTAGGGAACAGGGATGGGTGGATGAGGCAGAAGTGATCAAATATGGCCCATATCCCTAGGCACCAGCAGCAGCTCAGAGACTTCCCACACATCTGCTCTGATGTGAGCAGAGCCATGAGGGGCTCCAAAGTGGTGTGTGCACACTCTGGGGTTGCTGGATTACAAGACAAAGCATCACGGGGGTGCCCATGCTGCTGTACCTGCTGAGCTGCCACGGAATCCTTCTCTTCTCCACCACCAGCTTCTCACTCTTCCTCCAAGCCCCAAACCAGATGCCAATGTGAGGTGTCATATCCTCCAAACACTCAAGTATAAAGAGAGATCAGTCCCCTGAAAGGTTAACAGAATGATAGTCCTCAGACTTGACCACCCATTGCGGCTGTCTACAAGTTCAAATTACTGAAGTTGTGACTTCAGTGGTCTCGGGTGTGACCTGGGCCTGGGGATATTTAAAAGCACACCCCTCCCCGCATATCGCAGAAAAGTTTGAGAAAATCACCCCAGAGGACAGCTATTTTCAGCTGTGCCAAAGTCAGTGATTCTCCATTCCTCTCTCCCTTTAACTTTTCCTGCATTTTCCATGGAAAGCAAAAAGGCTTATACCCTCTATTACTTTTACAGGCATGCTGAACAGATTTACAAAAGGGTAAAAGCACTTGAAATACTCTGTGTATTGAGAGGAACATCCTGTCTAAATAATTTGCTGTTCAATCTTTTATGTCCCCGGATCAACCACTGACTTCTATTCTCCTGGGACTGGAGTAATAAATAGCTCTTCTGTCTATTCTTTAAGTCATGTATTAAAGAAAAGGCAAATGCATGTGACGAGGTGGCCGAGTGGTTAAGGCGATGGACTGCTAATCCATTGTGCTCTGCACGCATGGGTTCGAATCCCATCCTCGTCGTCCAATATGTCCACTGGACAGGTTGCATCAGATTTTAGTGCTTTGTGAGCAAAATATTTCACCAGTGGTTGTAAGAAAAGAAAATGGACTCATATGACAAGGATTCAAGTGTCACATGAGAGGATCTAAAAATACACATCTGTACCTTGGAATTGGTACCCAAATCATGCTAGAAAACAAAATGTTTGTTCTATCAACTAACAAAAGAGCAATCCCACAGAACAGCTCCTTCCTGGTGGTGTTTAAGAGGCACAGACACCTCAGCCAGACTTTTGAGCTGGCCGAGCCTGGCCTGGCTTCCTGCCACAGTGGTGTATCAGCTGAAGTCAGAGAGGCTGGCTGCCAATGACAGAATGTATAGACAGAATAAAACTGATTTCTTCAATAGCAGGTTATGTTTGGAAACATCCTGCCCTGTTTAGGCTGCCAAGCCTGCGGACATGGCTCAGTTGATTGTGGGTATGGGAGGAAGCCCACCTCATGGAACACAGGTGCTGTCTGGCCTATGCACCCGCCTGGGGCCCAAATGAGGCACCCTTGTGGGTTCAGCAGCCGATAGGACGTGCATTCTGCAATCTGGAAGCTCCCAGAACTGGTGCTGAAAGATTCTGTCCTGAGTCATGTCAACTCTGCACCTACTTCCCTTACAGGATTTGGGGCACAATTCCATGACCACCTACCGACTTTGAGGTTTGTCAGCCACACAGCAGGATGAAAAAAAGCACACAAAGCATGAATTAGCATGGTGTGAAAAGAAATGTCGGTAAAAAAGAGACTAGGGTGTGAGGAGGTAGGAAAGCATGTTCTGCAGGGAAAGGGATGCTGATACACTGAGAGACAAGTGCCGGGAAAATTGACATCCCCATCTTTTTCTGAACAGTGACTCCTATTTTCATTGCACTTTTCTGTTTACAGAGTTCCATGGGCCTCTCTCATTTTACTCTGTCAGACTTCAGCTGAGATGAAGAGAACTTGCAGCGGTTAGCAGCAGAAAATTATCTTTCCAAGTATGAACATTAATGTGAAACAGTTCACCAAGGGGCTTCCCATCCCATTGGTGATCAAATCTGTCTCACCTGCAGATCTGATGCAGCCAGCAGTGCTGACTTATCTCTAGTGCAGGAGAAGGGGAAAATCTCCTTATTCTCTGAGGGGTCAAAGTCTCATAATATCCAGTCCCACATTCACTTGCTTATGCCCTTCTGAGCTGTGAAGGTCCCTGGCAGCCAGGGTGATCTCTGCTCTGCCCACCTGGCTCCCAAATTACCAACCTTCTGCTGTTGCTGCACAATATGATGCTGGGGAAAGGGGCCTTTTCCTCCTCACTTGCACTACAGTCACCTACACCTGAAAATTTAGATAACACACTTACAAAGGAAAATGGGATGGCTTTTGTGTAATTTAAACCATGAAATGTCTTGTTCACACATGTTGTAAAGCAATTCACAAAAATCTGCTTGCAGAAACCCAAAAAGCTGAACAATTTTAAGATTTGTATTTACATTAGCTCATTGTTTATTTTTTCTTATTAAAACAATGAGATAATACATGTTAGATTTTGAAAAGTATAAAAATTAGTAAAAAAGAGAAAGTTACCTATCACCTATTATGCTTCACTTCTGATTATTACTATGATTTTTGAAAATATATTCACATCTATGTATAAACAGATAACCGGGGATCCTGTGTGGCTCAGTTGATTGTGTGTCTGGCTTTGCCTCAGGTCATGATCTCATGGTTCATGAGTTCAAGCCCTGCACCAGGCTCTTTGCTGACATCTCAGAGCCTGGAGCCTGCTTCCAATTCTGTGTCTCCCTCTCTCTCTGCTCCTCTCCCACTCACGCTCTGTCTCTCTCTCTCTCTCTCAAAAATAACTAAACATTAAAAAAATAACCAAAATTTATGATCATATTTGATATGTAATTGTGAATCTAGTGTTTCAGTATTAAATTTCTTTTCCTTTCCAATTACAAATGTGGATTATTTTTAGTATACAAAAGTAAAATATTGCAGAAATTTAAAAAAAAACATAAAAGTAAGACTTTCTACAATAGGTGTTAGTGAGGGGGTGGAGAAAGGGGAACCCTCTTGCACTGCTGGTGGGAATGCAAACCAGTGCAGCCACTGCAGTAGTCTGAAAAACAGTGTGGAGTTTCCTCAAAAAGTTAAAAATTGAACTACCCTATATTCCGGCAATTGCACTACGCAGTATTTACCCAAAAAATGCAAAAATACAGATTTAAAGGGGTACATGCAGCCTAATATTCATGGCAGTATTATCTACAATAGTCAAATTAGGGGAACAGTGCTAGTGTCCATCCATCCACAGATGAATGGATAAAGATGTGGTATGTATGTGCATGCGTGTGTGTGTGTATGTGTGTGTAATCAAATATTATTAAGCCATAAAAAATAATGAAACCTTGCCATTTGCAATGACATTGATAGAGCTACAGAATATTATGCTGAGTGAAATAAGTTAGTCAGAAAAAGACAAATACCGTATGATTTCACTCACATGTGGAATTTAATGAAAAAAAAATGAGAAAAGGGATGAGAGAAAGAGAGGCAAACCAAGTAATAGACTCTGAGAGAACAAACTGATAGTTCCCATACGGGAGATGGTTGGGGAGATGAGTGAAATAGGTGATGGAGATTAAGAAGCGCACCTGTCATGATGAGCACCGGGTGTTGTGGGGTGGTGTTGAATCATTAAACTGTACACCTGAAACTAACGTTACACTGTTAACGAACTGGAATTTAAATAAGAACTTTTAAAAAAAGTAAGACTTTCTAGTAATTCTCACCACCTCCCATCATCATCTTTGAAGATTTAGTGCATAATCTGACATATTTCTCTCTTCTCGATATACATATACTCTTAAAATTTTGTCCTCAGGAGCTTCCCAAGTTATTACATGATCTTTGAAAGTATTATGCTAATGGAAAAATATGTATCACAGAGATGCACCGGAATTACTTAATTCCTTTTCCTATTGAATTTGTTTCTCCAGTTAGATTGTTTAACACCTTTTGCTATTAGCAAGTTTGATGCTGGGCATAACCTTTCATCTTTGGCCTCATTACCGATGGTTTCCCTTGGAATAAAGTCTGAATAAGAATTAAGGAGGGGGCGCCTGGGTGGCTCAGTCGGTTAAGCGTCCGACTTCGGCTCAGGTCACGATCTCGCGGTTGGTGAGTTTGAGCCCCGCGTCAGGCTCTGTCTGGGCTGATGGCTCAGAGCCTGGAGCCTGCTTCCCATTCTGTGTCTCCCTCTCTCTCTGCCCCTCCCCCGTTCATGCTCTGTCTCTCTCTGTCTCAAAAATAAATAAACGTTAAAAAAAATTAAAAAAAAAAAGAATTAAGGACTCACAGGACAAGAATTTTTGATCAGCTTGATACATATTATTAGGCTTCCTTCACAAAATGTAAGCACTTTCCACATTCAGCATATACATTTGATTGCAATTTTAACCAATTTATTTGGTTAAGATATTTTTGACATTTCAGGTTGTTAAATCTTATTAATTTTCTCTTGTGATTTCTTTCATAGAAAGTGTTTCTCCCACATGAAAGCAGCTAGACTTTCACATATTTTTCTGTATTGTAAATTCTTTTGTACTTGTTTTCATTTTTGTCCCATTTTGCTCCTTAATCTGGTTAGAATTTGTTTTAGTAGGTCACATGATGTAAGGATATTTTATTTTTCTAAAATAGGCAAATAATGTTCAGCACCAATCTTTAGAGAAGATCATATTCTTTGACTGGCAGTGGTTCTTTTAATGCAGTTAATCCAGGGTAGCCATTTCTGGTCCATTGGCCCACTGTTGATTGGGCACTGATGCCACCTGGTTTGGCTTTTTATAGCTCAAAGCATGGCAATTAAGCAGGGGGGTACTGAATTAGATGATGCTGTGCAAAAACCTGCCATCAACTGAGTGACTTTGTGAACTGCCATACGAACTCTCTGGCCTCTGCTAAAAGGGAGTACTTGT
Organism: Panthera tigris; assembly: GCF_018350195.1. Taxonomy (NCBI): domain Eukaryota; kingdom Metazoa; phylum Chordata; class Mammalia; order Carnivora; family Felidae; genus Panthera; species Panthera tigris. Next base: position 46,696,381 of record NC_056662.1, on the reverse strand, counting down.
GGTCCCCTACATAAGGTTGTTGGATGAAGGGAAATGTGGCAGCTTAGGAAACACAGGGAATAGTATTTATTACAGATGGGTTACAAATAGGAGCTACTGTTATGTGTTGCATTTTGTAGCTGCTAGGAGGAGCCTCTCCCTGTTTTGTTTTTTTGCTTGTTTGTTTGTTTTGTTTTTAAGTCCTGTGTATTTTGGCCTGGTTATCTTTTCAGAAAAATTTCTCTAACATTGTCAAAAGAAATCCAATCAAGATTTTGATTAAAGTTATTCAACTGATACATTCATTTGAGAAAAACTGACATTGTGCCATAATCAGTAATCCTGTATCCCACAGGATATGTCTTCTAATTACTAAAATTTTATGATCTTCAGGCAAATTTTGTGGTGTTTATGTTTTGCTTTTGCACATTTGTTCTTAAAGTAATTCTTTTTTTTTCACTTATATGATTCATATATTATCATCTTTTTTGAATGAATGCTTATCCTTAGCCATTTAGTTTTGGAGTATTTGTTTTATATCTAGCAACATTACCCTATTTTGGTATTCTAAAAGTGTGATTTTTCAGGATTTCTAAAAATTCAGTTATAGCATCTGCAAATAATAACTATGCCATAAGGGTCTCTACATCTATACATCTGCTCTGTTATGTATCCTGGAGAATCAGCTACAACATCCAGAACAACCCTTGAAACAGTAGTGTCAGAAGTCATCCCACAGAGCAGGGTATCAAAGTAGCTCTTTCTTTACTTTCTATCTCTGCCTTATGCTGAGTGATCTTGCATCCACTTTTCCCTGTGCCTCAGTTTCTAAATCGGTTTAAGGCAAATATTAACAGCACTTACCTAGGAGATAAGTCATTGCTGAGTAGCTGATCAATCCTTCCTGTAATTCATTACTGCATCTGCCTATACCTGCCCTCCTTCCTTCTCCCTTTACTCATTTGACATTTTCATTTCACCTGGATTCCTTCCCTTTTTTTTTACAGCTAGTCCCTCAGATGATAATTATCCCTGGGACCAAGCTTTTACCAGTTCCCTGAAACTGCTCAGTGTTTCCTCTCTCACCAGAGGACAGGGGTTGCCTGTCCACACTGTTAGGCTGGAAGCCTTCTCTTGAGATTCATTTTAAGGTTGGGGGTCGAGAGGAAGAATTGAAATTGCTTTGTGGTTTGGGAAATTCAGAATTGTGGCATCTTGCAAAGATCTTCAATGCAGGGAATTATGGAAAGACATGGTATGGCTTTGGATTCAGTGATTTGAGGGAACTTCAAATATAAGCTGTGATGAATTAGCAGGGGATTTTCCATTATAATGCTGCCACATATTACTATTCTAGATTCCCAACCACAAACAGTGATCACTGTATTATTTACAAATGTTTGCCCCTCCTAATAATTTCTCTCCCAAAACAAGATAAATCAAAACTTGAGCATTTTGGTTTTGGTCTGTGGCCATATACAACCATCCTCCTGGTTTATCTTTGTGATTCTCATCTCATGAGAAACAAGAGTTATGTAGCAATTGGCTGCAAGATTAATTCCACCTTGATCTCATTTTGCTTCAATTTAGCAATTTCTCGATGGTGTATCAGTCCATCAATCAAGAATATGAGGAAGAGAGATGACAGCAAATTGGATGAAGCTGAGAGATGGATATAATAATATCCTTATTGCCAAGTTTTATGTTTCAGCCTAAAAGTGTATGCTTAGATTAAAAGACTCAAAAATTGCAATAATGCCTCCTGGTGACTTGCATTAAAGTGTGTGTGTGTGTTTGTGTGTGTGTGTGTATGGGGGGCAGGTGAGTGGCATGTGTTAAGACTGGGAGGGAGAAGGACCTGGACACAGTTCCCTTTGGGCCAAGCAAATCCCAAAGGCAGCCTGAGGTGGTTGTTAAGAAGTGATAGGATGCACTCCCTGGCTCACACCACTTATGGTTGTGTGACCCCAGGCAATTTGCTTATCTTCTCTTTGCTTCAGTTTCTGCATTTGTAAAAAGGGAATAATAATAGGATTCATAGGGTTATTACAACTGAATTACTGTGTGTAAAATGCCAAGGACAGTGCCTGATTCAAGTATGTGAATGTAAGTGCTGCGTAAGTGTCTGTTTAAGACTTCCAGTGAGGATGTAGGGAGTTAGTGGGCTAAGCAGAGCCAGGACAGGGCTTGAGTGGTCCATTTTGTGGAGGTGATGGTGAGGGTCGAACTCAGAAGGACTCAGTAGTCTAGACAGTTGCAGCAGATGCCAGGCCAGGCCACAGAATGCAGTTCTGTGAGGCGATGTCAGATACAGCTTCACACATGGGGAAAGGGGCTTCAGAGCTGCAGAGAGCTGTCCAAGGCCCAGAAGAACAAGTGGTCAGGTGAAGGTATGGTAAAGGACATGGTGACAGAATTTGGCATGGCCAGGAGGATGCTGAATGGTCTTCCATCAGGCCCTGACTGGGCCGGGAGGTGTGCTTCCAAAACAAACAGAAAAGATCCTGTTGCCAGTAACACTGCTATTTCACAGCAAGGAGAAATGAGCAAACAGAAGGTAGGAAAGATATGAGAGGAGAAATGTTACAGGAAAATACTTCTCTTGACTGTGTTCTCTGACTGCAGGAGTCCAAAAGAAATACCTGTGGAAGGGAAGAATTCCACTAAATATAGAAGTACACGATTCGTATGGAATGAGTTCCATGAAAAATAAATCTCCCTTCACTGGCTAAAAGTGTATTATATTTATTCAACAATCATTTCCACAATGAAGTAAAATATGACCCATTATAATATTTATTTCCATTTTTTTACAATTTTTGAGATGACAAATCCATCATAACTAGGTTATGAATTTAAATTTTGCTAACTCAACAATGATTAAAAAAAAAACTGAACAATCCAGTTAAAAATGGTCCAAAGACCTGAAAAAAATATCTTCTAAAGAAAATATTTGAATGGCTGATAAACATGTAAAATGATGCTCAGTGTCACTACCCATAAGTGAAATGCACATGAAAACCACACTGAGATGCCCCTTCACGGATATTAGGATGGCTATCATGAAAGAAAACAAAACCAAAAAGAAAAAAACCAAAATACCAAGTGATGGCAAGAATGTGGAGAAATTGGAACCCTCTTGCACACTGGTGGGAATGTAAAATGATGGCGCTGCCGTGGAAAACAGTATGGTGACTCCTAAAAAAATTACATGTAGATTCACCATACATTACAGCCATTGCACTTCTTGGCATACACCTGAAAGAATCGAAAGCAAGGACTTTAACAGATATTGGTACACCTATGTTTATAACAACATTATTCACGGTAGTCAAAAGTGGAAGCAATCAGTGTCCATTGATAAATGGATGAACAAAATGTGGTATTGCATACAATGGATAATTCAGCTTTAAAAAAAAAAAGGAAATTTTGACAGATGCTATGACATGGATGAACCTTGAAAACATTATGCTAAGTGCAATAAGCCAGACACAAAAGGAAAAGTATTGTATGATATTTATAACACTTGCAGTACCTAGAATAGTCAAATTCATAGAAACAGAAGTGGAATGGTGGTTTTCAGGGGCTGGGAATGGGTTATGAGGAGTTGTTGTTTAAAGGGTATAGAGATTTAGTTTGGGATGATGAAAAAGTTCTGGAGACGGATGCTGGTGGTGGTATAGAGCAATGTGAATGCACTTAGTGCCGAAAACATGGTCAAAATGGTCCGTTTTATATTATGTATATTTTATCACACACAAAAAGTCTCTGTACTCTGACCCATCCAAGCTGCCACCTGCTTGACCTACTTTCTTGTAAATGTTCCACTGTCTTCATGTAGACCTTGAATTATGCATTTTCCTCTCAGCAAGAAGAGTAGCAAGAAGACATCAATTGCAGATATTGAGAAATGTACACAAATCAGCTCTTCATAAGAGTTGAAGTCACCCTTATATTCCTGCTCATTACTTTAAAGAATTTGGTTGACTAGTATGTCGGCCTTCAGAATTGTCTATTTTTTAAGCTTCAGAATTCTATGTATAAAATTTGTAGTTTCCTCACATTTTGACTTTAATGTTTATTTGTTTGTTGGAGTGGAGAGATTAAAATGGTGCCAATCTCTGAGAAAGAATCACTGGAAATTGTGGAGAATTTCAGCGCATGGTAAAGAGTGTGTAAATATATCTAAAATGAACAGATTCACTTAGCTTACCCACTCTGACTCAAAGCATCTACATTTAGAAATATAAGCCTACTTCTAACCCTTTTTGAAAGTTGTCAAAGCATGTTTATGGATCTCTCTATAAGAAAAGCAGCATTTTATAGGCAAATTTTTCTTCTTAAAAAAAAATAAAAATGTTGTGCTTAAACTGAGCATGAAATCTAGCCTTGACTTAAATATTACCCCAATGAGCAATTCTAGGTACATTTCCTTCTCTGGCACAATGAACAAGACCTGGAAAGTTAGAGGGCCAGCAGGCTCTTTGGGGAAATACCTTAAAAAAATTCCCAGAAAAGGCCAGAAGAGACTGTTTGCCCCTTGTGCTTATTCCACTTTTTAAAAGATCATTTCCTCTCCAACACTTAAAGCAGAGTAATCATAGCAAGGGTTAGAGAAGCTCTACTTCAATCTTTGGAATGTTGAAACTTTCCACATGATTCCACGTTCTGTCTTTGGATTTTTAATAGGAGCAGAAGTTGTTAATTTGGCCTGGGCAGGTGGTTTGTAGGAATAGGAAATCCTGGGAACCACCTGGGGTGGCAAGGGCAGGGGGACTTACTCCATTCATGTAAATAAGTGCAGATAGAATATCAATGGTCATTGTCTTGCCAGGCTTCTACTCTGCAGTGAGAGAGTGGGGGGCTGTTCATGGAGGAAAGTGAACATTAGGAAAGACTGAATTCTCTAATATGAAAATGGAATTTAGAAACTAGGCAGATGAATTCAGTCACAAATGGCCCCCAAAATGATGTAGAGGATATTTTCCCCTGAATAATCTGTTCTTTGATTAAAACCAACTTGTTCTACATTCTTTAGCCCTACAATTTTTCTGCTTCCAATTTATCTAAACAGGATTTTATAGAATTGGGCTTTAAAAAATAGTGGCATAGCTACCATTTCTTAAGTTTATGTACTGGGTCAGGCACTATGCAAAATCTTTTATTATTTCCATTAATTCTCACAACAATTCTATGATGTAGCCTCTATTATGATCCCAAGTTTACCAATAAAGACATTAAATCTCAGAGAATATACATGAATTTCCCAAGGTCCCTTAACTCCTAAGTGATGAAACTAGGATTTTTGTAATGCTAGTTTTGTCATTTTATTTGATTTTAATTTTTAAGTTTGAGTTCCAGTGTAGTCAACATACAGTGTTATATTAGCTTCAGATGTACAATATAGAAATTCAACAGTTCCCTGTGTTACTCAGTGTCATCATGACACCATGAAGCACTCTTTAATTCCCATCACATATTTAACCCATTCCCCCCACCTCCCCTCTGATAACAATTAGTTTGTACTCTATAGTTAAGAGTCTGTTTCTTGGTTTATCTTTTTCCATTTGCTAATCTGTTTTATTTCTTAAATTCCACATAGGAATGAAATCATATGATATTTGTCTTTCTCTGACTTATTTTGCTTAGAATTATATTCTCTAGCTTCATCCACTTTGTAGCTAAATTTCATTCTCTTTTTATGGCAGAATATTGTTCCATTGTATATATGTGCCACATCTTCTTTATCTATTCATCTATCAGTGGACACTTGGGCTGCTTCCACAATTTGGCTATTTGTAAATGATGTTGTTATAAACATAGGGGTACATGCCCAATAGCATGATTAATGGATAGTAGGGTAATTCTATTTTTATCTTTTTGAGGAACCTCCATACTGTTTTCCACAGAGGCTGAACCAGTTTGCATTCCCATCAACTTCCCACTGTTTTTCTCATGTTGTTGATTTTATCCATTCTGACAGGTAGGTGGTAATATCTCATTGTAATTTTGATCTGCATTTCTCTGATGATGAGTGAAGTTGAGCATCTTTTCATTTGTCTGTTGGCCGTCTGTATGTCTTTTTTTTAAAAAATGTCTGTTCGGGGCGCCTGGGTGGCGCAGTCGGTTAAGCGTCCGACTTCAGCCAGGTCACGATCTCGCGGTCCGTGAGTTCGAGCCCCGCATCAGGCTCTGGGCTGATGGCTTGGAGCCTGGAGCCTGTTTCCGATTCTGTGTCTCCCTCTCTCTCTGCCCCTCCCCCGTTCATGCTCTGTCTCTCTCTGTCCCAAAAATAAATAAAAAAAAAACGTTGAAAAAAAAATTTAAAAAAAAAAAAATAAAAAATGTCTGTTCGTGTCTTCTGCCCATTTTTAAATTGAATTATTTATTGGGGGGGTTGAGTTGTAACAGTTCTTTATATATTTTGTATACTAACCCTTTATTGGATATGTCATTCACAAATATTTTTTCCCATTCAGTAGGTTGCCCTTTTATTTTGTTGGTTTTTACCTTCACTGTGCAGAAGTTTTTAATTTTGATGTAATCCCAATAATTTATTTTTGCTTTTGTTTCCCTTGACTTGGGAGAGAGATCTAGAAAAATGTTGCTACAGCTGATGTCAGAGACATTAATGTCTGTGCTTTCTTCTAGGATTTTTATGGTTTCATATCTCACATTTAGATCTTTAATCTATTTGAGTTTATTTTTGCATAAGTGTAAGGAAGTGGTCCACTTTTAGCTGAGCACTTTTACCAACACCATTTGTTGAAGAGACTATATTTTTCCCATTGGATATTCTGTCTGGCTTTGTTGAAAATTAATTTACCATATAATTTTGAGTTAATTTCTGGGTTTTCTATTCTGGAACTAGGATTTAAATGCAAAGCTTGCCTTATTCCAAAGCCACTGCTCTTGACCACTAAATTAGATTACTAGTCTATATTTATGGACGTTACCATGCAATAAAGCCATGACTATTACTCAATTGTATCAAAATAAGATGTTTATAACCTTAATCCTTTATGCTTTTGAAAGGACAGAATACTGGAAAAAAAAAGTCACACTAAAAATTGTATTTTAAGACAGTGTTTCCTCAGAACCCTTAAGTCTAGTCTAGGGCCAATTAATTTGGGGATCTACAATAGTCATCAGCATAAAAAATGCCCTGAGAAGTCTTATAGGTAAATGGTGTTTAATGTGTGAATTAATCAGCTTTTACTATGAAATTGTTGCATAACAAAACCCCCTAAATCTCCACAGCTTACACTTATAGTGTATTTCTTACAAGTCCATGGGTCAACTGTGTTGGTTCAGCTGGAAACTGCAGGTCATATATAGATCTATGTATATGTTCATCGTCTGTGAGCAAGGCTGAAGGAGCAGTGCTTACCTGGAAAAGGCTTTTCTCATGTTGGCAGGCAGAAGTGCAAGAGGCCAAGCCAAACCACACATATTATCTGAATTTAAATCATCTGCTTGGATGTGACATGTATCATATCCACACACATCCCATTGGTCTAAGCAAGTCACACAACCAGCCCAACAACAATGGGGTGGGGAGATAGCTCCTCCCAGGCAGCAGGGAGAGAAATGAGTGGATATTTACCTAACACTAATACATTACACATAATTCATAAACTCATCTTACCACATGATACTCTTCTTAAAAAACAAAACAAAACAAAATAAAAAAACAACCTTGTATTCTCCAAATCTCAAGATGTTACTGTACCCTGAGCAGAATTTGAGATGATCTGGGGGAAATTCATGTTTAAAAAAATCTCTTTTTTGTGAAGCACCAACTATGTTTTAATCAACACCAATATAAAATAGCCTCTGATGTGAGGTTTTTTGCAGAGACATTAATTAAAGCATAATAACACTTTGAATTCGCAAAGACTCTTCACTTTAAAGAATTTTATTGAATGACATAGTGATATATTCTTGTTCTAGTCTCAAAACAGCCTGTGGATAAACTGTTACAATCCATTTATTACAAGTAGAAAATCGGAGCCCCATAGTGTTGAGAATTTTCCAAGTTAGAGCAATGGAACCAGTCCAAAACCTTAGGTTCCTATCTCCCAGTCAGTTCAGAAACTCCATGCTCCATGGTCATATGAGTTCAATTGTACCAAAATGATATAAGCTTTACTTAGTAGGTTTAGAAATTACAAGATAAGCTTTGCATGGAACTTATTTAAAATGTATTTCAGACCTATACTCACCAGAAAAAAAAAACACACTAAAAAAAGAATCAAATAAATATCTAGATATTTAAAAAGAAAATAAGACCATTAGCCTGAAAACCTATCTATCACACTATATTTGAAATATAAAAGTTTTTCTTGATCTAGTTGAGTTTGTCCCAAGGATAAATTTGTTGTCCAACTTTCCTGGTTTGTAATCAACTAGGGAATAGTGGTGGCTCTCACCATCTTTTCCCTTTTAACAAAACCTCTTTCTGTGTCTTTCACCTACAGCCAAATAGATCTACTGACACAGACTTCCAAATAGTGAATCTGCAAGTCGCACCTTGGTTATACTCTTGTAGCAAGGGGGACCTGGGAAATGATAATTGGTTATAAAGAATAAATAAGGAAAGCAAACAAATCATAAAATGGCACTCCTGAAGGCATGAATAAACTCTGTGCCCAGTTAATTGTTTGGGATGTGTGCTAGTCTAGCTTGTCCTGCGCTGGTTGTATGGCTCTCCCATAGCACAACCCCACTTCACTGCAGCCCTGTGCAAATCCACTGGGTTAAAGGGCTATCGCTGCCTTCCTTGGCTTAATCATTTTCTTTCTGGAACTCAAGAGAAAGAGAGAAGCTGGAGGTGAGGGGTGCAGGGGAAATGAAGTATTAGAAAAAGAGAACAGCTCCAATAGGATAGGGAATGAAAGAAGCTAAATCACCTTGAGACTATTTCTAAATAAGGCAGATGTATGAGGATTGAATGAAGCAGGAAGTAATCTATCTTCCATATTAAGCTTAAAAATGTGGCATGGCATAGGAAAAAGCAGAAAGATTTTGCTGAGTTCATATCATGACTATACTTCTTACCAGCTGTGTTGCTTTGGGCTGGTTTATTCAGTGACTCTTGGGTTATCTGAAAAATGAATAGAATAGTGATTACCTGGCAGCTTTATCATTATTGTGACAATTAATTGAGATACTCTGTAAACTGTGGCCAGAGGCCTCAAAATGACCTGAAAATGTTTTGTGTGACCTGAAGAAAGTACCTTAAATTTGGAATTAGTTTCTAACATTTAAAATTTAAAGATTTCACTTGGAAATTTAGATTTTAGGCTTTTCTTAAAAATGTGGAAAACCTGCTGTTTTGATTTTCTTATTGCTGTCAAACCAACCACTACAAAACCTACAAAAGGAACACAATCTGAAATTTGGGCAGAGCTTAGTGTGGAAAGTTCATTTGCTCAAATCACATCATATTAACCAATAGTAGTTTACTGGAGTCTGGAAGATCCACTTCTAAGATGGCTTTTTCTGCATAGCTGGCAAGTTGGTGCTGGCTGTGGGCTCAGAGCTCATTCAGAGCTGAGGGTTTGGGGCTTCAGTCTCTCTCATGACATGGGCTCTCATGTGTTCTGGCCTTACTCACACCAGGCTTCCTCTCTCAAGGATAAATTTCCCAAGAGAAAGCCAAACAGAAGTTGTATTGTCTTTTATGACCTAACCTTGGACATCATATAGTATCACTTCAGCCACACTCTATTTGTAGAATCTCTCCTAAAGTTGCAAAAGGCAAGGCCATAGACTCCAGTTCCTAGTAGGGAGAAGCAAAGTTCTTGAGGAGCATATGGATGGGAAATATTGTTATGATAATTTCTAGAAACTATTATCTATCATACTTGATAGATTTGGGCTTGTGTTTTTATATGGCCACAATCAATGGGATGTGAGTTGTGGCTATGCCACTAATAGGTTGTGAAATTACTCCATCTTCCTGGTTACTCAACACTAAGGCCAATCATTAGTTCCATTTAGTAGGCTAGAAATTTACACTATTGTTTTCATATACCAAAGTTTAGAGAAAAATGAAGTATCAGCCCACTACACTCACTAGAGTAGATTTGCTTTGCCAAGTTGTGAGGAACAACTGGCTACATACAGAGGGGGTGGACTTATGGAATAGGCTGCTGTGACACAGAGTCACAAATACACTTTTAAAACTGTATTTTTGACCTCTGAAAAAGCAAGAACCTAGTTAACACAATATTCAAGAAGTACAAGGTTATTCCTCACAGTTGAAGAACTCAGATACTCATGTGCAGATCAGTGGGCTCTGAAAAATCAGGTGGTTTGAAGGATAAAGCAGAGATGTGGGTGACCTGGCTTAGAGGTAAAGGAATGCCAAGCCACAAAGACCAAGAAAGAAGTCTTTATTTGTGTTTTTTTTCTTTTTCATTCTTCCCTTTTTTTCTCCTTTTCTTTCCTTTTCTTTTTCCTTCCCCTCCCTTCCTTTTTCTCCTCCTCCTCCTCCTCCTCTTCCTCCTCCTTCTTCTCTTTTCTTCTTCTTCTTCTTCTTCTTCTTCTTCTTCTTCTTCTTCTTCTTCTTTCTGTCTCTCCTCTCCTCTCCTCTCCTCTCCTCTCCTCTCCTCTCCTCTCTCTGCAGGTGTTTAAGGGAATCTCTGCCAGGCCACTGGCTGACCACCAAGACAGTAATACAGAGACTTAAGAGGCCACACACAACCAGAAATATAGTCTTTTTGAAAATAGTTTGGAAAAGGCAATAAACACATAGCTGCTTTAATAAACCAATTTAACAAACCTCAACAATCAGCACCAGTAACCTCTGGGAAAGGGGAGTAACTGATTTCTAGAGTTACCACCTTATAATATTAAAACGTATAATTTTCAACAAAAATTTATAAGGCATTCAAACAAACAGGAGAGTATGGTCCATTTACAAGAAAAATATCAACAGAAACCATAATTGAAGAAGCCTAGGGCTTACCAGGCAAAGAGTTTAAATCTACTGTTTTAAATACAATCAAAGAACTAGAGGAAACTGGAGAAACAATGTAAAAACAAAATGAAAAAAATCAATAATGTGAGAGAAATTATAAAAAGAAACCAAATAATTCTGGAGTTAAAAAATGCAAAAACTGAAATCAAAAATTTACTAAAGGAGTCCAACAGCAGATTTCAATAGGCAGAAGAAAGAATTAGGAAACTTGAATATTGGACAACTGAAACTATACAATCTTAGGAGCAGAAAGAAAAAAGAATGAACAATGTAAAGAGGCTAAAGGACGTGTGGAATTCCATCAAGAGTATCACTATATATTATGAAAATTTCATAGGAGGAAGAGATAAAAGTGAGGGGCAGAAGAAATAGTGGCCAAAATCTTCCCAAATTTGATAAATCCAAGAATCTCAGAGATTCTAAGTAAGATAAAGTGTATGAGATTCCCACCAAGACACATTACAATGAAACTGTTAAAAGACAAAGAATCTTGAAAGTAGCAAGAGAGAAGTAACTCATTACACAGAGGAATGAGATCAATAAATTATTGATTTTATTATCAATAAGATGACAAAATAGCCAATTTATCACTAAAAACCATGGAAGACAGGAGATAATGAATAGCATTTATAAAGGAATGGACAAAACTGTAAGTCAAGAATTCTATAACCAGAAAACTATCCTTAAAAATTGAAAAGGAAATGAATGCACACCAGAATAAACAAAAGATGAAAGACTTCATTGCTAGTAGATCTGGCTATCAAGAAGTGTTAAAGGGATCCTTCAGGCTGAAATGAAAGAAAACTAGATGGCAACTTGAAGCCATACAAAGAAATATAGAACTCCAGTAAAGGTAATTTCATAGGTAAATATAAAAGCAAATATGATTGCATTTTTGGTTTGTAACTCCTCTTTTTATTGTCCATATGACTTTAAAAGAAAAACATATAAAAATCATTATAAATCTATGTTAATGGGATACAGTGTATGAAGATGTAATTTGTGAGGGAAAAACAACATGAATGTAAAGAAACAAACTCTACAGAAGCAGAGTTATTATGTCTTATTGAACCAAAATTGGCATAAATTCAAACCATATTGTTATAAATTTAGCATCTTAATTGTAACCCCTGTGGTAACCAGAAAGAAAACACTTGAAAAACATACACAACAAGAAATGAGAAGACAATCAAAATGGTGTAGCACAAATAATCAGCCAAGCACAAAACAAGACATTTGGGGGAGATAAGAAACAAAAAAAGGCATAAGATATACAGAAAAAAAACATGCAAATACAAATTACAGACAAATATACCTTATAAATACAGATGCAAACATCCTCAACCAAATGATAACAAACCAAGTCTAACAGCATATTAACAGACTTTTACACTATGATCAAGGTGGGCTTTATCCCAGGAATGTAGAGGGGTTCAACATATGAAAATCTATCAATGTAATGCATCACATTAATAAAATGAAAGGATAAAAAAAACACATGATTATCTCAATTGGCTCAGAAAGGCACTTGAGATCATCCGACATTCTTTCATGAGCAAAACAAAAACCAAATGCATTTGTGAAACTAATGATAGAAGTTGAACTTGTTCAGCATGATAAAGGCATTTATGAAAAACTCAAAGTTATCTTACTCAATGGTGAAAAACTAAAAGCTTTCCCATAGGTTATAAGCAAGACAAGGATGCCTACTTTCACTCCTGCTATTCAACACTGTACCTGAAATTATAACCAAAACAATTAGGTAAGAAAAAAACAGGCATCCAAATTGGATATGAAGCAATGAAACTATCTCTATTTACAGATGGCATGATCATATAAATAGAAAAACCTACGGGCACCTGGTTAAACATATGACTCTTGATTTTAGCTCAGGTCATATCCTCGAGCCCCATGTCAGGCTCTGTACTAACATCATGGAGCCTTCTTGGGATTCTTTATCTCCCTCTCCCTCCCTCTTTCTCAAACAAATAACATTAAAAAATAGAAAAAAAACTAAAGAATTCATGCACAGACACACATACACAAACAAGCCACTATAGCTAACAGGTAATTTTAGCAAAGTTGTGGGGTATAAGATCAGCATGCAAAAATCGGATGTGTTTCTTCACTCCAGCAATGAATAATCCAAAAAGGAAATTAAGAAAACAATTCCATTTATCATAGGATCCAAAAAAAATAAAATACCTAAGAATAAATTTAACTAAGGAAGCAAATGACTTGTTAACTGAAAACTATAAAGCATGCTGAAAGAAACTGAAGAAGACCTAAATAAATGGAAAGACATTTATATTTGTGGTTTGGAGGATACAACGTTGTTAAGGTGGAAGTGCTACCCAAAGTGTCTACAGAATCAATGCAATCCTTATGAAATTCTGATGACCTTTTGGAGCAGAAATGGAAAAGCTGATCCTCAAATTCATATGGAATACAAGGGGCCCTGAATAGCTGAAGCAATATTGAAAATGAAGAACAAAGTTGGTAGTCTCACACTTGCTGAATTCAAAACTTACTACAAAGATACAATATGGAAAACAGTGTGGTACTTCCCTAAGGATAGATGTATAAGCAATGATCTAAAACTAAACCCATGCATCTACAGCCAAACAATTTTCAACTAGAGTATAAAAACCATTTGTTGGGGCAAAAGGATAATCTCTTCAACAAATGACACTGGAATTGGATATTCAAACAAAAAAATTAAAGTTGAACCCCTACTTTATATGATATACACAAATCCACTCAAATTAGATCACTAGTCTAAAAACTTAAATGATTAAAAAATTAGAAGAACACATGGGGTAAATCTTTTATGAATTTGTATTTGGCAGTGACAGCTTGTAAATGGTACTGTAAAACAAATAATCAAAAGAAAAGATACATTCGACCTCATCAATAATTTTGTGACTCAAAGGACATTAAAAATAAAGTGAAAGGACAATGCACACAAAAGTAGATAATATTTATAAATCACATACCTGTTAGCATTTTAATGTCCAGAATAAATAAAGGAATGTCTAAAACTCAAAAGCAAAAAGGTAAACAACTCAATATATAAGTGGTTCAACCAGTTACACATTTTCTCTATAATTAAATAAGAAGCTTCTCAGGGAAAATAACATTATTGCAATTTTAGGCCAAGCCCTAGAGGTAGTTTGCATACTTCAAATGATGCCATCATCCCCAGAAGCTTGTAGGGAAAGTCTCAGTATTCCCTATTTTATGGTTATGAAGCCTGAGGCTCAGCAAATTTAAGTGATGCCCAAATTCACTGGCTGGTGAGAGGCAGACACAAGACTCAAACCCTGGCTGTCTGTACTTATTGTGATTCCCCACCCCTATCCTTACCTCCCACCCCCATTAGACCTTGCCAGAGACACCAGGTTATATTCTAACTTTGTGAAAGCTAAACGAGTACTAATAGATTAATTGACCCATTACTATTATTAAGTACTACTATGCTATCTGTGTTGTTACAGATGTCCTTTATCAAGCTGAGGAAGTTTTCTTCTAGTTCTTGTTTTTTGGATGTTATGAAAGAGTGTTGGGTGGTTGTTTTTTTTTTTTTTTTTTTTACTACATTTTCTGCATTTCTTGAAATGATCTTGTGGTTTTGTTTTATTCTATTAATATTGTGTATTTTATTGATTTTTATATGATGAACTAACCTTGCATTCTTGGATAGATACCACTTGGTCATGCTGTATAATGTTTCTTATGATGTTGGATTTGTTTTCTAGAATTTGTTAAGGATTCTTGTCTCTGTATTCAGTGTGATTTCTCTTTTGACCCATTGATTATTTGCATGTGTTGTCTAATTTCCATATATTTGCGCATTTCCCAAATTTCCTTCTGTTATTTATTTCTAATATTACTTTGTTGTAGTCTGAGAAAAAAAAATGTATTATTTTAATTCTTTTATATTATTGACACTTTTTTTAGGGCCTAACATACAGTTTATTGTGGACATTGTTCCATGTGTACTTCAAAAGAATGTGTACTCTGCTGTTGTTGATTGGAATGTTCCTTTTTTTTTTATTATATGAAATTTATTGTCAAATTAGTTTCCCTACAACACCCAGTGCTCATCCCAAAAGATGCCCTCTTCAGTGCCCATCACCTACCCTCCCCTCCCTCCCACCCCCATCAACCCTCAGTTTGTTTTCAGTTTTTAAGAGTCTCTTATGCTTTGGCTCTCTCTCCCACTCTAACCTCTTTTTTTTTTTTTTCTTTTTTTTCCTTCCCCTCCCCCATGGGGTTTCTGTTAAGTTTCTCAGGATCCACATAAGAGTGAAAACATATGGTATCTGTCTTTCTCTGTATGGCTTATTTCACTTAGCATAACACTCTCCGGGTCCATCCACATTGCTACAAAGGGCCATATTTCATTCTTTCTCATTGCCACGTAGTACTCCATTGTGTATATAAACCACAATTTCTTTATCCATTCATCAGTTGATGGACATTTAGGCTTTTTCCACAATTTGGCTATTGTTGAGAGTGCTGCTATAAACATTGGGGTACAAGTGCCCCTATGCATCAGTACTCCTGTATCCCTTGGGTAAATTCCTAGCAGTGCTACTGCTGGGTCATAGGGTAGGTCTATTTTTAATTTTTTAAGGAACCTCCACACTGTTTTCCAGAGTGTCTGCACCAGTTTGCATTCCCACCAACAGTGCAAGAGGGTGGTTGGAATGTTCCTTAGGTGTTTGTTATGTCTCATTGATTTATGTTGTTATTCAAGTCTTCTAGTTCCTTGTCAATCTTGTCTTATTGTTCTATCTATTATTGAAATCTTCAACCATTATTATTGGATTTTCTATTTCTCCTTTTGATTCCTTCCATTTTTACCTCAGGTATTGTGGACCTCTGTTGATAGATGCATATGTATTTAAAATTGTTACATCTTCTTGATAAATTGACCCTTTTATAATATATAATGTTCTTTATCTTTTGAAATAATTTTCGACTTTAAGATTATTTTGTGTGAAATTGGTATGGCCATTTTGGTTGTATTTTTATTACAGTGATTAGCATATATTCTCCATACATTCAGGATGAAAAGATGGACACTCAAATTCCTTCCATAATACAATAAGATATTACAAAGAATCCACAAACACATAATATATACAACTATCAAAAAGGTTCAAAAGCCTTAGCAGATGTCAAACTCATATATGTGATAGGAACTAAGAATTCAACTCAAAAAGGAGCAAAGATAATGAATGAATAACATTCCAAAAATGAAGTAAAAATTAAATTTGAGGATATACTATCTATTTAGCTAAATTTAAACACATATTAGTGTTACTCAAGTGTTGATCATGGCTGGTTTTGAACAATGAACTGTTTATTCTCAAACGATATTGAGTGTAAAGGCTTAAAATTTTTTCTAGTAATTTGGCAATGTCTTGGTATCCATAAGTGTCATCAGTGGATTTGTTGAATTCAAAGACAATTTCAAGTGATATCAGACTGACATGATGCACACACAAGTGGCCCCATATAGGGACTAAGAAGTCATGTGCAGTAGGTTCACATTATAGTCCATAACAGATTAGAAGTAAAATATGATATTGGTGCTTTGCCTTGGATGGCTTAAGACACACTGAATTAAGAAAACATGATGAGAAGATTTTCCTTGCCAAAATATAAAGTTTCCACAAACCTCACAGACTCCTATACTGGTATTTTTGTGGATGAGCACCTTTTTAGCAATAAAAATGTAGGTGATAGAACCATTAATGAAAGTAATATAATAGCATTTATGCAAATCTAAAATTATCTATAGTCATCAGGTAATTAATTCTACTATCAATCCTATGGATAATTCTTACTGCTAATAAGAATTACACAGGACAACAATTACTGTCTTATTAAAAATAGTAGAAAACCATAACTAAAATTCCTAACAATAAGAAGCTAAATTTATTTATATATTCTCATGTTGAAACACTACATAACCATTATATATGCTTACAAAGGCTTAAAGATCAGGTTTCATAATAATAAAATAATACGCATTCATTTTGGAATACAGAAAAAATATATAAGAAAATTAAACTTAATAATCCCAACACTCAAAGGTAAAAACCTAATATTTTGGGGAGGTTTTCCTCCTCAATATTTTTTTTGCATTATTTTACACATTTATACACACACAACATTCAGTTCATACATACGCAGAGCATTTTCACCCTACTTTTCCAGTCGATATGGTTTTGTGAACCTTTTCTCATCTGTATTAATCAATGGCTGGTAACTAGTGTTTAGTGGCTTAAAATAACACATGTCTGTTTCTCTTTCATCTATATTTCCATATCTGGTTAGCAGAAGATCTCTACTTATTATCATCACTCAGCCATGTCATTTCAAATATTGTTCGTCTTTTTGCTAAACCTGGAGTGTTTCCCTTTAGCAATTAAATGTTCCGGCCTGGAAATGATGCGTGTCACTTCTGCTCATGACTCATTGTCAGGCAGTCCCACAGCCCCACCCAAATGCAAGGTGTCCAGGAAGTGTGAGCCTCCCACATGCCCAGGAGGTAGGGAGCTGAGAACATTTGGCAAAGAGCACCAATGACTGCCAAGCCAGGCCTACAAAGCCCCATTGCACTAAGTCAATAGTATTCCATCTCAGGAATGTACCCTCATTTATCCGACCATCCTCATTGTTGGACACTTTACATGCTTTTTAGTCTTATAAAATATACCTACAATGTATTATATATTAATTCTTGAATTCATGTCTGATTATTCCTTTTGTGTACGTATCTTAAAAATTAACTACTACATCAAAGCATATAAATCGTATAGTACTCTTAAATTCTTTTATGAATTTATTCCAGAGTATCTGTACAGAAGTTGCTACCAGTAGCAATGCAAATATTCCAACCAAACTTCATATTCACTGACCGTGAAAATTGTCACTTTATTTTATTTAATATTTTATTTTCCATATTGTCACTTTAGAAGTCTATGTTAATTTGATACCAGATATAGTATTCCCTTGTTATTTTAACTACTAAGACAATGATATATTAAAAGGTTTATTATATGGTGAGAAGGGGCTGGATAAAGTATTAGCCATATAAACTAATACTATGCATAGAGAGAAATCATCTAAATACTACACAGTACTTAAAAGTTATTACTAGTAATTTTTGTCTTATGTGTATGTTTTTATTTGCTAATTTTACAATTACAAGAACAAAGTAATGTTTATTAAATTTATGACAAAGTGGCATTTCAGATCAGTGACAGGCAGAATTATTCAATACATGGTACTGAAAAACTTGAGTAGGAAAAAAATCTCTGTCTACATTATGCACATTAATAAATTCCAGAATGACATCTATATGCAAATAAGCAAACAAAAGTAAAACAAATATCAATGCAATTGTGTTATAATAAAATGTCTAATTAAAACTATCTGGCAGAAGAGAATTTCTTAAGCTGTATAAAAATAACAAAAAACATTTTTCCCATAAATGTTTAAAACAATGGAACAATAAATAGGAGTCAACAAGTTTAGGGAAAAGTAACAGAATGAGAAAATATATTAACAACATATGTCACATGTACCAAGAATATATAACGTCTCCAACATCCAGAATATACAAAGAACCTCTACAAACCAACACAAAAATGAAAAAAAAAAAAAAAACAAACAAAAACCTCTGATACAATTTGGACAAAGCAAATTTGAACTATACACTACCTACCCCTTTTGGATTCTTCATACTTGTAACATTTCAAAAAAAAAAGATAATGTTGATTAATGAAAGTGACAATAGTCTTTTTGGGTCAAAATTTACCAGAATCTATTAAAATGTAATACACATTCCTTTCAGCCAAGCATTTTACTTTTAGGTACATCGGTCAGAAATATTGCCACATTTGCACAAAGTATATAAGAATATTTGTTGTAAATTTTGCAATAATAAAAGACTGGAATCACCTAATGCTCATGGATGCAGGAATGGCAACATAACCTAGAGTAAGTACATCCATGTTATGGAATATCAGTACTTTCCATTATCTATGTATTTATTCCTTCATTTATTTATCTTAAGGAACAAAGGGGGGAGAGGGGCAGAGGAAGAGAGAGAGACACTCTTAAGCAGGTTCCGCACTTAGCACAGAGACTGACGCAGGGCTCAATCCCATGACCCTGGGATCACGACATGAGCTGAAATCAAGAGTCTGATGTTCAACTGACTGAACCACCCAGACGCCCATAGTTACTAATTTTTAAAATTAGCTATGTCTATATGTAAAGACATAGAGAAAAATCTAAGACATATTATCAAGTAGAAAAAAATATACTGCAAAACCATTCATTTGTTATGATCTCAGAGTGTAGGTTCTGGATCCAGACTGCCTGCTTATCCTCCCACAGTGTATCACTGTCTTGGGCACATCATTTAACCTCCCTGGCCTTGGTTTTCTCATTCATAAACAAGTGTAATGACAGTACTTTTTGTACTGGATTGTCCCAATAATCACATGGGTAAAACATGTTAAGTGCTTAGGAAAATCCCAGGCATACTGCAAGTGTTAGCTATCTATTTAGTTAGAAATAAAAACATACAAACCAAGATAGAATGATTTACCTATATATTGCATATAAATTTTTGTAAATAGAAAGGAGAAAGTATGGGAGATTATTTACAAACTGGGAATCTTGGTGCCCTCAGAAGAAAAATGTGGGAAGAGGAGGAAGCCAGAGAAGTTGACTTTTACTTCGTGTGAATTTTTGGAAATGCTGCCAGTAAGGATGTAATTTTGCATTATTTGAGCAATTAAAAAATGCAAGCAATAGTTAAAAAATTAAAAATATGGAACTGGTTTCTTTGTATATAGTTATTATTTCTCAGAAATCACTTTATTAGTATGCATATGTTATGGATTTACTTTTACTTTACTTCATGCAGCCTGACTGTCTGCTATCATTATGCAGTTGACTTCATTTTTCTGTTACATATTTAACTTTCAATTGATTGTTACTGAACAACTGTTAGGTCCCAGGCACTGAAGTAGGTAATGGATTTCAAAAAGTTAATATAATCAAGTGAGGTTTCTAATAAAAGAGAAAGATATGAATAACCAACCACTTGAGAGGGCAAGTGCTTAGGAGAAATATGCCCTAAGGAACTTAAGGAATGCCAAGAGGGAGAGCTAAATTCATGCAGGAAGACCATGCACTCCACAGAAGCAGGGGTCCTCGAGCTCTTGATCACCATCCAGCCTCCAGCAGTGAAGCCACTGAGTAAACAAAGAGGTTAGGGAGGAGATGGAGTTGTGGATGATGAACGAAAATAAAGTGCAGTCAGGGATAGGTGTGGGTACAGGATGGCTGGGAGCAGGGATGGATGATGCCTGGACGTCCCCTGTGGTCACATTTCCCACACATTTCCCCACACTTCCCAGTGCTAGTGAGGTTGAGACATGGCCCTATCCATGCAACTGACATGAACACATACGTGAAATCTATCACAGCCATTTAAAAAAGTACACAGTAAAAGTCTCTCCTATCTGTTTTGATGTAAAGTGACATTGTGAATAAGTTTGCTCTTACATCAGCAATCCAAATCCTTGACAAAATTAAACGTTTGAGCCAAAAGAAAGTTTTTAAGGTCAGACATTGGCCTTTCTCATCTCGCTGGCTTTCACATGAATTTTTTTTGGTATCTTCTGGTGAGGCCACCCATATCTGGCCCAGCAATGAGATGGTGGTAACTACTGTCTAAAACAGAAATGCATCCTCAGCCTGTAGCTTCTAAAGGAAGTGAAGCATTTAAAAATACATACACACAATATTCTTTTAGTGACTAGAGGGGAGCATATGGTTAAGAGGACCACAGCTGTAAGAAAAGGTTTGCTTGATTTATTTTTTTCTACATGCCACTTAAAATCAGTTACCAGTCAGTTAAATTTTCTCCTTCCTAGGGTAAATGTACAAATGTGGGAGTGCCAAATTATGTTAACAGTGCTGTCTTCACAGAACAATATGAAGTTGCCAATAACATGCTAATTTGACCAACATAGTTTTGTGTTGGTTAAACTTCAGGAGTAGTCATTAGATTGGTTAAAATGTACTTTTAAATGAGAATAAAACAAAGAAATATTTTAACACTGTAAAACACTGTATCTTCTGTGTTTTATTGTCAAGATGTTGATTTCATCAGGACTAAAATTATACCTAAATTTTGTATGGTATAGTGCAGGGGTTAGAAAATCTACATTTCCAATTTTTTAAATGGAATAGAATTAGGCATAACTTTATTCCATCTCTGGAACTAAAATTAACAACCCGCTCAGTTTTAATATTGAAATGTTATAAAATAAAGTTAATAATAATGTTATGTTAATTGGCAATGATAATCAGTAACAAAATATATAATTTCTTAACTTTATATCTTTACATGGATTACAAGTACCAAGTCAACTAAAATGAACTATGGATTTACCTTGTTACTAAAAGTCTAAAATTTATTTCTTTCTGTAAAAAGAGATACGATCTGTTTCTTCTTTGTTGAAATCCTCTAATAGTCAAAAATGTATTAAGTACTTTTGGTATCAACCAAGTAATTTCACTTGATCATCCATTTAGTTTCTAAAAATGCAAAATGATTTGTAAAGTAGAAATTCATTTATCTAAGCACAAACTCATTTCTCACAAAAATACATGCCCGTCCCCAGCTCAAGGTATTTCCTTTGAAATTCCCCAACTGCTGATTTTCAATCAATCATTCTATTAAAATAAATTTGTCAATTGGAAAGAAAACAGCCACCGATGCCTTTAGATGATATTACTAGTTTGGATAATAATGAACATGTTGCGCGCACCTCAAAAAGTGCTTTTAAATTTAAAAAGAAAAGAAAAAAAGAAGAATCCCACATGTTCCGAAGGCACAGAATGATTCTTGAAATACTGAAGCTTAGAAATGTTCCCCAAATTCCGCTTTCACTGACTTAGGAAAAGAAAAAAGTGCAACGGGCTCTACAGAGTCTGGCCGTCCCGACGAAGACCTCACCCAGAGAGATTGGACGCATATGGACGCCATTTGTAACCAGGGGAGAGAACCCACGGGTCAGCCTAACCTTTGGTGTCTGCCTATCCATCTGTTTTCACATTAGTTGCAAATTATAGAATCCTCCAGACCCAAATGACCATAAATCAGTACTATGAGCATGTACACTTTTCCCATCTGTCATAAAACAATGAATTAAATTCATGCCTGTCAAAATAGGCTGCAGCAAAATGGTCCTTCTTCTGTAGCCGAAGGAATACAAAGCTTCACCTCATCGCTATAATTTATGGCCTCCGTGGGGCTTCGGGGTGATTAGGCCTTGGCCCACCAACACACAGAAAAACAGTAGGAACTCCAATAACTCCAAATGGAAATCTTGGGTCAAATTTATCAAACAAATCAGAGAGAAATCTATTTCTGTTTGGAAAAGGAGGAGATATATTGCATGTTTAGTGTTCATGCACAGCTTTGGAACTTTTGGCTATTCGGTATTTGTGAGTTTTGGAATTTCTCGCTTAAATAGTATCACCAAAGGACATGTAATGTATTAGACATGAGCCATTTTTAGCCAAATAAAATATACAACTGCAAGCAAAGAGGTTTTTCAATGTTAACATCAACATATTTGTACAAATGATGTAACTGAAAATTTTCTAGGTAGACCTAAAAAAAGCATGGCTTTCGTACTGGAAAAATACACTGGAAGAAAATGAAATATGTTAGCAATAGGAACCAAAAAGGGTAATAAAAAGAAGGGCGAAACCAAAGCGATAAGGTGTATAGACTTCAACTATTCCATGCCACTGGGCTTATATCAATCCTGCCACACAGTAAACGTTTCTTTAAAACTTCCTTTCTATAAAGTTGCCTTAAGGCAAAACTAGCATCTGAAAGCAAAGAAACAGAGAAAAAAACAGAATGATACAAGGTAGGCAAAAACACTGATGTTTGCCATACAAAAATTATTGGTCACAGTCAGACGTGATGGAAAATAAACAGATATTTTCTTATCTGTTTGGCTGGGGGACAGAGGAGGGGAAGGGGGTTGCAAACAAAGGCATGTGTGCTACAAACTCATCTGCAGGCTTTGGCACTTGTCCCTCATTAAAAGCCACAGTGTGCTTGAACTGGTGTTTATCACAGGGGCCTGCAGGCATTCATTCAATCAGAAAGTCGTATTTCACCAAACACCCCTGCTGTATTAGAAATGTTCTGCAGGGTTAGAGCGAGCGAAATGAGAAGATGATGTGGCAATACCGTATGTCATAGATCTGGTTAATATCCAGCCGCGAATTATTGCGTCTTTAAGAGAATTTCCCCGGGTGTTCAATATCATTTCCAGGGGACTAGAACCTGCGTCCAGCAACAGTTCTCAGGTTGTCTGCAAAATATAGTTCCTGCCAGGAGTAATGATGTTCGGTCTTCATCTCTGATACTTGGGATGGGTCACCCTGTGGGTCCCCAACTGTGTGAACTTGCAGGGATGAGGTGCATCCCAACATCCAGCACTCAGCAACACTTTATGGTTGAAATGCTTTTGCTTTCATTTACTGCCTCTGCATAGTGTGAGGCTGTGGAATGCTGGCAGCAAGGTGCAGCAGAGGGAGTTTTGTAAGCAGTCTTTAGAAAACCTTGACTAGTGGTGTGGTTTATTTGCCTTTACAAGATAAGCAAAGTTAGAAATACCTATTTGATATACATCTTGTGAAGAGTAAACTAAACTTTGCAGAATCTCAAGATGGTAGGTTGCTAATAAATAAGAGCCTTCCTTCTCTCTTTTCTTTCTTGTTCCTCTTTTCTTCTTTGTCTCTATCTTTCCTTTCTTTCATTTTTTCCTCCAGTTGTTTCTTCCTCTTTATCTTTTCCTTTCTTCTTTCCTTCTGATTTTTTTCCCAATCTCTTTGCCTTTCTCCCACACGTGGATAACAATCATTCATGAGTGCATGCAAGAATTCAGCTACCTAAGTGGATTAGTTCTTGCCCCTATGCAGAATTTTATGGAAGACTGAGATATTAAGCAACACATGGTATACTTCATTATTAATTAATTATGGCTGTGATCATTGCTGAGAGCCAGGTCTTCTCGTTGCTATGAGAACACAGAGCAGTGATGGAATCTGATCATGCACCGGTTTTCTGTACCACAAAGCTAGGGAGTCCTACCCCAAACCAAACAAAACAATCAAGGTTGTTTTCCTCTAAAGCACGTCATAGAAGTTATCATTATAACCACTGGTTTATTACTTCATACCCAATAAAGTGACTCACTGTTTGTTTTATTGCAGTCTTGTTATTTTTTTTAAATGGGAAACTGTAGTAGTAGCTCCTATTACATGAAACTGACCGCCAATAACTATAGGCTTATTTTATTTGAGAGAGAATTTATTAAATAAGAACATATGTTTGAAAGAGAAGAGAATGAGCCACTGAGTTTCTGTTCTCCTCCTATTTACTTCCCAAACCAAAGGTTATAGGAGCCACTTGCAATTGATTAAACCTGTCCCCTGCCATCTGAATCCATTGCCAACAGCACTCATCAAAATCAAGTGGCGAAATTAAAAAATAATTAAAACTTCTAAAGATAGAGTTGCAGATGGAAATTGTTGTAGGAGAGCGAGTACAAAAAAATTACCGAACGAAGAAAAATCATTTTGTTCTGTTTATATCTAGTATACTATTTTTTCTAGTTCTAACAATGCATATACACACTCCTGCTACAAATCAGATCAGAAATACTAAACAAATGTATAGCAGCAATAGGTTTAAAGAATTTGAAAGAAAATATCCAATGTATCTAGACAAAATTTATATTTGACTCACAATAAACCTATTTCCCTTTTTCATTTCTGTGTGTGTGTGTACAACAGTTTTTCCTTCAGATTAAAAAACTCATTTTTTTAATTCCCATTTTTAACACTGTTTTGTTTGTTTTCTATTCACGTTTGGTTTACTGTAACATGGCAATTAAAAATCTGGCTGAATTCCTGGTAAATTCTTGAAACAGTGACAGAGAAGGAGGACAACTGTATCTGTTATTTCACTTTAGATGGTGACCAGTGAATATATAGGAGCAAACTTTCATAAAGATGTGAAGCTCCTGGGCTTTCACTTCACCTTTGGCAAAGGGAATGACCTTGAGAGGCTGTTATTGCTTCTTGGCTTCGGGTTTCTAACCAAAATTCTCTCTGAGGGTCTTCTTCAGCCTGAGACCCGAAAGAGGCAGGAGAGTCACACAAAGGTCTTCCCGAAGCCAAGCCACACTTCTCTCCAGGTTTCCACAGCAAAGATCCGAGACTCCAACCGTCCACAGTTCCAGACTGACACCACCGCAAGGTCTCAGTGGCCCGTTATTAAGAATTATTTATTTTCCTCTCTTTGTATCCATAATATTTTAAATATGAGGTTTGGCCATTAAACTGTGGCAAGTTCGAGAACACTCGGCAGCAGCCAGGAGCAGGAAGCCCTGCAGGACGGCTGTATAAATCCAGACTGACGTGGGGAGAAATGAGAACCAAGCTCAGAGCCACCCCCTTGGGAACAGCAAATTCAGGAGCCATTTTGGGCATGTGGCTTGTGGGGGGGTGGTTCCTTCAGGGCAGACCCCAGACTGAGACCCAGGAAGGTTAGGAAAAGGGAAAAGTGACTTCCTCAGCCTGTGCTACAGTTATACATACACAATAAAACAATACAGAGATAGGTATGTGCCATTAATCTGCGAAGAGCTCAGCCATCTTCTCTACAAAGATTTTTTCATCCTTACCTGTTGCTTAAGGCTGCAACTAGGTGGCATCTTCATCAACTTTTTCCCCCTTTTAGTCTGTTCTGGAAACTCAGGTAAACCTGTGAGAAAATGATGGCCACGGTGGAGAGGTGGGGACAGAGCATTATTCTCTTAGCTCTTCTCAAGGGATTCAGGAGGTTTAGGTGTTTATTTCTGAAATTAAATGAGTTGTAATAATAAAAATGTGTGGCTTTTATCAATGGTCTACTAGAAGTGACTTGAACACCAGGCATTTCTACAGTCACATACAGAGAAAAATAAACACGAACGTGCCCTAGCCATTTACAAAGAACGTTTCACATTTGATCTTCATAACGGCTGAGATAGGATTCTTGGGAAGCTGGTTTTGTGATTTGCTCAAACTGGCAGACACTTGCCCTAAATCACATACTGTCCTTTATGCCATGCTGCAATAGAGGGATGGAAGCTGCTGGAAAATATCATTTCTGTTTCACTGTCAGAGTTTGGCAATCTGTTTAAAGCTACTTATTTCTTTTATTCTGTTGCTGCTCCTCTGCCTTTTTCTCTACATCAAAGGCATTTCTTAGAGTTTCTATACCAGAAACGTCTGAGACGAGTTCACCACTTTAAAAGCCCTTTCATACACATTATCTGTGATATTGGACCTAGCCTTCCTACAAAGCACCCTGTCCACTACGGCAGAGCTTCCCACGCCACATGTGAGGGAAGCAGTTGATTTCTACCCCCTCAGCTGAAGGTGTGGCTGGTCAGATCTGACCCCAAGGCAGCCTGGTTAGGGCTCTTAGCACAGTAGCCCCAGGAAAGGAGGATTCGGCTTGCCTTGGAGTCCCCACATGATGAATGGAGTCCTTGCTGGAGCCCAATGGGTGCTCACCCACCTGACAGGTACTCGTGCAGGGTAAGGCTGTGCCCAGGACAGAACGGGAACATCCTGGGGAGAGGCTGTGTCGGAGGTGCCCCGGGAGGCCTGGGGACTGGAAGTGCAGCCCCGGGGGGCTGGGAGTAGGGAGGGCTGTGTGTCACTTCAGGTCCAAGGTTTTGTCCTCTAGTACATCAGACACTAAGTGGCTGAAGTACCCTCTTTGTCCAAACCAGCTGCAGGATGCCTGCTGTAACCAGACATGCACATCCTGCAAAACAGAGCTTTGTCACTCTTTCCAAGTTCTTGTTTGATATGCAGAAATTGAGTGGATTGGAAGTCCACGCTCATTATCTTAAGAAATTATAATAGTTCCTCTTTCCATGAAAGAAAAGCAGGAGATTTGAGTCTTTAACATTTCACCTAGTGTACATTTTTGAATGGCTGTACAATGGCCATATTTTTTCTAAGCTACATGGATCAACAAATGGTCTTATTTACAGTGGCTATAAAATGGTGCAATTATCTTGGAGCTAATCAAGTTAAAGGTCCAGGGTGCCTCGCTTTCACCAGCCCCTGTGAGTGCTAGCAGAGTTTCTGAGAGTTACAAAATATTCTAGGTTGGGAGGGGAAGCCAAATGTTAAACAGAAAGCTTTCTATATGAGCAGTTCTGACACAGGCCTAAAGATATTGTAGAGGAAAGATATCTCTATCTCCAAGCCTCCAGTAATTTATTATAACTTCGTTTCTCATTCTAAGTAAAGAGTAACTTTTCCACCCGGTTTTATAGTTGTTATTTTCTATCCTCTAACGTCTCCCCGCTCTCTCAGATTGTCTAAGCTTTAGACCCCAGAAACCTGGTTCTGGGGCTGATGAGGAATTTCATAAAGCCGTTTATAAAGGCTGACAAAGTTAAAGTCAGATCACAGGGGCAAGTTCAAGTTTCTCATTAAAGACTTGGGGTGGGGGGTGGAAAATATTTCATGTGGAAGATTTATACAAATTCTATGTTTAATATTTTTCTAAAAGGGTCATATTTTATTTTTCTTATCATAATTATATAATATAAAGAACATGTAATAAAAATCTCACCACGTACTCTATAAATGCCCCTAAATCTCCTGGTTGCTGCGCTGTACAAATCGGAT
This sequence comes from Panthera tigris, assembly GCF_018350195.1. Classification (NCBI taxonomy): domain Eukaryota; kingdom Metazoa; phylum Chordata; class Mammalia; order Carnivora; family Felidae; genus Panthera; species Panthera tigris. Next base: position 46,668,588 of record NC_056662.1, on the reverse strand, counting down.
CATTTCCCAGGGCGCTGTGATGTGAAAGGGATGCTCTGCTCCCTGAGCCGTGCTCTGTCCCCAGGGAATGGTTTCGCTCCAGCTCCCGGCCCAGAGCAGGGAGCGGGGTTCCCGCGCAGCCCAGGCTCCCGGCGGGCGCACTCAGTCGCAGGGCGCGGAGCCGCGGTCCCCGTCCGCATCTCCGCAGGTCCGAGCCTCCGCAGGTCCGCAGCCCGACCGCGGCAGCGCAGGGCTCCTCTGCGGATCGGGCCCCCGGGGCTGCAGGGCTGAGCCCGCTGGTCAAACCCGAGTGCTGAACGCTTGCTTGCGACTGTCCGACTGCTCCTCAAAGCTGTCTGCGCCGCCACACGTGGGGCCAAGTGTGCATGTGTTTGTGCTAAGTGCCAGTTAAGTTTTTTCAGAATGAGTGAGCATTTGATTTCTTGGAACCCCATCCAGCTGTTAAATCATTTGATTAATCTTCATCTGCGCAAACAATTCCTAATGATAGAGCTGCCGTGGCTGTTCATTTGGAACACCTTCTCCCTTTCGTTTGTGTGGAGGTGGTCAATTGGTTTGCACTGGTGACACCGGCACTTATGACAAGTCCTGTCCAGGTGTGTTCTAAGATCGCCCCTCACTCCTGGTTTGTCTGAGGTTTCCTCAAGATGAGGTCCAGCTTATGCATTTTTGACATCACAGACGTGATGCTCTGTCTCTCTCAGGACATCACATTCCAGACTAAGGTGGTCAGATTGCTCCATTATAGATGATGTTAACTTTGGTCACTGGTTGGGGTAGTGTCCACCCAGGCAAAATTAAAATAAAGCCTGTAGATTAAATAGATTAAATAATGACATTGTATTAACATTAATTTCCCGATTTTGGTACTATACCATGAGAGAACATTCTTTGTTTTAGAAAGTATGTTCCGAAGAGAGACACAGAGAGAGTGAGATACAGAGAGACAGAAAGAGAGAGAGAACAATATAGGAAATGTGTGAAACCTTGGAAAATATCGGGAAGATACAGGAACAGTCTTTGTCCTGTTTTTTCAACTTTTCTATTTCAAAATAAAAAGTTCAAAAAGAACTCAGAGACCAAAAAGACTTGAAACCAGTGCCAGACCCAAAGGAATGTTTCTGATTCTGTCCTGTTGGTGCTGTGTAGGCACTGTTAAATAAATAATCCAAGGGATTTTCTACCAGCACAGTGTTTTCTGCCCAGTTTTCAATGGCATCTGTCAGTCTAGAACAATTTTTACCATGAAATTCCCGTACAAAAACTAAGGGATGAAAAATCACAATTGCCTTCTCAGTCTATTTCTGAACATCTGGCTCAGAATCAACTTTCAACTTTGCAAAGATCGACTAACACATGTCTAAAAACCATGTGCCAAAATACACCACAGAAAGCACTGGTTTAAAGAACGTAAAATGGACACAGTAAGTCTTCAGCTATCACCTCACTGTCATTTTCCCATCCTCTGTCTGCCTTTGGGTGGGAGCTGCTTTCCAAATTTTGAAAGGAAAACTCTGACTCGGTCAGTATAAAATTCCAGAACATCCTGGTGGGATGTCAAAAACAGCAATGATCCTTAAAGTAATTGACTTATGGTTATTCACTTTACATCTTATGAATGTTAAGGTCGTGTTCAAAATGTTTGTTGTTTTTAACATTTTGCCCAGTTGAATTGGTTGAGGGAACATTTCCCAAGAATCCTAAAGACTGCAATTAGTTTAGTTGTTTTTCGTTTTTTTTTTCATTTTTTTTTAAATTGGAGTCCATAACTTCAGACTTTTTATTTTACAAAGTTTGGATAAATTAGAAAGCCAGACAATACATGTGATTGCCTGAATGGAATGGTTAGATAATCCTGTGGTGACTGCCTTTTCAAACACAAAATGTACTATGATCAATGCCATGTCATAAATATTGCATATAAAGAAGTACAGAAACCCTAACCCTCTGGCTTCTTGATCTGGTCAGGAGTATGGCTATGGGTAAGCTAAAGGAACGATGTATTTGGAGTTGATCAGCTTTGGACCTGCCAACCAGCTCTGCCATTTACTAGCTCTGTGTCTTAGAGTAAAAAGTCACTTGTGGCACAACAGTTATGTAAGGTTGGAAAGGTTGTCTCCTGCAACAGAAACACTTGTCCCAGAAGATGGACCCACAGATCTAGCCCACACTATGCTCACCCAGTTGCGTGCCTGGTGAGGTTGGGCCAGCCCTAAGAAAGGGGCACTATTTTATAATCAGTCCTCTCTGAGGAAATATGTCTTTGTGATCCATCCACCAAGAGAAACACCCCTTTGAAGTTATAGTTCCCTGGGGAGGATACAAATGTGCTGACAGCAGCCTGAAGAGTCCCTTCCCATGTCCCTGGTTTCAGTGCCCTCAGTTATGATGGTGGGAGTAAGCTAGGAAATGTTCAGACTCAACATGGGGATGTTTATGGAAGTTGAAAAACAGCTTAATAGACACAATGGAAGGGAAATGGCCAAATATATTACAAGGTGGGAGACTGAGAGGGTCATTAAAATCAGGTTTTTAAATAATATCTAATGATAAAGGGGGAAAACAATGTAACCATATAACAGGAAATAATATTAATACAAAAGGCAGAAATGCAGGCACACAAACTCCTATGGGATTACAGATGGCACAGGAAAATTATAAAATTTTCCAAATTTTATAATGCCAATATATCATTTCATGAGAAAGATGTTGAAATGAAAAAACTCAAACAATAAAGTTCTAGGTCTTTGACTTCAAACTATTTAAAACTATTTATCCTAAGGGGGGAAAAACAATCAGGAATATAGCCAGACATGAATTAAAGAGTCACACTCACACACACACACACACACACACACACACACACACAATAATGTGAAAAATAAGAGACAAGGCCAAGGGAGAGAAATGGTTAAGGAAGGTGTAGGTCTCGCAGATGCCACCATGAAATGATGTTTATGTTCCTGTTCTACTCTGTCTTTTTTATACTCACAGAGCTTCTTGGCAGCATGTGTGCTCTTAGATCAGGGAGGGGAGGCCAGCTTGTCCAGTTCTCAGTGTGAACTAACACATTGGCACCCTCGTTTAATTTGTAGGCTTCTTCCCTGAGAATGAAACATGACAATCTGGGAATATTGAAGGAAAAACAGAACACAAACTTAAATATACTTGAATATCTCAGCTATGTGAATGCAGAAATACATGGATACAGAGCTAACATTTAAAGACAAAAACTGGAAGGAAAATACCAAAATATCACAAAGGTTTTCTACATGATGGGATTGTAGGCAACATTCATTTTATTCTTTGTAGTCTTTTCTGTGTTTCCAAACTGTCCTGCAATTAGCACATATTAAGTGGAGGTAGGGAAACATGTTTTAAAAACAAAACACCGCATATGATGTATCCAACTTAGGGACATCATTTAATTTTTTTTCATAATGTCTCACTTTGAGAGACATGGCTTTGGTTGTGTTTGGAGGATTACATGCTCTCTCACTGAGCAATTGGGGAAATCCCTGGAATATTGCAAATTCAGATTCAAAATCATGCTTATTTTGTGTGGTGTTCCTTATACCTTTTCCTCTCCTCCTCGTTCCTTCTTAATTCCATGAAACATCTGTTTTATACATTAAGAACTTATCAATGCGTTTATGGGGTTTTTGTTGTTCTGTGTTTGTCTGGTCTGCTTAGTCTGGAAAAGGATGCTTAATGAAAACCCTGCAGGTATCTTGTGTTTATGTTGCTTCTATAGACTTATACTGGAATAACTTGCACCTTTCTCTTACCTTAAAGAGAGGAAAATACTGGGGAGCTATCGGGGAGGAAGTGTGGGGGGTAGTTGGGGGCTATGATGGTCCAAGATTGGAGGGACCCAAACCAGGAGAGATGAATGCAGAGAAGTGTAGTGTTGCATGGATGGGGAAGGCCAGAGACAGCTCCAAGCTCTATCCAGACCAGTGAATCTCATGAGGGCTAGGGGTTAACATGGACTGTGGAAGTGAAGCACCAAATATTGGGCCCTGGACAGCAAAGGTCTCAGTGGACTGAGGGAGAGCAGGCCAGCCTCAAATGGATTATGGGAGCCCTGAGCTAGGAGTAATGGCAGTGACGGCTAGTCACCAACACCTAAAGGTGGGCACCTCTCCTGTTTCCCCCAATTGAGTTACCCCCAAGGCTATCTGGAATTGAGAGGCAGGATGGAGGAAGAGTTTCCCTAAAACTAACAGATGCTGGATTTCTTATCTAGGCTGATGAGTGAGAGCTCAAGCCACACTTAATTGTATTGAAAAAAAAAAAAACTACAAGAACCATGTCATTTTTATATCTATATGTCATGGGAAAATTTGTGCCTATCTTAATAAATTTAAAAAGAATTAAATAAAATGACATTACTTCTAAGCCATAATTTGTAACCAAATATCATAAAAAGCAGTTCCTTAAAGTTCTGGTCAAAAGGATAGGCCGAACCATTAAAATCAAGATCATGGAATCTGAAAGACATGCTTGCTCCTGCAAAATCAGAATTTAGGTTCTAAGCTTGATTGACTCATTTCCAGGACTGGTGGTACTCTGTAGAGAGATCCCAGGCACAACCTAGATCCTCCCCCTAATTCTTCAAGGCACACTGGAGGTTTTAAGGGTTCAGGGCTTTCTTGCTGAAAATCTCATTGAAACTTCATAAAGTGATCATGACTTTGCTAAATCCATCCCTTTTTCTTTGTCCCTTGAGGATCCAAATCCAAACATGCATCTCCACATTTGTCCTTTCCATTGACTTCCATTGACTTCCAGACAACAGAAATCCAAAATGCAAAATCCAGAGTTACAGAAATTTACAAAATTACAGAAATGCGAAATCCAGGAGCATGAAAGGGAGAGACAAAGGTGTTTCAACCTTAGGGATTTTAGAAAATTACTTTGCTGTACATGGCACATTGCACGTCCAGTGGGGCCTAGGGAAGCACCCTGTAATCAAATACATTAACTATGCTTTGAATGTATGAACATTCCCAGGGAGATATACCCAAACTATCAGATATTTCCTATTGGTTCTAGTCAGATTTTTCTATCAAAGAATTATAAAAAAAAAATCATGTTCATTTCTTGAAGATTTATGGATTCCTAAATTGTGGATAAGGCATCACGGATCTGTATCTAATCTGCCAGCTTCAAATCTCAGACTGGATGTCCAAATGATATCTCAAAATTAATATATGTAAAATAAATCCCCTGCACTTCATTCCTAAAATCTCTTCCCCACCCAAATTTTGCACTTTACTCATTGGCCACATTGCTAAAGCCAAAACCCTTCAGTTCTGGCATCTCGTATGCTTATTTCACCAGCCCGTTATGTCAGTTGAACTTCCAAACCATTTATTGCCCTCCAGAGCCCCTGCCCCCTTGGTTTCTACCATTCTCATTGTCAGCTGCACTACAGGAGTTTCCTAATTGGAAGTTTACCCACTATTGCCACCCCTCCCCCTTTATTCATCCTGGATTGCAGATGGAGGAATCTTTTAAAATCCTAAGTCAACCCATGTCGCCACCCTGCTTTCAGTCCTTCAGTGCTTCCCATGAGTCCTCTTTGAAGAACATCCAAAGGTGCACACGTGGCCCCTAGGTCCCACCATCAGTGCTCACCCCCAACCCTCCCAGCTCTCCTTGGCCACACCATCTCTCTCATGCACTACCCTCCAACCTCTCTGGACTCATCTCTCTCGCTCATACCTGCAAGCTACGTCTTGCCTCAGGGAATGGCACCTGCTGTTCCCTCAGGTGGCTTCTCTATGTCTTCCAGTCTCAGCTCAGATGGCATCTGCTTAGAAAAGCGTTTCCTGACAATTCTATGTAAGGTAGACCCATGCTGAACCACCACTTCTCCCTGCTCCATGACCTTGTCTGGTTTCACCACTGCACAAGTCTCAGTGTGGTTATGGCTTATTTCTCTATAGGTTACTACCTATTTCCCCACTCCACTCCACTGTGACATCAGTGCTGTGAGGGACTCATTTACTGCTGTGAACTTGGTCAGAACCTGGCTTATAGTAGGTTGCAATAAAAAAGAAAGAAAGAAAGAAAAAGAAAGAAAGAAAGAAAGAAAGAAAGAAAGAAAGAAAGAAAGAAAAAGAAGGAAGGAAGGAAGGAAGGAAGGAAGGAAGGAAGGAAGGAAGATGGAGGGAGAAAAGGAGGGAGGGGGAGAGAGGGAAGGAGGAAAGGAAGGAAGGAAGGAAGGAAGGAAGGAAGGAAGAAGGGAGGGGGATGGAGTGAAGAAAGAAAGAAAGAAAGAAAGAAAGAAAGAAAGAAAGAAAGAAAGAACAAAAAGAGTTAGGGAAGGAAGGAAGGAAAAAAGAAGGAAGGAAAGAAAGAAGTGGCAATTTGAGATCCTTCATTTTAAATATCTAACATGGTGCCTAGACTATAGCACTCATTACTTGAAAGTTAATGTTATTATTTTATTATATTTTATTTTTAAAATTATCTTCATTATTATGAAAGGGTAAGACACCTTGGGCTTGTGGTATCTGCAATGGGCACCAATAAATGAGGATGGGCAATGCCCACTCCAAAATTCTAGATGGGGCTGACCCTAAAGGTACTGGGCTCACCTTCCAATGCATAACTACCATCAAGGAGCATGATCTATGGGTTTCAAACCTTCCTTCAAAAACTCTAGGGAATTTTAAGTGGGTAATTAAATCTTGAGAGATTGGTCTTGGGCATTTCATTCAGGTCAAAAAATATTATATTCATTGATATTCACCATACGAACCTCAGAAAAGGAATTCATTGCTTAATGATTAAACTTCACATATGTTACAGATTAGAGTCAATATATCCCATGACATATTTAGATAACACATTTCCCAATTCCTCTGCTACACAAGCCCACATTTCTTTTTTAAAAAATCAGATTAGTTATCATCTTGACTACTATATGTTACCTATTCATCAATTTTTTTTAAATGTAATCCAGTAGAAAAAGCTGAAAACATCTCAAGAACCTGAAATCATAACTGTTTCTTTGTTTTATTTAAGAAAGAAGATAGTGATTTCAGATTTTAAAAGTTTTGTTTGAAAGAGAATTAAATAAGTCAACTGTGCTTATAGAAAAATCCTTTGCATTGGCTCAAACAAGGAAAAGATACATTTCTAGAAAAGAATGTTATTATATGTGGTAATTTAAAACACATATCAAAACTACTTTCCTCTAATGTAAAGGATATAGCCATTTTAAAAATGAAAAGGACATGAAAGATGTGTTTCTCATGCCATTTGATGAAATGTTTGACAGAACATAAAACCCCTGAGATTATTTGGATCCGATGTTCTTGGAGGCCATTCACCATGATTTCTGCTCTTGTGGTTGCTTCAGGATAAAGTAAATTATGAGCATTTGCCTAATGTGAAAAGTCATATCTGACCATCTGGCTCTATTTCAATGTGATCTTCAAAATTTCTTCTCGGTATTAAAAAAAAAGTGCAACACGGAGTAGATTTATTAATGCACTTGAGATTTAGGGGAATGGGGCTAACTGTATTTACTTTAGAAATATTTGAGAAACATAATTTTATTTACAATTATGTAGCAAAGGCAACAGTAAATACTTCAAATAAATTTAATGATCATCTTAAAAGTTCTCAGTGTACCCCATTTTCCATATTCAATGAATACCACTAATTCAATTTATAATATTATTTATTACTTTATGGAGCTGGAGTTTCTTATATTTTCAGTTTTAAGAAATGGCTTCAATAAACAAAATGAGTACTGTAAATAAGTCTTTGAGTAATTTTCCAGCATTTTATACACATTTTTACACTCCATTCACTGTCTTCATCATTGCCATTTACGTCTGGAATTGTTTGTGTAAAGTTCACTTCCAGCACATATTTCTTTCCAGTATTCCCAACAGCAGTTCCATTAGCTCAGTACCAGGGACATTGTTTTTACACATGGGAATCAAAGTCTCAGGTTAATTAACTTGTCCAGGATCACACAGCTGGAAAGAGACAATATTTTTATTCCAGAGGTTTTATTTCCATCTAGTCTTGGAAAACCATGCTGGTCATCAGCTTGTGTTACTATATGCAAATTTTAGACATTAAATCACATTTTGACATTTGCAATATAGACTGATCATCAGTTCAAAATAACTTTCCCCACAATCTACTTAAACTAGAGATGATTCCTCCCCTCAAGTATCTAAACTATCCTTAATTGTAATTTTAGAAATATTATTATCATATATGCATAACTATCTTCTCTTTTCAACATGTTTTAGCAGATTGTGTGGTTTTCTGGATGATAAAAAGACTACAAGACACAGATCAACCCTTTAATAATAATCGAACCCTGGATAATTGTGAAGCCTAACACACGCACAATTTCCCTCTTTTTGCATTTATTTTATTTTATTTTATTTTATTTTATTTTATTTTATTTTTTTGAAAGAGAGGGAGAACATGAGTGCATGAGTGGGGAACAGGCAGAGAGGGAGAGAGAGAGCATCTTAATCAGGCTACATGCTCAGCACAGAGCCCAATACGGGGCTCGATCCCAAGACTGGGATTATGAGCTGAGCCAAAATCAAGTCAGATGCTCAACTGACTGAGCCACCCAGGCACCTCTCCCCACTCTTTCTTTCTTTCTTTCTTTCTTTCTTTCTTTCTTTCTTTTCTTTCTTTCTTTCTTTCTTTCTCTCTCTCTTTTTTTTTTTTTTTTTTTTTTGCAATTTTCCCCTTTGATTTAATGGTCAACCCAACAATCAAAGTTGATAGGTTACCTTTGAATTCCCAGGAGTGGTTGCTGCCATTATTTAAAGTAGTGATCACTTGAGATAGGGTTTAAAGCTCAACTTTCTTGAATCCCAAAGGACTCTCTCTTTCCTTAGAGAGAAAGTCTGCACAATGGAGCAGAAGTATGAATCACCCATTCCCCTGCTCCAGTGGTAGATGTGATGGCTGCAAGACTTCTCAGACATCAGATTCTATCCCTGAGTTCTAAAGTCCTCAAAAATTATTCAGAAATGAAGCTTTGCTTTAGACAAGAGTCTAAAAGCAGCAATACCATGATTAATAAATCCTTTCATGGTGAAACTCTCTTATAATAAAATTTGTGGTTAAAATATTGCCATATGAAATCCAGTTGAAGATTGGAATGTTTCGTTTCATAGTACCCAGACTGTTCTTTGATAGTTCCTTGGTTATACAACTCTGAAGAGCCCAAGACATAATCATGATAGTATTTCAGATGCAAAAGGATTTTTGAACAGCCTAGTTACTTTAAAGATTAGAGTGTTATATCGAGTCACATAAAAAAGAAGTCTCTTTTCTGATACTCAAATGCAGTAATGAGAGCCCCAACCAAATTTCTGGGTTGCTCCATAGTTCTTCTGGCCCTTAAGCTGGAAGCCATGAGATAGGAGATTAAGAAAGCCAGAGGTGAAATATGAATCATTTTTCCTTATTCAGTGTATGTCATTTGGGTCCTTTGGGAATCAATGCCAAAGGACAATTATAAGTGCAAGCGATTTATTGGGGGTAATACCTGTGAATGATAAGGGGGAGGTGCACATAAGTAGGGAGGGAATGTCTTCAGATCATGTTGCAGGTCTCATGTCTGGGAAGAAAGTAAAAGGAGGAAAGTTGATTGTGTAAGAAGAGCTTCAGCTTGCAGGGTAGTCCTGAGAAAATAAAAGGAAGCTCCAGTGTTGAGTAAAAACAGTTGGACCCTAGAATATTCCATCTTTGGCTGGGGGCTGCCTGGAAAGTGTGAGGTCTCAGTGCAAATGCAGTGACACATTCCAAAAATGTTGCAGCTGGGAACTACCTGCTATCTGTTCTCCTCACAGCTGGTCAGCAAGTTCTTTCTTTCTTTTTCTTATCTTTCTTTTTTCTTGAGAGAGAGAATGAATGTGCATGTGCATGGATGCTTTGCTGGGGAGGGGCAGAGGGAAAAAGAGACAGAGACAGAGAGAGAGTCTTAAGCAGGCCACATGCCCAGCGTGGAGCCCAATGAGGGGCTTGATCTCACAACTGTGAGCTAAAATCAAGAGTTGGATGCTCAACCAACTTAGCCACCCAGTGCCCCAGAAAGTTCTTTCTTAAAGGAATATCCAAGTGGCTCGCCCCATGCCTGCCCTACAGTGTTTTAAATAAAATTATATGCAATATTCACAGAGTTCAATAAATCATTGCAATATTTAAGTGGCTAGAATTCAGTCCTACATTTCAGTTCTAGTTACTAAGTCTTAGAAAATCAATTGAGTGGGTAGGACCATCCTCTTCACTAGCACTGATGCTGCTATTTAATGACCTCAGTTGTCCTGAGTTTCACACTCACACATCTGTTAGTAGTAACAAATATTCAGCCAGCATCCATAGCACCATGGCAATTTACTAGTCTTTCAGCTTCTTGATGCCACTCCTGACCCATAGAACCATGCCCAATGAAGTAAATCACAAAGTATCTCCAAACATTTACTTCCTTGATTCAAGTCATTCTGTTTGGTATCCTACAAATGATTGTTCAGTCTGGTCCCAATGTATCTCAAAAATAGTGTGGGGTGCCTGGGTGGCTTGTTTGGTAAGCGTCTGACTTTGGCTCAGGTCATGATCTCACGGTTCGTGAGTTCGAGCCCTACCTCGGGCTCTGTGCTGACAGCTTGGAGCCTGGAGCCTGCTTCAGATTCTGTGACTCCCTCTCTCTCTCTGCCCCTCACCCGTTCACACTCTGTCTCTGACTCTCTGAAAAATAAAACGTTAAAAATTAAAAAAAAATAGTGTGGGAAGGTAACATAGTAGGACATTTTGATCTCTTTACTCTCCTACATAGATTCTCATGTCCACATTCACTGAAATGAAGGTACCATCAGGAGGAAAAGATGATTAATCAAATATCTACAAGTCCTTAGACATATCAGAAACAGCTCCACAGAGAGAAATGAACTTTTCTATAGCATGTGCCTGCTCATGTATCACCTGAAAGAAAGGTCCTCAAATCATCAGGGATCCCATATATCTTCATGTTTGAAGGCACTCCTACTCTATCAAATGCATATTTTCCAAGATTCTACACAATTGATTTTTTTCCTTTCTTTTAATATTTATTTATTTGGGGGAAAAGCACAAGTGGGGAGGGGCTCAGAGAGGGGACAGAGGATCTGCAGTAGGCTCTGTACCGACAGGTTGACAGCAGTGAGCCCAATGTGAGGCTCGAATTCATGAACTGTGAGGTCATCACCTGAGCCGAAGTCTCATGCTCAACTTACTGAGCCACCTGGGTACCCCTGACTTTTTTTTCTAAAATAAACAAATTGTGATCCCAAGTGTCATGCAAAATCATGAAAGAAAATGTTTTCAGGCTCCAAAATGGCAGAAGCACAAAACTGAATTCATAAACACCTCACCCCTGACCCTCCAAAAGATGACAGAATCGGACAAAAAAAAAATCAGAATGGAGGTGTATTAGTCTACTGGCACAGTCATAAGAAAACATGGCAGACTGGGTGGATTGAGCAACAGAAGTTTATTTTGCATAGTTTTGGAAGCTAGAAGTTCAAATCAAGATGCTACCAGGATTGGTGTTGGTGAAACCTCTTTTCCTGGCTTGTAGAAGGTCACTTTATTACTATGTCCTCATGTTGTCTTTCCTCTGTGTGCACACAGAGGAAGAAAGAGAGATCTCTGGTTAGTCTTGCTCTTCTTTTAAGGACTAGTTCCATTGGATTAGTACTCCGCCCTTATGACCTCATTTAACCTTAATTATTCTCCCTAAAGGCCCATCCCCTGATATAATCACATTAGGGGTTAGGGCTTCAATATGAATTTGTGGAGAGAAGCTCAAACCAGTTTATGACAGGGGATGCGGATAGCTAAGTACTCTTGAGCATGGAAAGCCAAAATATCTTAAATCTATATAGTGTGACCAGCAACATTACTGAATCACAAATAAAGTCAGGAATTAAAACAGATAATACTTACCCAATTTTATAGCTGTGTTATGTCCTCATTGCCATGGTGAGGCCTTGAGAAAGGCACAAACCAAAGTCAGTCCTTGGCTCACTTATTAAGGCTATAAATACCGCTCCTTTTTTTCTATCCATTGCTGAGGACCACAATGGAGGATTCCTTTAGTAGCAAGATAGCACTAAGTTTCCATCACCCATTTAGCAGTTTATGGAATTTATGGTGTCAGTACACAAAGGTTAGATTCATATCTTGTATGCCTTGTTTAGAGAAGAAAAAAACCTCAACATCAGGAGGATATGAGTTTCAAGTTGCTTCTGTAGCTTTCAGTGTCTTTGGCACAAGGGAGGCAAGGACAGGATTCTTTCCCCTATAGCTGCTAAGAGAATCTCTTTGAGTTACAGTTGATTTATTTCCGCCATTTATTTAATGCTCTTCCATGGTGCTACAGTGGCACCCAGAGAGCATAACAAAGTGGCCTGGACCCCCTATTGGTTCCAATAGTGAGCGAGAACCTGGATTTACAGGCTAGTGCAAGGTCATGGATGGGGATACAAGACAAATCTGTTTCTTTCACCAGTGCCCCACTCTCCAAGCCAGCCATGATCGGGCCACTCCTTGTTGATAAAGGGGCCAGTGTTCTGAGCTAGGGGTGAAGGGGTGAAAATGGAGAAAATGGAGAATAACCATTCCCATGGGGTGCTCTAGGACCTTCAAAGGTTTTGCTTAAAATTCTCCCTGAACATAGTATATCCCAGTACTTCATTGCTGTGTAACAAACAACCTCATAACTTAGTGGCTTAAAATAACCATTTTATTTTTCTAATGATTTTGTGGGTTGGATTATTTGTCTCTGAGCCACCAGGGTGGCTGGGACTAGACGACCCTCTTCTAGGATAGTTTCTTCGCACAGAGTCTGTACCCTTCCCCAGGCTTGGGTTCCTCACAGCATGGTGGTGTCAAGGATGTTCAAATTTGTATGTGGTGTCTGGCTTGCCCGAGACTGAACTTCCTTAGACAGAGTGTTCCAGAGCCCAGAAGGAGGCTTCAGGGCTTCTGATGACCAGCCAGCCATAGAACTTGCAGAGCACCAATTCCACAGTATTCTATTGGCCAAGTACAGGTTCAAGGGGAGGGGCTTTAGATCCCACCTCTTAGTGGACAGAAGAGCAAATAAAAAAAAGTTTACTTATTGATTTTAAGGGTCGGGGGAGGCGAGTAGAAAGGGATAGAGTATCCCAAGCAGGTTCTGTGCTGTTAGTGCAGAGCCCGATGTCAGGCTCCATCTCATGAACTACACGATCATGACCTGAGCTGAAATCAAGAGTTCAGTGCTTAACTGACTGAGCCATGCAGGCACCAAAAGAGCAACTTTTAATATAGCAAACACAGTATATGTGTAAGAAAGGAAATCCTAGAGGCTCACTTTGTATACACGGAACCTGTCTGCTATGCTCACGTTGCTGTTTTTGGTATAAAATTGGGAAAGTGCTGTAAATAAGTCTCTCTTCTCCATAGTACAGAATTTGGAACCAGATGATTCCATCTCTTACTGTCCTTCCATGTCCTCTTATCTCACATGCCTCAGGTTCCTGATCTATGAAATGGGAAAATAGTACAAAACACAGCAGCTTGTTACTAGGGTAGAGGGAAACCATGTGCAAAAGCACCTTTTAAACTGTTAAAAGCTAAACATGTAAGGGGAAATGTCTTATCCTAAAGAGCACACTGGGAAAATGTGTTTTTGGAAAGAGATGAACCTGAGTTCAAACCCCTGCCATCTCAGATCATTCCGCTGTAACATAAAGATCAAAATGCTGACTTCAGAGAGGGGGTGTCAATGTGGAATGCAATCCTATGTGTAAAGCCCTGGGCACAAGACAGGACAATTACAAGTTCACAGTCTCTTCCTTTGGCAGTCAGAAACTGGGCTTTTTCCAGCATTTTAAAAAAAGAGATAATAATCCTAAGTTCATCACAGGTGATGATACATCAGAGTCCTTGGCTTCACACCAGGAAGTGCGCTAGCACATCGTAGAGATAAGAATTGCAGAGTCTCGTTTAGATTTACAAATATGAATCTGCGTAAAAGGCAAACCGATGGCCTTTCTGGAATCTCCCCTCCTGACAATTCTGCTTCTCATGCCTGTTGAGCAAGGAAAAGTGAAGAGACGGTTTGAAGGCAGCTCTGAAATTAAAGCAATCAGTCCAGTCACAAGTTCAGAGGCCACCCAGGGGGTGATTATGACTTCTTGCCGTCTTACTCCCTCATGAGTCTAGGCTTCTTGGATTGTGAACCCACATCAACTTTCACCATGGAGTCTCTGAATCTTTTATCAATATATGTAGAAACACTAATGTGTTTGGAAGTGATGGAAATGCCAGTTATTCTGTGAGAGAAAAGTGATTCTCCACGTTTTTTCCAGACCCTGACATTTTCCAGCCCTAAGAAGCTATGATATCATGCAGAACCCCTTTTGTTGGAGATCACACCATTATTTTCTGCTCAGAATAACACTGACTTATGTTTGGATCAAAGTTGTCTGTTGGAGAGAAGAAGTTCACAAACCTTTAAGGATGAGATTGGAGACAGCACAGAATGAATCCAGGGATGCTGGCATCCAATGATGTGTTATACTAGTATTATTTTTTCCAAGTAAGGAAACCTGAGCAAAGTACATTGTACAAAACTCTGTGCAGCGATAAGAAAATAAGAATGAGTTATCTTTGAACAAAGCTGATGTCCAATTCACTATCAATAAAGCATGATCTAATTCTTTTGGAAACTGTCTTATTATATGTTAACATTCTTATACACTTGTTCTATGTGCTTGCTTAGCATCTGTCCAGAGCAGGAAAGAGCACACAAAAGGTCTGGTTTGGGGCACAGCAGTCTATTTTTATGAGGTGAAAAAGTTGCGATAGATTTATATCAAGATTCAAATTGTGTCTTTGTCTCATGCCGCTATGGTCAAAAGAGGCCAACCAACCAGAGCCAGCCCTGCACCTTTTGCTTCTTGTGAGCAGGGCTGTGCTCACCCATTCAAAGGAGTAACTTCATATTGCCCTAACCAACACTGTGTTATCCATGGAGGCAGCAGGTGGGAACACCTGGGAAAGATGATTCTTGTTTCCCCCTGACTTATGTCTCCTCTGGGTGTGACAACTCAGAAAAGTATTCTACAGTTTCCCAGGGGTACCCTGAAGGTTTGCTCACAACAGAATATTCTGTTGGCTTCCTCCCCTTCCCTCACGCTCCTCCCTGCTCCCTCACACCTCACATTACCAAGGATAACCTCCCAAGAGTTATTTGTACCCAAATCCTGTCTCACAGTCAGTTTCTCAGGGATTCCAACGTCAAGACAGAACTTAATTCATCTCTTTCTATGTTTGTCCCTCTTCGTCTTTCCCCAACCATCAGAAGTGTTCTCTAATCTTCTGACTGGTCTTAGTAAATTCAAATTCCATTCAATGACATGGACATTCATAATCACCTGATTGCAGGGATCTTGTGATGTAATTTCTGAGAAGTCGACTCTCTAATTCTAGAATGTCAGGCAATTTGGAAAAGCATGTGCATATTCCTCCTTTATGCCCCAGCTCTGAGCCAGAAGCAGTAGGGTGCATAAAGGAAGATGCTTTTTCATCCTGTCACTGATTTTTATGGGGATTATCTCGGATAAAATGTTTCGTGCTCCTCATGCTTTCGTTTTCAATTCATTGCTTATAGTTATCACTTTTAGCCAACTTTTTCTAAAACTAATATTTCTTTGCAATCAGAAAAATAACACAATAAAAAGAATGCATCCCAACCTCTTGGATTTCCCCCATAGAGTTTCTATCTCCAAACATTTTGGAAATGACTTTCATATTTCTTCCCTTTATAGTCAACCATGACCAAAAGCACACTTGTAACTCTGTGTAAGACACTTTTCCTTTTTCAAGTTTCAGTCATGCAACCCGGTCATACAAACAAGCTTCAAGATTTATAATCAATTTAGCCTTCGTATCCCATTTCTGGCTTTGTTTATGCTAGCTTAGTCTTCATCAAAATGATGTCCAAATTAATTCTGAAAAATGGGCATTTGCCTTTACCCTCCCAATGACTTCATTCTACTGTGGATATGCATCTAATGTACTTATGACATACACACACGAGCTGTGTTTTTGTTTTATTTTTTTTTCCTGAAGTGAGCCTGTATTTTCCCTTTTTAATAATTATTTTTGGAACTTCATTTTGAAAATCCACTTATCCATCATGTTCTAAAACCACACCCTAATGGAATACCACAATGGCTTTAAACCAATATCTGGTTGGAAACTTACCCCTGATAACACACTAGCTCTGACAATTAAGGGAGAAACTGGAGGAAGATGCCGTCCAGAAACCATATGATTAGCCTGAGCCTGTCCGCACCATCCCCTGTTCTTCAGTGCTGTACCTCTCTGCTCAAGTGGGTCTGTATCCAATGCTTCTCAAAGTCCCCTGCCCCCAAATAAGGAACAGAGGCAGTTAAAATGTGGAAAATTGAGAAAATGCAGAACACATCATTAACTCATATACTCAGGAAGCTGTGGCAATCTTTACTTCTCCTCACATAAGGCCCACTATAAATGAAATATATATTTTAATTATTTCCAGTTTAGATATTCCCAGTGCGCAATTCGCAACCTCAACTGTTCGCTGTAGAATAAAGGAAAATTGGGCGGTAAGAAAGCGAGAAGAAAGTTGCAGCTAATGCAGAACAGTTGCAAGGCATCGTCACATCGCCCTGAGCAAAAGTCTTCTTTTTATTTTGCAGAAAAAGCAATTGATTTCCCCTACGTGCAGCGTCTGTATTCAGATTCTGTTTACTCATGAGCTCTGACAGGTTTACCCGAAGCAGCTTTGCAAACCAGCTGCTCCTTCACGATCTCTGTGGTTATAATTCTTTTAAGTTGCGGGGATAACTGAAAATGTACATGGCTCTCCAGGATGCAAGGCAGGCAGCAGGAACTGTTGACATATTTTATTTTTTACATAGCATTTTCAATTACAAAGAATGGCATAGCTATGAACTTTCATTGGGTGCCCCCCACCTCCACTTGACATTTGTCAGGCAACATAAAGCATGCAAAGTCACTTCAACTCAGCATCTCTGGAAAACTCTGTGGATTGCCCAGTAATGTCATTCGTGACTCAATGAAAGCCAACCCAGAGTCCCTTCAGTGCACTGAGTATACGGCTTTTCCAGTAAGTCACTGGGGGAGCTCACCCGGGAAATGGAATCTGTAGAAATAGCAAGTCAGTGTGCAAGATCACTTTTAAAGTCTTTTGGCTACTCAGCCAATCCAGAAAAAAAAAATCTAATTTCCTCAAAAGTTCTTGTAACTTGTTATTGTTTTTAGTAAGTCTCTACTCTAAAACTTTATCACAATTGCTTATGTTTAAGAATTTTGACATTGGCTTCAGCAGCAGAGTAGCCGGGGGAAGTTTAAAATTGGTCTTGCATAAGACAGGTTTAGTACTTCCAAGAACCAAAGAAGGTTTTCCTTTTTTTTTTTTTTTTTTTTTGTAGAAGTGTTTATGAGCCCTGCTTTGGCCTGCAGCCCATATATGATTATTAAATAAAAGTATACTAGTATTATATCTAAATATGCACTCGGGTGAAAAATATCCTAGAAAATTAAACTGTCAGGGAGTAAGGAAAAAAAATGGTCACGAAGTATCCCAAAATGCTTGGAGAGAATTTGTTTTTAAGACTGAGGTTTGATGTTGTAACCCCTTCCCCCTCAAGAGTGGTACTTTCTGGCTTTTAGAACCTCTCAGGGTTTCCCAAATTCACATTTTTCTTTGTGTATCTGAGCCTCTGCAATATTGTTCCAGTTGCCCAGGGTGCTCACTGTCTCTTCCCAGCCTGAGCACTCATCCTTTCAGACATGGACCAGAAAGCCCAACCTCCCAGACACCCCCCTCCTCCAAGGACCAGCAGTGCCCTCCACAGCTAGTATAAAGGACACATTATATTAGGCACCTATGCCTTGGCTTCCTGTGGCTCTTTTCTGCTCTTCCTGCATGCATCTTTTCCCCAGCGGCCAAGTTCTCAAGGGAATGAGTTAATCTACAACTTAGTGTCCACTGTATCACTAGCACCCTGAAAAGTGCCAGGTTAAAAAGCATTTGTTAAATGAATAAAAATAAAGTAATAGTGGAAATACAGACATACATATTTATATACTATTTTTATTAGGTAAATATTTTCAAATCAGTTGCAGGAAGAGACTCAACACACAGCTCTTAATTCACTGTGAGAAGCTCACACTTTTCATTTTTTTAATTGGAAGACCAGTGGTTTTCTCAGAAAAGAAAATTGTTTCAGAAGTAACCATTATAGTGTCAAAATTATTACTATTTTAAGTAGGCTCTACACCCAGCATAGAGCCCAATGCAAGGCTTCAATTCATGACCCTGAAATCAAGACCTGAGGTGAGATCAAGTCAGACGCTTAATTGGCTGAGACTCCCAGGCACCCCTCAAAGTTATTTTTTAAATACACGTGTTTTATCATCAATTTCCAGGCTTCATTTGATTGTTTTCTTGTACCTTTTTTACTTGGCTTACACCCTCTCTGCTGGAAAAATGTTCATTTGAACGTGTGTGTGTGTGTACGTGTGCGTACATGTGTGTGTAATCATAGCACTTCCTACATAATTTGTCCTAGTACAGATGGGTCAGATTTCATAGAATAATTAAAAATGTGACATGGAAGCTAATACTCATGTCTCTCATTATAGAAGAAGTATAGGAAGGAGAAGGAGAAGGATCAGGGAGAGAAGAATGAGAGCAAGAAGATGGAGGAAAAGAGGAGGAGGAGGAGGAAGAAGTGGAGCAGCAGGAGGAAGGGAAGGGGAAAGGATGAAAAGAAAGACAGAAGTTTCCTCTGATCCCACATATAACTGCATTAAGTGCTAACATTTATTAAGCCCTTGCAAGCCAGGCACTGTTTTAAGTACTTACCATGTACTGTCTTATGCAATCCTTACACTCTGTATGGCAAGTCCTACATTGTCCTATTACTACTCATGAGATAATGGAGTCATTAATAAATGGTAGTGTCAAAATTTAAACTTGGGCTCTTGGCTCCAGTGTGTATGTCACCCCTACTCTTTTGAAACAGTCCTCCGTACTTGCTCTCTCAAGTCCTCACTTCTATGCACCATTCACCAATTCCACACTCCGTCTGACCCTATTATTACAATGAAACAGCCCTTGGGATCAGTGGTAACCTCAAAGTCACAGGGGGTACTGCTCAGGCCTCATCAGAACCAATTTGTTGACCAAACTCAACACTGCTGACTTCTTTGTCCTGCTTCTATTTACTCTGGGTCATAGTTCTTTCTTGTTTTCCTCCTACTTCTCAGCCAGCTCTTTCTCTGCCTCTTTTCATACTCTTCTCAAAGCAGCCATTTAGGTGGTATAATCCCAGGGGCTCCTTTTCCTCTTCTTACTCAATGTTATCACCTTAGAACCCAAAACTCAGACCATCTCCTTTTCATCCAGTTTTGATTATCATGTACATGCACATAATGCACAAATGTATAGTCCCAACAGAGATGTCAGACCTACATCCTGAGCTCCATATAATATATGTCCATATGACTACCTGATATGCCCAAGAGGATGTCATGAAGATACTGAGAACTTGCTCATCAAATTATGTATTGCTAAATCTCTAGGGCCAGCAACAATGCCTGATACATTGCACACAAGCAGCACATTTTGGCTGAATGAGTTAGTAAGTAAATGGATGAAACTCCACATGTCTAAAACTAAACTTGTAATCTCCTATCTCCCTGAATGGTACCACTTTGAAAATTCTGTTTTCTATTATCATAACACTGACTTCTCTCAATTTTATTTCCTACAAATGTTTAAAATCAATCAATCCACTTTTGAGTTACCTGGGTGGCTCAGTCAGTTGGGGGCATCCAACTCAATTTTAGCTCAGGTCATGATCTCCAGGTTCATGGGATTGAGCCCCATGTTCTTCGTTGACAGAAGGGAGCCTGCTTGGGATTCTCTCTCTCTCTCCCTCTCTGTCCCTTGCTCACTTGCACAATCTCACTGTGTCTCAAAATAAATAAATAAACTTAAAAAAATAAAACCGGTCCTTTCTCTACCTACACAACCATCTGTACATGCTACCTCCACTCACACCCTTTCCAATCATTTTACCACAATGCTGTCAGAGTGGTCTCCTTAAAAGATAAATTTGATCATTTGCCAACATGTTTAGAACTCTTCAGAAGTTTTTGATTGCTCTTATAACCAGGATTAAAAATCATTAACATGAGCAACAGAACCCTGAGCTACCTGACTCTCCTGCCCAAGTCTCCAGATGCTTTTGTTACAAAAAAGTTTGTGATTCTCTATAGAAGCCAATGTTCCTTGTGCTTAAGGGTCTTTACATACAGAACTGCTGTAGCCTAACACCCTGAGCATCCCCCACTACCCTACTTCAATGAGTTGATTCCCACTCATTTTTCTTTGTTTTTCCAGACTGGTACCATCCCCCTATTAAAGCTGTAAGTGATCATATTACATTTATTTGTGTGATTATTTGATGAATATCTGTCTTTCCCACTTGACTGTAAACTCCATGAAGGTAAGGAATGTCTTTATTCTGCTTAATTTTATCTTCATTTCCTATTACAGTGTTAGCTCAATAAATAATTACTGTACTACTGAAGGAATATGTTGATGAGTAAAACCAAAACATAAGTTGAAAAGTTACTGGAGCTTGAGAGACGTGGAGAGAATACAACAATCAAACAGAAGAGATCATATGTAAAGGGAAAAGCTTCCAGATTTGGCTCGTTAATGTCTGAAAACAGTTTACACTAGAAGATATTATAATATTTTAAGCTTTGAAGAAAAAAAATTCACCCAAAGAGATATGGTGAAGATTCCATTACATTATTAAAATATAAAAACAATAGAAAGCCTTTCTTAAATATATGAAACAGAATCATGTTTATTATTGTTCACTTTTCATGATTTATTTTGTGCCTATACTACGTAAGAGTTGGGAAAAAAAGCAGAATCGCCAAGAAAACAGAAAAATACAAAAAATAAAGTAACAAATAAAATTCAGCGTGTCTTTTATGATGGTAAATTAAAAAATAAATTGATTTAGGCAAACAATTATTCTCAAGTTGAATACAGAAACAAACCCTATTTTTCAGTCCACAGATCAGTAGCATGAAGTACATGCCACTAAATGATTAGAAAAATTTGCAAGCAAAATAAAAGAAAAAAAAGATGAAAGATCCAAATGTGAAAACTAAAGCCATAAAGCTCTTAGAAGAAAACACAGGAGAAAAATTTCATAAAATTGTATTTAGCATTGGTTTCTTATATATGATACCAAAAGAACAGGCAACAAAAGAAAAAAAAAAACAAACAGAAGTCAGACTACATCAAAATTGTGCATCAAAGAACAGATTGAAAAGACAACCTATGGAATGGGAAAAATATATACAAATAATATGTATGGTAAGGGATTCATATACAGAATATATGAAGAATTCCTACAACTCAACAACAGAAAACAAACAACATCATTAAAAAGTGGGCAAAGGACTTGAATTGACACTTCTCCAAAGAAGATGTACACGTGGCCAATAAAGCACAAGAAAAGATGCTCAGCATCACTAATTATTAATGAAATACAATTAAAAACCACAAGATACCACCTCAAACCCATTAAGATGTCTAGTATCAAATAAACAGAAAAGAGCAAGTATTCATGAGGATATGGGGAATTTGGAATCCTTGTGTATTATTGGTGAGAATGTATGGTGGTACAGAGACTATGGAAAATAGTATAATAGTTCTTCAAATAATTAAAAATAGAATTACTGTGTGATCCAGTATTTCCATTTCTGGGTATAAAACCAAAAGAATTGAAAGCAGAAACTCACAGGAGTTATTTTGTACACACACGTTCATAGCAGTATTGTTCAAAATAGTCAAAAGGTAGAAGCAACCCAAGTGTCTATTGCATGAGTAAACAAAATGTGGTATATACACACAAGGGAATATTATTTAGCTGTACAAAGAAAGGAAATCCTGACACCTACTACAATGGGGATGAACCTTGAGGACATTATGCTAAGTGAAATAAGTCAGTCACAAAAGGAAAAATACTGATTCCACTAATATGAAGTAACTAAAGTAGTCAAGTTCATAGAGACAGAAAGTAGAATAGTGGATGGATGGTGGTGATTCACATAACAATGTGAATGTACTTTATTGCCTCATTTTAAAAAAAGTAAAAAGATATAACATGTAAATTGGAAGTAAAGAGAATGCAAAGGTCATGAAATGAATATCAGATAAACCCAAGGAAAACTGATTTAAATTGGAGAGAAAGGCCTGTTTTGTAATCATGATAGTAGCAGTCCTCTGCAGTGAAGAGAGAACTTGGAAATTTCTATGCACCAAGTAACCTGACTTCAAAATATATATGTAAAAGCTGCAGGAATCACAAGGAGAAAAGAAAATAAACAGAACTTTAAACCAATAATGGGAATCTTTTTTTTTTTTTATTGTTCATTTGTTTCTGAGAGAGAGATACCATGAGCAGGGGAGGGGCAGAGAGAAAGGGAGACACAGGCTCCAGGCTCCAAGCTGTCAGCACAGAGCCCAATGCGGGGCTTGAACTCACAAACTGTGAGATCAAGATCTGAACCAAAATCGGACACTCAACTGACTGAGCCACCCAGGTGCCCCATAAACCAATAATGGGAATCTTAAACCTTTTCTTGTTCTTGAAAGACCAAGTAGATAGAATATAAGAAAGGATAGAGAACTTGAGATTTTTTTAAGACAGACAGAGAAAGAGAGAGAGCAGGAGAAGGGCAGGGAGAGAGAATAGAGAGAGAGAAGCCCAAGCAGTCTCTGCACTATCAGCACAGAGCCCAACATGGACGCAAACTCATGAACCATGAGAACTTGACCTGAACCAAAACCAAGAGTTGGACACTTACCTGACTTACCCACTGAGGAGCCCCAGAGGACTTGTTTTGTTTTGTTTTTTAATTAAATTGAAGTATAGTTTGTGTACAGCAAGATACACAATAAATCACTACTGATTATATACATTTATGTAAACTCTACTCAGGTAGAGGTTACATGGAGACATTTTCACTTCCCATAATGTTTCCCTGTGTTCCTTACCAGTCAGTTTCCAAGGTAATTATATTGTGACCTTTATCACCAGAGAATAGTTTTGACTGCTATTCACTTTCATGTAAATAGAATTATACAGTATGTACTCTTGTGTGTATTGCTTCTTCTACTCAACATTGTTATGTATATAAACCATTCATTTTTATTGTTGTATAGTATCAGCTGTATGAAATATAAGATTGTTTTGTGCAAGGCTTTTGTGAATGTACGTTTTTTTTCATTTCTCTTTGTGTATACCTAAGAGCCAAATGGTTGGGTGTTCAGGTAAGTGTTTATTTGTCCTTATTAGAAATTGCCAAATAGTTTTTCACAATGTTTGTTCCATTTTAAACTCCCAAACATCAAGCTACGAGAATTCCATCTGCTTCACATTTTTCCAAACACGTGGTATTATCTGTCTTTTCCAGTAGATGCATATACTATTTCAGTGTGTTTTACTTTGCATTTCACTGATGTATATGACATTTGAACATCTTTTCATGAGTAAACTAACCATTTGGATGTTACAGTCCTTTACCCTTTTCTTAAAAATTGGGTTGTCTTTTCCTTGGTTTATATTTCTCTATTCTAGAAAAAAGTTCTTTGGCAAATATATGTATTGAGAATACTTCTTTTGGTCTGTGGCTTGCCTTTCACTTTCTTAAAGGTGTCTTTTGATGGCCAAGTATTTTCAGTTTTGATAAAATCAAATTTACCAATTTGTGGGTTTTTTAATGGTTAATGCATTTGCTTCTGTTCCAAGTAATCTCTGCATATCCCAAGGTCTTAAAGATAATCTCCAGTATTTTCCTCCAGAAGCTTTATGGTTTAACCTTATATTTAGAACTATGATTCACTAATATTTTATTTATTATAAGCAAGTGAGCCAGGAGGTAAACATATCAAATTCTCTACTTGAAAAAAGGGGAAATAAAGGTTTTTGTACATCAACAAAAATTTACAAAATGACCATAATTTAGACCACTAAAAATCCCTCAATCAATGCTGAAACATGAATAACAAAACCACATTCTGCATCTTAAATGCAATAAAATAAGAAATAAGTTTTAAAATGTTTAAATCTACTTATAAATCTAAAACATGATCTCTTATTTACATTGGGTGAAAGAGAACATCAGTATTCCAAAAAGAAATATCTAAAACATAATGACTCAAATTTTTAAAAAATCCCTGGGACAAAGTCAATTTTGTACTCAGATGAAAGTTTGTCTGAACTAAAAAAAAAAAAAAAAAGGAAGGAAGGAAGGAAGGAAAGAAAAAAAGAAGGAAGGAAGGGAGAGAGAAAGGAGAGAAAGAAAAAGTGAAGGAATTACTAACAGTAACAAAAAAAAACCCTGTGAATTTGAAACTAGAACAGCCCTCTCTAAAGTTTTCTCTCACACTATGTATGAAATGTAGAGAGCTACCATAAACTACAGAGAGTTATCTGAGCATCCCTTGAAATTAGAGAGAGCCAGGAGACCCTATTTTTTTTTTATCTATACCTCATTTATTTTTGGGATAATGTGAGGGTTTTTACTATCAAGGGTTGAACAGATGATATACTGAGATGGGTAAATTGTTTTAGTTTGATAAAAGCATCTATAACAATTTGTGAGGCAACGGTCATACATAATATTTTTGGTGCAGAAGCCTCTTCGTCTATGTTCACAAAAGGATTTAAGCAGTCTTTTCCATCTCCACGACCAATTTAGCCATCTTTTTTTTTTTAGGTTGTTTTTATTTTTTATTTTTTTTATTTTTTTTAATATATGAAATTTATTGTCAAATTGGTTTCCATACAACACCCAGTGCTCATCCCAAAAGGTGCCCTCCTCAATACCCATCACCCACCCTCCCCTCCCTCCCACCCCACCCTATTTTGATTCATATGATGGGGTCAGAGCCTGCTAATGATGACCCTGCCCTCTTTCTTCCAGTTTCTTGCCTTGAACAGGACACAATGGCTATCCTGTCACCATGTTGAAAAAGCAAAAAGATTCAAGGTAAAAAAAAAAAAAATGAACTAAAGAGAGGGCATGAACAACTACCTTCCTCTTGACTCTGTAGTTGGCCAGAAAGCATTCTTAACTGACAAGAGTAGGTCACGAGATGAGAACTGGGGCCATATCCATGGGACACAATGGGGTTAACAAATAGAGGCAAGTACAAATGGGGGTTTATTTTATGATAAACAGTTGTTTCAAATCAATGGTGTTAAATTGGAACAACTTCCTAGACAGGTGGTGTGAAGAAAATGCTAATAATGTCATATTTTGCTTCTTACCACAGAATATAATCAAATGGATCTGCCTGGAATTTTGTCATGCAAACATTCAGTAAATGTTATTTTCTCCTAAAACACATCTCTCACAACATTTAGAAGAAAATCCCTGGTTTAATGTCCATTGTTTAAACAATTGTAACTGCTTTCCAAGTATAGAAGAGGTCAATGGAGAGTATTATATTGGCTTATTATGCATTTAAAATCAGATGATTTTACTTAAACTCTATTAACCACAAAGATGACTCAGTAGTACTCTGAAGTGAAATCAGCAAGGAAATGTGTTGTTTTCTTTATATTTATAGTTTTGAAACAAAGGCATGCATAGTTGTGTTTCTCTTTTCCAATTTCCATAAGAGCATATTTCAACCTTACAAAATGACTTGTGTGGCTTCAATTTTTTCTTTCAGAAACAGTTAACATATAAGGGGAAATACATTTCTTGAATTTTTGCTAAAAAGTTGCTAGAAAAACTATCATAGCCTGATGTTTTTGAGATGAGATATCATGCACCACCATTTTGATAAGTATTATTATTTACTGATCATGAGCCTTCTTTGTTGTCTCCCTCTAAGACCCATCTTGTTGGGGCGCCTGGGTGGCTCAGTTGGTTAAGCGTCCGACTTTGGCTCAGGTCATGATCTTGCAGTCCATGGGTTCGAGCCCTGCATCGGGCTCTGTGCTGACAGCTCAGAGCCTGAAGCCTGTTTCAGATTCTGTGTCTCCCTCTTTCTCTGACCCTCCCCTGTTCATGCTCTATCTCTGTCTCAAAAATAAATAAATGTTAAAAAAAATAAGACCAATCTTAAAATTTATACTCTCTTAGAAAATTGTTCATTTCATGAATTTTTAATTTATTAGTATAAAGTTGCTCATATTGACTCTGCATTTAAAAAAATACTTCTGTATGTTTGTATCCATTTTTTATTACTAATATTATTTATTTGCTTACTCTCCCTTTCTCCTTCTTTTTTTCTTCCTACCTCTCTCTCTCTCTTTCTTTCTCTCTCTCTCTCTCTCTCTCTCTCTCTCTCTGTTTCATCTCTCTTTTAAATTAATATTTGGTCTTGGGCACCTGGGTAGCTCAGTCAGTTAAGTGTCTGACCCTTGGTCATGATCTTGTGGTTCATGAGTTCAAGTCCCACATCGGGCTCTGAGCAGACAGTGCTGAGCCTGCTTAGGATTCTCTGTCTCTCCCCCTCTCTGTCTCTCTCTGTCTCTCTCTCTCTCTCCATCACTCTCTCTTAGAATAAATACATAAACATAAAAAATAAATAAAATATTATATGGTCTTATCAATCAACTGTACTTTTTGTTTATTTGCTATTTAATTAACTTCTGCTTTTATTCCCTTCTTGCTATTTGATTTAAATGTTTGTGTTTTTCCTTTTTCCACCTTTTGAGTTTGAGATCCTAGTTCAGTTATTGTAAAATTTTCCTCTAAGTCCAGCTTGGTGCATATCACTTGTTTTTATATAAGGTGCTTTTGTTTTAGATATTTTATAATGTTTCTTTACATTTACTCTTTAATTAAAGATTGTTTTTTAGAAATACACCTTATAATTTCTCAAGGATATTTTTGCTATTCTTTGTTATATTCTAATTTTGTGTATTTTGTGGTCAATGTTCCCTCTCCAAAACCCCAGTCTAACCATGAGAAATGACCCCAGTCCCATCATGAGAAAACATCAGGCAAACCCAAATTGAAGGATATTATACAAAATTCTGACTCGTATGCCTTAGAACTTCCAAGGTCATCCAAAACAAGAAAAGCCTGAGAAACTGTTACAGTCTAAAGGAGGTTAAATTAAGGACACGTGACAACTATATATAATGCAGTCCTTAGATGGAATTCCAGAAAAAGGCGTTAGGAGAAAACAACTGAAATTCAAAGTAAGGGTGGAGTTTGTTAGTATGACTACACTAGTGCTAGTTGCTTAGTTGTGACAAGCATACCATGGCCAGTGTAAGATGTCGACAATAGGGAAAACCAGATGAATGTTATATGGAGCTCTCTGTACTATCTTTATCACACTTGAATAGATTTAAAACTATTCTAAAATTTAAAATTTATTTTAAGAAAGCTAGACAAAACAAAACAAAACAAAAATCCTCTTGTAGTTTGCTTCCTCCATCAGTCTATAATACCCTTACATCATTAGCATGGCTCTTAGGACCCCAAATGGCTTGTCCTTCTGTCTTTGACTGTATTGTCCTCCTCATACATTACCCACCCTTCAACTCATCCTACTTCACCCCACCCACATAGTGGGTACCCCTTCTGCTTGTTCTTCCAGCATGCCAACCATGATCACTCTCCAGGGTGTTCACACATCCTGTCTCTTACTCCCTTGTCCACTTATAATTTTATAAAAATGTTGTCCTTGAAATGATGGCTTTCTGACCACTTTATTTAAAAATATAATTCCTTCAGTCTTCCCCCTCCTTATCTCTTTTCTCTTGTTTTTTCTCCATAATACTAATCACTTCCATCTAACACACACACACACACACACACACACACACACACACACACACTTTTCTTTATTGTCTGTCTCCACTCATTAGAATGCAAGCTTCATTAAGGCAAAGATCTTTTTGTGTTTTATCCACTGATGTATCCCCAATACTTATCACACATCTGGCACACAGTAAGAACTCAGAGTATTGACTGAATACAATTAATTAGGCAGGACACTTTGGCAGTCACCCAGTGAGAAATGGTGGTGGATTGCACTTGGTTTATAGCAGTGGAGATGAAGGGGAGTGGTCTGCTTTAGCATGTATTTTGGATGTGGAGCAAACAGGACTTCTGGATGAGTTGGACACAGGTGTTTTGGAACTGAGAGGACTAAAAGATGACCGTTGAGTGTGATAAAGGTGGCACCATTTAATGAGAGAGAAGAAATTTCCAAGAAGTATTCAGAAGTACAGAATCCAGAGCCAAGTTTGAGACATGTTGGATTTAAGATGTATCTTATACATCCAAATGGGGATATTCAGGATGAGTTTGGGGTTTAAGGAGACTAGAGATAGAAATACTGCCATGGGAGTCATTAACATGTAGATTACGGTCTTGAAAGCCATGATTCCAGGTAATATCACATAGGGATAGAACATAAAAGAGTAGAGGACCAAAAGCAATGCCCCAGGCACAGCCCACAAATTTAATTATGTGATTAGAGGAAGAGTTAACCGCAAAAATACCAGGAGGTAAGACAATGAGAGTGGGGGAAAAAAAAAAAAAACTAGATAGAAGTAGCACCATGAAGATTTTCAGATTTTTGAAGAATAAAGCAGTCAACCAGTCAAATGCAGCTAAGTCACTGGTATGAGGACTGGAACACTTCTCTTGGCTTGACAAGATGCAGATCTCTGATGTGAATTATGAGGTTTGTTTCACTGATTGGATAAGAAACCCTAACTGGCACAGATCAGAAAGAAAAAGAGAAAGATGCAGAAGTGCTGGCAGGGATTATATCTAGGGAGGACAGAGAAACACAGCACACCTAGAGCTTCTATGTTCTCCTATTGAAGAGGCTGGCAGATGGTATGTTTTGTGACAATGCAGTGGTCAAGTAGAGAATAGAGTCTAGGGACACAGAAGCATAAAACTTGGGAGATGTTATGGCGGAAAGTTAAGAAGCTATATTCTTGGGGTGCCTGGGTGGCTCAGTCAGTTGAGAGGCCAACTTCGGCTCCGGTCATGATCTCGCGGTCTGTGAGTTCGAGCCTCGCGATGGGCTCTGTGCTGACAGCTCAGAGCCTGGAGCCTACTTCGGATTCTGTGTCTCCCTCTCTCTCTGCCCCTCCCCCGCTCATGCGCTCGCTCTCTCTCTCTCTCTCTCTCTGTCAAAAATAAATAAATATTTTAAAAAAGCAATATTCTTTGTAGTAAGAGAAAAAACAGAAAGAAAGAAAACAAATGATTCATCAAAGAAACATTACAAAGAGATTTCAGATTAAATGAGAAACAAAATTAGTAATTTATATACAGGCCAAAGTGAGTTAAATACTTCCACTAATACAAAAGTTTCTTGGTTTGGATTTAAAAACGGCTCTACTCAATTTTGCTGTCTATAAAGGCAATACTTTATACAAAATAATGAAGCTGTTAAAAACAAAATGGTGGATAAACGATAATCAATACAAAAGCAAAGTAACAGGAAGCTGGAATGTCAACAGTGTCCTCCCCAAAATTTTACTTCTTGGTTGGAGTTTGAGACAAAGGATAACTGAAAGAAAAGCACTAACCTTGTTGGACTCCACCCCCTCAGATACAATGGAATCCGCGTGGGTGGGGCATGCTAAGGCAGTGGGGGTGGAAGGACATACCCAACTTAGCTCTTGCCAATGTCAGCCCCAGCCCTTTTTGATTTGGGGTGCCATAGAACCCAAAATCAAGGCACAAAGAACACTCCCTGGGGCTCTGGGGTTATAAAATATACACGGTAAGAAATAGAGTTGGGATGTGTTTGGGAGATAGAATTTGTAAGAAAGATGGATATATTGGATATATATTTGTAATATCAAACCCAGGACAAACTTTTATTTCAGTGTCCATGAAACATTACTGAAAATTGAAAATTACAAAATCCCCAGGAAGAATGTTTATGGATTCCTAAAAGTATCAACTTATAAGCACTTGTTTATAAATGCAACCGACCCAGAAATTGATGCAATCAGTAATGACAACAAAATCTAACCCCTTGGAAATTGGAAAATAAAATATCCAAATTAAAGCAAGGGTCAAAAAAGAAGTTAAAAATTCAATTATAATCCCCTTAGAAATAATAATGTTTGGAAAACAATAAATCTCAAACCATGCCATGTGGTAAAATAGTACTCAGAATAAAATTTATAGCCTTAAGTATTTTTATTAATAAAAAATAAGAAGAAAGATGAATGACATGAAAATGTACCTTAAGAAACTAGAGATCAATAGCCAAATGGAAGTTAAATGAAGGAATCAAAGGCAGATGCTGAACTTAGTGAATTTAAAGGACAATCAAGTTCATAAATGAGTTCAAATGTTTTGGGGAATTAGAAGAACCTGACACCAATCCAATGGGTACATGAAAACGGACGTGACTGTGGGAACCAGGGCACCCCAATGAGGGAGCTGGTGAGGTGAGCTGTATCTCATCATGGCTCCGAGACAGGCCCAGACCCCATGTGCCTCCCTACCCCTACCACGGTCCTGAGGCCATAATGGACCTCACCTCCAAGAATCTCAGGTACCATCCCAAAAAGAAAGAGGAAAGTGTAGAACTTGAGTAGAGAGAATTTCAAAGAATGGACCATGTTTACACTAGTGAATTGAAGGGAGAAATTCCTGGATTGGGCTGATTTTTAAGCCTGAAAATAAACAGAATCCTTCCATTGGGCAATAGGAACTAGGGAACTAAATTAAGCCCAGATATAGATATAGATAGATATAGATATAGATATAGATATAGATATAGATATAGATATAGATATAGATATATACTTGGTTTTCATAGCTGGGTTAAAAGATACATGAGCATAATACCCGCCACAGTTATGAGACTAAATGTTGAACTTCTATAGTAATGAAGGAAATCCAACTTACGGTTTATGAAAGTCACAATTGTCTTCCCCACTTGCCTGTGAGCTCCATCAGGGCAGGAGCCATATATCTGTTTTGTTCAACATGGTAGTTGAGGTTGAGAAGATAGTGGTGCTCAGTAAGCATATGTTGAGGTTGAGAAGATAGTGGTGCTCAGTAAGCATATGTTGAAAGAAGCAAAGAAATCAGGTAATAAAGAGGGAGAGACAGAGAGGAGGAGGCAGGGAGGGGAAGCAGAAGGAAGAAAGGAAGAGAAGGAGGAAGGAAGAAATGGAGGAAGGAAAGGAGAAGAGAGGGAGGCAAGTGGGTTGGTTGGTTCTGTGGAATACCATTTGGAAAACATGGATTATGTTTTCTGAAGTCCTTTGCCCTATAAATATTTATGTTGGAACTCTCGCATGTGTGTAACACCCAAGGGAATTTGGGGTGGGATACAGAACTGGAGTTCAGGGTACTGGAATTCTTACTTAAGCATCTGGAGTAATGGCAGGAGTTAAAGCTTTAAACCTTGACAACCGCAAATTATGGGTTGCACCCAGATGACATTTACAGTGGTGAGGCCGTCACAAGGCGTATGTATCTGCTTCTCCTAACTTCCATATTCTCAGCCCCTTTCACAAATTTTCTTCTTTCCTTTTAAGCTTATTCATCTCCACTTCTGAAAAAAAGATTCTCTAAATCATAACCACATGTCATCACTTTATGTGCTTTCCTCATTCCTTCCCTCTCTCCCGACCTCCTTTCTCCTCTAGTCATTCTGCTTCTTCCCCTTCTTTTCTTGAACAAATATTTATAGCAAATCAACTCTGTGTCCATTCCTGTTCTGTTCCCCCTCATCTGCACATTCTTTTACTTTGTCTCCAACCATCCTAAATATGGGACTTACGGAGGTACTACTCCAGACGTGGTCAGCCAGCCCATACAGTGGGGTGGTCAGATTTCTGAACTTGACTGTTAGGTCTTTATTAATTCAGGCAAAAGCACACTTGCATTGGGGCAGACCATCACATTTTTGGCTCAAGACGTGCTCACAACCAACAGAACCCTCTTGGATGTTTCCAGGACACCAGTGTTTCCATTCTGGACTCACAGGACCAACTCACTATTGCCATTATGTTCTGACAGCCTATTGATCCCTGTTACAGTTCACCTTGTAGTTTTCTGTCTTTCTGAAATCAATGAAACCCTTTGTAATATTACAAAGTTTATTACAGTTTATAATATTACAGTTTATTTTCCAGATGACAGAATGGTGTGAGAATTGAGTTTTGTAGCCTGATAAAACCAGAGCGTAGAGGGTTGGAATATTTTATTCATATCATTCCATCATGGATGCCATTAGTTTTCTAATGCATTTGTGGTAACTCCAGGCTTTCGAAGGGGAAGCATGGGCCACTTCAAGGCAGGAGAGGCTAAAGATGCATCTTCTAGGGGCACCTGGGTGGCTCAGTCGGTTAAGCGTCCGACTTCAGCTCAGGTCACAATCTCGCGGTTCCTGAGTTCGAGCCCCACATTGGGCTCTGGGCTGTTGGCTCAAAGCCTGGAGCCTGCTTCCGATTCTGTGTCTCCCTCTCTCTCTGCCCCTCCTCCATTCATGCTCTGTCTCTCTCTGTCTCAAAAATAAATAAAACGTTAAAAAAAATTAAAAAAAAAAGATGTATCTTCTACTCACCTTAACAGAAACAACCTGGATCCCATTTTTGTGTACTTCAGCATTCTGCATGAGATATGATATAGAAAAAAACAAGGACTGCACCAAGTGAATTTTACAATGCACTCCCTTATTTACACTTAAAAGTCCAAATCCCTGCTCTCTTTTCTTGCAGGGCTGGGATGAGGGCATGTCTTTTCTTTTTGATTGTCCCCTGCTCCATGCCCTCCAGCCTCTTTTGCATCTGTGATTTCTTTCTCTAAGCATATTCTTCTCAACCACTCTGTGTCTTCACCCAAGTGCACCATATCTATTTCCCAACACTTATTTTCCTAATCCCTCCGTAGGACCTCTTAAAATATGTAAGTAATGAATCACTAAATTCATCTCCTGAAACCAACATTACACTATATGTTAATTAATTAGAATTTAAATAAAAACTTGGGAAAAAACCCAGCCACCAGCCCTGCTCCTGCTACTAGATCTTTCTTGAAACCTCTCCTCTCCCACAACCTACATGCACATGTATTACTACAGGAGTGGCCCATGTTTCAATGTCATCACAGGTACCTGAATGCTTTACAAATTTAGGATATATCCACATAGTCTAAGCCAGCCAAACTTGTGATTTGGGGCATCTATCCATAATATACTACATTGGACCATGTAAAAATTACCATTATGTAGATAAAAAATGCACTATAGTTTTGTAAGATGTACAGATAAAGGGTAAAGGTATGATTAAAGTATACATATAATCTTTATTAATTCTCACAATAGCATGTTGTAGAAAAATGTATATTTTTTCAATAAAAATTTTAATTAAAAATCATCAAATAATTTCACATGATCCAACCTAATAGCATCTTAAAATGTTCAAAACAAATGAATTTTTTTCTCCTTGTGAATTGTTCTATGTGCTATAAAGTCCTAATTCAGAGAGCCTGACTTTACGAACTCTAAATAATTTATAATGATAGAGAATTTTTCTAGGAATAAGTAAACTTGATCATACAGTAATTAAGTTTAAACATTTAGTAGAAGTATGGAATTTACTCAGTGCCAAATTCTTTTTACAAAGAGCTTCCCTTAAAGGATTTTCATTTTGTTTACAGATATGTTTTTCTCATGTATTACATAATTTGTAGGACACAGGAATCAAATGTCAATTGCATGACCCTAGCTTGGTTTTGGATAAAAGAATCTAACCAATTTGTTTTTATTGACTTATTGTTTGTAAATTTAAAGATTAAAAAATTGACTGTGGATTGGGTCAAGCCATGGATCAAATGTTCAAGGCAATTACAGGTTCTCAGTGTAAATGGGACATTAAGGTCTTGTAATCTGACCACACATACCTTTGCTACAACACCTCCAGAGCATCTCAAACCATCCTTGGACACTTTCAACTGCTAGAAGTGTGCTTTATTCCTCATAATAAGGGTAGTACCTATCACCATAAAACTTTAATTCGCTATTAACTACTCCTTGAGTCAAAGAAAGTTAAGTTCAGAACTCTATCCCTATCAGGCTTGTGAATAATCCTACACAGCCATTCTGTTCCCTTTATTTTAACTCTTGGCCAAGTCCTGGGCTTCCTAAATTCCTAATCATTTCTAAAATGGCAGGACATTGTTTCTTCTTGTTTTGCTCATTCTTCTGGGATCGGTTCCTGTCTGTGTTTGTTCAGTTAAATGCACAGCCTGGAGTCCCAGCTGTGGTCTAAGCAGTGCACTGTCCCCTCCATTTGCCTAGACACTATTTATAATTAATCAAGACTGAGATGATCATACCTGATATTCTTGGCTTTATCACTCAAATTGCAAATTAACTCTTCCAAATATAACTTTAAAACCAAAATCACCTCCCCTTTTCCCTCCTCTCTTCCATTTTCAGGCCTGCTGTGAGCTCTTGATAGTTAAAAATGATCAATAACAAGAGGAAACAACTTGGTCCAAATTTGAATGTCACCAGTACATCTCATGCCCTTATACACTTCTAGGAATATTGCACACATAGGCAGTTACACAGAACATATCAGACCTGGACCCTCCCGTTTATCTTCTATGATTTTCAGGTTCAGATTTCTGATTAGTATAGAGGAGATCAAAAAACTCTTTGAAGAAAACAGTTTAGTCAGTGACCAGCATGATTGCAAGATGATAGAGATCATTCCTGAGCGTTTTCCATGGTGGGAGGGGAATGCCAGCCTTTCTCTCGAATTATAGAGCGAGACAAACAGTTCTTATTATTTCCAGACAAACAATGAGGCAAACACTGGAACAAGTTAAGGTTCCTAAATAACTACGTTATAGAGATGAAAGGACACTAAGCAGCAAGATGATGGGCCAGGCAGTTCTGGTAGGGCCACTCGGTGCCCGGTGCCCTGGGGCACTGCCCACCCTGACCTGCCCAGTGGGATGCTGGATGTTATGGTGGAGCCTGATCACAGCTCTGGTGCTTTCCATCCCTGAATTAGGAGTTCCAATCTCAGGTGTTCTTAGGGGTTGAACTCCTCGGACCCATGCAGCCCTGCTCTTCTTCAGGTTCTCCCTAAAGTCCTCACCCCAAGGTTCACTATCTAACCAACCCCATCTTTGGAAAGCTTAGATTTAACTTTCTGTTAAGTAACATTTGGAAGGCATCAACATACAAACCGTGTCTGGGGACTTGAATTCTAAGGAAAGCATTCCCTCTTTTTCAGCAGGTGGCACTGTTGCAGTAAGGCTGTATTCCTTCTGGTTTCCTGAGAAACCAAGGGAAGCAGCAAGTCTTAACCATATAGCATATTTAATTCAAAGATCTGATTTAAAATAAAAGTAACTGCCTTAACCAAATGATGAAATTATTTTCACCCAAAATGGGACAAACCAACTTCACTTGCCTCTGGGTAGGATGTGCTGGGGCAAGCTACCTCATGTGGTATTGTCAAAAATGCATAACTTGAACCTAACCTTAAGGAAACATCAGACAAACTTAAAGTAAGGAACATTCTACTCAATAACTGGCTAGAACTCTGTAGGAAGATGAAGAATCGTTAAGGTATTGTTCCAGATAAATGGAACTAAAACACATAATAACTAAATGTCATGAATGATCCCTGATTGGATCCTGGACAAAGAAAATAAAACCACTGTGCAGGGCACTGCCAATTATTGGAACAAATGGCAAAATCTAAATGTGGATTATTCTGACCATAGGACTGTGAGCAGTAAGAGAAAACCCCTGGTTCTTAAGAAATGCACACCGAAGTAAATGGAAGAATAAGAATAAAATCATGTCCTCAACTTATTCTCAAATGTGTGGGAAAAAATATATAGTTTTGTATATTTTGTATGTATTAAGATTTTATCAAAATTTAAATTACAGGGGTGCTTGGTGATTCAGTCGGTTGGGCATCCAACTTTGGCTCAGGCCATGGCCTCAGAGTTCATGGGTTTGAGCCTTGCATCAGGCTCTGTGCTGTCAGCGTGGAACCTGGAGCCTGCTCAGATCATCTGTCCCCCTCTCTCTCTGCTCCTCCCTCACTCATGTGTGCCCTCTCTCTCTCTCTCTCTCCCTCTCTCTCTAACATAAATAAACATTAAAAAATTTTAAATGACAAAAAAAGTCACATTTTCCCACCTCCTTACTCACTTTCTCCAACCTACTGAAACATGCATCCCCAAAATCAGTCACACTGAGAATAACTGTCATGTCAGTCTTTCAGCAAGTGTGTGAATTGTTTTCCTTACTTACTGTTCGCCTTTGGTTCTCCAGGTTGTCAGTATCTTCAGAACCGACCCCTGGGATGTGGTTTGTTTAATGATGTCATCCACTGCTAAATCTTTTACTCTTTTAAGTACTTTTTGTCAATTCATTTCCAGTAATAGTTGTATGCTCAGTTTACTTAAACGTGAGAACATATTTGTAAAACATAAGCAGAGTATATCAAATCATACAAGTTATGATTAGAATGATTAGAAATTATCACTCAAATATTGTCCCATCCCACCCCACCCCCACCTCTTGGCTGATGAAGAAAAGGAAGAAAATAGAATCACAATGAATGACTTACTCAAATTCCCAAGGTTCCAAATGTGCAGACCAGGTAAAATGCCCCCAATTCGTGTCCTGGGTCCTCTACATTGTCCCTTACTTTGTTTCTCACACTTGGGAAATAAAATGATACAAGGTCAGTTGCCAAGGACATGAAGCCATAGAACAATATGATGTAAGTCCTATTTAATGACATTTGAAATAGTGTATTATACTAAAATTAACATACACAAAATTTACCTAAGTTTTCAAGCATAAAAAGAACCAGCTTGAAAGACAGTTCAAACTTGTCAGGGTAACCTGAAACTGTATGTGCCCTCAGTGCCCCAGGAGTAAAAGATCATTGTCCTTCTCTGCCCTAAAAGTTCTCAGTTAGAAACACTAAGAGGCCCTGGGACCATATAACCAACAGAATGGGACTTCAACCAATGATTCAATCTGCAGAGCTCCTCTTTGGAGGGCAGCATGCTAAGCCCTCCTGAGTCTCCAGTGCACCAGCAAGAGCCCCCCATGCTACTAACAAAACCAGATTTTCAGTACTTAGAGGTACTGCCTGAGTGGCATTTTCAGGAGTTTGTGTGACCAGGAATGGAAGGAAGGGCCTCTTCCAGGACAACTAGCTTTGTGTGTAAAATGCCTGCCATCACCACACACACACACACACACACACACACACACACACATACACACACACCTGAGCTATATTTTCCCCTCTCTGGTCTGAGGTATTTGAAAACCTGGAGCTTGTCAGACCCGGCATGTTGGAAATCCAGAGGGGCTTCCCCTGCTAATCTTTAGGCAAATATTTTCTCTGCTCTGCTGACTTCATGGTGAGTTACCAACCTTGTGCCTCTGTGACGAATTGAAGCAAGCCAACTTGGGCGGCAAGGGCACCAGTGCTTTCCATTAGCAGGGAGCCTTTCCATGGACTGTGGTGGGGTCTGCCCTGGTCTCCGTCTCCCTGCCCCAGCTTCCCAGATGGGAAAGGACAGAGAGCTCCTGCCACCTTCAGAGTAAACTAAGCAAAGACCATGGGAGAAGGGCAGCCCTGTAGAATGGATGATCTCCACTCATGCATCAGAGAAGGCTGGTGCTCGAGGCATGCTGTTCTTACTTGTTCCCTGCCTGCCTCTTAAATTTTGAATATAAGAAACAGGAAACTGCTGGCCCCTCATGGTTTATGCAGTTACTCTTGGTCTTTATGGCTGGCCTACTCACTGAGTTAGACCAGCCAGGCTTCTGAACTGGAGAACCTCACACTTCGGCTTCTTGGGTGTTTTGACTTAGCTCTCTGTTTGAAATGGTCTCTTATATTTCCACTATGAAATGCCTCTATACACACAGACACAGACACAGACACACACACACACACACACACACACACACACCTGTCCTGCCTCCACTCTCCCACCCCTGCCTGGGTTACTGACAGAGACTCTCACTGCCTCCTCCACCCCCAAAATCATCCTACCTTCCAGCCATTAGGAAGCATATCTTACAATGCCAAACAAATTCTTTCAGGCGTTCTGTAAGCAATTTTGTTGCCACCGTTACCAACACTTTGCTAAATCAAAGGCATGGTTTAATCTGGCATTGGCAACCTCTCTTTCTACCATACCACTCCCACAGGTACCAGCCTGAATTCACGTTGTAATACCACAAATGGGGGTGGGGAGGGGGGTGTTGGTGGCATGTGTTTGTAAGACCCCAAAGTGGAAGAGGCTGTGTCTCAAATTGGGTAATCCCCAAAGCAGTCCTAAAGCAGGGCTTGGGGGCAGGTATTGATTTGAGAAGTGATCCCAGTTATCTGGAGTGGGAGACTTGGGAAACATGACAAGGAAGGAGACAATGCCAGTAAAGAGGGTATTAATCATAGTGCTGCTGCTGTGAGTAGTTGGGGCTCAAGCCCCTCAGGATAGGACATACCTCAGAATAAGTAGAACACAATTCAGTTGTCCCACCAGGAGGCTTCAAGGAAACTAGGGGTGTTATCCTCAACTACCATCTGTTAGTGCCTTAGTGTTGTACCAGGGCTGAGGTGGGCCCTGCCTACAAACCAGTGGGGAACTTGCCGACTGGCAGGGAAGAGAGATCAAGAAAGACAGAAGAGACAGAGGTCAAGAAAACAGAACAGCCTTGTCTTGGGGGCCTGAATAAGTGGCAAGACCCAGAGTTCTTCTGATTCTTTTGGCATGATATGAAATTAGCAAAATTTAAAAAGGCTTCCAATGGTGTTTAGATAGATGAGCTAGTGAGACCGCCCCCCACCCCCCGCCACAGAGCCTCGAAGCACCCCAGTGGTCCTGGTAAAGGCCAGTCACCACTTCTCCAGGCAGCTGAGGACATGTGTAAGTAACTGATAGAAATGAACTTTAAGAGTCCTTAAAGGCATGAAGACTAGAACAGAGCCAAACCTATGTGGCAGGAGGCTTGAAGTCATCATGAGGCCATAGGCATATTGTTGGATGCTGCTAGAAGGGATGCTGACAGTGAGGGTACAAACAGGCACTGTTGCTCAGCAACTGCAGTGGACAGTCGCTAGCCATTGGCCAGGTCCTCACATCCCGCCCCTGGGAATTGGTGCCTTGTAAGTTTCCTGGAATTTAAACACAGCCCCAGAGAGACAAGCAGAGATGGGAGAGGAGAGGACCAAATCAATGGAGATTACCTAAAATGGGTTGAGATTAAGCGCTTGTTACTTGATAAAATGAGGTGTCAGATCAAAGTTAAACTTACTACTAAAAAAATAAAGTTCCCTTTTTTTCAGACCTGGATTTGGGGCCTGAAAAACTCATTCCTGGGGCACCTGAGTAGCTTAGTTGGTTGAGTGTCTGGTTCCTGATATCAGCTCAGGTCACGATCTCACAGTTTGTGGGATTGAGACCAGGGTCGGGCTCCGTGCTGACTGTGCTGAGCCTGCTTGGGATTTCCCCCCCACTCTCTCTCAGTCTCTCATAATAAATAAATTAACATTTAAAAAGTTACAAAAAATTCATCCTTACTATACCTGAAATGGTACTACTTTCTCTCTTTGGTCATGAATTTTACCAGCTCAACTACATTTGAGTTTTTTTGTTTGAATTTGGTTGGCAGTTAGGTTAGATTCCCCTACCTTGAGACAAGGATTTGAGTGGCAGTACTTAACTTGGGAGTGATCCCTGTAACACTCATAAAGTAGTATGAAAATGAAACAGAAGGGAAGATAACAAATAAAGGGTGTATATCAAACCTGTTTCTACATTAATCCTGCTGAAGACCTCTGAGAGACTGTGTCAAACGTGCCTCAGCACTGCCATATCCACCAATCACATTGGCAAATCTACTTATTCCCAGAAGTTATTGTCTGAGGGCTGCTCCTGGCAGACAAACGTGAACTCCACAGCCTTTCTGGCCTGCCCCAAGCATGGGCTAAGAAGCCCTGGTGCAGTTCCAGCACTTGAGGTAAGAAGCCAGCAATGATGCAGAAGGAGCATGTGTCAAGGGGGTGTGGATGGAGCACTGGCAGTATCAACACTAGTAAGGCAAAGCATATCCTATTAAAATGACAGAGCACATAGAGGTCATCCCCTGGATGTCATAGCATCAGTTTACTCTAGGTGTGTTTTCTCCCCACCTTCAGATTCAATGTGGAAAAATGAGAAAAAAAAAAATCACCAGGGTAACAAATCCCAATCCACTCTGCATAGTCTTATATGACATTTTATTCCACCAATGAACCGTGTGGCCACAGTGAGAAATGGTACTTGGAGCCTGATTCAGGGAACATGAGGAGGCCACTTTTGCATTCTAAGGGGTAATTCACTAGAGTTACAGAGCAAAACATTTGGAAATACACAAGGTTAATAATCCCCCACTCAAGGCTTCCCTTGACCTAGGGCACCTTCATGGCTCAGTCGGGTAAGCGTCAACTCTTGACATCGGCTCAGATCATGATCTCACAATTCGTGAGGTTGAGCCTCACTTTAGGCTCTGCACTGACAGTACCTGCTCTCTTTTCCTCTCTGCTCCTCCCCTCTTCTCTCTCTCTCACTCTCTCTCTCTCTCTCTCTCTCTCTCAAAATAAATGAATAAATAAGCTTAAAAAAAAAAAGACTTCCCTTGGCTGGCAGGACACAATCCACTAGAGGTATCCCTCCAATGTAAATGGAAGATTCAAGAAGTCACACTCACTGAACTTGCCCAGCTTGAAGTCTCAGGAGAGACTTTATCTGATAATTTATCGTTTGTGCTTATGACACTAAACATAGCCTCCATAAGGTCTATGTAATGCAGGGCTGTTTGTCATTGAGTCTCAAACCCAGCCCCTTTGAGGACTCCTTGTCTTGCTTGACCAATCTGCAGAATATAAAACTGGCCCCATGTGTCTTAGAGCTTTCTCTGCTCTTGCATTTGGGACTTTATTCTCTGCTGGCTTTCCTCTCTATGTGCCACCCTCTGATGACTTTCTGAGTTTCTCCACCACCTCAGCCTGATCTTAGTACTGTCTAAGACTTTGTCCCCAAGCCTTGTTTCTTTTCACTTGACTTTTTCTCTTTGGTCTGTTTCACTCATCTGTACTCCAGATTATAACCATTGCCCATAGACTAATGACCCCCCCCAACTTTATCCTCAGCTCAGAATTATGTTCCAAACTGTCTGCCAACCTTCCTAGCATAGGCACACATCTCATTTTATTACCTTGCCCTCCACAGCTTCCCTTCCCTCTATCCTTGTCTGATCAGCAAGAATGGGGCATTGTCCCCCATGCCTCCATCTCTCCACCAACCACTCGGGCCCTGAGCCCCATGATTCTATTGCCATGAAGTTTTTCAGTGCATCTGCCCCAACTCACTTCTCACTGTGATTACTGTGAAGACCTCCAAAGCCATCTCCCTCATCTGGCTTCATCTTTGCTCCACTCCATTGTCCACACATCTCCAGGTTCTTTCTAAAATGTAAGGATAGTATGCACCTCTTCTGCTTAAAACTGTTGGTGGCTTTGGCTTTCTGGCCCCAGTCTGTCTGCCTCCTTCCCATTTACTATATAGGATTGGGAACTACCTCTCTGCCATCTCTGTCTCTCTCTGCCTGTCTCTCTCACTCTCTCTCTTTTCCTGTGTCTGTCTCCTTCTCTCTCTCTGTCACACACACACACACACACACACACACACACACACACACACTTCCACACCATTGTCCCTAAGGTTTTCAGTCTAATGCACTGGTCCTTCTCTTTGCCCTTATTCTACATCCAAACCTCAAGGCTGATCTCACTTGTTGTCTCCTGGGGAAAGCATTCCCAGACAAACTCTCTAACTCTTCCAGACTTAATGAGATGCCTCTTTTCAGTGCTTCCATAAGATCCTTTACATATTTTATTTATTTTTTTTAATATATGAAATTTATTGTCAAATTGGTTTCCATACAACACCCAGTGCTCATCCCAAAAGGTGCCCTCCTCAATACCATCACCCACCCTCCCCTCCCTCCCACCCCCCATCAACCCTCAGTTTGTTCTCAGTTTTTAACAGTCTCTTATGCTTTGGCTCTCTCCCACTCTAACCTCTTTTTTTTTTCCTTCCCCTCCCCCACGGGTTTCTGTTACGCTTCTCAGGATCCACATAAGAGTGAAACCATATGGTATCTGTCTTTCTCTGTATGGCTTATTTCACTTAGCATCACACTCTCCAGTTCCATCCACGTTGCTACCAAAGGCCATATTTCATTCTTTCTCATTGCCACGTAGTATTCCATTGTGTATATAAACCACAATTTCTTTATCCATTCATCAGTTGATGGACATTTAGGCTCTTTCCATAATTTGGCTATTGTTGAGAGTGCTGCTATAAACATTGGGGTACAAGTGCCCCTAAGCATCAGTACTCCTGTATCCCTTGGATAAATTCCTAGCAGTGCTATTGCTGGGTCATAGGGTAGGTCTATTTTTAATTTTCTGAGGAACCTCCACACTGTTTTCCAGAGTGGCTGCACCAGTTTGCATTCCCACCAACAGTGCAAGAGGGTTCCCGTTTCTCCACATCCTCGCCAGCATCTATAGTCTCCTGATTTCTTCATTTTGGCCACTCTGACTGGCGTGAGGTAATATCTGAGTGTGGTTTTGATTTGTATTACCCTGATAAGGAGCGACGTTGAACATCTTTTCATGTGCCTGTTGGCCATCCGGATGTCTTCTTTAGAGAAGTGTCTATTCATGTTTTCTGCCCATTTCTTCACTGGGTTATTTGTTTTTTGGGTGTGGAGTTTGGTGAGCTCTTTATAGATTTTAGATACTAGCCCTTTGTCCGATATGTCATTTTCCCATTCCGTTGGTTGCCTTTGTTGGTTGTTGCCTTTGCTGTGCAGAAGCTTTTTATCTTCATAAGGTCCCAGTAATTCACTTTTGCTTTTAATTCCCTTGCCTTTGGGGATGTGTCGAGTAAGAGATTGCTGTGGCTGAGGTCAGAGAGGTCTTTTCCTGCTTTCTCCTCTAAGGTTTTGATGGTTTCCTGTCTCACATTCAGGTCCTTTATCCATTTTGAGTTTATTTTTGTGAATGGTGTGAGAAAGTGGTCTAGTTTCAACCTTCTGCATGTTGCTGTCCAGTTCTCCCAGCACCATTTGTTAAAGAGACTGTCCTGTTTCCATTGGATGTTCTTTCCTGCTTTGTCAAAGATGAGTTGGCCATACGTTTGTGGGTCTAGTTCTGGGGTTTCTATTCTATTCCATTGGTCTATGTGTCTGTTTTTGTGCCAATACCATGCTGTCTTGATGATTACAGCTTTGTAGTAGAGGCTAAAGTCTGGGATTGTGATGCCTCCTGCTTTGGTCTTTTTCTTCAAAATT
The DNA here is from genome assembly GCF_018350195.1 of Panthera tigris. NCBI lineage: Eukaryota > Metazoa > Chordata > Mammalia > Carnivora > Felidae > Panthera > Panthera tigris. The sequence goes on along the minus strand of NC_056662.1, from coordinate 46,625,021 downwards.
ACTTTGGCTATTCGGGGCATTTTGTGGTTCCATATGAATTTTAGGATTGCTTGTTCTAGCTTTGAGAAGAATGCTGGTGCAATTTTGATTGGGATTGCATTGAATGTGTAGATAGCTTTGGGTAGTATTGACATTTTGACAATATTTATTCTTCCAATCCATAAGCAGGGAATGTCTTTCCATTTCTTTATATCTTCTTCAATTACTTTCATAAGCTTTCTATAGTTTTCAGCATACAGATCTTTTACATCTTTGGTTAGATTTATTCCTAGGTATTTTATGCTTCTTGGTGCAATTGTGAAAGGGATCAATTTCTTTATTTGTCTTTCTGTTGCTTCATTGTTAGTGTATAAGAATGCAACTGATTTCTGTACATTGATTTTGTATCCTGCAACTTTGCTGAATTCATGTATCAGTTCTAGCAGACTTTTGGTGGAGTCTATCAGATTTTCCATGTGTAATATCATGTCATCTGCAAAAAGTGAAAGCTTGACTTCATCTTTGCCAATTTTGATGCCTTTGATTTCCTTTTGTTGTCTGATTGCTGATGCTAGAACTTCCAGCACTATGTTAAACAACAGCGGTGAGAGTGGGCATCCCTGTCGTGTTCCTCATCTCAGGAAAAAAGCTCTCAGTTTTTCCCCGTTGAGGATGATGTTAGCTGTGGGCTTTTCATAAATGGCTTTTATGATCTTTAAGTATGTTCCTTCTATCCCGACTTTCTCAAGGGTTTTTATTAAGAAAGGGTGCTGGATTTTGTCAAAGGCCTTTTCTGCATCGATTGACAGGATCATATGGTTCTTCTCTTTTTTTTTGTTAATGTGATGTATCACGTTGATTGATTTGCGAATGTTGAACCAGCCCTGCATCCCAGGAATGAATCCCACTTGATCATGGTGAATAATTCTTTTTATATGCTATTGAATTTGATTTGCTAGTATCTTATTGAGAATTTTTGCATCCATATTCATCAGGGATATTGGCCTGTAGTTCTCTTTTCTTACTGGGTCTCTGTCTGGTTTAGGAATCAAAGTAATACTGGCTTCATAGAATGAGTCTGGAAGTTTTCCTTCCCTTTCTATTTCTTGGAATAGCTTGAAAAGGATAGGTATTATCTCTGCTTTAAACGTCTGGTAGAACTCCCCTGGGAAGCCATCTGGTCCTGGACTCTTATTTGTTGGGAGATTTTTGATAACCGATTCAATTTCTTCGCTGGTTATGGGTCTGTTCAAGCTTTCTATTTCCTCCTGATTGACTTTTGGAAGCATGTGGGCGTTTAGGAATTTGTCCATTTCTTCCAGGTTGTTCAATTTGTTGGCATATAATTTTTCATAGTATTCCCTGATAATTGTTTGTATCTCTGAGGGATTGGTTGTAATAATTCCATTTTCATTCATGATTTTATCTATTTGGGTCATCTCCCTTTTCTTTTTGAGAAGTCTGGCTAGAGGTTTGTCAATTTTGTTTATTTTTTCAAAAAACCAACTCTTGGTTTCGTTGATCTGCTCTACAGTTTTTTTAGATTCTATATTGTTTATTTCTGCTCTGATCTTTATTATTACTCTTCTTCTGCTGGGTTTAGGCTGCCTTTGCTGTTCTGCTTCTATTTCCTTTAGGTGTGCTGTTAGATTTTGTATTTGGGATTTTTCTTGTTTCTTGAGATAGGCCTGGATTGCAACGTATTTTCCTCTCAGGACTGCCTTCGCTGCGTCCCAAAGCATTTGGATTGTTGTATTTTCATTTTCGTTTGTTTCCATATATTTTTTAATTTCTTCTCTAATTGCCTGGTTGACCCACTCATTCGTTAGTAGGGTGTTCTTTAACCTCCATGCTTTTGGAGGTTTTCCAGACTTTTTCCTGTGGTTGATTTCAAGCTTCATAGCATTGTGGTCTGAAAGTATGCATGGTATAATTTCAATTCTTGTAAACTTATGAAGGGCTGTTTTGTGACCCAGTATATGATCTATCTTGGAGAATGTTCCATGTGCACTCAAGAAGAAAGTATATTCTGTTGCTTTGGGATGCAGAGTTCTAAATATATCTGTCAAGTCCATCTGATCCAATGTATCATTCAGGGCTCTTGTTTCTTTATTGACCGTGTGTCTAGATGATCTATCCATTTCTGTAAGTGGGGTGTTAAAGTCCCCTGCAGTTACCACATTCTTATCAATAAGGTTGCTTATGTTTATGAGTAATTGTTTTATATATTTGGGGGTTCCGGTATTCGGCGCATAGACATTTATAATTGTTAGCTCTTCCTGATGGATAGACCCTGTGATTATTATATAATGCCCTTCTTCATCTCTTGTTACAGCCTTTAATTTAAAGTCTAGTTTGTCTGATATAAGTATGGCTACTCCAGCTTTCTTTTGGTTTCCAGGAGCATGATAAATAGTTCTCCATCCCCTCACTCTCAATCTAAAGGTGTCCTCAGATCTAAAATGAGTCTCTTGTAGACAGCAAATAGATGGGTCTTGTTTTTTTTTATCCATTCTGATACCCTATGTCTTTTGGTTGGCGCATTTAATCCATTTACATTCAGTGTTATTATAGAAAGATACGGGTTTAGAGTCATTGTGATGTCTGTATGTTTTATGCTTGTAGTGATGTCTCTGGTACTTTGTCTCACAGGATCCCCCTTAGGATCTCTTGTAGGGTTGGTTTAGTGGTGACAAATTCCTTCAGTTTTTGTTTGTTTGGGAAGACCTTTATCTCTCCTTCTATTCTAAATTATAGACTTGCTGGATAAAGGATTCTCAGCTGCATATTTTTTCTGTTTAGCACACTGAAGGTCTTGTGCCAAGACTTTCTGGCCTGCCAAGTTTCAAAAGAGAGATCAGTCACGAGTCTTATAGGTCTCCCTTTATATGTGAGGGCACATTTATCCCTTGCTGCTTTCAGAATTTTCTCTTTATCCTTGTATTTTGCCAGTTTCACTATGATATGTCGTGCAGAAGATCGATTCAAGTTACGTCTGAAGGGAGTTCTCTGTGCCTCTTGGATTTCAATGCCTTTTTCCTTCCCCAGTTCAGAGAAGTTTTTAGCTATAATTTCTTCAAGTACCCCTTCAGCACCTTTCCCTCTCTCTTCCTCCTCTGGGATACCAATTATGCATATATTATTTCTTTTTAGTGTATCACTTAGTTCTCTAATTTTCCCCTCAAACTCCTGGATTTTTTTATCTCTCTTTCTCTCAGCTTCCTCTTTTTCCATAACTTTATCTTCTAGTTCACCTATTCTCTCCTCTGCCTCTTCAATCCGAGCCGTCGTCGTTTCCATTTTGTTTTGCATTTCGTTTAAAGCGCTTTTCAGCTCCTCGTGACTGTTCCTTAGTCCCTTGATCTCTGTAGCAAGAGATTCTCTGCTGTCCTCTATACTGTTTTCAAGCCCAGCGATTAATTTTATGACTATTATTCTAAATTCACTTTCTGTTACATTATTTAAATCCTTTTTGATCAGTTCATTAGCTGTTGTTATTTCCTGGAGATTCTTCTGAGGGGAATTCTTCTGTTTGGTCATTTTGGATAGTCCCTGGAGTGGTGAGGACCTGCAGGGCACTTCCCCTGTGCTGTGGTGTATAACTGGAGTTGGTGGGCGGGGCCGCAGTCCGACCCGATGTCTGCCCCCAGCCCACTGCTGGGGCCACAGTCAGACTGGTGTGTGCCTTCTCTTCCCCTCTCCTAGGGGCGGGATTCACTGTGGGGTGGCGTGGCCCATCTGGGCTACTTGCACACTGCCAGGCTTGTGGTGCTGGGGATCTGGTGTATTAGCTGGGGTGGGTAGGCAAGGTGCACGGGGGCAGGAGGGGCAGGCTTAGCTCGCTTCTCCTTAAGTCATCCACTTCAAGAGGGGCCCTGTGGCAGCGGGAGGGAGTCCAATCCACTGCCGGAGGTTTGGCTCCATAGAAGCACAGAGTTGGGTGTTTGCGCAGAGGGAGCAAGTTCCCTGGCAGGAACTGGTTCCCTTTGGGATTTTGGCTGGGGGATGGGCGGGTGAGATGGCGCTGGTGGGCGCCTTTGTTCCCCACCAAACTGAGCTCTGTAGTCCAGGGGCTCAGCGGCTCTCCCTCCCTTTGTCCTCCAGCCTTCTTCTCCAGCTTTCTGAGCAGAGCTGTTAACTTATGACCTCCCAGACGCTAAGTCGCGCTTGCTGTCGGAACACAGTCCGTCAGGCCCCTCCGCTTTTGCCAGCCAGACTCGAGGGCTCTGCTTGGCCGGGAGCCGCGCCTCCGCCCCGGCTCCCTCCCGCCAGTCCGTGGAGCAGGCACCGCCTCACTGCCCTTCCTACCCTCTTCCGTGGGCCTCTCATCTGCGCTTGGCTCCGGAGACTCCGTTCTGCTAATCCTCTGGCAGTTTTCTGGGTTATTTAGGCAGGTGTAGGTGGAATCTAAGTGATCAGCAGGACGGGCGGTGAGCCCAGCGTCCTCCTACGCCGCCATCTTCCCTCTCTCCAAGATCCTTTACATATTTTAAGGAATCTCTATGACACGCTACTGCAATTGACTGTTTAATTGTGGTCATGTTGTGATTAGATCTCAATTTTCCCAGCCTATAGCATAGCACTGGGCACAGGGTTGGAGCCTCAAAACGTTTGATGAATAAATGAAAAAAAAATCAATGAATGAATGCCACCCGATAGTTCCATGCATGGACATGCGGAGACTGACAAGGGGCTACATGCATGTTCCTCACCCCTTTTCATTCCTGCTAGAACCTGCTCAAAACATCTAAGACTCAGGACTGACCCAGGCCTCTGGAGCGCCTCCCAAGCCTGCTCTGAGTAAGAATCAGCAGGAATGCTGTCTGCCTTGACTATGGAAGACTTCACAAGTTCCAGAAAATTGATTTTTCCAGGCCTGCATGGCTTGGCATAAAATCCAGACAGATTTTTATTGAATCTGGCCCTAGATGGCTAGATTTTTGACCTTAGCAATGTGGCCCATAGATTCAACCATGAATACTTTGTCTTTTCTCATTTTCACCACACGGGTTGGCTTTCACAGACTGGCCAGTAGGTTCAGCCATCATTGTTTTCTTCCCCGGGCATCTGTTTCCCTGTTCCTGTGGCATCTATAATTGTGAATAGGCTGTGGGTGCGTTTTTGAGGAATGGCACGGTGGCATGTGCGGCAGGAAGCGAGTGCCCGCTGGTGCTGAGTTGCTGTTTATGTTTGTCAGTGGTCCCTGTAATTGGAAGGCTGCGTTGCCTTGCAATTATGCAAAGGGTAATAAAAAGAAAATTAGGGAAAACATGTGAGTATAACATCAGATCTAGACCACTGATACTTTGTAATTTTACACAAATACAATACAGATTTCCACCCCCCCCCCCAAATCCACTCAACTGTAGTGAATACCAAACAGAGAGAGCTCAGAAAGCTTAAAACCAGGCACAAATGAATATCTAATCTTTTGGTCTTTGAACATGATACAGTCCACCATAAGCACCAATTCAATTAAGGCAGAAACCATAGGTCGTCATTTCTTTTGATGAAAAGCATTAATTAAGAGGACTCAGAAGGCAGCATGCTTGCTACAAGGAAAGCAGATACCTTTTAGTGCTGTAGGGATTCCACCACATCTTATAATTGTCTCTGTAGTATACCTCATGCGTTCAGCCTCCACTGCTCAGACACTACCTACTGTAGAAAGGAAAGAAAAGAAACTCTCTCCTTCTGAGAAGATGCAAGGTTTAACTTTTTAAAAAGGAGAGAACAATCTGAACATCCATCTTATCAAAATAAAAACTGAAAATTAAGGTTTTAGCTGACAGTCTGTCCCCTGTGGATTCAGCAAAATAATATCATTGAAAGAGGTTATTTCTTGGCAAGGGCCTGAATCTTATTAGCAAATAAGATGAATTATAAATTACTTAGCATTTCTTACAGTAGGCATTTTGTGAAAATTTATTTGTTTAATTTAACTTAGCTCTCTTTTATATTATACTTTATGATATGAAATCCCATTGGAGGAAAAAGATATACCTATAAGTGTTCTATTAAAAAAAAAGTTGTTTGTTAGACAGCATCTCACTGCCTGCTTGTATGCTTACATACATTTCCAACATTCCTACAGCATTTTTTTTTCTCTTGCTGTACAATTGTACGATAGCTAAGCATAAAAAACAAAAGCTATTCATTACGGTCCTTTTCAGTGATACTGGTCAAGGTTTTAATGTTCTCATTTATTATGCTGATGGGGCAAGAAGTGCCTCTGTCATTATCTATGCATTTGTTTATACTTAAAATATTTATTTTTACTAAAATAGCAAATATTTATTTGTACTGATTTATTGCTCTGGTGGCTTTCTCTCCTCAACACTGTCTTCAAGGGCAACACATGGAACTCTGAAGAATGGCTCTGTCCCGAGATGGTGGGCTGCTTCCTCTGGCTGTGATGCTCTCCTTTCTGGAGGAGGCATTCTTGACATCTTTGACTCCCACCCATATCTTTTCCAGAATTTTCCTTCTATGAACCAGAATAAGGAGAAGGGGCCAGCCTCACTGGGCCCAAGCCTAGTTCTTGAACTTTACAAGCAAGTTAGTTGCCTGCCCCTAGAACCAACTGGAAACTAACCTAGATGAAGTGCAACCCTAACATTTTCTTGGCAGTCTGTAGGGTTTCTGAACTCCTTTAGACTTAACGTTCTTAGCATCTGGACTGGTTTAACTTTCTCTCAGCAATGTTTTGGATACTTTAATGGATAGGAAGTGCCTTCTCATTTTCTCTCCTTTGGGGAACCAAGACTCACACACAGATTTTCCTCTCAGGTTTGAGTGAGAGGCCTCAAGTCAAAGCCAGGGTTTCTCTTCCTCTGAAACATGCACGATGCCCAAAGTCCAGGAATGTGTCTCTGGTGAAGGTGGAGGGCAGCACTCAGCTCTGATGTATGTAGAGCATTTAGGGAAATGGGCGCCCACCTTCCACTCACAAGGCCCCTGATACAGGTGTGAAGGGGAGAGGGGAGCATGAGATTAGACTTCCTGCTTCATTATAATTATTTTTAAATTTATGATTCTTGTCCCTTTCAGTTTTGAAGGGGTGTTCTTAAAAGTATTTTTCTTGGCTACCAGCTAAGGTTTGTTGAAAACCAAAGCCAAAGTTAGGGAAAAATTTAGAGGATAGGGAAGTATATGTCCTCCTGGGGCCAGTAATACTCATTTCCCGCTCTTGTGTAGAGGCTGAAGACAGAGGACATTTCAGAGTTGATCGTCTTCAGCCATCAAAGATGGCCAGTGTTGGCAGATGGATTAAAACATCTAACAATGATTTCAAAAATGGACAGAGGACCTGAACAGACATTTTTTTCAAAGAATAGATACAAATAAATGGCCAACAGTGACTTAAAAAGATGCTTAACATCACTCATCATCAGAGGAATGCAAACAAAAACCATAATGAGCTATCACCTTACATCTATCAGAATGGCTAAAACCCAAAACACAAGAAACAACAGGTTTTGGCAATGTTGTGGGGCAAAATGAACCTCATGCACTGTTGGTGGGAATGCAAACTGGTGGAGCCACTCTGGGGAACAGTACAGAGGTTCCTCAAAAAGTTAAAAATAGAACTATCCTACTATCCAGCAATTGTACTACTGTTATTTACCCAAAGAAAATGAAAACACTAATTCAAAAACATATTTGCACTCCTGTGTTTATTGCAGCACTAATTACAATAGCCAAGTTATGAAAGTAACCCAAGTGTCCATTGATAAATAAATGTATAGAAATGATGTAGTATAAATGTATACATAATGGAATAATATATAATATAATATAAATGTAATATATAATATATAGTGAATATTACTCAACCACAAAAAAAGAATAAAATCTTGCCATTTACACCAACATGGATGGACCTAGAGAGCATAATGCTAAGTGAAACAAGAGAAAGATGAATACCATATGATCTCACTCATATGTAGAACTTAAGATACAAAACAAACAGACAAAGAAAAACATGCAAACAAAAAACAAACTCTTAAAGACAGAAGAAACTGGAGGTTGCCAGAGGGAGGGTAGGTGGGGGGATGGCTGAGATTAAGAGTACACTTATTGTGATGAGCACTGAGAAATCTATAGAATTGTTGGGTCACTATACTGTACACCTGAAACTAATATACCATTGTATGTATGCTAATTATACTTCAATAAAAAATAAATAATAAAACTCAAAAAAAAGAAATCTCACAATGAAATCAACTTCAACCAAATGCAAAGAGGATTCTCTCCCCTATTCTCTGTGGAAATAACCCCAGAATGAGAAAGAAAGGCCGCTCAATAAGGAACATGAAATCTAGTCTCTTGAAGGAAAACAAAATCCTGAAGCCCCAGGACCAATGGTCAGTGTATGTTGGTGGGGCCTCTGACGTGGAGAGCTGACCCACAGCAAGGTCCCTTCCAGGGGATAGCTTCAGCCTTCTGAAGCTTCTTTAACCACTTCTTTGCATAGCAGATACAGCTCAGAAACCCAACGGGACTTTTTTTTGGAAAATGACTTCAGCTTTGTTCCTTAATTTGTCTGCTTCAACATCAGTAACAGAGCCAGAGAGCCCAGTGTGACAAATGCCACTTAAAGTCTCTCTCCCCAGGGGGGCACCTGCTCTACCAGATGAAAGCAAGGTCTAGTGACAAAGGGCATCCCCACTCTGGAGGATACTCAAGAAATTCAAAATACCCGGGGATTTTGACAGAGGACAGAGAAAAAAAAAAGGAGCAGAGTGGTGGGAAATTCATTTCCAGAGTAAGTAGAATTGAATGGAAGTCATTTCAAAAAAGAATGACACATGCGTATACATTGTATAAAACAAACATAGACTGACAGAAACATGTTTGGCTTGCTTGCTGGAGCACCTTTTATTAGACTCTCATGTAATAATTAATGGTTGCATACAAATTTAGTCAAACAGCTCATATCAATTCCCATTTCTGTTATTTTAAAGGTACAGTCTTGACCATATCCATCTAATTTTATAAACATTTTTCTTTGAAAAAATAGATGAAATGAGTTTCATAGTTGTATTTTTAGATGAATTATGGGTCAACAAAATTCCATACCTGAGAAACTTCTCAATGCATGGTTATGAAATTTTATGTTTACTTTTATACAGATAAATATCTAATTTTAAAAGTATATTTAGATTAATGGAGGATGAGTTCAATTATTTGAAATTCATAGATTTTTGTAAGCTTAAGAAATACCTCCTATCTAGAGGTTGCAACTTCATTGTAACTGAAATTGAAGAGAAAGAAAAAGTGCAAAGTAGGAAAAAGAAATCTTATACTGGGGGTTGGGAGGATTTGAGGGAATTTTCTAGGTACAGGACGTGATTTGCTCCAACACAGACATACTCTGAACTCAGACTTTGTCCAACACATTGATGAACTTAGGTGTCAAATCTTTTTGTTTTGTTTTGTTTTTTGTTTTGGGGTTTTGAGGGGGGTTCTGTTTATTTATTTGTTTGTTTATTTAAATTCAAGTTAGTTAACATACGCTGTACTATTGGTTTCAGTGATTCATCACTTACATATAACACCCAATACTTATCCCAAGTGACCTCCTCAATGCCCATCACCCATTTAGCCTATCCCCTCACCCACCTCCCCTTCAGCAGCCCTCAGTTTGTTCTCTGTATTTAAGAGTCTCTAATGGTTTGTCTCCCTCTCTGTTTTCATCTTGTTTTTCCTTCCCTTCCCCTGTTCACCTGCTGTGTTTCTTAAATTCCACATATGAGTGAAAATATATATCTTTCTCTGCCTGACTTATTTCACTTAGCATAATACACTCTAGTTCCATCCACATTGTTGCAAATGGCAAGATTTCATTCTTTCTGATTGCTGAGTAAGAATCCATTGTATATATTTGCCACGTGTTATTTATCTATTCATCAGTCTATGATGGACATTTGGGATTTTTCCATAATTTTGCTATTGTTGTTAGCATTGCTATAAGCATTCGGGTGTCCAATCATGAACTGACTTTTAAATATTAAGTGAGTAGCTCATGAAAGTGTAAAAATTTGCCATAATGGCAGTTAATGATTACAACAAAGATTTATTGATCTCAAATTCTAAATTTCAATAATACTAAATTAACTGGCAAAGGAAAATAAAAATTCCAAAGATAAAATTTCCAAATAAACAAAGATGGACGTTATTGCTAAAAATTTCCCTTTAAAGAGGAAAAGTTATTTGGCAATATTAGCTATATTTCATCCTCGTGATGCAGTGCTTTCTTTTTAAATATATTGTTAAATCGGTTTCCATAAAACACCCAGTGCTCATCTCAACAAGTGTCCTTTCCTTGATTGGAATACTGTAAGGTGTCCAACACATGAAAGAAATTAATGTGAACTGCTGTGGCTGCAGCAAGATCCCAGAGACCAGAGTCCACACCTCAATGGCTGAGGTCCCCAAGGGACTGTATTCCAGTCACCCCCACCCCAGGAGTCAGTTATGCAGGCACATCTCATTTTATTGCACTTCGCCTTATTGCACTTCACAGATACTGCATTTTCCTACCAATTGAAGGTTTGTGGCAACCTTGAATCAAGTAGGTCTTTTGGCACCTTTTTTCCAACTACATTTGCTCACTTGTATCTCTGTGTCATATTTTGGTGATTCTTGCAATATTTCAAACTTTTTCATTATTATTTTGCTTGTTATGGTGACCTGCGTTCAATGATTATGATTCACTAACAGCTCAGATGATGGTTAGCAATTTTTAATCAGTAAAGTATTTTTAATTCGAGTATATACTTATTTTTAGACATAGAACTATTACATACTTAATAGACTATGGTGTAATATCAACATAACTTTGGTATAAACTGGGGAAACCAAAAAGTTTTGACTCACTTTTTTGAGATATTCACTTTATGGCAGTGTTCTGGTACCAAACCCACATCTCCGAGGTATTCCTGTATTCAAAATTATTCATGAATATGGAAGGAAAAATCAATTCCAGCAAATAAGCCATAATAAATGAGGGTTATTTCTATATATTACTATAGACTGTATTCTAGGATGTATTATTAAAAAGGAAAAAAGCAAAGTACAGAAAAAAATGTATTTCATTCTCATGATACCCAGAAAAGTAATACGAATACATGTGTATGTGGACTTTCTTTTTTAAGAAGCACTAGAAAAATAAAATGAAATAAGTTAAATGTCAATCTATGAAGAAGGAAGAGAATAAGGTGGAGGATACAGGGTTACCAATTAAACTACTTGAATCCATTTTTTTTTTGTAGATTTGATTTTGAAACCATTTAAATATTTGTATATAATTTGAATAAAGAAATAAATGAAACGATCCCTAAAAATCAAAGGCAATTGTGTAATTAGTGGTATAAACACTCTAAGAGGAGGTATTGCTACGTTAACACATTATTTGACTGTACATCAGTAGTTGGATATCATCTAAGGACAAAAAGAACTAAAAAACAATATTAAAGAGATTTATTTCTATTCTGGTATTATTGGTGATAACGATGGCATTCTGTGTGTATGTTGAGGGATAAAATACATTGTTGTGTTAGTCTTGTTGAGAATAAGTCTTTCCAATATGGCCTCATGATATATTTTACCTTAAAAAAAAAAAAAGCATTTCCTAGTTGTATAAACTGCAAAGGACCAGATATAATAATATGCCTAAGAAAAATTAGCAAATCTGTCAACCAAACCATGATCTTTAGATACTGTTTCTAATTAAAAGGAACAAGGACTCCTTTGGAAAATGAGTGCAGATCTCGTAAAAGAACTGTACCAAATGAACCTGAGATATGCTATTATGTTAAAAAGTAAGAATGTAATCAGAGCTTCTGGAATGACTATATGAGGACTTCTACACATTCTCCCCAGAGTGAAACTATTTAACTTGTAAAAATCATAAATCACAATCATTTAGAGTCTCTGGAAATTGACCTAAGGTCATACAGCAAATTGAAAAGCACTTATTCAATAAAAAATACTAAACTTTGGAAAGAAGACTGGGTGTCTATGGTGTTTGAGTCAGGACCTATTTCCACCAGCCACCCCCAACCCCACCTGTGTTACTGAAGCTCTACTCCTGGTAGGTGTGACCAAGAGGACGGGGGCTCCTTTTATCCTTGTCCAGCTCCCAAGTATATAGCTATGATTTCACCCCAACAGGGGTTGCCAGGATCTTCCTCCTCTCTATTCTAGGAGGGGGAAGCCAAGAAGACTGAGGTTCCCTTACCCCAGCTAACTCCCAATCCTCTGATGGAGGATCCAAGCTTTTGTAGACCAAGAATACTGGAACCCTCATCACTGCCCTTCTTCCGTTTCTGCTTGTAAGACCTAGGTTCCACTTGAGAAGGGCAAGCTGAGAATACTACTTGTCCCTCCCAACTCTCATTCTTAAAGTGAAGGTATCATTCTGCAAGAAGTGGGACACTACCTACATATCCAGTTCTGATGCAATAATGCACCAGAGGTTCTGCCCAGGGACAGAGGCAAGATAGCTGTTGCTGGTAGTTCCACAGATCTGTTAAGGAAATTATTTTATTAGGTACAAGATCTGGAGAAACAAGTGGAGGGAACTGAGCTGTGAAATCACAGGCAGCCTACACTGGAAGAAGTATGTTTCAAGAATTTGTCCAGGCAAACACTATACAAATAAAATAACAAAACCCAGAAACCTCAACAAGCCTCTGGTGAGAAGAGGGCAGTAATCGGAATCCAGAATTGCTACCAGATATTATTTTAAATGTCCACTTTTCAGAATAAAAAGAGACATGCAAATAAACAGCATAGTGTGACCCTTATAAAGGAAAATGGTGGGTAATAGAAACTGCCTTTGAGAGGGTCAAAGATGTTTAGTGGAGCAAAATTTTTTAAAGTAGCTATTATAATAAGTTGAAAGAATGAAAGGAAACTATGTTTAGAGAATTAAGGGAAGTTGTGACACTGATGACTTATCAAGTAGAGAATGTCAATAAAGACAATTTTAAAACAAATGGAAATTCTGACATTGAAAAGAATAATATCTGATATTGAAAATTCATAGAAGATATCAAATGATTTGAGCTGCTAGAGGAAAATAAAAGAATCAGAATACTAGAAGACTTATCATTTGAGATTATTAAGTTTGAGTAATAGAAAGAGAAAAGAATGGTTAACAAAGAATCAATCTCCCGAGAGTAATGGGAAACCTGTCAGCACACCAATATACATGTATTGAGAGCATCAGAAGAAGAAAGGTAAAAAGGGACAGAAAAAATATTTGAAGAAATAATGCCTGAAAACTTCCACATACAAAGAAAACCATTAATCTGTACAAACAAAAAGCTCAACAAATTCCAAGGAGGATGAACACAAAAGGATCCACATTCAGATATATCACAGTCAAAATGTTTCAGGACAAAGACAAAGATAAAATCTTGAAAGCAATAGGGTAAAAACATAGCTTCACTATAAGCGAACCCTAAAAATATTAATAAATGACTTCTAATTAGAAATTATGGAGGTATAAGGCAGTGGGGCAACATACTCAAAGTGCCGTGGTCAGGGTGGGGTGGGGAAAATTTGTCATCCAAAAATCCTACATCCAGCAAAATTATCTTTAGAAAAATAAAGGCCAGGGGAAATCAAGTTGTGGCATGACAACATAGGGAACTCTTGTGACCTGCTCCCCCAGAGAAAGTGATGAAAATTATTTTTTAAAAAAACATAAAGAGTTTCTAGAAATGGCCCTAAAGACAAATAACAAAAGAAGAAAATCTATGAAAATTCAGTAAGATATGTGAGAGTGTGTGGTGGATGAACCCTCTTTGCCCCATTCCCATTTCGGGAACCCCAAGAATATATAATTTCCTCTCCCCCAGCTCCCAGTCACAGGGCTTTCTTCCCAGAAGGAGCAGGACTTCATTTCTCAGCCTGCCTCCAGCTTCTTATGGCTGAGGCTAAGGCCCATGCAAATGTAGTGGAGAAGTGAGGGCTCCCTTTTTGCACCCACACCCCTCTTATAGAAAGAAGGCTCTGTCATAGGCACTTCATATTGAGAATACAGGGAACCCATTCACACTTTATCTGGCTCATGAAGTGGTGGCTCCATGACAGGAGGGGCAAACTCAGAGGACCTCAGGCTGCTGTCCCCCTCCACCTAGTGCCAACTTGCTGTAATGAAGGTGTCACTCAGAAGGAAGATTTCCATTTCTGCCTACCATCAACTTCAGACCACTGGCACAGAGAACTTGCATGGGGAGACAAGCAAACTATAAAACAGGTAGCTCCTAATCTCTTCCCAAAGAAAATGACTTCATTGGCTACAGAACATGGAGAAGCTCAAACCTAAGATCACCTACTCTCAGAACAGTGGAGGCTATGGTGAAAACAAGAGAACAATCTTGGATTTAATGTAAATACAGCCTAGACTTCAGGCCAGTTAGTTTGCTAGATAGAAACATAGAATAAGACAACTGAGGTCAGAAGTGGGGTCAGAACAAAGATCACACATGGGCACTGGAAAACATTCCTTCAAAGGAACCACAGTTGATTGGATTAGTCCAATCTATAGAGTGATTGCCCCAAGGCATTATTGAAAACAATAAAGAAATCAGCCAGCATTAGTGGAACATAACAGAGAAAGAGGGAAAGAAAACCCAATTAATACCACTGTAATCCCAGATGACTGTATACATACCCCCAAATGACACCTTCCTGAGAAGAAACAGCATTTACAGTGTGAGTAATAAATAGACTTTCACAAAAATAGCCAGTCACTAAAACATGAACAAGTAAATAACAATAACAGGCCTGGGGTTGGGAGAGGATTACTATCCAGATTTCTTACAATATATTATCTAAAGTGTACAGTTTCCAACAACAACAAACTGAGACAAGCAAACAGGAAAGGATGGTTCATGTACAAGAAAAAAGCAGTCAACATAAAAACTTTAAACAACAAAAAACTTTAAAACAGCCATTATAAATATATCAAAGAATGAAGTAAAGAATGAAAAAAGAATTAAAGGAAGGTATGATGAGAATGTTGTATTAAAGAGAATACCAATAAAGAAGAAAAAATTCTGAAAGAGAACCAAAAGGAAATTCTGGAGTTGGAAGTACAGTTAACTGGAAATTTTAAAATTCATTGGAGGTTTCAATGGTAGATTTGAACTGGCAAAAGAAAGCATCAGCAAACTCAAAAACACATTGAGAGAGATGGAACAAACTGAAAAACGGAAAGAGGAAAGAATGAAGAAAAATGAACAGAGCCTGAGAAAAATGTGGGACAACATCCATTGCACCAACATACATAGGTGCACCTGAAGAAGAGGAGAGACAAAAAGGGGCAGAAAAATATTCATACAAATAATGGCAAAAAATTCCCAAAATTTATTGAAAATCAATAATCCACATATTTAGGATGTCAACTAGGATCAACAAAAAGATCTACAAAATAATATAGTAAAAATGCTGAAAGTCAAGGGCAAGGAGAAAATCCTGAACACAGCAAGAAAAAAATCTCATCACTTATGATGAAATCCCAATAATATTAATGGATGACATTTCAGCAAAAATAATGGGACACAGAAGGCAGTGGCATAATATATTCAAAGTGTTTTGAAAAAAGAAGTCAACCAAGAATCCCGTATCCAGCAAAGCAAATTATATCCTATATCATTCAAAAATGAAGGTGAGGTAAAGACACCCCTGTTTTAAAAAACAAACTAATAAAACAAAATTGGGAGAAGTTGTTGCTATCAGACAGACATATAGGAAATGCTAAAGGAAACCCTTTATAATGAAAACAAGTGACACTGAACATGAATTTCAGCTGATATGCACACACACAAAAGAGCAGTAGTAAAGGTAATTTTGTCATTATATGAAACAGAATAAATGCATATTTTTCTAATTTCTTTTTACATGGGATTTAAAAAGCAATTATATGAAGTAAT
Source organism: Panthera tigris (assembly GCF_018350195.1). Classification (NCBI taxonomy): domain Eukaryota; kingdom Metazoa; phylum Chordata; class Mammalia; order Carnivora; family Felidae; genus Panthera; species Panthera tigris. Next base: position 46,609,092 of record NC_056662.1, on the reverse strand, counting down.
ATGTATATAATATAATAATGGACTTATCACATATAGAAATGTGACATGTGTATAATATATTTGCCAGTAAAACACAAAGGAGATGAGAGGGAGGAAAGCTGTACTGTGCCTAAGGAAGTGACCACAGATGATAAAGGATTAATTATAGTGTATTTTTTTTACTTTTAATATTAAACATATAATACACATAAAATATCACAAAAAGAGGAGATTGAATCTATACAGACTACAATAATGTGACTGTAATCTAAAGATAATTCCAATACATTAAGATGTATAAACTGAACCTAATATAAAGTTTAGTTTTTAAAAAAAAATCTCCAAAAATATAATGAAAATATCACTTACTGAAACTGAAATGCTATATCAGAAAATATTCACTTAAAAAATCAGTGAAGGAGAAATAGAAGAATAAAAAAATATGAGACAGAAAACAAAAACTAAGGTGGCAGATATAAACCCAACTGTATAAATCATAGAATTAAATATGAATGGGTTACATAGTCCAACAAAAAGTCAGAGCCTGTCAAACTGGATTTAAAAAAATGACCCAGCTCTATGCTGGCTACAAGATACATAGGTTCAAAGATAAAAATAGATTTTAAAAAAAAGAATAGAAAAAAGATATAAAGAGGTATAGAAGAAGATTAAAAAATTTCTTGTGTACCTTATGGGGTTAAATATTATATACTTATTATTACCAATTATTATCATTAAATATTAAATAGTAAACAGTACTACCCTTTGGTTGAGCAAGAGAGATCACACTTTAGAGGTCCTAAATATCACAAACAAACCAGGACAAGCGAACATATGCCACACATTGATCCTTCCATCTTGAGATGAACAAAGTTCAGGCCCCAGGCAAATGCTTCTCTACATTTCTTGCCTTACACCCTCAAAGCAAAGAATGACTGATGTAAAAGTCATGAAGGTTTGTGGGTCATGCCATTGCCAACATCTGAGGTTGAATAGACTTCAAAGTATAGGGCGGTTTTAATCAGTGGAAGCACAGAGCCAATATAAGTAAGTAAATAAGGACCAATTAATTTTTTTTCAGAAAGCATGAACACAATAAATTCTCAGATAGCAAAGCATTATCTCCCAATGATGCCAAACACTCACTTTCTTCCTTCTGTCTGTGTTCCATTTGTTTCCAGAAGTATCCATGAATTTTCATGCTATTTGCCACACTTGCATTTTTGTTGAGGATGAGTTATAATATTAAAGAATTCATGACTTTTAAATGTATATATATATAATGTGTATGCATAAAACATGTATGTATAAAATATATATTACACACATCTATACATATATACATGTATGTATATAGGTATACATTTGTGTATGTACATATTTATGTATGGATATAGCACATATGCTTCTTTATATTTAGGAATTATGTGAACATTGAATGTATCTATTCTAGGAACTGAAAATAACACAATCAAAGTGGTCCAAGGATGCATATGTAATCTGCTTTTTTGCTTAATATGCTAGAATGAACATTATCTCTTACAACATGACTAATATATAACTAATTCCCTATTTCTGGACATCTATGTTTTTTCCAATTTTTGCTTCCATAATCAGGGTTCTGATAAATAGCATTACTGTCAAAACTTTGCAAACATTCTTGGGATAATTTTCTAAAAATTACTTGCTGAGTTAAACACAAAATTTTTAATATGGACTATGATATTTTACAGTGATTAGTACTTATTTTAGTTAAGTAAGTTTAATAGACATTTGAGTAATAGTGTCTTCATTATAAAAAGTCTTGTGTATGACACTCCATCATCTTTTTTGGATTTTTCACATAAATAACCATATTTAATTCATCACGGAAAAAATCACAAAAGCCAGAGAATCAAATTATATCCCCCCAAAAATGTCTCTCCCAGACAATCCTAGATTCCTGGGGTGACTCAGTTGGTTCAGTGTCTGACTTTTGATCTCAGCTGAGGTCATGGTTCCAGAGATCACACCCCAAATCAGGCTCTGCATTGATGGCTCAGAGCCTGCTTGGAATTCTGTCTCTCCTTCTCTCTGGCACTCCTCTGCTTGTGCTCTCTCTCTCTCTCTCTCTCAAAATAAATAAGCTTAAAAACACACACACAAAATTATGGGGCATCTGGGTGGCTCATTCAGTTGGTTAAGTGTCTGACTTCAGTTCAGGTTATGATCTCAACATTTGTGACTTCGGACCCTGCATTGGGCTCTGTGTTGACAGCTCAGAGCCTAGAGCTTGCTTTGGATCCTGTGTCTCCCTCTCTCTCTGCCTGCCCCTCCCCTGCTCATGCTTGCTCTCTCTCTCTCTCCCTCTCTCTCTCAAAAATAAACATTAATTTAAAAACAAACCACAAAATTAAAAAAAAGATTCTCTCTCCTACTCCTTCTGCCCCTCCCTTTTCCTCTCTCTCCCTCTCCCCCATCGCCCAAAAAAAGAAAAAGTAAAAATAAACAAATAAATAACAATGGACAATCCTAGTAAACTTGGAATCTTTTAAAAGATGTCACACACACTTGGACAGAATAAGTGTGCATATATCACATGTGCATGTATTTGTATTTGATATTGCACTGATATATTTTATTTATTCATTTAAATGACCATTATAATACATATGTCTTATAAAGACATTTGAGTGGGCAGCTACACACAGAAATGAGCTGTGACTTGGAGCATTTCTCTCATGTGAAGCTTCTGTAGTTCAAAGAGAAATTTTATGCTTTGGGTAAATATTTATTTACAAAAGGAAACTAACAGCAACAAAACTTCTTACCACTTCTTTTTAAAATCAAGCTTACTTTAAGTGAAAACACAATAAATATTCAGTAATGGAGAACAGAACCTAAATTCCTGAATAAAAACTATTTAATACCAGATAACAAAACAGTCATTCAAAGGAAAGCTCATCTTAAACTATTTATAGCATAACCATCTTGGGTTGTAGGAAGACTTTTATGTGTTATTTGGTTCTTCGGGTTATTTCCACCAACATATGTATAATCCTTTTGTGTGATTTTGAAGGGAACTATACAACGAAATAAATATATTGGCTAATTCATCTATTAAACTTTAAAGTTCATTTACACAAAAATATTATTGCCATATTGGCCAAAATATGGCTCATCAAATATAAGCATCATCTATATTTTGCTACTATGTTTTTTAACAAGAAAACAATTAATACTTGTCTTCATGTAACACCATACTAAAAACTAGTGAGCATTCGCTCATTAATTAGGAGTTTCAAACAAAAGTATACCTGATACAAAACTGCATTAAATAGAATTCCTGCAAAAATGGGCACCTTTTGGGATGAGCACTGGGTGTTGTATGGAAACCAATTTGACAATAAATTTCATATATTGGAAAAAAAATGTGCTGATTTACAGGTCGTGTAGTTTAAATATTTGCATACAAATTTGGCACTCATCCTTCTGACTTAAGTATGATAAACATGCAGAAATGATGCATAGTAGACAAAATGAAGATGTCATTTTTCCTCATGCCCCCACAGCTCACTCTGCTACCTCTTTTCTTCAAAAATCTCTCCGCTAAGGTCTGAATGTATGTGTCCCACTAAAATTCCTCTGTTTAAATCCTATGATGGTATTCAGAGGTGGGGCCCTTGGGAGGTGCCTTAAGCCATGAGGGTGGAGCCTTCATTAATGGGATTAGTGCTTTAGAAAAGAGACTCCCCTTCTACCATGTAAAGACACAGCAAGAAGGCACCTTCTATGAACCAGAAAAAAGGGCTCCCATCAGAATTTGACATGTTGTTGCCTTGATTGTGAACTTCTCAGCCTCTGTAACTGTGAGAAATAAAACCGTTGCTCATAAGCCACTATCAGTCGGTAGTGTTTTCTTAGTGACCCAACCACACTGAGAGACTGACCCTATGTTGCTCACTGAGAAATCCTCTGGTTAAATGAAGTGGTAGTAGGTTATTGAAAGGGGACTTCCATTTGCCAGACCATGTCGTGACTTTTAGCCTCATCTTGGACTGTTTCAAAACAATACTCATGGTGAATCTAGTCCAGGTTAGGCCACACCTCACACATCAGTAAAACCCCATGAGCTGTAACTTCAGTCAGGAAACCCTATAATCAGAACCTAACAACTAATCTAATGCAGGCACACTTGGGGTAATAATTATCAGAGTGAAGGTGAGGATGTGAGTGTGTGGCAGGGCAGGAGTCTTGATTTTAGTAAGAAAAGCTGTCTGTGAATATTCTGTTCTCAGATTATTCAGGATTTTCTCTGAATTCTAAGACATTTCTCTGCTAAAGTTTTGGCTTCCCAAAACAGTGGTTGTCCTGAAAATAAAGACCCTTTATATCCTGGCTTCACTGTGACCAGAGCTACTTACACTTGTCCTTGGCCTTTTTTTTTTTTTTTTACTCCAAGTTAATTTCATACTACACTAAAATCAGAAAAGCACACTGAGTCTAGATGCCTTCCACCCGCATTAGTGGTAGCTGGACAGAAATGTCACCACCTCAAAGAAATGGCTCTGCCAGAGCATCTAGCAAGGTTTCATATAATGTTTTAACTAGGCAGAACTGTACAAAAAAGTATTTTTTTAAAAAGCAGAGCATTAATATAAAAAGCAATATTTTTAGGAACTATAATTATTTTTTGATTAACTTCATACTATTGCATTTGAAGTAAAATGGTCCAATAATTACATCCCTAGACATTTCTAATCTATATTTTCATAAAGCACATAGTGCTTTTGTTCCCCTCCTAAAGTAAAGAAATCATACTGCAGAAAAAGTACAGATTAAAAAAAAATGGACACATTTAGCTTCAACTTGTTACAAACTGAAAACATTTGATGCATTGTAAACTTGTCTATTAGGAAGCAAAGGTTTTTATGGCCCTCTTGACATGCTTTGAGTTTCTCTTTAGACATGTCCTCTCATAGCTAAGAGAAGAAAACATGTTTAAAATTTAAATGGCTATTTATTTGTTGAAACTAAGATGTGCTGTCCAGTTTCAGCAAGGATGGCAGACTGAGAATAGAAGCTGAAACACTGACTTGGTTTCATGGGGTGACTCAATCCATTTTCCTTTGCCTTGCTTTGGATTCTCCATGAAATATGGAAATAATTACATTGATCAATGTGAAAATAGTATGAGATCACATTGTCTCATCAGAAGATCAGTAGAATAAGAATGGTGATAAAAGCCTAAACTGCCCTTCCTTCCACATGACTGTAGATGGATGAACCACTTTACAGTGAGGCATCCCTATTTTTTTCTCAGTAAAATAAAGAAGTGGAACTTAACATTGACCTTCACCCCACATTTTTCAACTGCTGGCAAAGTGTGGCAATTATGAGGTCCTGGGACAAATCAACTTTCTTGTACTTGACCTTTACAGTCCTTCCCAGCCTAATAATTGTATAGTGTTTATGACAGCCAGCCTCTGAGATGATCCTCAGTGATCTCTACCTCTTGGAATTCATACCCTTGTGTAGTTTCCTTCCATCTCATCCCAGGATTGGTCTGTGTCAATAATGCATATGGCAGAAATGATTGCCTATTATTTCTGAAATAAATAAGGTTATGAAGGATTATCCCTTCTCTCTCTTCTCTCTCTCTCTCTCTGTCTCTCTCTCTGTCTCTCTCTCTCTCTCTCTGTCTGTCTTTCATGGATCTCTTGCTCTGGAAAAAGTGAATGCAGCTACCAGAGCAGAGACTCACAAGTGGAAACTACCATGGGAACTACCATGGGAAACTACCGGGGATGGAGAACCTGAATTGTAACTGAAGAAAATTGAACTGAAGAAAGTTTAGCGCAGACAACTCTGAGAGTTAAAAACTCCAGGGGAGGGGAGGCTCACTCAGTTAAGTGTGCAACCCTTGATTTTGGCTCAGGTCATGATTTCACAGTTTGTCATGCTCTGCACTGACTGTGTGGAGTGTGTTTGGGATTCTCTCTCTCTGCCCCTCTCCCCCCCAAAATAAATAAATAAACTTAAAAAAAAAAAAAAGCTTCAGTGGACCTAGTCATAGAGGTGACTCACATATTATAGGATTTAACTCCATGAGTTAAACCAGGCTCCCACAGTAAATATCAGACAAAAATCACTTGGGATTCTGGCAGGAAAAGTGAAGGAGAAAGAAATTCCTTCTCAGATAAACAAAAATTGAGGGAATTTTTTTCCAGTAGACCTGCCTTGAAAGAAATGTTAAGAGAAATTCTTTAGAGAAAAGGAAAATTATACAGAATGGAAATTTGCATCTAAAGAAAGGAAGAACATCAGAAAAGAAATAAGTGAAAGTAAAATAAAAACTTTCATTTTTCTTATTCTTAATTGAGCCAACAGATAAGTTTCTTCAAAATAATAATAGCAACAAAGCATTCAGTTATGTATGCTTTTGCATATATCAGATATACACAAGATATATGTATAAGTATATATATGTGTGTGTGTATATATACATATATTCACATATACCTAATACACAAATATACACATATGTCATATATACACAAGATATATATAATGTTTATATATTAGAAGTATATATATACACTTAATACAGAAATATACATATGTATGCTTATATATAAGTAAAATGAATGACAGCAATGATACAAGGGATGGGAGGGAGGAATTAGGATTATTTTGTTATTATAGGGTACTCCCACTTCCTATGAACTGATACAGTGTTATTTCAAAGTGAACTTGAATTTGTTATAAATGTATGTTGCAAACACTAAACAAAAACTATTAAAAGTGTTTTTAAAAGAAGTATAACTGATAAGCTAAGAAAGGATAACAATATATGTGTCAAAGAAGAAATATCAAGAGTAATTTTAAAATAAAGAAAATATGGGGCGCCTGGGTGGCTCAGTCGGTTAAGCGTCCAACTTCAGCTCAGGTCACGATCTCGCGGTCCGTGAGTTCGAGCCCCGGGTGGGGCTCTGGGCTGATGGTTCAGAGCCTGGAGCCTGCTTCCGATTCTGTGTCTCCCTCTCTCTCTGCCCCTCCCCATTCATGCTCTGTCTCTCTCTGTCTCAAAAATAAATAAAACGTTAGAAAAAAAATTTTAAATAAATAAAATAAAAACGGAACATCAAAATTTGTGTGATGTAGTGAAAGCAGTGCTTAGAGGGAAATTTATAGCATTGAATAAATATATTAGAAAAAAAGAAAGATCTAAAATCAATCATTTAGAAGTTTCTACCTTAGGAAACTAGAACAAGAAGAGTAAGTTAAATACAAAATAAGTGGAAGAAAAAATAATTAGAGCGGAAATTAATGAAATTAATTTTGAAATTGAAAACAGGAACTCCGTAAAGATACTAAACAAAATCAAAAGCTGTTTTTAATTTTTTAAATGTTTATTTATTTTTGAGAGAGACAGAACATGAGCAGGGGAGGGGCAGAGAGAGAGGGAGACACAGAATCCGAAGCAGATTCCAGGCTCTGTGCTGTCAGCACAGAACTCGACACGGGGCTCGAACTCACAGACAGCAAGATCATGAACCTGAACCGAAGTCAGCCGCTGAACTGACTGAGCCACCCAGGCACCCCAAAAGCTGTCTTTTTAAAAGATCAATAAAATTTATAAACATCAGCCAGGTTAACTAAGGAAAAAAGGGAAAGGACAGAAATATTATGAATGAAAGAGGGATGTTACTACAAATTCTAAAAACAATAAGAGGATAATAAAGAAATACTACAAACAACTCTATGCCCATATATTTAATAATCTACATGAGATGGACTAATTCCCTAAAAGATGCAATTTGCCAAAATTCACAGAATAGAGTATCTGAATAACCATATATCTATTAAAGAAATTGGATCAATAATTAATAATGTTCCAAACAGAAAGCAGTAAGCCCAGATGGATTTACTGGTAAATTCTACCAAACATTTAGGAAACAAATTATACCCATCCTCTACAATCTGTTTTGTAGAAGAGAAGCAGAATGAATAGTTACTAATTCATTATATAAGGCCAAGATTATCCCCAAACCAATACCAAAGACATTACAAGAAAAGAAAACTACACGCTAATATCTCTCATAAACATAGATGCAAATATCATCAGCAAAACAGTAGCAAATTTAATACAAGAATATATAAAAGTAGTTACATACCACAATCAAGTGGAATTATCCCAGATATGGAAGGGTAGTTCAACATTCAAAAATTAATAATATGCCAGTAGGCTAAAAAAGAAAGCTCATGGTCATATCAATAGATGCAGAAAGAGCATTTGACAAACCCAATACTCATTAATGATACATACTCTTGGCAAAATAAAAATAGAAGGGAACTTCCTCAACTTGATAAAGAATATCTACAAAAACCTATAGCTAACATCATATTAATGATGACTAACTTGAAGCTTTCCTGCTAAGATCAGGAACAAAGCAAGGATATCCCCTGTCACCACTCCTTTTCAATATCATACTGGAATTCGTAGCTAATGTAATAAGATGAGGAAACAAAAAGTATACAGATAGATAAGGAAGAAATAAAACTCTCTTTTATTCACAAATGAGAGAATTGTTAATGTAGAAAATCTGAATCAACAAAAAAGCCTGCTTCAACTAAGTGATAGTAGCAAGGTTTCTGCATATAAAATTAATATATAAAAGTTGAAAGCTTCCCTAAATACCAGCAGTGAACAAGTGGAATTTGAAATAAAAAAACAGCATCACTTATATTAGCATCTCCCCAAAATGATATACTTAAGTATAAATCTTGTACAAAATATGTACAAGATCTATATGAGAAAAACTGCAAAACTCTGATGAATGAAATCAAAGAATAAATAAATAGTTACTCTTTGTTCATGGAAAAGAAAATGTCAGGTGGCGCCTGGGTGGCTCAGTCAGTTAAGTGTCCAACTTCAGCTCAGGTCATGATCACATGGTTCGTGGGATCGAGTCCCGTGTCAGGCTCTGTGCTGACAGCTCCAAGCCTGGAGCCTATCTCAGACTCTGTGTCTCCTCTCTGCCCCTCCCACTCATTCTCTTTCTCTCTCTCTCTCTCTCAAAAAATGAATTAACATTAATTTTTTAAATAAAAAAAGAAAAAGAAAGAAAGGAAGGAAGAAAAAAGGATGTCAAGATGTCAATTCTTTCCAACTTGACCTATATATTGTGTTAAATTTCAATCAAAATCCCAAAAAACTATTTTATGGATATCAACAAAATGACTAAAGTTTATATAAGCCAACACAATGCTGAAGAACAAAACTGGAGGACTGACATGATCTGACATCAAGTCTTATAATAATGCTACAATAATCAAGACAGTGTGATACTGGTGAAATAATAAACAAATAAATCAATGGAACACAATAGAGAGCCCAGAAATAGACACATCTAAATATAGTCAGATCTTTGACAAGAGAACAAGGGCAATACAATGGAAGAAAGATAGTCTTTTCAAGACTATCTTTAAAGGTCTTGAAACAACTGAACATCCACAAGGAAAGAAAGAAAAAGAAAGAAGAAAGAAGAAAGAAAGAAAGAAAGAAAGAAAGAAAGAAAGAAAAAGAAAGATAGAAAAGAAAAGAAAAAAACCCAGAAATCTAAAGACAGATTTTACCCCTTCACAAAGGTTAATTCAAACTGAATCATAGACCTAAATGTAAAACACAAAACTATAAAACTTCTAAAAGATAACATAGAAGACCTAGATAACATACCTATAGCACCTATATAGGTGTTTAGATACAACACCAAAAGCATAATCTATGAAAGAAATAGTTGATAAACTGGACTTCATTAAAATTAAAAACCTTTACTCTGTAAAGGACAATGTGAAGAGAATGAGGGAAAAAAGCCACAAACAGGGAGAAAATATCTGCAAAAGACACATCTGATAGAAGATTGTTAGTCATAATATGCAAAGAACTCTTAAAAGCCAACAATCTGATTGAAAATGGGCTTATGATATTAATAGACACCTTATCAAAGAAGATATACAAATGGAAAGTAAGCATATTAAAAGATCCTCCAGACCAAATGTCATCAGGAAAGTGAAAATTGAAATGACTATAAAGTACACTAATACCCCGAGAATAGCCAAATTCTAGAACACTGATAATATCAAATACTGGTGAGGATATGGAGCAGCTATTTCTGAATGTTGGTTCAGTCATGCTTAAATTCTTCTGTCATTTTTATCAAGTCTAATCTTAAAGACAACCCCTCCAGATAGGTAGTCCTTTATTATTTTTCAAACTGAACCATCATTCATTAAGTGCTTATAGTATGCCCTGGACAGTTCTCAGTGTCTATGTGCATTTTATAATTTAATTGTAAGCACTCAGTGAAGTATATGTTCTTACTGTTCTTATTTTACAATTAAGTTTATGAGAAGTAACTCTGAAAGTCACATAACTAAGAAGTGCCAGAGCTAAGTGGGCTTGTGGCCAGAGCCCATACTATTTAATTGTATGCTAAGAAGCAACCCTCAGTGAATGTAGCCACAGAAAGGATTATGTCACTCTATGCAATGCCCAACAGTTTTGCAGAACATATGACTTTGAGTGGAAGAACTCTATCACAAGTATATAAACAACTTACAAAGGTCAACACCCAAAAAACAAATAATCCAATTAATAAATGGACAGAAGACATGAACAGACATTTCTCCAAAGAAGAAATCCAGATGGCCGGCAGACACATGAAAAGATGTTCATCGTCACTTGCCATCAGGGAAATGCAAATCAAAACTACAATGAGATATCACATCTGTCAGAGTGGCTAAACTCAACAACACAAGAAACAACAGGTGTTGGCAAGGATGTGGAGAAAAAGGAACACCTGTGCACTATTGGTGGGACTGCTAACTGGTGCAGTCACTGTGGAAAACAGTGTGGAGATTCCTCAAAAGGTTAAAAATAGAACTGCCTACAATCTAGCAATTGCACTACTGGGTATTTACCCATGGAATACAAAAACACTAATTCAAATGTATTCAGCATTATTTGTAATAGCCAAATTATGGAACTAACACAAGTGTCCATACATTGATGAATGGATAAAGAAGATGTGGTATATATACACACAATGGAATATTATTCAGTCATAAAAAAGAATGAAATCTTGTCATTTTCAACAATATGGATGGAGCTAGAGAGTATAATGCTAAGTGAAATAAGTCAGAGAAAAAAATACCATATTATTTCACTCATATGTGGAATTTAAGAAACAAAACAAATGAACAAAGGGAGGGGGTAGGGAGAGAGAGCGAGACAGAGACAGAGACACAGAGAAATCAAGAAGCAGACTTTTAACTACAGAAATTGATGGTTACCAGAGGGGAGGTAGTAGAGGCGGGGTGGGTGAAATAGGTGATGGGGATTAAGAAGTGCACTTGTGATGAGCACCAGGTAATGTATGGAATTGTTGAATCACTATATTGTACATCTGAAACTAATATAGCACTGTATGTTAACTACAATTTAAGTAAGAACTTTAAAAAATAAGCCCTACCATGATCAAGCAATAAGGAGGCTTTAGTGGTGAGATTATTGAGTAGGAAGGAGGGGCACCCTGACTGGGCAGTTTTTTCTCCACTAGAATCTCAGCTGGTGATACAATAAAGCTGACTGAGGATTGGAGATTTTCTGATAAATATGATCCTTCCGGTTGAAATCCCTGGCTAAAAAAAACAAAAAACAAAAAAAACAAAAAAACAAAAAACAAAAAACAAAACAAAAAAAAAACTAGTTACACATAAGTAGTGACTTCAACTTATAAAAAAAGGAATTAATTTTTAATTTTTTAATTTTTATTTTTTTATTTGAGTTTAATAAATAATATTACTTTAGTTTGGGTGTACGACAGAGTGATTCAACTTCTCTGTAAGTTATGCTATGCTCACCACAAGTGTAACTACCATCTGTCACCATACAAGACTATTAGAATATTATTGACTGCATTCCTTATGCTGTGCCTTTCATCCTTATAACTTATTCATTCTGTAACTGGAGGCCTGTATCTCCCACTCTCCATCCATGTTGCTAATGCCCCCATCCCCCACTTCTCTGGCTACCATCAGGTTGTCTTCTGTATTTACAGATCTTATTCTGCTTTTTGTTTGTTTGCTTCATTTGCTTTGTTTGTTTGTTTTTAAGATTCCACATGTGACTGAAACAATATGCTGTTTGTCTTTCGCAGTCCAACTTATTTCAGTATAATACCTCCTAGGTCCGTTCATGTCACAAATGACATAATCACATCCTTTTGTGGCTGCATAATATTCCATTTTATTTCTATTTACGTGGTATATATAACATATCTTTCTTACCCACTTGTCTATTTATTGATGGGCACTTTATTTCCAAATCTTGGCTGTCGTCAATAATGCTGCACCAACACAGGGGTGCATATATCTTTTTGAATTAGTGTTTTTGTTTTTTTTTTTTTCAATAATTGCCCAGTGTGGAATTATTGGATCATATGGTATTTCTATTTTTAATTTTTTTGAGGAACTTCCATACTGTTTTCTATAGTGGCTGCACCAGTTTGCATTCCTAGCAACCGCTGTGCGAGAGTTCCTTTCTCTCCACATCCATGTCAACGCTTATTATTTCTTGTCTTTCTTATTTTAGCCATCCTGGAATTAATTTTTTTAAACAAAAACTTCCATGGAACACAAGATCAAAAAAAGATGAAGCAAACCTACTCTGCTCTGTTGAAACAGATATGGGAGGCTTGGAGCTTCATCTGTTAGTTTCTTCATCTCCAGTTTCCAGAAATCCTTGGGGGACTTTAACACATAAGAGAATACACAAGTTTTTATAAAGCAGGAGTGCTCCAAGCTGGCTACACGTTAAAATCTCTTGGTGAATTTGTTAAAATACAATTCAATGAGTTAAAGAAAACCAGGAGTACAATGTTGAGCAAATAGGAAATATCAATAAACAGAGATAAATTATTAAAAGGAATCAGAAATTCTGGAGCTGAAGACATGGTAACAGAAATGAAAAACTCATTAGAGGATTTCAATAGAAAGTTTGAGGAAGCAGGGGAGCCTGGGTGGCTCACTTGGTTAAGTATCTGACTCTTGGTTTTGGCTCAGGTCATGATTTCATGGTTCATGGGTTTGAGTGAGGAGCCTGCTTAGGATTCTTTCTTTTCCTCTCTCTCTGCCCCTCCTCTGCTCTCTCACTTTCTCTGAAAAACCAATAAACTTAAAAAAAAAGAAAATTTGAGTAAGCAGAAAAATGAATCCACTAACTTGAAGATAGATCAATTGAAATTATCCAGTTTGAAAGGAGAAAGAAAAAATGAAGAAACATTAAGAGTCTAAGAGACTTGTGAGACACAAGTATATACCATATACATGATGGCAATCATGGAGATGAGAGAGAAAAGCGGGTAGAGAGAATATCTGAAAACTAATTGCTGAAATTTTCCAAATTTTATTTTAAAAAAAACCTGAATCTACCATTACAAAGCTCAATGAAACTCAAGAATGACAAATGAAAGAGATCTTCACCAAGGCATATTCTAATCAAATTATGAAAAGGCAAGGACAAAGAGAAAATATTAAAAGTAGCAAGAGAAAAATAACTCTTTACATAAACATGATCCTCAATGAGACAATCAGCAGATTTCTCATCAGAAATCAATATGATGAGAGGGGAGGGTAATGATATTTTTTTAAATGCAAGGAAAAAACAGGAGCACCTGGGTGGCTCAGTCAGTTGAGCAGCTGACTTCAGCTCAGGTCATGATCTCGTGGTTTGTGGGTTCAAGCCCCATGCCGGACTCTGTGCTAACATCTCAGAGCCTGGAGCCTGCTTCAGTTCTGTGTCTCCCCCTCTCTCTGCCCCTTCCCTGCTTGCACTCTGTCTCTCTCTAAAATAAATAAACATTAATTTTTTTAATGCAAGGGAAAAACAAAACCCTGTCAGCAAAGAATTCTATATCTGTGAAAACTGTCCTTCAAAAGTGAAGGAGAAATGATAAGTGAGTAGCAAAAGAATAACTGAATGAAGGAATCATGTATCCTTTACAAAAGTTCCATTACCTTCACTGACAAATATATCAAAGTCCGAAAAGCATTTTTGATGGAAATTGGCAAACTGATTCTCAAAGTCATTTGGAAATACGAAGGACTAGAAGAGTCAAAATAACTTTGAAAAGGAAGAAAATGTTTAGTGGACTAAAATTCACTAATTTTAAGACTTGTTTAAAAACTACAGGACCCAGCAGTAGCACTGCTAGGAATTTACCCAAGGGATACAGGAGTACTGATGGATAGGAGCACTTGAACCCCAATGTTTATAGCAGCACTCTCAACAATAGCCAAATTATGGAAAGAGCCTAAATGTCCATCAACTGATGAATGGATAAAGAAATTGTGGTTTATATACACAATGGAGTACTACGTGGCAATGAGAAAGAATGAAATATGGCCCTTTGTAGCAACGTGGATGGAACTGGAGAGTGTGATGCTAAGTGAAATAAGCCATACAGAGAAAGACAGATACCATATGTTTTCACTCTTCGGTGGATCCTGAGAAACTTAACAGAAACCCATGGGGGAGGGGAAGGGAAAAAAAAGAGATTAGAGTGGGAGAGCCAAAGCATAAGAGACTCTTAAAAACTGAGAACAAACTGAGGGTTGATGGGGGGTGGGAGGGAGGGGTGGGTAGGTGATGGGCATTGAAGAGGGCATCTTTTGGGATGAGCACTGGGTGTTGTATGGAAATCAATTTGACAATAAATTTCATATATTAAAAAAATTAATTAATTTTAAAAAATAAAATAAAAAAATAATAAAAAATAAACTACAGGAATTGGGGTACCTGAGTGGGTCTGTTGGTTAAGTATCCAACTTCAGCTCAGGTCATGATCTCACAGTTTGTGAGTTTGAGCCCTCCATCGAGCTCTGTGCTGATAGCTCAAAGCCTGTAGCCTGCTTTGGATTCTGTATCTCCCTCTCTCTTCCCCTCTCCCACTTCCACTCTATTGCTCTCAAATAAATAAAAATAAATAAATAAAAATAAAAGCTACAGTGATCAACATAGCATAGTTGGTACAAAGACAGACAAGTAGGTCAATGAAAGAGAATAGAGAATCCAGAAATAGACCATACACTGGACAATTGATTGTCTACAAAGATTCAAAGGCAATTCAGTGGAGAACAAATAGGTTTTTCAACAAGTGGCATGGAGCAAGTGGATAACCATATGCCAAAAAAAAAAAAGGAACTTCAAATCCATATACAAAAATTAGTTAAAAATGGATTGTAGACCTAAATGTAAAACCTAAAACTATAAACCCTCTAGAAGAAAATATAGAATAAAACCTTCATGGCCTTGAGTTACGCAAAAGTTTATTAGGTATGGCAGCAAAAGTATGGTCCATGAAGAACAAATTGGTCATTGTATTTCATCGAAATTAAAACTTTTGTTTTCTGATCCACATTGTGATATTCATAAAAGAATGAAAAGGCAAGCCACAGATTGGGGAAACATGTTTACAAAGCATGTATCTGATAATGGAGTTGTATGGAATATAGAACCTTCAAAACTCGATAACTTTAAAAAAAATTAACAAATGGACAAAACAGACCCTTGACCAAAGAAGATATATGAGTGGTAATCACATGAAAAGTTTATCAACATTATTAGTCTCTAGAGAAATGCAAATTAAAACCATAGTGACATATCACTAGACATATGTTAGAATGGCTAAAATTAAAAAGGCTGATCATACCAAATGTTGGCAAGAATATGGCCCCATTCACCACTGGTGGGGATGTAAAATGATACAATCACTTTGGAAAACAGTTTGGTAGTTTCTTCAAAAGTTAAATTTACACATTCCATTTAATGCAGTAAAGATGAAACCATATATCCGTTTAAAGACTTGTAATAAATGTTCATGGTCACTTTATTTGTGTTAGCCTAACTGGAAATAAACCAAATGTCCATAAACTGGTGAATGCATAAACAAATTATGGTCTATCTATACAACAGAATATTACTCAGTAATCAAAAGGAAAAAGGAATATTGATAAATGCAACAGCATGGATAAATCTCAGAACAATTATGGTGAGTCAAAGAAACCATATCAAAAGAGAGAGGGAGAGAGAGAGAGAGAGAGAGAGAGAGAGAGAGAGAGAGAGAGAGAGAGAATACCCTATATGGTTCTATATATATAAAATTCTAGAAAATGCCAATTAATTTACAGATCTCTAGTGTCATAATGCAGAAGGGTGGTTGCCTCTTGTGGAGTGGTGGAGAGGGGAGCAGTTGCAGGAAAAGGCAAATGGAGGAGTATACAATGGTACACAAAGAAACTTTTGGAGATAATAGATTTGCTCATGATCTTAATTGTGATGATGGTTTCATATGACAAAAAGAATCATTTTACACACTTTAAATAAGAATGGCTTATTATATGTCTACTAAACTTCAAGGATGCTCTTAGAAACATGTCAGAAAGAAGAATGCAAGTCTTCATTGTTCATCAAACATTTACTAAATTTCTGTTCATTTGTTTCTGGTCCGAATCTTCTCTTTGTTTCCTATTGATGCCTTGAGGGTGACAGGTTTAATACTTTATATTTTAATCCTTCATTTTGATATTTAGTTCTATTTACAAACTTAGGTTTCACTATAATATGAAGCAATAAGTAGACATATCTAAGCCTCTAAAGATTGTTAGGACTATGTCCAGCCAACATCAAGGCCAATATTCTTGATGCCTAGATCTGTATACTAAAATGTTACTGAAAATGTGTATTTCTGGACCTCAGCCTGACCTACTAAGTCAGGATCTACAAGGGTTGGCCTCAGGGTGGGTATTTTTAAGTAAGCACCCGAGATGATCCTTAGGTACAGTGAGGCTTGAGAGCATTTGAACTCCCTTTTCCTTTCACTGTGAAACTACTTAATCCAGATACTTTTCTGACCTCTACACCACAGGTAAATAAATTTCCTCTATAAAGGGCTACATAATTGCTTTAGACTGTCACACCTCCTCAACTATGCCATAGAAGCAAGAAAGCAACCCAAAGCTAAAGTAAAAGAATATCATGCTTTCAGCCAATAAAATTTTATTTACAAAATAGCTATTTACAAAATAGCTACCTGGGTAGCTCAGTCAGTTAAGCTTCCAACTCTTGATTTCAGCTCAGGTCATGATCTCACAGTTTGTGAGTTTGAGCCTCATGTCAGGCTCTGAACTTCCTTCCAGTTAAGTCAGAACTGCTGCCAAAACCAGTAGCTGCTCCTCTGCATATTGGGACTGCACCCACAGTCACTGCAGGGGGGATTTCTTTTTAATATTTGTTGCCTGAAATCCAGGGGAACGGGAAAGCTCCTCTAGGGCCGACCTGGACACTAACCCTTGGGAAAAAAAGGGGCTGCAGGAGCCTCCTCAGGAAACTTCCATGTCTCTGGAGGTCAGATACAGAGCTTCCGAGTTCCTGCCCTCCCTAACCCCCCAGTCCTTTCCCATTTTCTCCAACCTCTGCCCCATCTCTTGAGGTCATGTTTCTGAAGACCAGACGGACACCTGAAATAAATGTGTGCTTTAGAGTGAGGCAAACAAGGGTTCAAATTGCAGGCCTGCCACTTTTAAGCCAGGGAATTTTAATGAAAATATAAGAGATTATTCTCTCTGAACCCCAGTTTCTGCATTTTAAAAACTATGAATTGAGGATAATAATAAATATCTCAAAGAATTGTCCTAAGATTTGAACAAAATGATACAGGTGAAAGCCTGACAGAACAAGACACCCACTTGATGTCAGTTTTTATAATTATATTTCAATAACAAAGAGCATCAGAGAATAAATGGACATGATCTCTATACTTTTTAATACACTTTTTTATTGCAGAACAGTTCTAGATTTATACAACACTGGTGAAGATAATATAGAAAGCTCATGTATACCCCCAAAGCCAGTTTCCCCTATTGGCAATATCATACAGTTGTATGGCACATTTGTCACAATTAACGAACCCATATTGGCACATCCTTATGGACTAAAGTCCACACTTGATTCAGGTTTCCTTAAGTTTCTTACTTGTGCTCCCTTTCTGTTCCAGGACCCAATCCAGGCACCACGTTCCATTCAGCTGTCATGCTGTCACCTTCACCTTCTCCAGACTGTGACCACTTCTCAGACTGTCCTTGTTTTTCATGACCTCATAGTCTTTGGGGAGGGCTGACAAGGACTTGGTAGGAATATCCTTCATATGGGTTTGTGGGGGTGTTTTCTTCATAACCAGACTGGGGTTAGATAGAGTATTTTCATTTGTCTTCTCTCTGTAACTTCTATCTTCTATCATCCAGGTCTTCAATGATAGGTCCACAATGATTTGCATAACTGCCTTAAATTACTCAGAATAATAGGATGGGGGATGGGAAAATGAGCCATCATTTAGAGAACTAGAGTAGCAACAAGAAGGCATTAGGCGAATAGCATAGTATTATTCCATGGAGCATTCATTTGCAAACAAAAATGTGGTTCTCACTTGTTACACATGTGCTTGTAGTAAAGTTAATTGGGGATTTTTGTCCTAGGAATGGGTACAACATAACAGTTCTTACTAATTCCTTAACTGGAGGCAATCAATATTAATAAAAAGTTCTAACATTCATTGTTCATCGCCATTGTGTTGCATAATTTGCAGGCAGTTTACGTCTCTGTGTCATAAAATTTAAACAACAAGCTACTCCTTCAAGGTCAGTTAGCACAAACTTGAAAGATCTGAGTCAGGCCATCAATAAAATGTGGTAAAATGAAATCCAGGTGGACAATCTGTCACGTTCAAAAGTCTGAAATGAAATATGATCACCAAAATGATACAGAAAATTTCAGCAGCTAAAATCCAGCTACATTACTTAGAAGAAGTTGCCTAAACTGGGATAACATCTGTTATAAATGCCAGAGATGCAGTCGCCATTAAACTGTATAAAATGTCCTTTAAGTGAAAACATCACACTTCTTTTCCAACTAATGTCAGGAGCCAAAGCATTTGCATATTATTGCAAAAGGCACACTG
Source organism: Panthera tigris (assembly GCF_018350195.1). NCBI lineage: Eukaryota > Metazoa > Chordata > Mammalia > Carnivora > Felidae > Panthera > Panthera tigris. The sequence goes on along the minus strand of NC_056662.1, from coordinate 46,590,058 downwards.
TCCAAAGGGTATATATGACAGACTTTGATGAAGCTAAAGCCAATATCAAGGATGACTAAAGAGGAAAAATCTATTCTTGGCTTCTTTCATCCACACACGTAACTCCCTATATGGGAATAGCAACTAAACATGCATCTCAAAATCTGGGTATCTGCTCAAGTTCTCAAGAGTGAAAAAAAAATACAGTTTCCTCATTTGTAAAGTGAGCAAGCAATGCTAACTGATCTCCAGGGTCTCTTCCAGATTGAAAATCCTAATGTTCTGTAATTCTATTATCCCAGGCTTTGATATGGAATACTCAATGAGAAATAAGCTCAAATCAGACTTGACAGCCAAAACATAATGGGAAGAATCAGTCTTCCTACTTTTAATGCACTGAGTTAATGGTTTAGTAGTACTTGACTTTCCCTGAAAATTTCCATTCTGCATCTGGCATCAATGCCCAGTCAGAGAGAGAGGAGGCCTTCTGGAAAATAAGAGTGTGTGTCCACCATGATAATGCCATTGAGCACAGTTTAGACAGTACTAAGTTTAAGATCGACCCATATATATATTTTTTTAAACAAAAATACACATCAGGAGATTTTCCAGGAGATTAGGTGGCTTTTTCCACACTTGAATTTAGGGAACCTGGACGTCAGCCCAAGAGCTCATAACGTGCCAACAGAGGCAAGAGGGAGCCGAGGGCTGAGGAGTCAGGGGCAGAGGGGATTTGGATCAACTTTACTTCCCTGTTTCTAACATTTTTTTCAATATCCAACATTGTTCCACTTCCTTTAACAAATCAATACACCCAAGTCCACAAACCCCAGAAAACCCACCAGTCTGTAATTCATTCTGGCCTGCTGCAGTTACTACAATGAAATGATGCCTTTAACTAGGCCCTGTCCCATCCCACTCGGCACTGAGATTTCAAATCTCATACAGCTGCCCATCAACCTGGAGACTACAGCCTAGGCATCCCACTTGGGCTTGAGAGATACCTCCTGCTTGACTCAGAAGGTCCCGAAGATGGTCACTCAGCTTCCTTGCTTCCAAGCTACTGGAATGGAGCTGAGCCTGACATCAGCAGCTTCAGTATCTCCAGGGAGCTGGCTAGAAATGTAGAATCACATCCCACCCAGACGGCTGACTCAGGAGCTCCCTGCTAACAAGCTCCCCAAGTGATTCCCCAGAACATTGAAATTTGAGAAGTACCAGCTCGGAACCCCCACTTTTCTCTCTTATTTGGGAGAAAAAGCAATAAGCCAGCTTTAGGTAGTCAGAGCCTTCGGCTTTCTGGAAGAGTGCCGGATCCTGAATATCATGACAGTGGCCTACTGAAGGAGTATGGAACCTTCTTTCTGATTCTTCTCCACGTAGGTGGATTAGTGTGAGATAGCCTTTTATTTTTCATATCTCAGCCATACAGAAGCAGATGTAGAATCATCCTTTGGGGGATATAAAGACAAGGGACATCCCCTTCTCCCCAGAGAGCTGGGCTCCCACATGTGTCCCATGCACCACATGATCCTGGGAATGATTCTTGGCCATCAGACTAGGTCAGGGTGCGAGAGCATCACTGTCTCTGCTACAGCATTCAGCCTACCTGAGCGCTGATCCTACACAGCAGAGGAGTCCAGAAGGTCCCCAGGGCCTGAAGTGGAGCCAGATTTGATGTCAGAGGCAGCCCCTGGAGATAGACCTGCCCTTGCTTCTTCCTGGAGGGATCTGGTTCTACCTCCCAGCTACCATACACCTGACATCCAATCACTGGTTATACAGTTTCTTCAGTGAATGAACCCTTACTTTCACACTGCCCCTTCTAACATACTACATTGTATGTAACTCTTGCTATTCATATTGTGGTCTCAGGATGGAGAGGCATCAGCATGCCTGGGAGCTTATTGGCCACCCAGAAGCTCAGGTCCACCTGGGCCCACTGAATCGGAATGTAAATTTCAAACATTCCTAGAGGATTCATGTGCACATTAAAGTGTGAGAAACACTGATGTAAACATATCTTGAAAGCCTGTTGGACTGGGGCTCAGAGGAGCCCTCCTCATCCTCATCTAGCTGCTCCCCAACTCAGAGCTGGCCATGGAAAGACATCAGTTCATGGGTGTGTCTGTTTGCTCATTTCCCAAATTTCTGTTCCTCTGACATTGTTTTGGGGGACTGTTTATTGTTTGGGGTCTGTCTTTAATCATGGGCCACAGGTTAAGTAGTTGTTCATATTGTAGACTATACTCAGCTTAATTCCAGGGAACTTTTTACAAAATATCAGTCTAACTAAATATGGAATGTTATATGTAACTTGATAGTTTCTAGTAATATATCAAATTTGGTCCAAATCAGATTGTTCCTCTGGAAGATCTAGAGCTAAAAACAAAATGCTAAGGAGAGTTAAAACAGAAACCTCACTTCTCCAGTTAGTCATACCCAGACAGTGACACACTCAATACCTGCTAAATTCTGAAATCTGAAAAAATACAGAATTGACGTGCCTGAAAATTAGAAGCAGTTAATAACGCCACAATGATTTACCAGGAGCTCCTTTTATCTTTTAAACCTTTGTATGTGGATGTTAGCCTTCCAACAATATGACTAGTTTCTTGAAGGCAGGAGTCATGACTTAAAGTTATTTGCCTTCCCAGTGCCAAGGAGTACCCCATATTCAGCAATGATGGTTATGCTGGAAATAATGTGGCTATGATTATCGTGATGGAGGTTTTATTGTTCCCACAACCAACTAGACTCCTCTAGGGTGTAGATTTCTCCTTGCAGTTACTCTCTTTCTCAGAAGAATAAAATTTAAAGACAACTATGAAGATAGAGACATAACAAAAAGGTTTCTAGATTCATTCCTTTAGAAATGAATCTTCTACTGCAAAAAGGTTCTTCCCCTTCAGAGAGGAGAGAACCCAAGAACTTAAATTTGGCCGAATATAATCTCACCAATCATCATTTGAGAAAAGGAACCAGGTACTCCAAAAATAGAAAAAAAAATCATTCTCCAACTTGTCGCAAACTCCTGATTTTCCCTTCTCATTTTTCTTTAAAGGTCATATTTCCCTATAGACATTTTCATATTTATGTTATCTATTTGGAAAATGAATTTTTAACTAGAATAAGGAGACTATACAGTGGTCATTTCAAAATAAATCCAGAAGAAAAGGAGTTAGGGATGGAGGGAATAACACATCTATGACGAGGAAAAGAGGCAAAGCATCATAAAAGGACATGAGCAATGTGGAGGAAAGAAAGAGGAGTCAACAGGAGAGAGAAAGAACCCTGAACCTACCCAGTTACTTAGCTGCAGGTAGGCATAGTTTATTCCATGATCCACCATCCTCTCCCACCAACAAAAAGAAAAGCCTTTTAAGAAATGGAATCTGTTCTGAACCAATGTGTTAAAATAAATTCAAAAGGTAACTCTCTTTTTCCCTTCCAGCTTCAATTCTAACTGCCAGTCATAAAAAAAAAAAAAACTATTAAAGTTTTATGAACTTACCTGTTTGAGTCTCTGCTGCAGAGTCTGAAAAGAATAGCCTGTTTTTCTGACCCAATCTCCACTAGTGCTTGGGGCCATTCCTATCCACAGGGGATCTTTGCTGATCCTGGCATCCTGCATGACTGCGCTTCTGTCATGGTGCCCTGTGTTCATCCCTCTTGAAACTCATAAAACCACCTGCTTATTTGTCATCTGCCCATCTCCACTGGAAGGCCCTTAAATGTGGAGATAATCTCACTATGGTTTGGTTTTCTGGTGCTTCACACGTTGCTGGAATGTATTAGGGCACCCAACACATGTATATTGAGTAAATTAATCAATGCTCTGTGATACTCATTGATTACCCTCCTTGAATACAATTAGACTGTCATTAAATGGCTCTTATGTAAAAATAATTTCCTTTTTTTTCAATATATGAAGTTTATTGTCAAATTGGTTTCCATACAACACCCAGTGCTCATCCCAAAAGGTGCCCTCTTCAATACCCATCACCCACCCTCCTCTCCCTCCCACCCCCCATCAACCCTCAGGTTTTTTTTTCCCAAAAATAAATTCCTTCCTAAATTACTGTTATGTATTTTTCTTTACCTCCATCACTTATTCTTCCAACAAAGTAAAGGGAGGAGAAAAAAAAAACAAACCCTGTTATGGCCACAGTTTCCTGTTCACACTCATAAAATGGCCATTATACATTGCTGGTATACATAGGTAGTTTGTGCCAGCACTTGGAGTGAAACAGAAAAGACAGACCCAAGAAGTTTTCTCTCCTTCCCACTTCAGAAGATTTCTTCAGTACTTATCTTTTCCCTTTCTTTTCAATTTTAAGAGGGATCTCCTAGATGCTGACATAATCCATTTCTTCTCTAACAACTCTTGAGCTCTGGACATAGCCTATCAGAACTTCTCTTGGCTGCATGCCCAGAAGATCTATCGGGGAAGTACAGAATGCAACAGTGGGAGGGGTTGGTAAACACTCTTTGTGTAGCAAAGAGTTTTTTTTTTTTTTTGTAAAAAAAAAAAACTTTGAGGAGTTTCTCTCTCCTTCCCCTAAGCTCTTACTGTCCCCACTACTGTGTCTCCCCAGCCCTGTCTACTCTTCCTTGCTGTTGGGAAGGTACTGGGCTGGTGTGGCCTCAATTCTAGAACTAGTGCCTAATAAATGAAGGCATTATTATAAAACAGTACAACCTCCAGATTAAAAATGTTGTTTAGGGCGCCTGGGTAACTCAGTTGGTTAAGCATTTGATTTCGGCTCAGGTCACAATCTCGCAGTTTGTGAGTTCAAGCCTGGAACCTGCTTCAGATCCCCTCTTCCTGCTTGTTCTCTCTCTCTCTCTCTCTCTCTCTCTCTCTCTGTGTCTAAAATAAATCGAAACATTAAAGAATTTTTAAAATAAAAATGTTGCTTAATGCCAGATCAGTTTCTTCAAATTCATAGCATCTAAAATATACCGCAGTCTATTGCTGCTCTCTGACCATGTCTACTCTTTCTGCAGAAATTAGATATTGTCTTTTTAAATAACAGCTGTCTTGAAGAAGAAGAAGAAGAAGAAGAAGAAGAAGAAGAAGAAGAAGAAGAAGAAGGAAAAAGAAGCCTCCTCATGACAGTACAGTCCTCCCAAATAGAACTTGATGATCTATTGGTAGACTTAGAGCATTTTAAAGGAAAGTTAAAGATCCTTTAGATCAAACCTGCCATTTTACATATGGTTAAAGGGAGGCCCACAGAGGCTTGGTGAACTGCCCTAGGTGCCAAGACCTAAGTCACTCCACATTCCTTCTAATTTGACACTCATTACAGCAACCTCATTACCTCATTCTAACCTAGAAACTTGGTAGAAATGAAGACTTCTCACCCTAACCAGATCGAGTGGATCAGAATCTCTAAGGGTCATCCCCAGCAATCTGCATTTTCATGGGCTCCATGGGGGGTTGAGAAGCACCACAGATGCACTACACATCATCAAACTGTTTCTTCAAACTAACAGGCAAGTCTCATGGATCCAAGACTGTGATGACGAGGGAGTGGGGTAATGAGGAACATTCTGGTAGTCAAGGGATCCCTGACAGTGATAAATTTTAAGGAGCAGTCAGCCCGCACACAGATCCTGGATATAAAACAGAGACTTTTCTCCTTCAGAAAGTAAAACTTGAGAAGATAGGGGCAGAAAAAGGACAAATGTCCCTTTTCAATCCAATTCTTCCTTAAATCCTATGGTCTTTGGTTCCTATGAGATTTTACCAAGAAATAAGACATTAGGAACTGTAGTAAGTTCTACCCTCCTAACACTTATCTGACAGTGTCCAAAGCCATTAATTAACATTTCTTACCAATTCTGCCCCTCCCCGTGTGTGTGCCTTAATCTCATCTTCCTTCATGAGGTGGACAGCATGGTGTCTTTCTTACGATGGAGAATTACCAGGTTTATATCCTCATGGCTCATTTCCTAGGAGATTAAGAGAAGCTTGTGTCATAACTATTGACAATCAAAGCTTAAGGAAGAACTCTTATTGGTCCCGCTTTGTCCTACAGCCACAGCTTGGGCTATGTTCTATTGACAGATGGATACACCATGATAGACCAGGCCTAATTCACTGTAAGCAAACTAGGGTTCCCCACCAGTGTTACATAATTGAAATAAGTAGAAGGATAGTGCCTCCAAAAGAATTAATGATGGAGATGGCTACCATGCTCCTCCTTTCAGAAATGGTGCTGTAGACAAATAACACCCTGATCAACTATGTATGGGTGATGAACTAACTTTTGTTGTTAAGTATTTTGAAATCACAGAACCTACCTGTGTGATGAATGGATTAGAGGAGGTATGACTTGGGGGATCAAGTGGGGTTGGGAGAGTTGGAGTTCTTCATTAAATTAAAACAGCAAATTATGGTAACACAAAGTCCAAAGACAAGTATGGTTCATGCTGATCCAGAGTAGAGATTTCAAGAACTGCAGAGCCACTGTATCCTGTCTTGTTTGTATATCATCTATTGTTCTAAACTGTGAGATGATTATAAAAAGAGTATTATCATTTCCACTTTTCCAGGCAGAAATCTAACACTCAGAGGGCTTTACCAACACTATTACAAGTAAGAGAGCTGGAACTTGACCACAGGACAAGATCCTAGTTCAATGCCCTTTTGACTATATCATGCTGCTTTTACAAAAGAAGAAGAGAAAGATAATCAGATTATCGAGGTAAGGTCATTCTGGGTACACATAAGCATTATGATGACCTAAGAAATAAGAAAGATGGTTGCATCTTCTTGCATCTTCTAGGAACCTTTTTCTTTCACGTGATGAGACTGGAGGTGGTGTGTGCCTCACACTTTCTTCCTCCAAGTGAATTTCCCATTAAGAGTTCAAGCCTGGTTCGATTGGGGGTGGAAGGCTAAAACATGGAACTTTTATGGATCTGTTGCTGTGTCTTATATTAAATTCTTGACCATATTCACAATTTTAGATCTGATTTATGGTGACTTAGGAAATTACATATAGATCTATCATTGCTAAAATATGTGGCCATGTAAAACCGAAGGTGGGGAAAGAACCTGAATTCACTCAAGGAGGTCATTTAAAATTTGCGGGGGTAAAATTCTCCTCCTCTCCATGGAGAAGACTAGCAGTGAAATGAAACCCAGCAATGTGGGTCCTGAGTGGGAAACCAGGGGCAGAGAAGCAGCAGCTGTGCACAGTTGGAAAATTCAGTGAGTGCTCATTTCGGTGGCCAGTTTTTGAACATGTCAGTTTAATTATGATGCATCACAGTTGACAGCAATGCATATGGAACCAATTACAGCACATGTTAAAATCAATTATTGCATATTTCAGCTATCCTAAACACTGTAGCAAGCGATCTGTGCATTGCTGCAGATTTCAACTCCACTAATCATTTTTACTATCATGGTTCAACTAGAAAAGATATATATATATATATATATATATATATATATATATATATATATATATTCTGAGAAAAGCACATTTCATAACCAATATCTAATGTAAAGCCCAGAAACAGTGGCATCAGATAAGCAAAACTTGAAATATTTGCTCAGACAAAAGTCTAACCTAACATCATACCCTTTTTCAAGAGAAATAACAAAAAATTAACTTGTTTGCTATCGCTAAACCCTGTTTTCCTCAATTTAATCTGCTTCAGCCTCCTCACCAGCATTGAGGTCTGTATCCCAGCTGCAATATACTGGCTATTTTGGTCGAAAGTAAGTCTAAAATTTGCCTTAACTGTTTACCCTGCTTTTGTGGCCTTTTTCCCCCTTCAGATTTCTGGCTTAGAAAATTCTCCTCCAAATTCCACAGCATATTCATTTTCTGTTTACTTGTTTATAAACCAGCAAATAACTGGCATATTGAAAAGAAGGAGGAGGAGGAGGGGGAGGAAGGAGAAGGATATGAAGAAGGGGAAGGGGAAGAGGAAGAGGGAGGAGGAGGACTAGGTGGAAAAGGAGAAAGAAGAAGAAGAAGAAGAAGAAGAAGAAGAAGAAGAAGAAGAAGAAGAAGAAGAAGAAAAGAAGGAGAAGGAGGAGAAGGAGAAGGAGAAGGAGAAGGAGAAGGAGAAGGAGAAGGAGAAGGAGACAGTAAAAAAGTGAACTCGGGTGGCATTTGGCTCTCCTTGGAGATTTGAATGTTTTCCGGTTGCATTAAATCAGCAGTGGCCAGTATGCCTTGGTTAACTCTAAAATAGGTTTACTATGAAAAGGGTTATATTCTACAAACTTGGATTTTTACTTCCTGTCAACTGTGCACAGAGTAAACCAGTTGCAGAAAACCCACAGTCTCTGACTGGTGTTGAGGGTTTGGAGACTCACACTGGTCCCTCATGGTGGGAATTCATCTACGCAAATCCTCCTGCCTTGGGATGAGGGGCCAGAGCTCCACAGTGACTGAGCATTCCAAGAAAAGCCACATGCCTAACAAAACTTGGCTCTGGGGAACAGGTGGGTGTGTATCCTGGGAAAGGGATCAGTGGTATCTGAGTCAAGAAGAGCTGAGTGGTCCAAGGCAGGGCAGAGGAAAACAGCCCATGTGGTTTAGTCAAGAGAGCATTGGGTTGGATGTCGGGAACCCTGACTTCTCTGCTCAGCAGCTTGCCAGGCTGGGATGAGGTTCTCAATGCCCCATTGTACTCCAAACATGGCACAAAGGGAAGCTAACCAAAAGGAGAATCAGACCTCTGAATCTGTTGCAGTATACCACTGGGACCACAGGAAGGAAAGCTGCTCCATTTTAAAATTTAGAAGATCAGGGTAGGGAACCATTACCTTTGTTTGTCTTGCAGCCACAAGATGGACCCCAACTCATGCCAGCATTTATTTAAAACAAGTCCTAAAGAGACCCATTCTTCTGCAGTGTAGCTAATAGATTTCCAGGGAAGAACAGCACATCAACAAGCAGCACATCAATATTAAGGGAAGAAAAGTAACCTACAACCCCTGAGCTGTGGAAGAATATGCATTATACTCTAACATGTACCTGAGACCTACCACAAAGAGTAGAAAGGGGAAACAGAAGAAGTCTAATACCATACCTTTCCAAAAAGTTGTTGGGTGCTTAAGTCTACGTTACAATTCCAATTCATTTAAGGGCGACTTGTGTTCCTATAAGCCAAGACTTGCGCTATGTGAGTAGTGACCATTTGTGAGTTAGAAGACAAGGCCCAGAAATAGTTTTGGGAGAAGGAGTTCCAGGGGCCCAAATCCCAACAGGATATAGATTTCACCCTTAAGGCTCAAATATGCAGGTTTTGATGAAGGAGGAGCAGTGTTATGAGCAGAGTGACCCAAGAGGGCTGGAGAAAAACCTCCAGAGACAAGCACAGTGGGGTGTTGGTATTCCCACTGAAGACCTGGAGCTAGGAGGAGGGGTTGCCAGGTGATGGCCTAGCTTAGGAGGGAGGGACAAGAGACAGCTGTTACCAGCATTGTGGCACCAAGTCTGGGAAGAAGTGGAAGAAGAAATACCTCCACCTCTCACTGCTGAACTTGTTCAAGGGAATCTAGTTTGGAAGTCCATATAGATCAGCTCCTTGGTCACAGAGCAGCTCAGAGAAAGGCAAAGAGAAAGGTAATCTTTATATGGCACACTGAAATAAACAGGTATGGCTGGAAATGACCAGAATAAAGGCTCCAGCATCCCTGGACCATTCCCAATTGTTTTAAGTGTTCAAGGACCATTATCTCAACATATTAGCAACCACATGAGGCACTCAAACTGGGAATTTCTACAGGGGATTTACCCAAGTTAAAGGTGTACAAACAGGGCATGGAATGGAAGGCCAGTACAAAATGAGGAGATGTTATAAGCAAAGATATGGGGTATGGATGCCTGTGGCATGCTTGGGGTAGTCCTATGTGTCTGGGAAGGGAGGCTGGGGAGGTAACCTAGGAAGGTCACTTTAATGTGTTTGTATTTGATTCTTAAACAATGGAAAGAGATGAGAGGTTTTAAAGGAGGGCTCCCTCCCTTCACCTGTCTGTCCAGAAACATGCATGTGCTTTTATTCCAGTGGATTCAGTAACAAGTTTGCAAGCAGCTTCTGCCAATCAAATCTCATCAGCAAAACAATCAGTAGTTTTGTGTAGTAGTTAAGAGAATGGGGTCTGATGTGGAATACCTGGCTTCTAGTGCTGGCTACCACTTGCTCTGTGACCTGTAACTTTACAGACTCTTTCAGTTTCCTCATCTGTAAAATGGGAATAGAAATGGCACTGACTTCACTAAATTGGTTTGAATTAATGAGTTAATATTTTAAAAGATCTTAGAATAAGTATTAGCATTCATCTTTATAACAGCCACATGTAATGAGAAATAGTTACATATTCAAAAGGGATTATTACTGTAACACTTACCAACTTTTTTCAAAGAACCTTGAAAAGGTACCCCTGGAGAGCACCTATAGAGAGCTCTGAGTTACAATGAATCACCATGAGTAAATATATCCCCCAATGTCTTGAAGAAATATAATACAAGGAAACATTGCTGAGCATGGACTGCACGGTTCATCAAAACTACCCAGTTCTGATAACAGAGTAAAACAAAGACCTCTGAGGGGTTTCAGATGCACTCGGTTATGAACAAGAGAATGGCCACATGCTCTCTAATGGGCAATGTCCACATGTGGTGACTATTTCCAGACCTACAAAGCCTCCTAGGGGCAGGTCACAGCATTCTAAAGGCAAGCTCTCAATGTTACGATACAGCTGTTTTCCTGAGAACAGCTCAGACCCAGGAAGAGTAGGCAGCTGACACCTGCCCTGAAGTTGCCTGTAACCCCCACTGTCAGGAATCACCAACAGCTTCTTTCATGGTGTCACTGACATACATCCATTCCAACAAATTATCCTTTCCATCCAATCTGACTCACTTGGCGTAACCAGCAAGTGCAAGCGCTGTGTGGTCTGATCCCTCGAATGAAATACATCAAATAAGTCATAGTGTTTTCATGACCCTCTGCCAAAATTGCAAAATCTTTTCTCTTTTCCATTTTTCTAGTCACATCCATAGCCCTACAGTTGACATTTGGTCTTCTAAAATGTCTTATGTCAAGGAACCAGAGGACAGAGGCAGCAGAGGGAATAGAGGCATGGGAGAGGTGCTTTGCAGTTTATCAAACTGTGAGTACTGATACCTCATTAATTCTTAATACTTCCTCAGTTCAAGATGAGGCAGCCATTTCCCTCTGGTAATCTTAATGACGCAAGCCCTGCCACTCATCACAGGTGTTAATGGCAAAGTAATTTTGAGGTTTCTGGAGAGAGCAAGCATTCCAAGTTTGTAGAACAAACATTGAGTGGGGTTCCAATGTCAATGTTTCCTAAGGATTTTTCTTTAATGACTCAGCTGCCTGGGCTCATAGTGATGCTCTGAGGAGAAGGGCATTACTGTACTGTCAGGCCTCACTGAGCCCCCATGCTAAATACATCTCAGACACCCACAATTGTCCTCTCTCCTTTCCAAACTCTGGTGTCGATATCTTCCTTCCACATGCTGTCCAAAAACCAACACAACAAAAGAGGAACCACAAGATACCAGGATGGACCACAGAAGTCCCAGAGCACAACAAAGGCATAAAGGCTTTATTAGGGCAAGTGTGCTCTAGAACAATTCTCAAAATGTGATCCTGCAGTTCACCCAGGAACTTGTTAGAAATGCACATTCTCAGGCAACATCTTAGACCTGCTGAAACTCGGGAAAGAGACCCAGGGATCTGTGTATTAACAAGGCTACCAGTTCAAAACATAACCACCACAGACAACAAAGTAAAAATTTCACACATCAAAATGTGGTTTTGAGTAAGCAGGAAAAATAAATTATCCCCACTGTGGAACTCAACAAAACATAAGTCACATAGGTTGCTCAAACTAGAGGAAAGGGAGTTGAGAGTTAGTTGAAATAGCAGTAGAAACTCCACAGCAGGATGGTGAGGAACTGTCCCCACCACCAGATGGAGAAAGATCAAGAAAGGACTAACGCTTCTTCCTTGTCTAGAAAAACCAGAAGGCATGACCTGGCCTATGATTTAAGCAGAGAAGTTTAATGATTAGAAAGAGGCTACCCTCGTGGACTAAGAAGGAATGGAAAAGGTACATGCTCCGTTATGGGGGAGAAGAGAGCCACTTCAGTAGTGTGAGCCCAGATAGAGTATGGTTGTGGAGATTCTGGACAGCAGCTCTGGGACCCCCATCTTTGGAATGATGGGGCACCCCCTTAGCAGCCTTGCAGAGCACAGGGGCACAGAGGATGGAAACAGATAATACTGGACCAATTATTTGGATTCCATGACTTGCGTGGGAGGACTTAGATAAAAGCTGGAACTCCAGCCACCATCTTGTGCAGGAGAAACCATGGAAAACCAGTTTATTATTATTTTTGATTCCTGGCTGGGGAGGTGTATGACCTGCCTATTTTAGCGCCATGTAAACAAAGTTTATCCTGTATATGGTCTTAGGGATGGATCTTAGACATACCTGGAATTTTATAGTCTAACATTTTATCACAACTCCAAGAAGGGGATCTGCATGAGAACAAGAAGTTTGGAATCTGTTTCACAGACCTGCATTATGTGCCAAAGAAATAAAGTCCTCTGTATATGGTAGCCCATACTTGTCTTTACCTTTCCAGGAACTTTTTCTTCCACTTCTCATGTGATCTCTTGGCTCAGACAGGCCAATTGCCCTCACTGTCATAGTCTCCACTGTCTGACGCTCTTTCCTGTCTTTGTGCCTTGCCTATAATGCTCCCTGGGTTAGATGCCTTCCTTTTCTCCCCTCTCAGGTTGCTTGCTCCCCAGGACTCTCTGATTCTTCTATATCTTCAATGTCCTATCTCCTGGTCTCTGGCTTTCCCCTTGTGTTTGTATGGTGTTCATAGTGTTCTTATCTGTGCTGTTTACTTGGACGTGCACATTGAGTAAGCCTCCTGGGGTCCATGGAAATCACCACGTACTCAGCTATAACCCAAAAGAGTCACAGCCAGTTACTAACATTTCAATTCCCAAATTTTATCAAAGTAAATTGATGAAAAAATAAAGTAAATATCTCTGTACAGTGACTTTTTATAGACTTTTTCTTCAAGTATTTTCTAGGTTAGAAACTTACATCTGTGTTTCAGGAAAACTAAAAATCTACTGGTATGCCAAGAGCCTAGCAGTGCCCTGCATCTGCTCAGACTGAGAAGTGAAGTGTGCTGTTCCTGCAAGGGAATGGAAGAAGGGAGAAGGAAAGAAAAGGCAGCGGAAGGGGATCTACTCACTATATAATATTATTACATATTATAAAATTATACCACTATACTATGCTATTATTAATTACGACAGTGGTTCAGTTGCTATAAGAATAACCAAAAAAAATCCCACAAACGATGACTTAAACAACATAAAAGATTGTTTCTCTCTTACATCTGTGCTCATGCATAGGCAACTCAGGACCAATATGGTGGTTCAACAGCTTCAAGGTCCCAACCACCTTAGTTCTTTTTGCATGGATTACATCTCAGTGTGTAAGAGATCACTTCAGCTCCCAGTACCATATGCAGAATGAAGGGACAGAGAAAAGAGAAAGGCATGACTACTCAGAGGTGGCTCTTACCACTGCCATTCACACACCTGACCAGAATTCCCTTAGATGGCCATGCCCCACCTCAAGAGTGGTTGGCACCTAGACCTGTAGATGAGGAGACATACTCTGCTTAAATGCTGAGAAAGTTATTAAGAGAAAGGGAAGAGGAGCGACATTTGATAACTAATATCTCTGCTACAATGGTTACCCTGATTTCATACCTTAAGAATTCCTGAATTATGTTTGAATATATGTACAAAATCCTTTCCCTAAAAAGGCACTGAGTGTGTATGGGCTATACACACATTTGTGACATCTGTGTCATGCTAGCCTTCCATTGCCATGGTTACTTTGATTGTGCTGTACCCAGACACTCAATTTCAGGGTATACATTAAGTTTGTATAATGTTAGGCTTTCATTAATGTTTTTAAACTTACCTTATAAGGGTGTTTTATTACAAATGTAACACAAGTCCATTGTGAAATAATTCAAAAACCCAAATAAGTACAGAGAAGGAGACAGGGAGTTGGAAAGAAAGAAGAATGTTCACCAATTCCATCCCAAGGAAATTATGGCTGTTAACTATTTCGTGCTATATCAGTGTATTCATGCACACATTTATTATTATTTTACCAAAGTAGATATGACTTTGTTACTAGCCATTCCCACCTCCACTTCATAGTATTGTGTAGATTTGATTCTATTTACATACAACAAGATTTCTACAGGTACATGCTAATATGCACTATCGTATACCACTTTAAGGGTTTGTTCTTGTTTTTGTTTTTTTTTTTTACTTACTCTCTTATTATCAAACATGAAAGTTTTACCTTTGAAAACAATAAACTTTATTGACATCCATGACTGTTTCTTAAGGACAAAGTTTTGGAGGTAGAGTGGGGACATAGAGCTAAAGGAAATGGGAAAAACTATGTTATCAGCATTTACACTTTGATTTATGCTTTGAAATTTTAGATCCTCTTGGTATTCAGTGAGTAAAAATAGAACGAGAGGACTGGAATAAATCTTTTATCAACGTGATCGTGTTCACAAAACTGGTTTTATGGGAGCTGGAAAATAGCTGCACGTGGGGCTCATTCCATTCAAGAGAAAGGATTCAAGACAACGTTCCACTACCAATATTTGGACCTAGGTGGAGATGACCAAAAATATGTGAATTTAAAAAAAGAGAAAAAGATTGCACTGGTGTCCCCATACAGGGCAGACGGCTCTATTGTAGCTGATGTTTTCCCTTCTCCTATAATCAAGCTTCAAAGGCCCCAACAGACAATGGCTAAATTGTCCCAGATGGCGGCGCACACATGGGGAAGGAACGACCAGCTAGGCACTGTGCTAATATGAATAGGGAGCATTTTCTAACTGTCCATCCCAGAGCCGGACAGTCCTGTCCACACCAGGGCTACAGACACATAGAAGGTACTGGAAGCCTGACAATGAACAATTGAGCTATTGGAGCATCGGTCATGTAACCGGCATGTGCAGATTGCCTCTAGTCTACAGCTGCATCTCGTATTCATTAGCTCACTGGAGCCTGGTGCTGCTGAGGCACAATGTGAAATAAATTAAACCAATGGGGCCTTGCTTTTCAAGAATTTATGTTGTGTATTTTTTTCTTCATGGTCACATCGGCCCCCAAAGGTTTGCATTGGAGTCTTCCCCCCAGACTGCATCATGGCCAGGTAACCTAACATTTGTGAAATGCCTCACTCCCCATGTCTAGTTGGGTAGACAGACATTGAGAGCATTAGGGATGTGCTTTGCTTAGAAGCAAATCCCCATATATAAGATGTAAGCATGGTTGATTGTTCATTCTACAAAAGGTTCTGAACTTTGCAGAAGAATTTCTCAGAGAATGTTTAACTGAGTTTTCTGAATAAGAGGCAGTTTACAAAGCTCCTATTCATACTGAGCTTTTTTTCTAAGAACTCTTCTATTGTGTACAATTAAGTACAAGCACATTGTTAGAGTCAACCTAATTATATCAGTTAGTTCATATAATAAAAACCACTATTACATTGAGCCTTGTGGATGGCAAAGACTTTCATAACTGTGATCCTACAACAGTCTCCAGTGAGGTAACACTTGCTGTCCTTTCCAATTCATTAATGGGGAACTCTGAGGCTTAGATCAGAGAGGTTAAGTCCACTTGTGGAGGATCCCACAGCTGATGGATGGTAGAAATGGTGCTGGAACCAATGTGTTCTGACTTTACTATATTTTGTTTTCCTTTCAACTATTACCATATAGAACCAGAGTGAATGTGTATCCCAATTTTACCTGGAGTTGTCTCTAAAATACGTTTATTATGGATATCCTCTTTTATTCTCTAAAATGACCTAGTTTGGGCAATAAATTATAGAACAATGTTTTGTACACTCTGTTTGACAGGGACATAGGAGCAGAGGATGGGACAGAAAGACCAAGCTGACCCAAGGCTACTTGATTGCACTTCCATAGAAGTGCCTCTACTGGTGCCTCTACTAGTGTATCTTTGCTCCATTTAAATGGCACTACTCTCTAAAAAGTTTGTGAAAATGGAAGTCAGTCACCATAGTGAACAATTTGTTAGTATATTCAAACCACTAAAGGTATAAAATAATGAATTCCCATACCAGCCTTGAGAGATTTATATATTCAACAAAATCTAACAAACATATACCACCACATCACTCTGGTGGTTATTTACTGAAAATCCAATTCAAACAGGTTTAAGGGGAGGAGGGGAACAAAGAAGATGAAAGAAAGTGAAGGAAACAGGAAGTTCTGTATTGACTCATAACTGAACAGCTGGGAGATAGATCCAAATGTTTCAAATTGATGTCAGGACATGGTGATTCTCTATCTTTCATCTCTGCCTTATGCTGTGTTGGGCTTATTCCAGGACTCTCAGCTGCTCCCTGGGTACAGGGTTCCTATCATACCAACCTCCTCCCTGATTCTGATGCCCCTTTCCAACTCCCCTCAAACGAGCCATGACAGCCAGGTGAAAGCAATGCTCAGATCGTCCCAAACTGAGCCGAAGTCCATGTTCTGGACTAGGAGATGGGATCCACCCAAAACATGTGGCAGGAGAATTGGGGAAAATTTGTTATCCAGAGAGAATCTGGGACATGGGTTCCAAAAGAAGAAGTCATGGGATCTCCACATCCAGAGCCAAATTTCACCCTGTTCTAAGATGTCTAATTTATGTACCTAGGGTTATCCATACAATCCATTTATTCTCCTTTTCATATCTGTGTGATCTGTAATGACACCCCTCTTCAGTTCCCAGAGTTGCTAATCTGTGTCTTTTCTCTTTTTTCCTTGTCCATCTCCCTGGAAGTTTATCAGTGTGTTTGTATTTTCAAAGAACCAGTTTCTGTTTTCACATATTTTCTCTACTGCATTCTCTTTTCCATTTCATTGAGTTCTAGTCTTAAATTTTATCTTTTCTCTGCTTATGGATTTGAGACTTTTATTTTCTAATTTAAACATTCAATGCTACCAGTTTCACTGTAAGCACCAATTTACCTGTGTCCTACAAATTTCAGTACATTGCATTATCATTTTCAGTCAGTTTGAAATATTTTTTTTACATTATCCTGAAAATCTCTCTTTGACCCCTGGGTCTATTTAGGAGTGTGCTGTTTAATTTCCAAGGTTGGGAATATTTTCTCCTTATCTTTAGGTTACTGATTTCTAATTTAATTTCATTGTGGTCACAGACATACTTTGTAAGATTTCAATCCTTTTTATTTTACTGAGGTTTGTTTTTTAGTCCAGTACATGATCTAGCTTGGTAAATGTTCCCTTAATGTCCATTTGAGAAGAACATATATCCTGCTATTGTTGGGTGGCATGCTCTATAAGTAGCAATCAGATTAAATAGGTTAATAGTGTTGTGCGAGTGTACCATACTCTTTCTGATTTGTGCCTACCTGCTCTATCAATTATTGAAATATCTGACTGACTGTACAAAGTGGCTAAAATGAACGAATCAGGAGACTATAGATGCTGGAGAGGATGTGGAGAAACGGGAACCCTCTTGCACTGTTGGTGGGAATGCAAACTGGTGCAGCCGCTCTGGAAAACAGTGTGTAGGTTCCTCAAAAAATTAAAACTAGATGTACCCTATGACCCAGCAATAGCACTGCTAGGAACTTACCCAAGGGATACAGAAGTGCTGATGCATAGGGGCACTTGTACCCCAATGTTTATAACAGCACTTTCAACAATAGCCAAATTATGGAAAGAGCCCCATCAACTGATGAATGGATAAATAAATTGTGGTTTATATACACATTAGAATACTACTTGCCAATGAGAAAGAATGAAATCTGGCCTTTTGTAGCAACGTGGATGGAACTGGAGAGTGTTATGCTAAGTGAAATAAGTCATACAGAGAAAGACAGATACCACATGTTTTCACTCTTATGTGGATCCTGAGAAACTTAACAGAAACCCATGGGGGAGGGGAAGGAAAAAAAAGTTAGAGAGGGAGGGAGCCAAAGCATAAGAGACTCTTAAAAACTGAGAACAAACTGAGGGTTGATGGAGGGTGGGAGGGAGGGGAGGGTGGGTGATGGGTATTGAGGAAGGCACCTTTTGGGATGAGCACTGGGTGTTGTATGGAAACCAATTTGACAATAAATTTCATATATTGGAAAAAAAACAAAAAAACAAAACTGAGAATAAACTGAGGGTTGATGGGGTGTGGGAGGGAGGGGAAAGTGGGTGATTGGCATTAAGGAGGGCACCTGTTGGGATGAGCACTGGGTGTTGTATGGAAACCAATTTGACAATAAATTTCATATAAAAAAAGAAATATCTGACTGTAATTGTGGATTGGCCTATTTATCATCTCAATTCTATCAGTTTTTGCTTCACATATTTTGAAGGTCTTGTTTTCAGGTGCATACACATTTAAGATTTTTATGTCTACTTGTCCATTGACCATTTTTAGCATTATGTAACATCTTTCTTTATTCTTAGTAATTTTCTTCACTCTGAAGTGTACTTTGTGTAGCTATGGATATAGCAATTTTAGTTTTCTTTTGATTAGCATTGGATGGCATATCTACTTGCATCTTTATAACTTATCTATATTTGAAGAGATATTCTTGGAGACAGCAGATAGTTGGGTTATGTGTTTTATCTATTCCAACTACAGCTCATTTTATTGGTGTGTTTCAACTACTTGTATTTCATGTAATTGCTCATATATTTTAGTTATTTTCTGTTCATCTTCTGTTTTCCATTCTTATGTTTCCCCTTTCCTGCTTACCCTTTGGGTTATCTAAACAATTTTTTAGTATACCATTTCAACTTTTCTGTGTTTTTTACTGTATATTTTTCATAAAAGTTATTTGTTGTGCTGGGGATTACAGTATGCATATGTAAGTTTTCACAGCCAACTTAAAGCCCCAAATTCAACACGTCATGTAAAATGTAGAAAGTGCATCACCATATAGTGTCCTTTACTTTCTGTCCTTCACATTATAATTTTCTTACATATTACACACACATTCATTGAAGAACTATGCAGATGATATTTATATTTTTTGCTTTAAATCACCCAATATATTTTAAAGAACTCAAGGGAAAAAAAATAGCTTGCTCTATTTACCTAGCTCTCCACTATTGCTGTCACTCTTCTTTTATTCTGAATTTCTGAGTTCTATTCCTTATCATTTCCCTTCTATACAAACGTTTCTTTTAATAATTCTTTTAGTGCAGATATGATAGCAATGACTTCTGTTAGATTTTTATTTATCTGAGTCTATTGTTAGTTATTGTTTATTCTCAAAGGACATTTTCACTGCATCTATGGTGATGATTTCACAGTTTTTTTCTCTTAGCATTTGAAAATTGTTGTACCACTTCCTTCTGGCCTTTGTGGTTTCTCAGGTATCTCAATATTTAACTCATCAATTTTTACACACTATTTTAAAATTTTTCTTTCTCTTAATGTTTAGGAGTTCAATTATGATGTGTCTGGGCATGGGTTTCTTTGGGTTTATCATAGCTTGGGTTTGTTCAGTTCTTAAAACTGCAAGTTTTTCTTTCACCAAACTTAAGAAGTTTTCAGTCATTATTTCTTCAAATATTTTTTCAACACAACATTATTTCTCTTCTCTTTCTAGACTCTGATGACATGAATGTTGGACATTTGTTATTGTCCCAAAGCCCATGAGGCTTTTCTTATCTTTGATCTTAAATTTTCTGTTGTTCATATTTAATAATTTCTTTGATCTATCTTTAATTTTACATACTCTTTTCTCTTCTGTATCCTTACTGTTATTAAATCTATTAAGTTAGTGCCTTCTTTATAACTTCTATGTGTTTGCTAAGACTTTCTCCATTCATTTGAAGAATGTTAGCAATTGCTTTTTGGAGCAATTTTATGTTAACTGCTTTAAAATCTTCATCAGACAATCCCAGCATCTGTGTAAGGTTATTGTTGATTGTCTTTACCCATGCAACCAGAGTTCATATGCTGAGGAATTTTGAAATATATCCCACCTATTTTATTTATTGTGTTGCAAAACTCTGGATCATGCTTTAATTCCACATAAAATGTTGATGTTTTTATTTTAGCAATATTTGACCAGGTTATATTAGGCCATATATTCCAATTTGTCTCTTGCGTGCTGTGGTACTCATGTCAGTTCAGTTTTCAAAACTTTTATAGGACAATTTAATAGAGAAGGGATGGTTTTCTAACAAATAGTGCTGGAACAATTGAACATCCAGCAAAGAAAGAGAAAGAAAAAGAAGAAAGAAGAAAAAGAAGAAAAGAAGAATAAGAAGAAGAAAGAGGATGAGGAGGAGGAGGAAGGAGAAAGGGGAAGGGAAAGGAAAGGAAAAGGAGAAAGGAGAGAAGGAGAAGGAAAAGAAGCAGAATCTAGATACAAAGTTTATAGCTTTAACAAAATTAACTCAAAATGGATCATAGACCTAAATGTAAAATACAAAACTACAGAATCTCTAGAAAATAAAATAGAATAAAATCTAGGTGACCTGAATTTGGCCATGAGTTTTTAGGTACAATACCAAAAGTATAACGAAAGAAAAGAAATGGATAAATTGGACTTCATTCAATTAAAAACTTCTGGCTTTTCCAAAGACAAGCAACAAACTGAAAGAAAAATATTTGTAGAACATATATCTGATAAAGGGCTCATATCCAAAATATACAAAGACTCTTAAAACTCAATAATATGAAAACAATCAATCTAAAAATGGGCAAAAGATCTGAACAAACATCTTATGAAAGAAGATATAAATATGGCAAATCAGCATAGCCACCTGAGTGGCTCATTTGGTTGAGCAACCAACTTTGGCTCACATCATGGTATTGCAGTCTGTGAGTTCAAGCCTCGCATTGGGCTCTGTGCTGACAGCTCAGAGCCTGGTGCCTGCTTTTGATTCTGTGTCTCCCTCTCTCTCTGCCCTTTCTCTGCGCTCTCTCTCTCTCTCTCTCAAAAATAAATAAACAATATTTTTAAATAAATAAATACTGCGAATTAAAACAACAAGGAGATACCATTATACACCCATTAGAATGAGTAAAATTGAAAAAAAAAAAACTGATAATACCAAATACTGGCAATGATGTAAAGTAATAGGAAGTCTTCATTTACTGCTGGTGAGAATACAAAATGGCACAGCCACTTCAGAAAAAATGAATGGATAAACTGCGGTATGTCCATACAGTAGAATATTATTTAGAAATGAGCCCTTATGCCAAGAAAAGACTGGAAGGACTTTAAATTAATATTGCCAAGTGAAAGAAGCCAATCTGAAAAGGCTACATACTATATGATTCCAGCTATACGACACTGGAAAAAACGAAAACTATGGAAACAGTGGAAAGATCAGTCGCCAAGAGTTAGAGGGAGGGAGGAAGATGAATAAGTGGAACAGAGAAGATTTTTAGGGCAGTAAAACTATTCTGTGCCAAAACCCACAGAATGTACTACACCAAGAGTGAAACCTAATATAAACTGTGGGTTTAGTTAATAATTATATATCAATCTGGGCTCATCAATTGTAACAGATGTGCCACACCAATGCAAGATGTTAATAACAAGAGAAAGTGAGGGAGAGGATATGAGGAATATGGGAATTCTCTGTACTGTCTGCTCAATTTTCTTTAACCTAAAACTGAACTGCTGTACCAAATATAAAGTCTCTGATTTAAAAAGAAAATCAAAATTCACCAAAAAATGTTGGCAGTGCTTCACCACATGTACATGCCATCAGGTGATGGTCCAGCACTGGGCGACACTCTGTCAGCTCTCAGTTTCTTAGTGCCGATTACACAAGACCCACGTCAACATTACGGGTCCTTCTCCTGAGCTCCTCCCTTCCCACCATCTCCAGCATTTTGCACTTCCCTGGGGGTCCCCACTTTCTGACAACAAAGCTGGGACTTTGGTTGCCCTGCTTTGACCTGCACTTCCGCCACTGTGCCTACAGCCAGGGCCAGGCAGGAGGAACAGAGATTTTCAAATAATGGTAAATTCATCTCCTGTTCAGTGGTGCTTTACAACATGGTCTCCTTCCATGATTTACTTCTCTGAGTCCTCAGAAGCTGTCCTGTGCATTTGTCCAGGTATCATGACAACATTCTGCAGGAGAGATGGAGTGGGCTCCCTCCATCTTACCTGGGATCAGAACCTCTCTCTGTTGATTGATGATACTCAAATATTTGTACCCAAATGGATAAATATTTAATCAAATGAACTGGCCTATATTCCTCAAAAATGCCAACATCAGGTCATACACACACAAAACCAAGGAGATGTCCAAAATTAAAGAGACAAAGCATAGCTATAAAGGGCATTACTTTATGGAGGAACTGATAAAATGTAAATATGGTCTGTGAATTGAACAATAGTATTGTAGTGATGTTAAATTTGCTAATTTTAGTACTGTGTTATGGTTATGTAAAGAAATATCCTTTCTCTTTGTAAACATACATCAAAGTATTCAGTGCGCAAAAGGGCATGCTATCTCCAACTTACTTTCAAATGGTTCAAATATGCACATAAACACACACGCTTTCTCATACACCATCTCTCACAGACACACACTGTCTCCATCTTAGTCAGCTCAGACATTATAAAATATAACAAAACCAAAGACCCCATGGCTTAAATGATAGACCTTTATTCTCATGGTTTTAGAGGCTAGGAGTTCAAGATCAAGGTGCTGGAAGACTCAGTTCTTGGTGAGACCTCTCTTCCAGGATTATAGACAGTGACATTTTTACTGTGTCCTCAACAGCAGAGAGAGAGAGAGTGCACTGTCTCTTACTCTTCATTTAAGGGCACTAATCCCATCATTGGGACTCCACCTCAAGACCTCATCTAACCTAATTACCTCCCAAAAGGCCTATAACCTAATACCATCCTAGTGGGTGTTAAGCCTTCAACAGATGAATTTGGGGGACACCAATATTCAGCCCACCAAAGGGGCTCACACACACTCTGACATAGTCTTACACATTGTGCACACATGCTCACACAGTCTCACACACAGTCATGCCCATACTCCATCACAAACTGTCACACTCACACTGTTTCACACACTCTCTCTCTCACACACACACACACACAGTGGTGCACACACACCTGCACAGCAGGTAGACGGAAGGGTGTGGAGGAAAGAGCAATGATGGGAGGACCAGGAGCGCAAGAAACCTCCTGATCCTGAGTGTGGTTCTGGGTCATCTGCCCACCTGCACATGGAGCCATTGCCTCTGAGATGCCTCGCTTTCGTCTTGATGATATGTGTAAGTGGGGGTAACTTCTAAGACCACCTCAGCCTCCAACACACTGAACAGGGTCTGTGGGGCGTGAAGGAGGAGGCTTCTCTCCCCCACAGCTGGTGTAAGTATGAGGCCTGCAATGGTAAAATAACATTTCTCTTGGGAAGGGTGCAAGACAGTGCTATTAACAGCAAGAGTGCAGGAAAAAGGAAGCAGCTGACCTCCTGCACTGTGGCTTTCTTAGTCACTAACTTCAAGCCCAATAAATGGAAATATAACATTAGAAATAGTATAGAAATATACTTATATGCTGGGAAGTCTCTTTTGACCTCATTACAGGAAATGGTGAGCAAACACTTCCCCATGAGGGTTATAAGCCAGGACTGTGACAGACAGTCTACATGAACTCACTCTTGTTTCCTCAGAGCTGTGGTTTTCCCTGGCCCTTTTTCAGGACAAGACAACTAAAAATAGAAAGGCTAAACAATTTTCTATGATACGGTAGAGCTAGGATTTGAACCCAAGTCAGTCTCACCCCAAACCTCAGGTCTCGGGCCAGGGATAAGGGTGAAATGAAAGAGCGGGACATCTGGCATGGAACCAGGATGACTGAACCATCACATGGGGCCACTTGGTCCCTCTTCCTCCTTAAAAGCAACACTTTTTCTAATGGGAGGAGTGGGAAAAGAAGCATTTTGGTTTGACAAGCTTGAGTTCAAATTATGGCTGTGAGTGCTGGGCAAGTCACTTAACTGCTCTAACTCTTGGTTTCCTTTCCTGTAAAATGACAATCATAGAACCTATCTTGTAGGACTGATTTCTGAGAAGACACCATAGAACCTATCTTGTAGGGCTATTGCTGTATTGTAACTGGGACACCTGTCACAGTGTCTTCATCAGAGAAACAGAACCAATAGGATAAAGACACACAGAAGATGGTATTTATGACAGGAATTGGCTCATTTGCTTATGGAAGCTTAGAAGTCCCACAGTCTGCCATCTGCAAGCTGGAAAACCAGGAAAGCTAATGGCATAATTTAGCCCGAGATCAAAGGTCTAAGAGCCAGAGGGCTGATGGCATAAGTCCTGGTGACTGATAGCCCAAGAACTGGGATCCCCCCCTTATCTGAGGACAAAAAAAGATGGGCATTCCAGCTCAAGAAGAGAGAGAATTCACCCTTCCTCCGCTTTTTGTCCCATTGGGGCCCCCAACCAATTGGATGATGCCACCCTAATTGATGAGGGTGAATATCTTCACCAGTCTGTTGAATTAAATGCTAATCTTTTCCAGAAAGACACTCACAGACATGCCCAGAAATAATGTTTTACCAGCTATCTGGGTATCCATTAAGTCAATCAAGTTGACACATAAAATTAACCATCACACCTGTACTTTGTAAATGCTTAATCTATGGTAATGACCTTGAGAGCATGTATGTCTCACTTTACAGCCATTGCTTGGCTCTAACACCACATTCATCCTTAGTCCACAAGCAAACAAAAAGCAGGAAACTTCCTCCTTCAATTTAGAGCAAACTTCTAAGAGGCTCTGTGGTGGGGACAAGGCCACCGTAGAAGCTCTGTCAGTGCCTCACAGCAAGGCAGCCTCGTGCAAGCCCTGGGGCAGCACAGTCTCAGAAATACAACACAGTGACCAAGGCAGTGTCGATTTTTCCAGTGACCACATTTATAAACAAAGAAACAGGTAAAATTAATTTATAATATATTGTGTATGATCTAATATACCTCCGATATTATCATTTCAATATGTAATCAACCCCCAAGTTATTGATAGTATTTTATGTTCTAATATTCTCATTTGCATACTAAGTCTCAGAAATTTAGTAAGATTTAGTAAGATTTTTACACTTACAAAATATTTCAAATAGGATGATAGTACATTTGGTCTGTATTAAGATTTCATAAAATTTACAGTTGAAAAGGTAGATTCACATACCCAAGTTATTCTAAAATTACTTAAAAGTTTTCCAATAATTAAACCATTCTTAAACTTAAATTTTAAAATAATTAAAATTAAATAAAATTACAAATTTAATTCCTCGGTCACACTAACCACATGTCAGCTGCTCCAAGCCATGTGACTAATACCTGGTGTAATAGGCAGTGCAGTCTTTGACATGTAGATTCAAGGTCCTCAAAACCTGTGTGGATTTCATTGAATCTTTCTGAAGTTATCTTTAAGGGTCCATGTATGATAAACAGAAAGTCAGATATCTCTTTCATTTCTGAATAATGGACAGTGATCCATGCTGGAAACGTATCTAACCTAAGACAAAATCACCAAACATTTATTTATTCAATATACCAATCATTCAGTAACTTATTATTTATTAATGTGTCTCTTACTAAGAGCCATTCTGTAGGTACCTGGCTTTGCACTTCAGAGAGGACATCTGAGGTGTTCTTTCAAAATGAGAAAGTGGATGCCAACTCAACAAAGAGGAGTAGGGTTGAAATGAAGCATCCTGCAGGTTTAATGTGATGAGTGTGTAGGTCACCAACCTGGGGTGTCATCACGGCATAACATAACCCCCACCCAGGAACATTTATGAGAAAAATCCCCCACCTCTAGGTATTGCCACTCCTTACCCTGGCTCCCATCCTAGGCCAATAAACAGTACGTAACCAGCATTAACCTTCAGACTGAGCATGGAAGTACTCCAGCGACCCCAGTGACTCAGGATATGTGCAGAGGACTGGCCGGGCGAATCTCAAGGGAAGTCACCTATTTGACAAACTTCCTCAAGGAAAAGTAGGGGAGATTCACAAACCGGTCCATTAACCTCCCCCAACACACACATACACAATATACATACATATAAACTCCCTACTCTATGAGTCATTATGAAGGACAAATACATCTTTGACAGCTGTAAAAGAGGGCACAGAACAATAGAGAAGTTTGATGGTGAATGCAGCATCATGTGTCAGTGATCATGTAGCATTCATTCATTCATTCTCCATCTGTTGTTTATCCATTCATTCATTTGCCAATAAGGGGCTATGGCCATAAGTGGTATCCAGTGTCATACTCATATATGTCAATACACATTTACTAATATCTGAGAGGAGATGGGACTGGAGATGTGGTTCAGACATTGAGGAGAAAGACCATTGTTAGAAGTGTCAATCTGGACAACATCAGCAGGCAGGAGCTAAGAGTTCCCAGAAAACTTCAGAAAGGATAGAATCTGCGGATGTATGCGTCTTCTTAAGAATGGAAAAGAGAATGGCAGAGGAAGGAGGATCCAAGGGAAGTAGGGAGACAGTGGATGATCTCCCAGAGCAGTATTCTGAGAGAGGAACAAAGACTCCCAATGGGTTAGCTCCCTTCCCTTCATCAAGGATCACTTGCCCAGTGACTTCATATTGTCGCATACATTCAGCTGCAGATTCTCAGACTGGGTGCTATGACAAAATGGAATGGTTGCTCCTGTGTTCAACACCCCATCAATAAGAATATTCATGAGTTTTAGCAGGGACAATATGTTTGCAGAAGCCACATAAGCAGCAGGACCTGACTTACGATCAAATCCACATTTTCTTTCTTTTATAAACACTGGTGAAGCACAATTGTGTAGCTTTATGAAGAGAATAAAAATCACATTCTCAATTTTAATAAGGTAATCAAACATAAATAAAACAAAGATCTACAAGGGCATTTTATTACTTCCAATCAGTTCTCCAGAAGCAGATGCACAAAAATAGGTTCAGAAATTATTCTGATTGTAATGGCCACCAGAGCACATTCCAAAAATATAAACCTATGATCATATACTCATTCTTTTATAATGTTAAATAAGGAGGCCATATGTTTATGATTAAATTTGAATTTGGAATTAAGGTATTTTGGAGACTGAATTGAGTACCAAATCATTAACACAGAATTACCTTTCAAAACCATCACATAATAATATGAAACAGAGTACTAGCCATACCATCTAGCTCAAAAATCTGTATATTCATGTAGGTGAGACAGAGCTAACATTTCTTGAGGGTCTACTAGGTTCCAGGCCTTGTGCTACTCTTTACAGAAACTATCTGTTGGATATTGGTATGGCTATTTAAAATTATAATTATGATCTATATAAGAAAACTGGGCTCACATATAAGGACAGGCAGTTGGGATTAAAACACATAATCATGACCTTCTACACTATAGAAAAAAAATGAGACTAAGGAAAGATGTTTCTGTGGGTAAATTCACTTTCACATTTTAAGGTCAGTTTTTCCTCATATTTATTTCCACTGAAATTGCCAGAGAGACTTACTGAATGACCTTTAACTTTAATTCATTTCATTGCCCTAGTAAACCAATAGTCAACTGTCATCTCCAAGAATGAACCAGTGGTCATTAATCTTAGTGTCATGTGATATTTGGAAAACTTTCCCACCATTCTACTCAGAAAAGCATTAGAGATGAACAGAAAAGACCCACAATTGTCTTTCATAAGTTTCAAAAAGTTGTCCTGGATTTCTCTGCCTCTCATGCTTTCCTCAACTCAGATTTGTACTAGATGTTTAGTGTTAATATGCTAAACACATGGACTCGGCAAGTTTCTCTGGTAGCTTACATAGGGAGCCAATAATATTTTTTTTATTTTTTTCTTTTTTT
The DNA here is from genome assembly GCF_018350195.1 of Panthera tigris. NCBI lineage: Eukaryota > Metazoa > Chordata > Mammalia > Carnivora > Felidae > Panthera > Panthera tigris. The sequence goes on along the minus strand of NC_056662.1, from coordinate 46,562,073 downwards.
TTTCAATATATGAAATTTATTGTCAAATTGGTTTCCATACAACACCCAGTGCTCATCCCAAAATGTGCCCTCCTCAATACCCATCACCCACCCTCCCCTCCCTCCCACCCCCCATCAACCCTCAGTTTGTTCTCAGTTTTTAAGAGTCTCTTATGCTTTGGCTCTTTCCCACTCTAACCTCTTTTTTTTTCCTTCCCCTCCCCCATGGGTTTCTGTTAAGTTTCTCAGGATCCACGTAAGAGTGAAAACATATGGTATCTGTCTTTCTCTGTATGGCTTATTTCACTTAGCATCACACTCTCCAGTTCCATCCACGTTGCTACAAAGGGCCATATTTTGTTCTTTCTCATTGCCATGTAGTACTCCATTGTGTATATAAACCACAATTTCTTTATCCATTCATCAGTTGATGGACATTTAGGCTCTTTCCATAATTTGGCTATTGTTGAGAGTGCTGCTATAAACATTGGGGTACAAGTGCCCCTATGCATCAGTACTCCTGTATCCCTTGGGCAAATTCCTAGCGGTGCTATTGCTGGGTCATAGGGTAGGTCTATCTTTAATTTTCTGAGGAACCGCCACACTGCTTTCCAGAGTGGCTGCACCAATTTGCATTCCCACCAAGAGTGCAAGAGGGTTCCCGTTTCTCCACATCCTCGCCAGCATCTATAGTCTCCTGATTTGTTCATTTTGGGGAGCCAATAACATTAAAACAAGTGCTTTCACTAACCTTTTTAAAGAAGAGCTGCCCTTCAGAGCTACCATGACCACCAGGAAAAATAAAATGAAATGAAGTTAGCATTTACTATGACAAATAAAGCAAAGCTCACAGAAGATGGTCATTTTAGAGATCTCAACTGTCATCTTGCCACCTGTGACAGGAACCTGGCTGCCAGCTACTGCTACCTACCATAACGGTAACTGGTAATGCCTCAATTTCTTGTTACAGAGCTCTGTAAGATCCAGGAATATCCTGTTCTGTTGCAAGTTAAGTGAAGAAAAAGTATCCTGCCAGTCTCTCTCCTGCTAATTAGCTCTGGGAAACCCTTCAAAAGCACTCCGTTCAAAGGGTTTGTCCCAACACTATTTAAAATGCATACTAGCAAAAGGTGGTTGGCCTTCTGGGTGGCTCTGCAATAGGTAATTGCTCATGATAATTGAGTTGGCTGCTGTTGTTCAGCAGTCCCCATCCTCACATGGAAGCTGCCCAAAAAAGGAAGTTCAGCAAATTCAGTTTCCCCTGCTGGTTATTAAAAACAAAACAAAACAAAAACTCAAGCAAGGCAAAGCGTTATGTCCTTACTTTCAGAAACTGAAGGAATTTCTCTCACTACGCACTGACCTCATCAGGAGTTGTGAACACATTTTGACTTGGAGCCTTATAATAATTGTCGTACTTTAGAAACACAAACACTGAAAGCTAATCCCCTTTTCTTCACTATTTGAAACTAGTATTTTATCTGCTGCATTTCCAGGCTCTGATCTAATAAAAGTGCTTTGTTTTGCATCCCAGAAATTGTATGTAAAATTAAAACTAATCCCATCCACTATGTTTCTTTACAAATTAAATTAATTATGTAAAATTACCCACTTCCTTCTCTTCTTTCCCAGGGTTTCCCTTGCTTAGAGAGATTCAGCGTCCCTGTGCTCTTCTTGCAGAACAACACAAATCATAGCTTCTATCAACTGTCCCATTAATTCCTACCCAAACCAATACCTTCATTTAGACGAGAGAGAGAGAGAGAGAGAGAGAGAGAGAGAGAGAGAGATCTGTCTCCTATGGAAAATTAAACTGAGGATCAACCCAATACACTCTATGTTAAGTATAACAGGTCACTGAGGAATCCATTATCAAAATGGTGGAATAGAGGGTGGAATCATTAGTTACATGGTACCATTGATCACCAGTGCTTAGCATAGCAAAACATACACCCCATTGAAACACAAGAGGCCAAGTTTTAGAAATGCACTGCTCTCCCTCACCTTTGTTTATAAGTCCTGTGTACAGCTGGCCAAACACAACTACTTAACTGAATGACATTTTTTTCAAGCCTTCACGAATCTTGTTAAAGGGGTTCATAATATTTCCTGGATACGAAAATGAAATAATTTTTTCAAAATAATATTTTGATGAGTTGAGTGTAAATGAATTAGAAACACACGGATTAAATTTCCCTTGAAATACACATGGGTTTCAAAATTAAGGAGAATTAACTTTTCCAAATGTGTTTTCAATTTTGCCTGACCTCAAAACTTTGATGCATGGTTTGAGATGGTTGGCCTAATGCCAGGTTTGCCTATCCTTACCATGGCCTTTACTTAAAAAAAAAAAAACTTTTTATTTCCAGCTCTCCATGGCCTTCTGATGGTGAATGGTATGACTCACGTTATCTGTCGGACCTAGTCCACTGTAGCACATACCATCGTGGTGAAAAACTGCAGTTTTGAAATTATCTCCAAGCCTACCCAATATTCCTTTGATTTTATCCAGCATTGGGTGGTACAGAATTCCAAGGCAACCAATCAGTGACCTTAAGAAACCTCTGTGAATGGTGTAAGAAAGTGGTCTAGTTTAATTCTTCTGCATGTTGCTGTACAGTTCTCCCAAAACCATTTGTTACAGAGACTGTCTTTTTTCCATTGGATATTCTTTCCTGCTTTGTCAAAGATTAGTTGGCCATATATTTGTGGGTCCAATTCTGGAGTCTCTATTCTATTCCATTGGTCTATGTGTCTGTTTTTGTGCCAATACCATGCTGTCTTGATAATTACAGCTTTGTAGTAGAGGCTAAAGTCTGGGATTGTGATGCCTCCTGCTTTGGTCTTCTTCTTCAATATTACCTTGGCTATTCAGGGTCTTTCGTGGTTCCATACAAAATTTAGGATTGCTTGTTCTAGCTTCGAGAAGAATGTTGGTGCAATTTTGATTGGGATTGCATTGAATATGTATATTGTTTTGGGTAGTATTGACATTTTAACAATATTTATTCTTCCAATCCATGAGCACGAAAAGTTTTTCCATTTCTTTGTATCTTCTTCAATTTCCTTCATAAGCTTTCTATAGTTTTCAGCATACAGATCTTTTACATCTTTGGTTAGGTTTATTCCTAAGTATTTTATGATTCTTGGTGCAGTTGTGTATGGGATCAGTTTCTTTATTTGTCTTTCTGTTGCTTCGTTATTAGTGTATAAGAATGCAACTGATTTCTGTACATTAATTTTGTATCCTGCGACTTTGCTGAATTCATGTATCATGGTGCTGGGAAAAGTGGACAGCAATATGCAGTGGTCTAGTTAGACCACTTTCTTACGCCATTCACAAAAACAAACTCAAAATGGATAAAGGACCTGAATGTGAGACAGGAAATCACCAAAACCCTAGAGGAGAAAACAGGAAAAAACCTCTCTGACCTCAGCTGCAGCAATTTCTTACTTGACACATCTCCAAAGGCAATGGAATTAAAAGCAAAAATGAACTATTGGAACCTCATGAAGATAAAAAGCTTCTGCACTGCAAAGGAAACAATCAACAAAACTAAAAAGCAACCAATGGAATGGGAAAAGATATTTACAAATGACATATCAGACAAAGGGCTAGTATCCGAAATCTATAAAGAGCTCACCAAATTCCACACTCAAAAAAACAAATAATCCAGTGAAGAAATGGGCAGAAAACATGAATAGACATTTCTCTGAAGAAGACATCCAGATGGCCAACAGGCACATGAAAACATGCTCAATTTCACTCCTCATCAGGGAAATACAAATCAAAACCACACTGAGATATCACCTCACCCCAGAGTGACTAAAATGAACAAATCAGGAGACTATAGATGCTGGCGATGATGTGGAGAAACGGGAACCCTCTTGCACTGTTGGTGGGAATGCAAACTAGTGCAGCCGCTCTGGAAAAAAGTGTTCCTCAAAAATTAAAACTAGATCTACCCTATGACCCAGCAATAGCACTACTAGGAATCCACCCAAGGGATACAGAAGTGCTGATGCATAGGGGCACTTGTACCCTAATGTTTATAGCAGCACTTTCAACAATAGCCAAATTATGGAAAGAGACTAAATGTCCATCAACTGATGAATGGATAAAGAAATTGTGGTTTATATACACAATGGAGTACTATGTGGCAATGAGAAAGAATGAAATATGGCCCTTTGTAGCAACATGGATGGAACTGGAGAGTGTTATGCTAAGTGAAATAAGCCATACAGAGAAAGACAGATACCATATAGTTTCACTCTTATGTGGATCCTGAGAAACTTAACAGAAACCCATGGGGGAAGGGAAGGAAAAAAAAAAAGAGGTTAGAGTAGAAGAGAGCCAAAGCATAAGAGACTCTTAAAAACAGAACAAACTGAGGGTTGATGGGGAGTGGGAGGGTAGGGAGGGTGGGTGATGGGTATTGAGGAAGGCACCTTTTGGGATGAGCACTGGGTGTTGTATGGAAACCAATTTGACAATAAACTTTATATATTGAAAAAAATAAAATAAAATCAATATTAAGAAAAAAAAGAAATTATGGTTTATATACACATTGGAATACTACTTGGCAATGAGAAAGAATGAAATCTGGCCTTTTATAGCAACGTGGATGGAACTGGAGAGTGTTATACTAAGTGAAATAAGTCATACAGAGAAAGACAGATACCACATGTTTTCACTCTTATGTGGATCCTGAGAAACTTAACAGAAGACATGGGGGAGGGGAAGGAAAAAAAAGTTAGAGAGGGAGGGAGCCAAACCATAAGAGACTCTTAAAAACTGAGAATTAACTGAGGGTTGATGGGGTGTGGGAGGGAAGGGAAAGTGGGTGATGGGTATTGAGGAGGACACCTGTTGGGATGAGCACTGGGTGTTGTATGGAAACCAATTTGACAATAAATTTCATATTAAAAAAAAAAACTCTGAAAATATTTTGGGAATTTTAATTTGGGTACCAAATTAAATTAAGAAGGTCTTCATTGACAAATCAACTTGGCAATCATGAAAATTTGTATGATTTTTAATCTTTCTCCTCAACACCTCTAAAATTCTTGTATTATGCTTATTAAGCAAATGTTAATGATTTTTTTCTAACAGGAGAAAATAGACAAAGTACCTACAGAGTCATTGCTGTGAAGCATTATAATGACCATCTTCCTTTGTTGTTAAGCAGATTTTCCTCTTGTGCAAGGCACTGTGGTATAGAACATCAAGAGCAGATGCTCTTGGGTCCAATCAGTTCCTTAAGCTTGTTGTTGGAACAACTTTTCCAACTTCCAGAAAAGTAAATCTGGTCTTGGGTTCAGGGCCTTCTCTACCTTGTAGCCTCAGCTTTCAAGACAGAAACTGATAATAATCATGTTGCCTGCAACCACCACAACAAAAGAATTTTTGAGGCCTCTCTTTTATAATCCCAGGCTCAGCCTGCATAGAAACAGAGAGCAGAAAGAAAGGACAGGATATTAATGACATTGTAAAGAAGTGAAACAGAAGGTGAGATAGCCAGGGGGCACCTAGAACTTAAACCTTTCCCCAAGGTGAGGGAACTGAGGTATGTATACCCCGAGCTCTTGTCAGTTATTGGCTGAGGCTACTATAGGGGCCAGAAGTGGGGAGCTGTTACTTATCAGCTTTCTCACAGCTCTGCCAGACAGAAAGAGGACACCGGCCAAGACAAGGGAGTGCTGGAGTTTCAGGTTTTGACTGAGAACATTGAAACTGTTACTGATGTTAAAATAAATTTCTAAGCCCAAACTGGAGCCACTCCTGCCCTACATGCCACATAAGCAAGCCAAAACTTAGGTAACTTTCATGTCCTTGTAAATGTTCCACTTGACTAGAAGTATGTGGTGTATCCAGTCAGCCAATCTCCGAACACCAAGCCCAACCCTGAGCACTAGACTGACTTATTCGTTCCTTATTCCTTTCCTATTTTTCTCTTCCTTGTTCCTGATTCTCCATCTTATTAAAGCTTCCTGGCTTCTCACCCATTTTGCAGTTCTCTGGACCCTGGAGAAACAAGAGACTGAAGTATTAAATAAAGTTCAATACAAATGTTCTTCTTTAATCATCGTTAACTCTGCTAATGGGTTTTGAGTAGGACCCTGACGGTGTTTGCTGTAGGTAGCTTTTAGGAATTCACTACTCACGTGCAAGTCTTTCCTAACAGAGCCCTCTGGCCACTCTGAACCTGGGGAAAGCAGCCAGAAGAAACTGTGTGACTCCTCTATTCCTACTAATCTTTGTTCCCTTGTATTGTTGAGGAAACATCACTCTTGTCTTTTCAAATGTTTCTAAAATAATAGTTCTTCTTAAAAACCGAGAACAATCTGAGCGTTGATGGGGGTGAGGGAGGGGAGGATGGGTGATGGGTATTGAGAAGGTCACCTGTTGGGATGAGCACTGGGTATTGTATGGAAACCAATTTGACAATAAATTTCATATTAAAATAAAATAAAATAAAATAAAATAAAATAAAATAAAATAAAATGTCTTTTTTATTTCTAGATCCATTTTGAATTGATCATTTAAAAAACGTGACTTTGATTTTGCCTGCAGTTTGAAGACCTCATGCTAGACTGGTTCCTAAATTATCCTGTAAGTTATACCAGTCTCACTCTTTATCTCAATTACATAAATAGGGATGTTCCAGAGGTAGTGGGGTTACAGTGTGGTTGTAGTTTTTGGGTTGACCTCTGGGGAGTGTGACCAATCATTCCCCAGCATGTCATGACTTAGTGTCGAGTCCTAGACTATGTACCAGCTTGTTGGAAAACCCAAATTCTTCAGGGGTAGAAACACCTCATTTGTTTCCCTATCTCCTAAAAAGTGGAGGGCAAACAAAATAAATACTCATGAGACCAAACTGTAAGAGTGGACCAGGAAAAAAGCAAGGCCTCTTTATTTTTTTTTCCCATCTTAGAGCCCCAGGTCACTTCTGTGTATCCCCTAAGATGGATGTGTACCATGGCTGACGCAGGCTCACGGTCTCTCCTGGACCACAGCTCAGTCTGCCTGTGTAGGATCACATATGGCAAGAAAGTCTTTTAAATTAGAAACAGAAGGTAAATAACTGCAGAGAGAGTCTGAGGAGAGCTGCACTGCCTGGCTTCTGCCCCCATCTGTGGGCTTCCAGTGCCTTACAACTAGAGAAGACAGCCAGCTAGTCAGGTATAGACAAGTGCAAGAGAAAAAATCAATGGCAATTTAAATAGAGAGAGACAAAGATTTTTACCCGCTACCACCACTGGCTACTAGTTTGCTAATTCTTTAGGGCAGTGGGCCTCAAAAAGTTCGTCCTGAATAAGTTGCATCTGCTCCATTTGTGAGTTTGTTCAAAATGCAAATCCTTGAGTCTCATCTGTGGAGCACCAGACCTATGGAACAGAATTCTGGGAATGGAATCCAGAAATCTTTGTGTTAAGAAGCCTCCCAGGGAAATCTGATGCTTTCTCAGGCTGGAGAATCATTGCTTAAAGGAAAAAGACAAGTGATATAATAAAATCAAAGCTATGTGTTGTATTTAGTGATATATGCACTTAAATTAACAAGTACATAAAGTTCATATACAGTACCATGATGTTTCTTTTAAATTAATTCCTTTGTTTCCAGGGATCTGAGTTATATTCAGGTAATCCAAACCAGATGTGGCTCAACCCAGATGGACCCCATCCATCACTCAGAAGCTTGGGCAGGGGGTTATCCTGGAGGAGTCTAAACAGCCACCCATTATCACACCATTGGGCCCTAGATAACAATTTTTCCCATTTCAGGATTAGCACAGACTACTTTTCTGTACTTTCCAATGGGGGATCTGTGCCAGTTTATGGACCTGCCCAAAGAAGATCTTTCTCTCAGTAACTAAATGGGAATTAACTATGACAAGCCAATGATCAGCTTGAATAAGGATCACAAATCGGTGGCCATTATCTGTTTCTGTGATGGTTTCTGGAAAAACAGGTAATATCTGCTTCTTGAAGTTTGCTTCCTCATCTAGTTACAGGTTAATTGACTATTTATACAATTATTATTTCTGTGGAAAGTTACAAAGATTGAGTCCCTACCCTCCAGGATTCTTTAGCTAACACATTGCTTCTCTATATGCAACGTGCCCGTGAATCTCCTAGTCATCTTGCTAAAACGTAGATTCTGACTCAGTAGGTCTTGAATGGATCCTAAGTTTCTACATTTCTCACAAGATCCTAAGGTTGCTGATGCTACTGGTCCACAAACCACATTCTGTATACTGATGTTCTAATAGAACCATCTAGATGGTACAGGCACAAACACTTTCACTTCTTTTCCTTGAATAAAATATGATGTTTTGGCTTTTAGCAGCTTAGAAGTGAAGAGGTTAAAAATATATCTAGGTATGTGTAGTTTGCTAAGAAAAACTGGGAAATTTTAACTGTGTTAATTAAGATTAAGAGGAGAAAAAAAAAGGTAATTCTTCAATAGTGCAATGGTGCAAAGCAAGCTATAACTGAGACTGAAAGTAAGAGACAGGATCTTCTTACAATCTTCACTTCCAATTGCTGCCTATCTTGGTCTCTCCTTGCCCTTTAGCATGACAAGACAATCTCCAAAAATGTCCTAAAAATATGCTTTTCTCAAACTCTTGTGCCAAAGCTCTTTATTTGTTCATAAGTACTTTTACAAAGCTTTACCATTCTTTAAGAATTTCAAATGTTTAATTTTTACTTTTCATAGTATAATCAATCACAATTCTCTTCCTAGCTTTTCTCATGATCTTTGCCTTCCTAAATAATTCCCTCACTGAACTCCTTTGGCTCACTTCTCAGTCTGTCTCCATGCCTTCCTGCATCCCTACAGAAGCTGGTTTTTGGAAGTTAAACTCTGGAGTTATAATGGCTTCAGTTCTGGTCTCCTACAGTTGGCTGCAGGATTTTGGGAAAATGTGTTGAACTTTCTAGCCCTCTACTTGCTCATTTGTGAAATGGGGACAATAATGGTACCTATCGCAATTGATCTTATTTGGCACCAATATGCACGTGCAAAACACTAATGCCAAGTCAGGTACCTGATAAATACACAGTAAATTTAATATGATTGCTATCTTCATTCACCAACCATCTCTACATGCACAAGGAAGTGACAGATACTCTTTAGACATGGAAGAAATTGTTTCCAACTATATCTGGAAAAGAGACATTTGTCATCAGTGCAAACCAGTCTATGTGCATGGAGGTGGTGACTGATGACAAAGTTGCCTGCCCAATGCAAATTGTTCATCCTTCTCCCTTCTCTCTACCCTTCCAAAACTGCTAACCAATTCACAAGGTTAGCTCCATGATCCAGCAGCTACAGCTTGCTTAGCCACTAACCTCTTGGTGCCCTGGTTGGATGCTTGAAAATAGATGCAATCACATATATAAGGCAGGGTTGAGTTTATAAAACAGGTCATATTGTAAACATTAACATTTGCAACCAAAATTATAGTGTGTTTCACTCATACTTGATTACAAGAACAGTTAACATGTTTATTTCTCTTATCTGTAGCTATTTCTCAAATTATTTATATTAAATGGGCCTACCCTATACACATGCAGCTTTGACATTCACATCCTGACTGATAACCTTTAAAATGTGGTCCTCATCTACCTGTGTATTTGCTAGTTTCATTGGAAATAAATAGGGACATAACAAATAGGTCTACTTTTCCAATTAAACACACTAGCATTTTTACCTACCAGATATCATATGCTGGAGTTAGAATGGATATAAAATCAATTGACTACGTCTCAAAATATAAGGTAAGCTTCATGGCTCAGGGATCCTATAACTAGAATTTGGATGAGCAAGACTGATGCCAACACAACGCAGGGCCATGTCTGCTTTTTTGAAATAATTACCTCCATTGGCTTTCAATTCTTTGTAAAATGTGATCATTTCAACAGAGCTCAACTGAGATAAAATTTTCTTTTCAATTGTTCACTACTTACCAGTTTGCCAAACTCTGGGAGTAAAATTGATCCAAAACAATTCAAAAACTGGCAATTTTACAGCAAGATACTCGCCTACCCTATGACTTAGCAATTCCACTCTTAGGTATTTATGAAACAAAATATGTACATATTTCAACAAAAGACACGTATAAGAGGGTTTATTTCAATTATTTGAGTTAGACCCAAGATGGATCAACTGTAAATGAATAAATACATTGTGGTAAGGTAATAAAACTGAATACTAGGTGGCCAGAAACAAGAATGAACTCCAACTACATAAAGTGAAGTGGATGAAACTCACACACTTTTGTATAAAACAAGCCATATCACAGACTATGTGGCATATAAATAGGAGAAGAAATCCATGGCATTAGAAGTCAGGATAATTGTTGCTTTTTGGAGGGCTCTGCCTAGAAGGTGATAAGGACAATAGTGTTTCTGGGAGCTGGTAATGTTCCATTTCTTAATTTGGGTGCTGGTTATGCAATAGTATTCAATTTGTGAAAATCCATTGAGTTGCATACTCATGGTTTGTACACTTTTCCTAAAAAAATTCCATTTGAAAATTTTCACCGAAGTACTTACTAGTATCATGGTCTCAGGGTTGATCTGATTTATTTTGTTCTCTGAACTATTCAGCTGACCAAGTCATATAGCATTGCTTACTCACTAACAGTCTCAGGGATCAATATGGTGACCTTGACTTTTGACCATCTTCCATCCCGGCCTAAGAAGCATCAAAGCAAATACCCCACCAAGAAACATTCATGCAGTTTCTTTGGTATTAGAAAACTCTAGAGGAGGACAATTTTTGCAAGCTTTATAAATGATTTGATGGCTTTGCAGGAAGTAATTTTTTCTTGTCTCTTCCATCCAGTTCTCACTGTCTTTTTTCTATTAGTATCTTGGAAACAGGAAGTAATTTGTGCAGATGTCAGTCAAATGCTAGTTGGCAAAGCAATGGGGCATTGCCATGACAAAAAGCAACACCCTTAGCAAAGCTCTGCACATGCCTATCTAAATTTTGTTGTTGTTGCTGTTTTTGCTACTGCTGCTGCTGTTCAAACACCTTTTGAAACAGAAACATGAGTTTTTGTTCACCTTTTAGAAAGATGTTGAGCAAGATTATCTGACATACACAGCTTTCATAAGCAGCAACAAAGGTCACCATCATCCAAATGCTCTTTTTCTTGTTTGCTATTCCCTGAATGTTCTGCAGCACCATATTGAAACACTATGGGACATCTTTGTTTTAGCCGAGTCAACAAAGTTTTGCTTCAGCATCTGTCATGAGTTTCTTCTTTCTCTTATACTTCTCCTTGTCATTGTGTCACTGTGTTTCCCTGAGTGTCATAGAGTTTCCTGTTGCCCATCCTCATTGCAGCTAAAATCTATGGAGATAGTAAGATGTGGCAATATAAAAGAAGAAAGATGGGGGGGGTGCACACCTGGATGGCTCAGTCAGTTGAGTGTCCAAGTCTTGGTTTTTGCTCAGGTCATGATCTCACAGTTCATGGGTTCAAGTCTCGCACTGGACTTTGCAGTGACAGTGCGGAGACTGCTTGGGATTCTCTCTCTCTCCCTCTCTGCCCCTCCCCTGCTTGTGTTCTCTGTTTCTCTTTCTATAAATAAATAAATAAATAAATAAACTTTAAAAAATAAAATAAGAAAGATGAGAGAATTTAAATCTGAATCTACAAATGTACACAGCATAATCAATAGCCATTGTCCATGGTAAGCATTTTTACCTATGTTATTTATAATCCAGTGGAGGACACTTATTTGGGCCTACGGGTCCATAATTTACCTATATATCATGGTTCTATAAGTTAAATATATTTGTCTTCCATTATTCTGATTTTATGAAAACATGTAGTTCACTGTCAGATACTTGGAACATTCTAATGTCAGCTACAGAACACTCCTACAATAAAAAAATCTAGAAGTGGAATTAATGTCATTATTATCTACTCAGTGAATATTTATGTAGTGCCTGGTATGTATCAGGTACCATTCCCCATAAATACAAGAGGAAAGAAAGAACAGAAGCAAGGAAGGAAGGAAGGAAGGAAGGAAGGAAGGAAGGAAAGAAATAGAGGAAGGAAAAAAGAAAAGCAATTATCACCTGGTTCCAACACATGGCTTATGAGAGAACATGAGGCCTTCTTTCTGAGGGGGTTACCATCTTGGACTCAATTTGCAAATCAACAGAGAAAGTCATGCGTTATCAGTCCAGCCAGTTGGCCCAGGCAAATTAGATTGGAGCCAGATAGAACAATCAGATGACCTCATATCTTTTCCCCTAAGCACTTGAAACAAAAGGTGGCAGCACCCAAATGCCACACAGGTTTTTGGATCCTGTGACTGCCAGCATCAGAAACACACACTGCTAGGGAGCAGAGAGAATTTGAATAGCAGAAGCACTTGGCTCAAGGTGGGGGAAAAAATCAATCCATGAATCTGTGGAATGGCTCCTCAGACAGAAGGAATACAATGGTACAAGCATCTGTTTCCTTGCCTCTTTTTGCTTTCCAGATGCTGGCTCCAGAGGTGCATGTGAATTAAAATCACAACAGTTGTACGTGGCTGCTGAGGAATACTTACAGTGTTTAAAGAAAAAAAATCTTATGACGCTTAAAGTAGTACATACGAAAATAGTATTAAGTGATCATCATATCAGATGCTGGCATTGGGACTGGTTATATTTTATAAAACAATATATTCAAAAGATTTGGCTACATTTTTATAAAATTGAATTTTAAATGTCAGCTTTATTCAAACAATTTGAAAGATTGTAAAGGGCAAATCTATGATAATGGTGCTGACATGGTTGGTAAAGTAAAAGACGTAAGGCCACAAATTTGGCTGAAAACCAGAAGAGTTCCTTGTGCCATGCATGGCACATGTTTTGAATTTGTTACTATGAGACATGGTTTCAGCTGGGCCAATAGCAATGACATTCTTTGGAACAATTCAAAATTGTATATGACATTTTCTGGACTTGCCCCAAAATAGAACATCTTGATGAAACACTATCAATTTTGACTTTATGACTCCTCTTGGTCACACAAGGGGTATGCTGACTGAATGCAGATAAAGAAATCAGATTTAATTTAGACAAGACACAAAATGCATCAGAGAAGCTAAGTGAAAAGCAGCAGATGCCCAAATAAAGACTGAAACATTGTCTTTGGAAGAAAATGAAATTAATTTTGAATTTCCACTATCCAGAGTCACTTGGTATGAACTGTGGTTACTATTAATGTTAGTAATAGTTTACAAAAACAGATCCAAGTTTGGCTATTTCACTTTAAAAGGATTTTTTTTTTATTTTAGATAAAATCAAAGTGCATGTAAACTATGCAACAAAATAGCCATCTAGAAAAAAATGGAAAAATTAGAAAAAAGGAACAAAATATCTGCAATTATGAAAAAGATTTGTGTACAAAAATTTTAAAACAATTTTCTACAAAGAGTGTTTGATGGACACTCTAGTGCTGGTTAACAAAAGATTTCAATAAGTTTAACAATAGACAGCTTTTTTTTGTTTGTTTTCTTTAGAATATCCTAACACTGAAAATCTGACAGAAGAATCTGAGAACCATATATCTTCCATGCATGGACCTAGATATCGCTCTAAAAGAAACAACCATTTTGCTATACATGATAGCAATCTACATGGTAATGTTAATATATTTTATTTAATTGTTTTAATATTTATTTTTGAGAGAGAGAAAACACAAGTGGGTGAGGGGAAGAGAGAGAGAGGGAGACAGAGGATGGGAAGAAGCAGGCTCTGCACTGAGCCGCCCAGGCACCCCAGTAACATTAACATATTTTAACAATGACAGTAGCATCTCATGTGTGACAGCATTACAATATTTGAACACAACATCCCATTTCCCAACCAAATATCACTTGCAGAATGTATTGAAAATCCATTTGCGTGGCTTTAGCAGAGGAAAGTCTCTCAAAACTGGACTTATTTTTAGGAACTTACTGAGAATGACAGTGACTGGAGAATGTTTGCCAATTAAACACTGTTTTCTATAAAACACACGTTTTAGAAAAATTTTAACTGTACATAAATAGAATCAACAATTTTGCTGAAATAGAGGCGAGAAAATCTTAAGAGCAAGTAACCTACAATTTATGAACTGTGCATGTCTTTGTTTTACTGCACATTTAAATATCACTGGCAGGTGCATAATAATAATTAAATTCAATAATCTTTGATATTTTGCTGACTTTCTGTCACATAAAAATCACAGCTGACACATATTTTTTATTTGATCGTTATGAAGGTCGATTTGTCAATCTGGGAGAATAGACATTTTATTTCACAGCTCGCCCTCTTGATTTGTAATTTCTAAACATTGTGCCCATGGGCTGTGGGCTTCCACATGTACCCCTCCCCACTAGCCCCATACGTATTAGGAATAAGCCTAGTAAATATGGAAGTAAATGAAAGGGAGTTCTTATCATCAACAACTTTAATTCTTTATATTAGAAATGTAAGAAATAGCAAAGCAACTTTCTAGAAGGATCCACAAACACACAACAATACATAAAAGACCAACTAGTAAGCCCATTTACAAATGTCATTAGAGATGGAAAAGGAAGATTCTTGAGTTAAGCCACATTAGCCTTAGAAATATCCTGTCTGTATCCCTTGGATAAATACCTAGTAGTGCAATTGCTAGGTCATAGGGTAGTTGTATTTTTAATTTTTTGAGGAACCTCCATACTGTTTTCCAGAGTGGTTGCAGCAGCTTGCATTCCCACCAACAATGCAAAAGAGATCCTCTTTCTCCACATGCTCGCCAACATCTGTTGTTGCCTGAGTTGTTGATTTTAACCATACTTACAGGTGTGAGGTGGCATCTCATTGTGGTTTTGATTTGTATATTTATATTTCCCTGATGATGAGTGATGTTGAGCATTTTTTCATGTGTCAGTTGGCCATCTGAATGTCTTCTTTGGAGAAGGGTCTATTCATGTCTTTTGCCCATTTCTTCACTGGATTATTTGTTTTTTTGGGTGCTGAGTTTGATAAGTTCTTTATAGATTTTTGATACTAACCCTTTATCTGATATGTCATTTGCAAATATCTTCTCCCACTCCGTCGGTTGTCTTTTAGTTTTGATGATTGTTTCCTTTGCTGTGCAGAAGCTTCTTATTTTGATGAGGTCCCAATAGTTCATTTTTGCTTTTGTTTCTTTTGCCCACAGAGACATGTTGAGTAAGAAGTTGCTGTGGCCAAGGTCAAAGAGGTTTTTGCCTGCTTTCTCCTCAAGGATTTTGATGGCTTCCTGTTTTACATTTAGGTCTTTCATCCCCCATATTGAGTTTATTTTTGTGTATGTGTAAGAAAGCGGTCCAGATACATGCACCCCAATGTTTATAGCAGCACTATCAACAAGAGCCAAAGTATGGAAAGAGCCCAAATTTCCATCAATGAATGAATGGATAAAGATGTGGTGTATACACACATATACATATAGTGGAGTATTCCTCGGCAATCAAAAAGAATGAAATCTTGCCATTTGCAACTATGTGGATGGAACTAGAGGGTATTATGCTAAGCAAAATTAGTCAGAAAAAGACAAAAAAAGACTTCACTCATATGAAGACTTTAAGATACAAAACAAATGAACATAAGGGAAGGGAGGCAAAATAATATAAAAACAGGGAGGGGGACAAACATAAGAGACTCTTAAGTATGGGGAACAAACTGAGGGTTGCTGGAGGGGTTGTGGGAGGGGGGATGGGCTAAATGGGTAAGGGGCACTAGGGAATCTACTCCTGAAATCACTGTTGCACTATATGCTAACTAACTTGGATATAAAATATTAAAAAATAAATTAAATAAACTTAAAAAACAAAAAAACATCCTGCCTGGCTGGCCCCCAACCGATCCCTAAATTCCTAGTTGTGGCTGCCCTGCCCTCTTCCCAAGGCTCCCATTGGCTTCCCACAACAGCATTTCCAGGTTCTTCCATGCTCCATGTCCTTCTCTCTTCCAGCCCGCACCCTGCCAAAAATGAGCTCACTTTTGCCCAGTTCCCCCAAGACCTCCTACCCCCTGGCGCCTCAGACCCTCATATCCTCCAAGTTTCTGGATGCAGTTCACTCCTTAAAGGCAACACAGATCTGCTCTATGCATTTGCCTACCCAGGTAATGTTCCTGCCCCCGTGTCTATTTAAGATGTCTCTATTCTTTCAAGAGTGTTTAACACGGAGGAATAAAAAGCAAAGGGAATTTCAGGAGCCCCCAAGGAGTGGCTTTCAGATCTCCTAAGTCTGATATGAGTGGCACTCTAAGGCAGGGGTGGTTAACCCAGCCCTGCAGGACTCAGGGATCCTGACAGTAAAAAAGTGGAGGTGAGCTGAGCAAGAGTCCCAAATCAGAGTAAACCTGGCTTACTGACTTACTGGAATTGTCCATCTGGCGCACATTTGGCGAGAAAGGCAAGAAAGTGGAGAGGACAAGTGGAAGAGAGGTGGGCCTTCCAGAAGTTCAAGGTCCTGGTGGTCCAGCTGGGCATAGCTGATCTTTCATTGTTACCTTTCCCAGAAACCCATTGTTCTGTCTTCAAGAATCTTTGAAGCACACAGATCCCAAACTGGCACCATGCAAGGTTTAAGCTTGGTTCAAAACTTCAAAACCCATAAAGTCAGGCTGAGCTCTGAACCCCACAAAACTCACATTCCTTCAGAAAGGTCATTTGAGTTCATTGCCAAATATGCTGATCTTACCACAGAGTTCCTGGTAATTGTTTTACATCAAAGATCATGTAATGTTTGTTTTTTGGAATTACACAGTCCCAATTCATTTCACGCATTCATATTTTACTGCTTATTCACCCCATTCTATAGATGAGAAGATTTCTTTTTTCTTTATTACTCCATCCTGCATTTTGGCTCACTCTCATTTTCAGAGGTCATTCCAAACTTGAGGGGATGAAGTTATGCAATCCTTACTAATCCTAGCGGTGTACTTCCAACCCACGAACATGGTTCTTATTATCAACCCCAAATCATTGGCGAGCACCAGTGTCACTGGAATAAAAATAACTTGGACTAAGAATAATTATTAAGACAAGCAAAAATCTTTGTTAGTAAAGCTGTAGCCAGCAAGATCACGATTTCCCTTTGTGTCTGGATCAAACAGTCCGGATATCAGCATCAGAACATTTTCTTGAAATGCTTTGCAGTTGTCTAATTTCCTGCAGCTGCCTTGCCTGTTAATGGTAATGAATTTAGAACAAACTGCTATAATGTGACCTCTGTATAGTGTTGACTTACATTGGTAAATTACCTGAGTCTGAAAATACTCCCATCCATATTGCAAGTGTCCATAATGTCTCTACAAACTGATAAGGGTGTATCCCAGGAGCATCAGTGAAGTTCAAAGGCTTTGGAGCCTGATGTTGAGCCACATTTCCCTTTATTCAGGTTCTGACTTGTGGTATGGGAGCAGCAACTCTTAGGGAACACTGTGTTGTTCAGTAAAAAGGAAATGCATCTAAATCCTCACGCTGAGGGTGGGCTGTGAACATTTCTGTTCTGATGTCCTGAAGGCATTGTCATTTTTGGGGCACACTAATTGTGAGGCTGGGTTAGCTCTGAAATGGTCATCAGCATGCATAGTAGTTCTTTCCTCACACAAAAGCTGAGAGAAACTCATCTTGGGGGAATTTTAAATTAACTCTTTAAGTATTGTGTGACCCAGGACAAACATTTTGCTTGAGTGGGGCAAGAAATGAAAAGGACACTCCCAAGTTTACTGGCCAGAACATCATTGGGCATGAAGCTGGGGATGAAGACCAGAGGCAAGTGAGGGAACAGAAAAAGAACCAGGGTCTGAAACGCCGGAGTTTGGGAGCCAAAATCTGGGGAAGTTTGTGAAGAGCAGACTTCAGGAGTTAGTGGACAAACCTGTTGGCTGGAACCTGCTGCCCAGAAGGGAAAGCTCTCATCTCCTGTGGGAATGTTGGGGCATAAGATAATGCTGTATCCACTGTGTTTCTTATTCTTGAAATTTATCTTTTGAATTTCTTTTTTTTAATGTGAAATTTATTGTCAAATTGGTTTCCATACAACACCCAGTGCTCACGTAACTTCACAGTAAAACACAGCTGTCAAGGAGTCTGCTCCTTTCTCCCAGGCTCAGAATCCCTTCCTGTTTAGGTTTGTGCAATTCTTTCAGTTAAATGCTGCCCAAGTTCCGCCACACTCCAAGGCCCTCAGACACGTAAAGCTGGACTCCTCTTTAAGTGAAGGAGAGAAAAAAATCATGATCAGGGCCCCTGTCTGCCCTTCTTGGCCTTCCATCCTGGAATGCCAACTTAACAAAAGCCACAGTGTTAGAAGGTGTCCTGTTTCACACGGCTCTGGGTCAGCTCCCAAGCCTCTCACCTTCCAAATGAAAGCAGTTCTTTCCCATTCCCGCTCACTCCCACATCCAGAAATCTGCTCCCTATTTTCTGGGCAAATTGCCTGCTGAGGATATGTCTGCAAATGTGGTGTTCTCACTGATATTAAATGAGGGGATTGCAGTGACTTCGACAGGTCCCTGTTGCCAGGAGACCTTTGTGACTTGCAGCCAATAAAATCATATTTGCAATTTCTCTCCTCGTCAGCTGGGTTGCAAGCAGCTTGCGGCATGGCAGCACAGCGGTTGGGAAGTAGCCTCTGAAAATAGAAGGCATGAGTTTAGATCCAGACTCTGGCACACGTTAACTATGCGTTAACACTGGCAGGTCCCCTCAATTCTCAGTGCCTGAATTTCCTCATGCGCAAAGTAAAAGTAATAAGAGGCCTGACATCAGAAAGTTGTGTGTGGGCAAAAGTGGGTTTTACGCACAAATGCTTAGAGCAGTGCCAGGTACAGGTAAACTCTCAAAAAATATTATCACCTGCCTTTGCCACAGGGCCACGTGATCCAGGGTGTGGTCGTGGCACTCCCGCAGAAAGGCAGTCACTATGACAACTGAGGGGTAATGGAGGGCCTTGGCACAGAGCATGCCCTTGCTTCGTGGAGATTCTGGTCCCTCATCGTGTCACCTTATGCCAGAGCTCAGCTGGGGAAATGACTTTGTTAATCTCCAGTTGAGACCTGTGGTGTCACCTTCGTTATATCTACTTCCGCTTTACTCTTTAAAGAATGATCGACTACACAGTGAGGGGATTAAGAATGTACCCAGAGCAGCAGAAAATCAAAAACACTAAAAACTAAAAAAACTTTAAAATTGTTTTTTAATATTTATTTATTTTTGAGAGAGACAGAGACAGAGCTTGAGCGGGGGAGGGGCAGAGAGAGAGGGAGACAGAATCTGAAGCATGCTCCGGTCTCCAGCTGTCAGCACAGAGCCCCATGCGGGGCTCAAACCCACGGACGGTGAGGTCATGACCTTAGCCAAAGTCGGATGCCCAACAGACTGAGCCACCCAGGAGCCCCAAAACTAAAAAACTTTTAAAAACCAAGGAGGGGAAGGAGGTGGAAATGCAAGAAGGTTTAGCTTCAATGAACATACCCAGAAATGTGCAATCAGAAAATACAGAAAAGCTATCTGAATTTCTGCAGGTGTGTAATTAATATTGTTGTTTGCATTTCCATATGCCTCGGAGGTACCGATAGCTTGAGGATCTCGGAAGGTCTGGGAGCTAATGCTCTGTCTCCTTGCCTTACCCTCCAAAGCACCTCCCAGCCTCCGCCAGGACCTGCCTTCCTTGCATTACCTAAGGCTTTCTAACCATTGGGTGGATAGATACCCAGCTCCCTCACCCCTTGGGTGGGGTAGACCTGAGGTGCAGGCTCCCAGTTTCCCAAAGACATTGACTCCAGCTCAGTCATAACTGGCTTCATGATGCTCCTTTGATGGGTGGACTTCTTTTTTGTCCCCCTGGGTCACTTCCTTACTCCCCTGCCGTATTTCCTTTACAGCCCAAATGAGCAATTTACACTCAAATCCTTGTCACAGCATTTGCTTCTGGAGCATCCCAAACTAAGGCAGATCAGGAGTCCACCCTGATCTGTTTGGACTCTGCTCCATCTGCAGCCCTTGGGTGTTAATGCCTGGTATGGGCTCCCACTGGCATGAGGGGCCAGTCTCCACATCCCACTCACTCGAGGCTGATGTTACCCACCAGCTACCACCATGGGCACTCACCACACAGGGACACTTAGTTCACATTCCCCAGACTGCACCTGGCCCCTCCAATATATACTTTCATTTCTATTTTGGACTCAACAAAATCTTTGCACAGTACTCAGGAGCCCAGGATGGACTGGTGGCATGCCTGTAAGAAGTGCATTAAAAAGGATATAAAAGGGTGTGTTTATAGGATCCACAGCCATTAGTCCAAAGAATGCCTGTCACAAGCTTATCATCTCTCAATTAATCAAGTGCAGCCACACAGGCACAGGCGATGCCAGTCTTTAATTAAGGTCCCAGAGAGAAATGTAAGCACATCTGTCAAGAGTTTCTTTACCAATCTTTGGCATAGTGAAGTTTCCTCAGAAATCCAGTTATCATTGTCTCTCAAAATAGTGCTTCTAGTGTGAATGGATATCCCAAAGAAAGTTATATCCAAGTGTATCTGAAAGAACAGAATTAATTAAACACGTATTGATTCCCCAAAGAGGTGTCCTCAAAATTGTATACTGTCACTTTGATTCTAACATGAAATATCTCAGGTGATATATTTAAAGCCATGTGGGTGTTTAAACTAAAAAAAAAAAAAAAAAAAAAAAAAACCAAAAAACAAAAAACTTGCATTTCACTGGATGACTCAGAACTTTGAGGAAGATGTCGCAAAACTAACATAACATTCTGTTTCTCAGAATGTTCCTCCAAGGACCCCCTGCAGGGAAAGGAGAATAATTACCCAAGTTTTTCAGTGCCCGGACTGAATCTACCACCTCAGCTATAACCTTGACACTTATTTGTGGTCTAATGTATCTTAAGAGTATCTGGACATTACATTTCACTATTTGCTTCATCAGACACAATTCCCTATTTGTGTATCAAATTCTGTTTTTAATTACCTTCAAATAAGTTGACACTCCAACATTTCATGGAAATTGCTGGAATATGTTTCACCATTAGAAACCTCAAGAGAGTTTTCAGAGGTCACATACAAGCTGCCTATCCATGTGTGTGTATGTGTGTTTGGCCTAACACTGGATTTTTTCATGATTTAAATTAGTAGATAGCTAGTAATAGTTGAGCAATTAGGAGCTTTCAAATAAAGAGTTAGAATTTCTGTTTTATCTTGTTTTGTTTGAAAATCAGAAGATTTATCTGGAATTGAGTGTTACCTTTTCTGAATGGGCATTGTTCTCTAGTTCACCACAATATCCATCATACCCTGCTACCCCTACACCCCTCTGTGATTCATGAGAAATCTCTAGAAGCCACAGGGTTCATAAGTCCTGGCTCTGTCTTATCTACATACAAAGCACCCTGAGTAGATGACGTACAGAAGAGAGCAGATCTCTGTCCCTCACTAACTGCCTCCATGACAGACTGTTCTCTTGGCTCTTTATAAACACTCACCTGGTTTACCACAGGTCAGAGAATTCCCTACTTTCCTAAACTCAATCACTACTCAGTACTGAAAACCAAATGAATAAACCTTCCTAAAATGCCACTTTGAATATGGCATCCCCTCACCAGTAACATTTGGGGATTCCCCCAATACTTTCCCCCAGTGCTTCTGGTACATCAAGCTGGTGGCAAGTTGTCCAGTGCTGCTGCTCAGAGTATGGTTGGTGCCTGACCACTGCCAAGATGTTAACTGACTGCTACTGGCTTAAAACAAGGTAAGCAACTGAGAACAAATGTACTTAAAATTTTTAATGCAAGTTGACCTTGTCACAACATCCCAGTGCATTATCAGTGGACTCTATTGAAATGAAAAAACCCATATGGATGCTGTGAACTTATGGAGAATACCATGTGATGCAAGCAGGACCCTAGTTATGCGCACTAAGACCACACATCAATACACATGTTTAAAAGGGGGGGAGCCCTTGGGGTGCCTGGGTGGCACAGTCGGTTGGGCATCCGACTTTATCTCAAGTCATGATCTCATGGTTTGTGAGTTCAAGCCCTGTGTTGGGCTCTGTGCTGACAGCTCAGAGCCTGGAGCCTACCTTGGATTCTGTGTCTTCCTCTCTCTGTGCCCCTCCCCCACTCACACTCTGTCTGTCTGTCTCTCTCTCTAAAAAATAAAGATCAAAAAAATTTTTAATAAAAATAAAAAGGGGGGAGCCCCAAACGGAGTAATTTTCTGCCCACGGGAGCAAAACAAGACTGACTTACAGTTTCAACCTATCCCAGTAATGTGACCTTTCAAAAGTCAATCTGAAATTTCTTGATCAGCACCAGTGAGGTCATCTGCATGGTAAAAATCCTGTCTTCCCTTCCCCTCAAAAAGTTGTCCCAGCCAGAAACAATCCTTTCTTTTCTTTTGCTAATAACTTCCCTGTCCCACCTTCCTCCTTATAAAAACATTCCACTTTGTACAACTCCTTGATGCATCCCTCTACTTGCTGGATAGGATACAACAGGACTAATGATTCACTTAATAAGGCCAATTAGATCTTCAAAAGTACCAAGTTGAATTTTGTTTTTAAACACATGATAGGTTAGAAGTGTTCAAAAACTGGTCCCTCACCACTTTGAGAAGAACTGGATTAGTAGAGTCTCAAAACTCAATGGTGACTGATAGTGAGCATTAAATCAGAACATACGTACACAATGGCATAAACATGACAAACATGTTTAGATTAGATGTACTTATGCTACAATTGTGATATAACTTTGATTAAAAAAAAAACCTGCCATTGAAAACAATTTCACTCCATTTCATAAGTTATTCATTTATTTATTTATTTATTTATTTAAGTAGTCTCTACCCCCAACATGGGGATCGAACTCACAAGAGCAGGAGTCACAAGCTCTTCTTCCAACTGAGCCAGCCAGGCGCCCCTCATTCCATTTTTAAGCCACTAGATTCCCAAACAATCCTCCAGGTAGAACTCCACAGGGACTCATTTCTTTGGCATATTCATGTGCCATGGCACAGGAAGAACCTGCCTGAAGAATTATGAAGTTCATCTTGTCTTTCAGCTAAGTAATGAATTCCTCCAGTATTTTCTAACTAGGATTAAGGGAGCTGGCCCCTTTTATTGCCACAAGACAATTACGTGGTTTTTTATTTCCATTATTAATGATTTATGTGTTTAGAAACCACATCTGGCTCCCCTGACTACAAAGTGCATCAGAACAAGGCCTTCTGGGTAATACAGGTGGAGTCTGAGCTACCAGATGGACAGGAAGGTGTCCCCTGCATTGTTCCCATGTGGACAAATCCCAGATGATGACCACAGCACAGGGATGGCTTCTGATGAGAGAAAATACTCTCTAGAGCCCTGAGATATAAGAGAAACCATTTTAGATTTCTTTCTAAGTCAGGATGACTGTACATAAACTTTGTTTAAACCAAAAGCCTGATTCACAGCTCACCACACATGCTTTGTGAATGAGAAGCCTAAAGGAAAACCATTTTGTGCTTAAGATATCAATTGATGCTCCTATTCCCTGCATTCCTTGACATTAAAACTTGTGATTCCTAGGGCTCCTGGGTGGCTCAGTCAGTTGGACCTCAGGCTTGGGCTCAGGTCATGATCTTACTGTTTCATGAGTTCAAGTCTCGCGTCAGGCTCTATACTGACAGCTCAGAGCCTGGAGTCTGCTTCAGATTCTGTGTCTCCCTCTCTCTCTGCTCCTCTCCTGCTCTCACTCTGACTCTCTCTCTTATTCCAAAATAAATAAATATTTAAAAAACCACTTATGATTTCTGCCTATATGCTAATCAATAATCTTTTGAACTTTTACAAGATGCAAAAAAGTATATAACCTTGTGGAGACTGTTCATTTGTGGGAGCACTGTCTTCCCTGTGAAGAGTGTGTTTCCCAGGCAGCTGTCCTCACTTGGGCTCCAATAAAGCTTTCTTACTTCTAGAGATGCTAAAAGGTTTGAGGGCACCTGGGTGGCTCAGTCAGTTTAGTGTCCGCATCTTGATTTTGACTCAGATCATGATCTCATGGTTCATGAGATTGAGCCCCATGTATGGCTCTGTGCTAACAGCACAGAGACTGCTTGGGATTCTCTCTGCCCCTTCTCCTCTTGCCTTCCCACTCTCTCCCTCTCAAAATAAATAAATAAACATTTTTTATAAAAATAAATGAATAAATAAAAGTTTTGCTCATTTTGTGCTGACACCACAGCTTGCCAAAGTGACAGCTGCATGTGTACTCCTAATGCTTCATCTTCCAACTCAGTCAAATAAATAGCAAACAAGTGCTTTTGACAATCCTTACAGGAAACAAATGTGCCATGTACATTAAGACTGCAGCAGGGGTGTCTGGGTGGCTCAATCAATTAAGTGTCCACCTTTGGTTCAGGTCATGATCTCACAGTTCGTGAGCTTAAGCCACGTAGGGCTCTGTGCTGATAGCTCAGAGACTGGAGCCTGCTTCGGATTTTGTGCCTCTCTCTCTCTCTCTCTCTGCCCCTTCCCCACTCGTGCACAGGCTGTCTCTCTCTCTTTCTCTCTCTCTCTCTCTCAAAAAAAATTAATATACATTAAAATTTAAAAAAAAGACTTCAGCAAACATTCCCAACCCCCAGTAATAGAAAGGGCCAATTACATTGGTCCTCCAGGAGCAATGTTAGGTTTATAACTGTCCACCCACTCAGGCTCCCTCAATTGTTGTAAGCAAGGACACACTTCCCCTGGCAGTGACAGGGATGTTGCTGGTGACACGGACTTTTACTCTATGACTACATGAGTCCATGGGGGAAGTGGACCTGTGACCTTGACCTCAGTAGTAGAATGGCCAGCTGGGTTACTTGGGCCAACTGAGTATACCAGGTGTGGGTAAACATGGTGACATTTAAAAGTCAGCTACCTCTGCAGGTAGAGGAGAGAAATGTGGGCAGTGCTCCTTTCATGAAAAGCCTGTAAGGCCAGAGCTTTGGAACTTCAGAAACATCAGTCACAAATTTGAATTCACCATAAATGCAGAAATATAACTGCCATGTCAACTTCTTGATATGAGCCAAACATGTAGATTAATTATAAATATTATATGTTCTAGAAGTAACACATACTAATTTTTTAGCCAAGAGACCACTTACCCTTGTTGTTATGCTGACACACACACTGAAAAATGTGGATACATTCCACAGTCATAATGATTACATGTGATGGCTATAATACTTAGTTACAAAGAGGTACACATTTTTTCCTCCCTTGCCTATTGATATGCTGACATATTTGGAAAGTTTTTGTGAATAAGTGACTTTCATTTCCAAGAAATACATTCCCCAAAATGTATATTTTAAATGAAAAGCATTAACAGCATGATTAAGAACATGAAAGCATTAACTTTCATGATTTGTACCAGCAAGAACAAAGCAGTATTTTTGTCTTCATGTAATAAACTTGTAAAATTGTTTACATTGAAGCTATGGCTCTATGTCCGAATAAGTGGCATCTACTTGGCAATTGTTCTGTTTTAGTATAATTTTTAACACATATTTATGTCTGCTTCAATCATGGTGAATATGAATGACACATTTATAATAGCAGAAAACCATGTTGACTTATTTCATCACATCGGTTTGGTGGCAGACAATGTGCTACTTCTCCTTGGGAAAAAAGGACACCTACATACCAATACCCTATTAATCCCTCATCAACCCATAAGGATCAACTGCTTTAGGTTAGCTTTAATCTTATTTGTCAAATTTATGTCAGTTTGTGGTATTAGAAGTCTTTTTGTTTTTCTTGCAACACAGAAGTTAACTAGAAGGATCTAAGAGGTTGGCTTGTTGGTTTTTCCCACCTATTGTTTTATTATTTATCATTAATTTAGTTTACCCTCTCAAAGGGCACAAGAAAGCTAGAAAAATAGCCTCTGTAAGTTGGCCTGACCTTTTAATGCTACCCTGATGTTTCTAGTTGCTGCTCACAAGCTTTCAAATACCAGGAAGCTGGAAATGCTATTGGTTGGACAACACATCTGGCCTTAGCCTCACAGTGTTCATCCATATCACCACCCTTTCAAACAGGCATATGTCCTCCTGGCTCTTCTCCATCCTGAGGATGAAGTAACACCATCAAGGGTGAAGAGAAACTCCATCCAGGCTCACATACTCACAGGGCTGCAACTGTGGCTTTGGAAAGCCCAACTACAATGTCTGAAAATGACATGAGCTCATGTGTGCAAACGGGTGGCTCACAGATGCACTGACCTAAGGAGAAATCAATTCAGAAAGCATCAGAAGGAGGGACTTGCAGTCTTCAAAGAGGAAATATCAATGCATAACTGAGGATTGCAGATGCCCTAATCCTGGTGCACTGATGCCAGAGAGCAGTACGGAAGAGACCAGGACATATCAATCTCAACATCCAAAAAACACCAAGAAATCCAGTCTCCAAATGAAGCAATGAGGATTCCACTGCATCAAGGAATACAGTAAGTCTAAGTTTACTTGTGTTCTGAGTCTGTGGTCCAGGATAGAGGTCCCTTCTGCCCATCCATCCATTTTCCCACCTATTCCAATTTATTTGAAACACTTGAAATTTTATTAAGCACATACTATGTGCCAAATAATGTCAAGGTTTCATTCAGTGAGTGTGTATTGAGCACTTATTATGTGATAGGCACTCTAATAGGCTCTGGAATATGAAGATACACACAGTCCTTGCTCCCTCTGAGGGTAGGGAAAGAGGTGTAATGTATCTAACGAAACTGATTGATATTTTTTTTAAAGTAGGGTTCACACCCAGCATGGAGCCCAACACAGGGCTTGAATTCACGGCACTGAGATCAAGAGACATACATTTAACTGACTGAGCCGCCCAGGTGCCCCTGAAATTGATTGATATTCTTGTTGAAGTGACAATCAAGCTGTTATTTGGGTGATGAGTTGGCACAAAATCATGACTTTATGGCAAATCACTCTGACAAAGAAGCGTTCTCCTCACTTGTATTGCACCCCTGCAACACTTATATGTACCAACCTTGGACTTTAAGTGAAGAATTGCATCATTCAAGGAAACCTTTAAAATCTTCTCATTCAAATACATCACTTTGCAGTTGAAGAAACAGGTCTAGAGAGGTCTAGTGGACTGTCCAAGAGCACCAGGTGTGCATCTCAAAATGACCTGCCTGCAAGTTCTTTGAAGGAGTGTTCCAATTCTAATAGAAACAACACTCCTCTATGTGACCATTTTCTGAGTGTTCTTTGTACACAGAGGAAAGACACAGGACAATTTTTGAAGTTAGAATGGTGGCAAAAGACGGTGGTAGGATTACAATTGGGGAGGTTATTTTATTTCATATTAGAAATTAAATTCATCCACTCATTTTCTAGCAATTGCAATTTTATCTTACCGTTATAAAAAAAAAAAAGAAGACTTTTATCCAAAGGAAAACACAAGCAAACTAACAAAAATGTCAAGAAAATAGTCCACAGCAAGTTTGCAGTCCGCTATTTTCCCACTGACAGTTTCCCATTTATCACAAAGAAATGCTGTTTCCCTCCGTGGCTTTACACGTGGCATCATCAGCTATCTTGGGGGGGGGGGGTGGTGAGGGAGGGAAGGAAGTATGTGTGGATTGTGCAAATAGCTATGGATAATGCAATGCAGTGAAGTGAAGATATTTCTCAATTATATGCTTCTATGCATTTCTAAACCCATATTACAAGTTAGTCTAAAACATTTTCCCTGCCCTCTGCTGCTTGTCCAATAGGCTTGTGTTCCCTGACATACAAAGATAAAGAGTGTGTGGACAGAAAGCCCAGGATGTTAACTGTCAGGAAGTCGGTAGTCTCGGCACCTCATTCAGACACACAGCCTCACATTTCCTCCTCTTAGAAATCGTGCCTAAAAGCCTTCTGGAAAGCTGAAGACTGGCGTCGTGCCATTATATTCACCTTGTCACTCCATCGCTCACATTTGCTGCCGCTGGCCTTATTAAATCAGCGAACCACAGCAGCTTCGGCAAAACACGAGTGATGGAGAGAGACAAGGCCCTGTCACGCTATCTTCCCTCCTGTATGAGGAGACGTGGACTTAGAAATCAAGCAGATCCGGGTCTGAATTCTCAAGCTCCGCCTTCCCTCAAGATGAGCAACTCTAGGCAAATTATTGAAACTTCCTGAGATTCCAGTTCCTTTATCCGTAAAGCAAGGATAGCAGAGCTACTGAGATTGTCATGAATATCAAATGAGCTAATCAGTGAAAGGCACTTTAGCACGGTTTTGGCACAGAGAAAGCCAGATAAAGGATAGTGATGATGACAGAGATGACAATGAGGAGAAGGGGAAAAAGGAAGAGGATGTGAGGTACAGGGCAGCCTAATCCTAGAAATTGGTGCTGTGCTCCAATCCCCATGCTATCCCACTTGGAGGTGAGGGGCACAGAAAGGCAGAAGGCCATTCATGTCAAGGAGTCATTGAGTGACACCCCAAGAAGTCTTCTTGGAGCCTGGCCTATTTCTTGGATATACTCTAATTTATGGCTTTTCAAAGTCAAGGCAGGATAAAGAAGGATAAGGACAGGCCAGTGACTTTGCTGCTCCAATCCACTCTGAGATTTGACTCCGTGTCATTGTTACTTCAGTCAGTAAGACTTACAGATTCCAGAGGAAAGCCAACAAATCTGCATTCATGGATCAAGCCTGGGATTAGTTTTTGGTTTCCAGTCCACCCACCCGTGCTCAGAGAACTGTCCAGCAAAGCAGGATAATGTGGTGATACATGCACTAGATGTGGAGCCAGGAGATCAAGCCTCATCATCATCATCCATGAAATGGGCTCAATGGCAATGGTGCCACCAGCCTTGCAGAGTTGTTGAAAATACTAATAGCTAATAAACAGGTAATAATGATTTTGCTGTGTGTTTATCAAAGAAAAAACCCAGAGCCCTTTCCTGGTGTTTTCTCCTTACCCGCTTCTGCTGGTGCTGCAGTGCAGGACCTGTGCTGGGAGGAAGGTGAAGCTCCTGGAAACCACCCACCTCAGCCATCCAGAGCTAAGCCTCTCCTGCCTCATCCCCACGTGCACCCCAGGTTCCAGTTACAATGAATTTCTTATACCTCAAAACATTCTCCCTCGCCTAAGGGGCAATATGCAGTCCCTCCTGCCTGGAAATACATCTAACTGTAGTTGCCTGGGCAGTCCCCTCCTCTATTGAGCCTTCTAGACACTCCTGGAAACTTTAACCACCCCCTCCTTCATGTGTCAGAAACCCCTGGTATATATTTCCATCAGAGCACATACTGTATGGATGTATTTATGTGAGCCATCTGTGTCTTCACCCTGGCCTTTGACTCACTTGGGGGCAAGAATGTAGCTCTGTAGCCCAGTGTAAATTACCCAACACAGTTGGCATCCACAGAGACCTCATCGTGTGCCAGCCACAGTGCTAAGTTGTTTACATGCTCTATCAGTTAATACTCATCTATGAAGTAGGGCCGAATAAAATGTGACTAAAAGTAATATGATATTTGTGACAAAAAGTGACTGAGAATCTGCTTTAGTTTGGATGGTTAGGAAATGAGTCTCCAAGGAAGTAATGTTTAGAGACCTGAGCGAGAAGAATCTGCTATGCCAAGATCTGGACAAGAGCATTTCAGGCAGGAGGAATTGCAAGTGCAAAGGCCCTGGTGCAGAGGCATGATCCTGATATGATCAAGGAATGGAAAGAGTGCAGAGTGACTGGTGACCTAAGAAGAGGCAATAAGGTCAGGTGGGAAACCCAAACTAGCTCATGTAGAGTCTTGTGGCACCTTAGCTCAATTTTGGCACAGAGGTAAAGAATTCGGGAAGACATTATTGAGTTTTTATCTGGAGGGAAACAGGCTATGACTTCCATTTCTTAAAAGATTGCATTGGCTTCTGTAAGAAAGGAATTTAGAGGGGCAATTATAGAGGAAAAGAGATAGTATGGAGGTAGAACTGAACAGAGTCATATAGTGATGAAAATCTTGGGTATTTTAGACAAAAGCGATAGTGATTAATGTAGATAACCATTTATGGAATGCTCAAAACATGTGTTAAATGCTGTTTTAAGTACTTTACAGTTATGAAGTGTTATTCTCCCATGGCCACAATGAAATGGGCCCTATTTTGATGCCCATGGATGAAAAGCTGAGATATGGAGGTCAATAATGTGAAGAAGGCCACGTGAATATATGGTGGAGTCAAAATTTCCACCAAAGCAAAGTCTTCCCTATAATAGACTGCAGGCAGTAAAATAGAAGAGAAAATGGTTTAATTATTAGTACTGGCAATATCAAAAGTATGAACCAAGGGCTGGGAGAAATGTTCCTTAAGGTAGATAGATAGACAGATATAGATAGATGATAGATAATAAGATAGATAGATAGATAGATAGATAGATAATTAGCATACATTTCCCTAAGACCTGTTTTACTTTGCACATATTATCTCATTTAATTCTTATAGCCATGCTAATTGGGGATATTAACCACTTCTAATAGAGGAGAAAAATGAGACAGAAAGATCAAGTAGCCCACCCAAATTCTGCATAGTCACTGTCAAAAGTAAATAAGTGCAAAGTGCCCAGTAAATAGTAGGTATCCAATAAATAGATATTCTCATGCATTTGTTAGAGATATGTTTATGAAAGGCTTGTTGTATGCCTTTGCTCATACGGGTCTTTTCCTTTAAAACATTCCTAATAACAGTAAATAAAAATATTCAATATTTCACACCCTCTTCAACAAATTATTCTCAGTATATGATCCCATTTCATTCTTACTAAAACCCCAAAATGCAGTTTCCATTTTTCAACTGGGGAAATTAAAGGGCAAAGAAATTGAATGATTTGAACAAGGACACACAGATGGTAATTGGCAGAGCTATAAATAAACCTGGATGTTTTTTTAAATTTCTGCTTTTACTCCTAGTCCAGTGTTTTTCTTATTTCACCAGCACTATCTGCCCATTGTTTGCCTCTCAAAGTCCCACCTGTTCCATTTTTCAAAGTCTTGTGCAAATCTCAACTCCTCCATGCAGTCCCTCCAGATTGGACAGAAAACTCCAATCTTATTTTTTTTAATGTTTTATTTATTTTTGAGAGAGCGCAAGTGAGAAGGGGCAGAGAGAGAGGTAAACAGAGGATCTGAAGTGGGCTCTGCACTGACAGTCTGGAGCCGGATGTGGGCCTCCAACTCACAAACTATGAGATCATAACCTGAGCCAAAGCTGGACATTCAACAGACTGAACCATCCAGGTGCCCCCAATCTTATTCTTTTTTTTTAACCCCACTTGCACTTTGCTTGGATTTCAGTGATTACTTGAGTCAGCTTCGTTCTCCCTGCTAGATCCTAAGTGTTTCAAGGACGGGGATTTTTCTTATTCATCTTTTTAGTTTCCTACAGTTCTGAGTGTTAGAATTTCCATACGTCCAGAACACTTTCTCATGGTGAAAAGTAGATGTAACTGTGAAACATAGGGACTCTAGGATAGATAGATAGTTTACGTTATCATTCAACAACAAAGTACAATTAAGACTATGATGGTAACAATGGACGCAGAGAAGCTGAGGATGTACATCAGTCCCCTTTTCACTCAATCCCACCTGATGTTCACTGATAGCTGCGTTATAACCAACCATCCACTCCAAAGGACTATGACAACATTTGGACATAAACTTACAGATGTCTTCATAATTTCAGCAGGCTGTATAATGGGTAAGAAGGTGGACTCTGGAATCGGTCTTTCTGGGTTTGAATCCATTGCTGTTGCAAATTCTGTGATCTTGGACATGTTACTTAATTATCTGATGCCTCAGTTTAAAATAGGGATAATAGGGGCACCTGGGTGGCTGAGTCGGTCAAGTATCCGACCCTGCTTGGAATTCTCTTTCTTCCTCTGCCCCCACTCACATGTGTCCTCTTTTTTTTTTTCTCTCTCCCCCAAAAATAAATAAAAATAAAGAAGTAAATAGAAAAATAGGGATAATATTACTACTTCCATTACAGGGATGTAATGATTAAATAGGATAATCCCTATAGAGTACCGAGTTTACTTGCCCGTACTTGTACTACGCTATTCAGGCTTAGAAATATGGCAGAGTCCGCAGCAGTTTAGTTAATGTTAACATGTGATGTTATTGGAAGTTTGGGGAGGGTTTTGGAAGTTATTTTAAGAAAGGAAAACTACAGCTGCTCCCACGCTGGTTAACACCAATGATGCAGCCTGTCTGCTTTGGCCTCAAAGAAGCACAATTGAACTCCTTCAAATCTCTGGTCTGAATGCCATATGACAGCATCACAAATACCCCATGTACAGCATTTCCCAGAGAAACTCAGGCTTTCCTGGTGTTGCAGGAGAGGGATTCCTTCCACTGAGCCTGTCTGTACCCACACGTGGTACAGAGGGAAGTTCAACAGTATCACAGACCAGGATTTGTTAGCAATTCGCTGCAAAGAGATATTTCCCCCAGGTGTCTATTTCAGTTTTGTCTGAAGCTCAGACTCTCAAGCTACCAAATGGCTGAATTATAATGAGAAGCCACACTCGATGAAATTCTAACCCTAGTGCCAGTCATTCAATAAAGCACTTGTACTGACATCTCACTCTTGAATTCTATCCTCCCTTAACTCAATTAAATCAGTCATTTCACTTCTCTGTCCTGTAGAATCTTTATCGAAAAACAGAATGGAAAATTATACAACACAATGTAATGTTTTGGGAAATTCTCTAGTTTCTAATGAGGCAGGAAGTTGGAAATTTTGATGATAAAACTTGTTATGTTGTGGATAAGATAGTTTAGAATTAATTCAGAGAAACAAACAATAAGCTCTAGCTGGGCATCAGGCGTGTGTCTTGTAATGTTACTGTGACGAACGGTCACTAAAAGGGCCATGGATCTCCCCGATGACACTTCAGTGAAAGCGGAAAGTGACTTCCTAAACTGCCTGTACAAGAGGTGTGGCTTCAGGAGGAATTTTGACAGCTGGATACCTTGAAAACCATAATAGAGTATTTCATTGTACTAGCTTTTATTAAAACCCCCCCTTTTTTTATATAGAGGAGAAATTGAATCTTGACCTTCAGGAACAAGAGAAATATGTCCAATGAAATAACCTTTTCAGGGCTGTTACCTGAGCATCCTCTGATCTGAGTAAAGAAAAAAACTTAAAACAAAATTTATGATACCCTCTCACAACTCTTATTAATTTGAGAAGCATCCAAAATTTTGTAAGTTTCTGTCATAGAGCAGTCCTCCTCAGCATGCTCTGTTGACTTATTTTATATGAATCTAGGAAGAAAGCTATTAAAAAGGAATCTAAGGTTATCTTAATCATTTACTTTTGTATTTATATGCTATTTAAAATATTATTTAATTAACAAAAAATAGAATTTAACATTATAAATAATGTTTGCCCTGGCATATATTCTTACAAAAAGAGGAGAAATCTTCCCACTCAATGAAAATTAGAGCACATTAAAAAAAAATATGTCTCATGCATTGGATAATAACAAATAACTAACGCATGTTTGAAAAATAAGAAAAAGCCTTCAGGAAAGTCTGCACTTTATTATTTCATTCTCCCCAGAGAGCCACAACTTTTTATGGGTCATCTGGGGTCTGAACCCAAAACAAACATGAAGACAGTAAATTACCCCAGCAGGTACTAGATGTCTTTATCAGATTTGCCGAGTGTTAAGGAAGGAAAAACAAAGTTGCTTGGACTTCAAGGGATTGGTTCTCCGAATCTGTCAATTTTCTATTAAAACATTTTGTATTAATAACCAAACATGCTCCTCCTTTTGTATCTAATTATCTCAGGGGCGGGGAACATTCACAGGTGGTTCAGGCAAAATTGGGATGACACTTAAGAGGACAAAAGAGGGCATGTGACAATGGTGGAACAAAATGAGCTTTGAAATTCTTTTCTTTAATATTAATGATTCCATCTGTAACTTATATATCTGCTTTCTAGCTACACCTTTTGGCATTTTTTTTTTTTGCATTATTGGCAATATGTAGTAGTTACTCCAGAGATTAAAATACACACCTTAACTTCTCACTGTTGATTAGAGTTAACATCATACCACTTTGTGTAGATTGTGAGAGCCTTGCAACCATATAGCTCCATATGGTGGTCATATGTGTTAGATCTACATATGCTCTAAGCCCTCAGTGTTACAATCTTTGCTTTAAGCCAGTGGTTAACAAACTTTTCCTAAGGGCCAGATCATAAATATTTTAGGCTCTGGGATGATACAATTTATGTCACAATGACTCAGCTAAGCTGTTGTATCACAGAAGCAAGCCATAGACAATATATAAAGGAATGGGCATGGCCATGTTCCAATAAAACTTTATTTAGAAAAATAAGCAATGAGCTGAATTTGGCCCACAGGCTATATACTTTACTAACCCCTGCTTTAGACAGTAATACATATTTTGAATAAATTAAGAAAAATAGGCTTTTATATTAACCCACATATTTGTTATTTATAGAGCTATTCCTTTCTTCCTGCAGATGTGAGCTTCCATCTGGTATTATTTCCCGTCAGTCTGCAGACTGCCTTTTAGTATAGGTCAGCTGGTGTTTGATTCTTTTATCTTAAAATGTGTTTATTTCACCTTCATTCTTGAAGGATGTTTTCACTGGATATAAAATTCTGCTTTGATAGTTTTTTTTTTTTTCCCTTTCGGCACCTTAAAGATATCTCATTGTCTTCTGGCCTCCATTGTTTCCGATAAGTCAGCACTTATTTGAATCATCATTCCTCTGTCTGATCTTTAATATTACATTGTTCTAGTTACCTTTATTGCCATATTTGATTCCTAGATTCTAGGTATGCTGAGGTTATCTCTAATAACTTGTTGCTGGCACACAGTAGGAATTTAATGCATAGTGAATAAGTGAAATTCAGATAAGTTCTGGGAATCAGCTATGAAGTGGACTCAAGTCATTCCTGGAAATAATGAGCCTGTCTTCAGTGCTGGCCCATCTTCCCATGGAGATTCCTGGGAGGCAGATATGGGAATGACAGGTATGGGGAATGTGCTGCTTCCTCTTCATCACTTTGGGAAGTGTGGGCAGAGCCCACTCCTGCCTCCTGCACCTGCCCCATCAAGACAGCCACCCTCAAAATATACAGAGCAGTACAGCCTCCAACTTAATAGCCTGAACCAGTATGCCTTCAACGCCAGACTCAAGTGCTGCCTCCCATGGTGGGGGATCCACCAAGATTTCCTCCCTCACTTCTTATGAAAAAGCTGAGACCCATGTACGATTTCTTCTGTTGACCCCACCTAGGGGCACTTTATGGCATACTACCTATTTAATTCAATAAGTCAGCCCTGACCCCACCCAATGAAATGCATTTTGTTGATAGACTCAGGCCCTGAAGCAGACCTGCAGTCAGGTCACATTTGTATCACTTAGGACTCTTCTGGCTTTAAGTGACAGAAACCAAACTCAAACAGGTTTCAATGGGAATGAAAGAGGATTTATTGTCTCCTTGGGAAGTTCTAAAAAGTCCCAAGGAAGAGCCTCCATCTGATGTGGCTGAATCCCAGGTCCCAAAGATGCCCTGGAAACCCACCCTCTCATTTC
This sequence comes from Panthera tigris, assembly GCF_018350195.1. Taxonomy (NCBI): domain Eukaryota; kingdom Metazoa; phylum Chordata; class Mammalia; order Carnivora; family Felidae; genus Panthera; species Panthera tigris. Next base: position 46,526,415 of record NC_056662.1, on the reverse strand, counting down.
TACTCATGCTCTCTCTTTCTGCTTGTCTATCTGCAAGCCTCATTCCCAAGGAACCTCTCCTCTAGAGGGCCTAAGTGGCTGCAGGAAACGCCATGCCCAGATCCATACAACCAGATAGCACCAGAAGAAAGAGGAAACTGAGCAAAGATTCCACTTGTCCAGAGCTGAAACCAATCACTGAGGCCAAAGAACATATGTGCTCCAGTCCTCAAGGATGCTCTCTCCTGGACATGGGCTCATACAGTCTGACAAGATGGACTTTGAGCAAGGCTAAGATGCTGTTGTGATCAGAATAAAGTAAAATGATACTGGGCAAGCAGAAACAACCCACAACTACTCCAAAGTTCACAAATTCTTGCATCCTTTTAACCAGACCTTTTCCCAAAAGTTTTGACCCTTGTTTACAACCCTTCCTTTCATTTGGGTTCTGAGAGAAGCTGACTCCAAGGCAAGGAGAAAGGTCAGGCAGTTCACATGGAATTAAGAAGACATCCCAGGAAGCACTACAGGGAGAGGAGATGTGAGAGAGGGAAAGAAACCGCTACAGAGTATGTCTGTAGTTCACAGGGGGCAGTTCACAACAGCAAGAAAGGAAGCTTAGTGCCATGGACCCTTCTGAACAATTGTGTGGAGCATGCCTCAGGGTTGTCCCACCCAGGGGGCCAGGAGACTGGGGTATGGTGTTTGCCATAGCTTCCTATTACTTCTGTGACAAATTAGCACAAACATAATAACTTAAAATTATATAAATTTATCTTACAGTCTGAAGGCCAGAAATCCAAAATGTATCTTCCTGAGCTTAAATTAAAGTGTCAGTAGAGCTGCCTTCCTCCTGAGGGCTCTAGGAAACAAAGAATCTGTTTCCTAGCCTTTTCCAATGTCCAGAGGCTGCCCACATGTCTTGGTTTGTGGACCCCTTCTTTCTTCAAACCAGTAATAACCAGCCAGATTTTTCTCCTTTTCTTCATTTTCACAATGATTCTTCTGATTTTCTCCTCTGCACTTAGGGACTCTTGCAATTACATGGAGCTCTCCCAGATAATTCAAGATCATCTCCTTACCGCACAGTCCCCTGTGAACTTAATTTCCCTTACCACATTATGTAACCTATTGATAGGTTCCAGGGATTGGAATGTGGACATGTTGGGGGGTCATTATTCTGCTGACCACAGAATTTAATCACCAGCTCCCATCCATCATCAGCCAAGGGTTTCTCCCATTACAGTTAAATCCCCAGAACTTCTGCCTGCCCCATGCAAAGACCCACTATGTTCCTGTGGTCAAAGAAAGCCCGAGGGCAGAAGTCATCCCACTTACAGGGAAGTAGAGTATTGAGGCCACATGTGCAGGAGCCTGAGGGTCTGCATAATCCCTATGCTCACCAGCTCAACCCTGATGCACCTCAATTTGACTGCTTGGGCTGAACTCCTTGGCTTTCCCAATCCATGGGGCCTGACTCTCTTTTCTACCTTGGGAATATGTCAAAAGGCCTTGGATTGGCCTCCCTTATGGTAATCACTTCAAACCCCCTGTTGACTGAACTTCTGGTTCTTGTCTTACATCGTTTCTTTTTTGTTAAGTTTATTATTTTTTTTTTTTTGCGAGAGAGAAAAAGGGAGGGTGAGAGTGCACATATGTGTGAGCAGGAACAGGGAGGGGCAGAAAGAGAGGTAGAGAGAGAGAATCCCAAGCAGGTTCCGTGCTGTCGTGCAGAGTCGGAAGCAGGGCTTGGTCTCAGGAACTGTGAGATCATGACCTGAGCCAAAATCAAGAGTAAGAAGCTCAAATGACTGAGCCACCCAAGTGCCCCTTATCTTACATTTTTTTTCCAATTCTTGTCACACACATGTGTGCTGACTTAACTGCCCACTGCTTGGACCCTTTCCCCTGTTGCAAGAAACTCCCCTCAACACCTTTCTTTGCAACTTTCCAAGGCCTTGGCTGAAGATTACCTAAGGTGCTGAGAGTGGGCATAGCCTCATCATTGTGTCTCTGGATGTCTGCACATGCTGACATGACATGCTGATAAGAAACACAAGCTTGGGAATAAGATGATGCTCATCACCCAGTCAAGAGAGGATCTTCAACTCTTCAGGTCTCTTGTTCTTGAATCTATGCAGACTAAAATTCTTCAAATGCAATCCAAATATATATATATTAGCCTCACCAGCCTATAAGGTACACCCTAGATCACACTGACAACGATAATTAACATTCATGAGCTTTAAGCCCCCATGTGTTTATTGGCACTGGCAGTCACTGTCCCTTAAATATATTAACAAAATGGTCCTTATTATCCCTAAAATTTTCCCTTCTGCAGTATGGATACCTAAGATAAGTATGACCATCAACCACTTGGGAATCCTGGCACTGTAATGGCTCAGTAGCATCTTACACAGCAGAAGAAGAAATGTGTTATACTCTGGGGTCCCACTGCAGGATCACTTGGGGCCCATACTGTTGCAAAAATGAATGAACTTGCTTTGCCAGTTTGTATATACAGTCTCTTTATCCCCAGAACACACACATGCCACCTGTGTCACTGGATTGGGTCAGATCCACACATCAGCCATGACCAAGTTCTTGGAACAGATATACCACTTTAATACCACATCTTATACATGAGTCTGGCTGAACTTGTCAAGCTCCTTCCCATTGGTGCATCTTATTTCAGAGTTCTTAACATCCCTTCATAACACTTGGCTTGTTTGGAGCCTCCTACTCATCAACCAGACATGTGAATATAGCTGAACTCCAAATGGAGATATGAATAATTTTCTCCAAACTCCAAATTCTCCAGCACATATAGAAAAACAAATTGCCTTTAAGCACAGAAAATTTTGAGTATAAAAGTGTATGAATTCATTACAAGCATCATCATTTTCAAGCTGTGGAAAGCATTTCTCAAATTCTTGAGTAAAATACTCAAGGCTTTTAACAGGTTCTTCAGTACTTTACTATAATACTCATTATTTCTTCTCTGTGGATTCTGATTATTCACATGTACAAAATTTTAAGAGAAAACAAGGACATATCCTGCTCTTGAAATATATCTATCTCTTGAAAGCTGTTTTCAGACAGGTACAGTATAATTCCTGTTGACTTATGAACAAAAACAGGCTAGTTAGCAGAGGTATGTTCTCATTTGCAATAAAATAATACACACACACACACACACACACACACACACACATTGTACTTTAAGGTTTACCCAAACATTTGTACTCATTGTGCATTCATCCATTTAATTCTCAGAGAAATTCTCTTGGTGTTGTTTGTTCTCTTTTACCAATGTGGAAACCAAGTTTCTGAAGAGATGTGGGTCTTGCCAAGGTACCAATATTTGTAATTGGCATGCCAAAACTTGAATGCAAGTCTTTGGAATTAGAATTCCATTGTATCTCCATTATACATTCATTTGAGACCCTGGAAACACTTTTTCCTAAGACTAATGACAGTAGAGGTAGCCTTCACTTCTACCTGGCACCTGGACATACCCCGACTCCTGTTCTGTACTTATTTCAGGTCAGCATTGGATCTAAACTTTTTTCACTCAATTGGCTTATGCACATAATTGGCACATGGACACAATATGGATAACATTTTTTAAAAACAACAGGTGCAAAAATACTTTGGTAGAAATGAAATGGACATGACCTAGTTTCATTCTGTTATGAAATTAATATTCTCTACAACTTCATGAGATCTGTGACAGCCTACAAAAGTTAAGCTGTTGGGACCCTGTGACCTCCACCAGAAGTGGCCATTGATCTGAAATGGATTTTTCCTGCCCACAGCTCCCAAAAGAAGTGTTCTACAAATCTCAGGACCCCAGATACTCACCTCTTAGTAGATTATTGCAATGACCAGTATGGTCATCTGATCCTAAAAGGAACAATCAATGAACTGAGTTGAGCCAAAAATGTGTCTGTCTCCTGCAAGAAGAAAGGGACCATGGCAGCAGGGCCAGTCAGTGGTAGACCTTGACTCTTGTAGACTTGGGATTGTTCTACTGGCCCTCACATGTGAGTAAAGGAAACTGATCACACACAAGAGGAAAGAAGTGAGCAGAGAGGCAGGTAAGTGCCTATATGAAAGAAGAGAGAAAATAAAAGACAGGATAATCCTTGGTTTCTGATGGCTCTGCTGTCCCCATTTCCTCTTACCAGCTTCCCATGAGTTTTCTGGATCACCTTTCAACCACCGCTCCATGTAATCCTGAATGGACTCAAAAGTGTTTTTTTTTTTTTCTTGCAACCAAAACATTCTAGATTAGAATAAATGGGCCTCAGTGATATTCATAAAATGAATTCCACATCTATTTTAAGTTAGCTCACTCATTTCTCACTTTCTGCCTCTTCTACCATTCAAAGAGCTTTTCTGTAAATTTCCTGATTAGCTGCAAGTGCATGGTTATTTTACTGTTGTTCTAAAATCAGTGCACTCACCTCCCATTCATTACCTCATTATTTGCTCTTTTTTTCTTTTTTAAAGATTTATTTGTTTATTTAAGCAATCTCTACACCCAATGTGGGGCGCAAAATCTCAACCCCAAGATTGAGAGTCACACACTCCACTGACTGAGCCAGCCAGGTTCCCCTTATTTGTTCTCCTTCTACTTATACTTCTAATACACTTCACACTAAACTTGAAACACATTTTACTCACTCATTCAGCAAATTACCCATCAAGCAGGGCCTGTGCTTTCCTATCGCAGCAAGAAAATAGATGCAGTGAGAAAAGAAATTATACATAGTCACAGCCAGCAAATTGAGCAACATACCTGTATCATTGCTCATGTGGCCAGGCTGTCTTCCTGCTCTGTCCAAAACAGCATTTCTCCAGACCGTCCTTTCTCTTTATTTTCCTTTTTTTAATGTTTATTTATTTATTTATGGCAGAGAGAGTGAGAGAGAGAGAAAGAAAGAGGGATTTTTGGCAGAGAGATTGAGAGAAAGAGAGAAAGAGAGAGGGAGAGAAAAAATCCCAAACAGGCTCCTCGCTGTCAGCAAAGAGCCCAACATGAAGCAGTGAGATCATAACCTGAGCCAAAATCAAGAGTCGGACGCTCCACCAACTGAGCCACCCAAGTGCCCCTCTTTATTTTCCTTTTAACTGCAATATGTGTACATATGCATATGTGTAGTGTGTGTGTGTGTGTGTGTGTGTGTGTGTTTCCTCATCTCTCCCAGGAGAATAGAAGCTCCATGAGAGCAAGGATTTTGTGTATCACTTCCTAGGACAGTGCTTGGAACTTGGAAATGCTCAAGAGAGTTTTGCTGAGTGAAGGAAGTAACTGTATTTAGCAGTGCAGTGGTTGGATAAGACAGGTGAGTCTGTGCCTTCATGGGGTCTGGAGGGAGGGCACGACACAGCAGGACAAGTTCTTTACTGGAGCATGGCTGAGTGGCACTACTTGAGGTAGGGCTACAGATAGATCCAGGAAGGCTCCCTAGAAGAAGTGAGAAGTTCCAGTTATGATCTAAAGTCTAAGCTGGCATTGGCCAACATATCCACTAGCTTTGACTGTATAATGTGATGCCAGAAAACTCAGTGGCTTTAACATATCAGTTATTTATTATTGTTCATGTGTCTTCAAAGTAGCTGGGGGGTCAACTGGTCAGCTGAAGTAGTCTGGATTCTGCTGGGCAACACTGCTTTAAGCTATGGCTATACCTGGTCTTGGCTCCTTGCTGAGGGACTCAGAGCTGCTCCACAGGGGCTCATTCTGGGTCCCAGGCTGAGAGGGAAGCTGCCACCCAAAAGAAATTCTGCTCATGGTGATGCCGAGGCATTAGAGTGCAGGTGGAAACCGGCATGGTCCCTGAAGGCCTATGTTCAGATATCATCATCTCTACCCATGTACAATTGGACAAAGCAAGTCATCCAATCAAGATTAATTCTTGACCACTCTGATCATGATGAGACCATTGTAAGCATGTGGGTGACAAACGGGATGAAAAATGGGACCAGCAAAGCAATCTGCCATCACCAAGGTCAAGAGTAAGAGTGCTAAATTCCAATGGGAAGGCAGAAGTCCAAGGAACAGAAAGTCATTTAGAATGGCTGGCTCACATAGGGTAAGGACAGAGTAGTGCTAAATAAAGCTGGAGTTGAAGACATTGGCTGGATCCCACA